>NC_056040.1:13686044-14886044 GCF_004379255.2 Salvia splendens | reverse complement strand
TTAAATAAGAACCAAGACCTGTTTAAGGTCACCTTGGTGAGATGGCCAGCCTCACAAATAATAAACCAATGTTAATTCTTCCTCAGTTCTCCAATAGAAGTCTAATTGTGACAGCTGCATATTTTTTTTAAATTGTCTGACTTCGTAAATAAAAGTGGTAGAAAAAGTTAAGTGGAATGTGAGTCTTACCTTTATATATTAATTTTACAATAAAATGTGAGTAAAGTGAGTTAATTATATATTGTCTAATCTCGTGAAATAATTCAAGATTTCAGTCATATAAATAACAATATACGATGGTTAGTACTATACCAGATTTAACTATTCCAATAATAATAGTAAAGTTCTCAATCAGTTCAAATATGCTTGAGATTTACAAAAATTATGTTTAGATAGTAATTATATTTTACTAAAAGAACAAATGACTCAGTTGATGTCCCAAGAAACAGATGGAGTAATATATTGAGAAAATCTTCTAACTTTATTTTCTCATAATCCTCAACACTATGCTATGCAAGATATAAAGAAGCTTTATTTTTTTAACTCCAGCAGCAACAACACCACCAGAACGGTGAACCTCACATCCGCCGCGACGCTCCACGCCCAATCGATATCCAACGCGGTCGAGAATAGACAATTTCCCACCGTAGCATTCTTCGTCACGATCTTCGCAAGTCCATATTAGTATATACACATAGTTCCAGCGGCCGGGAGAAGATGATAGAAAATAACCTAATTTATTCTATTAATATTTGGTTGGGAATTAATTAGTGGGCTAGCCCATATTAGTATATACACATTTTATTGATTAGTTAAAAAACTACACACGTTTTTTTTAAAATTAACAAATAGAAATATTAATTAGATATGCTATTAATATTGATTAGTTATGCTTTAGTAAATTACTACATAATTTGATAGCTTTTAAATTTTAATATTAAGAATTGGTTTATTTTAGTTTAAAAATTGACAAAAAAATCTTTAATTTTAAACTAATACTATTATGCCTAATGCCAACTATCAAACTATATAGGCTATCAAGTATAACACATCAATTAAACATTAATAATTAAAACGAAACCTAATTTATATACTTGTGGTATTTTTAAATAAATTTTAATTTTGAATTTTAGTTAATTTATTTGTACCTTGTGATAACTTTTGTAGTATATTTATTGTATTTAAATTTTTTTAAATTATGTAATTTTTTATTTAATAATAGATTCATATATAGTTATATTAATTAATAAATCTTGTCATATTATTTAATTTAATATAAGTTATTGACAAGTGTCATGGGGTTAGTGTGTGATTTAGATAAAATATATAGGTATGATTGAAGAGTACAAAAAGTAAGTGAGTGAGGAATATTCTTTTGGGTTTAATTTTAGTGTAAATATTGGAATAAAATCAATATTTAGTGTGATATTTACCCTAAAATGGGTTTGAGTATAGTGTAATGGTTGGAGATACTCTAAGACTCTGCTAATTTTCGAATGTTATTAAATGGATATGCAGTTTTTAGATTATAGAAGTATTTTCAATAATTTTCTGTTTGAAACATACGGTACATCTTTTAGCATTTTCAGTTTTTGTTATTTTTTTAAGATTCAGTGCTCATTTTATTAGAGCTACCACAGCGGTGCTTGCCGCTTTTTAAGATTCAGTGCGCATTTTATTAGAGCTACCACAGCGGTGCTCACCGCCATGCCGCTGGCGCGACAAGCACCTGCTAGCCGTTGTGCTATTGCCAGCGGCACGGCCCTGCTCGATGCATCTGTTTAAAAAAATTGAAATATATTTTAAAAATTGATTTGAAATAAAAAAAATTATTTTCCCACTTTCCAATAAAACATATCTGTTTTTTTCTCCATTTTTAATTTATTTTTAATTATTTTTATCCCAAAATTCACATTTTCATCTATAAATACCCCTATTTCCACACCAAAATTTTTACACCACACTACACAAAATACTTCTCTCATCAATTCTATCTAAATTCTCTCATCAATTCTCATCTATATTCCCACTCTTTCACTCTTGCAAAATATGTCTGGCTCCGACGATCACCCCTCCGACTCCCGCGGATGGAACCACGAATGGTTCGGCTCATCGCCATTCCCTAATCCGGATACGGATTTCTCGCCCCCTCCTCAAACCCAAGGTTCGTATGGAGCGGCACGAGCGAGGTCGACATCATCACGGCCGCCATGTCAACCTACCATTCAGTTCAGTACAAACCATTCAAGTATCTCGACGCTTGGTGTAACACCTCCTACTCGGCGTCTGCAGGCCGAATAAGTAATGTCACCCGTCAAGTATGGCAATTTGAAATTTTCATTTTATGAACCATTCAAAACAAAATATTTAAATTATTATTTAATATTTACAATTACAGCGGAAGTAACTTAGTATAAAATTTTAGTACTAACATGCCACAACTAACAATTCGAAAGATCTATTACTAATAAAGCTCAGTGACCCGCCAAGGATGCAGCACTGAGACAGACATGATGAAACATCAACTGGTACTCTCCAATGCCGACTAACCTGTAGCACACTCAACACTTTAGCCAAAAATTCCCTTCAAGCAAAATCATACAACTCAAAATTCTAAAAATTCTTCTTAATGCTTTATTTACCAATTATTACCACATCTATCATATTATTATCATCTTATTAAATTCTAACATAAATTTGGCAGCATCTCTCCCTTACCACATGCCCAGAAACCAACAATAAGCGATATCATTACTTATTCAGTGACCGATCATATCATTGTAAACATACCAGCAGCCAAATCAAGACGTTAATTTTCCAAACTATGTCAACAGAAAGTGTATAGTAATACTAATCTTCACTCATGTCATAAATATTGTCAGGAAGTTCCCAAATTTTCAATATTTATATCATAACAGAATCCATATTTCATGTATAAGACACCTATCACATTATAACATATATTCCACACAAACTCATATATTATCATCCATGTATTATCACATAATCGTCATGTATGTTTGATCGACACCATCACAAAATTTCACGTATAGCCCCTTTATGTGCCTAGTGACAGACTAGGGTACGCGGACCAGATCAGAAACGGAATTAGAATCTCAGAATCAGATGCAGATGCAGATTTTTTCCTCGAGAGGACACCGCACACAGACCACCCATTTAGGGTCCAGACAGAGATAATCAGATGGATCTGATACAGATATCAGATGATCCTCGCTTAGGTTGTCCAGAAGACGAGTGATCTCAGATAATGCAGCGCTGCTGTCCTATGGCATGCCAATTGTACCCACAGAACACACTCAAGCACGGGCCATAAGCACTACTTTATTTCCAACAATTTCCAATATAACACATCAACCACAGATAGATCTGACATCACCACATATAATCATATTTGTATACATCTCATCAGCATATATCTGATCACGTTCACCTTAATACCCTTTTCCATATTTATCTAACTATCTTTACAGTCACAATCATATTCTCCCTTTTCATATTTCATTACCAAACATTCAACAATTCATCTTATTTTCATATTTTACTTCATAAGTCTTTCATCACATACTTAATAATAATTTATCAAGACAATAGGTCACATAATAATCACATTTAAGCACATAAGAGAATTAGACCATTTAAGTGCGGAGCATGCTACCTGGGTGACGTTTATTTCCAAACCTTTCCATTCGACATTTCTTTCGCCGATCCTTTTTCCTTTCCTTTGCTAGCATTTGGGTGTAGCTACCTCATGGCATTATAACACATATTAATATATCGAGAAATAATACTACTATAAGCTAAACTCTTCTCGTTATCCTCATCTAATATCCTAGATGTAGAGAATTTCCATGATTCACCATTTAACTTCTAATATAACAATTGGACTACACTAACTTCTTATTGACGTTCCAAATTCATTTGGACATATTTAAAGGCTTAACCTAACATTTTCCATTACTTAAACAAGTCTAGTTTATAAACTTCCTAGTGGCCTAGGAGATATCATCATTTTTCCACAAGCTAAATCTGACAGTTCTGGCAAATAAGGGATGATAATCGCATGCCTAGTCCAACAAATGATCCCCTAGAAGCCACTTTGAGCTTAAATATCCATTGTTTTGTGCAAACACTTAGCCAATCACTTAGCTACTAAAATAAGCCTCACTTTAGCCTCGTCATTAATCCTTGATACTTTTTGAGTGCTAAATACAAGTCTTGTGCTTTGTTGATTGAGTTGTGAGTGTTGGGTGGTGTTCTTTAAAAGTCTAGAGATTTTGAGACCTGATGAAATGTGTATTTATTGAGAATGAAGTTCGTAGTAGAAATGAAAAAGACAGCCTCCAAATTGTAAAAGTCGAGGCCTTTCAAAGAAAAAAAAAAGAGAAAAAAAAGAAAAAGAAAAAGAAAAAGAAAAAAGTTTGATGAAATAAAGATAGAACTTTTGTTTTGAAGATGTAATCTTGTCTTGAATGATCTCAAGTTTGGGGGAGTGAAAGTTTGGTTGTAAAGTCTTGTTGTTTGATTCTTGGAAGGAAGTTGTAGGAGGGAAGAATTTGGCACTCAAATGTGTAGCTTTTGAGCTCACTATCCATATTTATCCCACCTCTTCCCTAGCCCCATTACAACCTATAATTTAAGACCTTGGACCTTTTTCTTGATACATTATGGATGTTATGTAAATAGCTTGGTAGAGTTAAATAAGTTTGATTTGAAATCCGCGAGTCTATGTGATAATTAGTGCTTGACGAGTCAATGACGATGGTTTGAGTTGTAGGATCTTATGCTTGAACTTACCTTGAAGTTCTAAGTGGATGAGTGATTGTTCTTTAGAGTGAGAAATTTTAATTGGAAATTTTGAGGGTTTAGTTTTTGTCATTCACATCTTGACTTTGATTATTGTGATGAACATGTGGAATACTTTTGTGAGTAAGCTTCGTTTAACTATTGTGCTTAAAGTTAATCTTGCTCGAGGGCAAGCAAGAGCTCAAGTTTGGGGGTATTTGATGCACATTAAATGTTGACATTTATTCTCCTAATTTTGAGTGGTTTTAACATACTTCCAAGCTTACAAAAGTACAATATTTTCCATGTAGGACGTGAACCAATAAAGAAAAGGGAGCAGATCTCCTAGTCCTTTCCCACCGCCATTCAAGACTTGATGATAATATTCGAAGTTGGAACAAGGGCAGAGAGTGTAGAACAAAGAGGAGAAATCCACGCCACCACGCTCTCCAAGCACTCCGTTTCAGCAGTTGGAAACTCACGGCAGATTCCCAAACAGAGCCACCATCCCGCCGATGAGCAAAGGTGAATCCCGAACAACATCAGCGAACCGCCAAGTTGGGAGCCTGACGAAGCTGGCGACCGGTTGGTATTGTGATATGAATTAATAAGACCTATTGAATATATTATATGAAAAATGAGCACAAAGGGAGAAAAATAGCGTAGATTGACACCGAAGGAGAGAACGAGATTAATAATTTAATTCTTTATTAATAATAGAAAACTCCACACATATTTATGTATGGTATAAAAAGATCTCCTATGAAAATAAATAAAAAACAACTCAAATCCTAACCACTATTGAAAGTAATAACAACTAAATAATACTAAAACATAAATAAACTAAATAAATATACGGAGAGAATATCATTCGTTTCGGAATAAAATAGAATATCAGGTGATACGAATATCTATAGAATATTCTCATATCTCTATTATTTCATATATTATTGATTTAGCATATCTTTCATATTTCTTGATCACTAAGTTAGGTTATTAGGGAGTATTATAAATAGGAGTCTTTGTTATCATTTAAATCATTCATTGAAGAAATACAATTTATCATTTTTATAGTCTTTTACTTTTCTCTGCAATTTACTTTATCAAAAACTCTAGTTGAACGATAGTTAGCTGCTCGACGGGAGGATCCCGCGAATGAACCATCATCTTCTCCGCGATCTCACAGTTATCTCTCGATACGAGTTTACTCGTATCATCTGGTGCTTTCATTGTGTTCTCATCCTCCGTCAGCATGTACCAACAACGACAATTCTCGGAGTTGCAATTTTCCAACAATGGATTGCCATATGATGGGCCATCATTCAACGCGGCAGATCAATTTCAGCCCACTCCCTACCACCAGAACCCTCAATTCGGCAACCGTCATACACAACCGCCGCAGCCACGACCCCCTTCCTGTTGGGACCCACCTTGGTATCACGTGCAACAAGAGTACAGATCCTATGTTCAAGAATCCCCAACCGTCTGGCCAACTACCTGCTGGGACTTGCCGAGACAACACACACCTCAACACCACCACCAAGATTTGATCCAGCCGCCTTATGGCTACGAAACAGCGTCGACTTGTGATCTAGATCCCTACCGATGACAACACAGCCCTCCTGACTGGTCGTCGCCACCGCAACGCTCATCCTCTTCCTGGTATCCACCGAAGCACCAACGCACAACAACAGCTATCAATTATGGAGAGAAGGAATCCGTAAATGGTCCTAATGATTTTTGGGATTCTTCTAAATACGAAGAAGACGTGATTGCTGGCTATAGTGAGGAGACTTGGTTTTTGGCTCATGAAATTGTTTACCAAAGTGACACTGTGAAGGGGAAAGGACATGGGAGTACTCCACCCACGGAGACGCAGGATTTGGAACCGGACCTACCATTGGCTGCCTTGGCTTCACAGCTTGAGCGCTTGACCGCAGTTGTCAAGCAATTGGTGTCCCAGATGGATGCAAACTAGGGCTGGCAAATCGTGCGGATTGGGTCGTTATCGGGTCAACCTGATAATGACCCAACCCAATAAGGCATAACCTGAACCCGACCTGTTAAGGAAACTGTAAATCCGAACACGAACCCGACCTGCTACCTTCAAATCCGAACACGACCCGCACCCGACACGAACCCGTTATCGACACGATATAATATGGGTTGACACGACACGATAACAACCCGAACCTGATATTACACGATTAAAACCTAATATTACACGATTAAACCTTAATTTTTAACCTAATTTACACAATTAAAATTCGTTTTATACTATTTAAACCTAATTTATAAGAAATTAAAAAATTAAAGTAATATATATTTTTTTAAATAATAATAAAAATAATAATATTATTTTTAATGGGTTACCCGTATCCGACCCGCATCCGACCCGAACCCAACCCGAAACTATCGGGTTCTTAATGGGTCAACCCGATAAGGACACGGATTCAATAAGACTTGACCCCAACCCAATAATTTCGTGCGGATTCGTGTCGGATTATCGTGTCGTGTCGAAAATTGCCAGCCCTAATGCAAACGAGCCTCGCTTGAGCGATTCACACGCTGCAATGCGTCCTCCACCAGCCCCAGCGTTCAGCGTCCATCCAGTCCCCCCCGTTAAGCATCTCGTACACAAAGCCGGTATTGAGTCCCCTACAGCAACCGACCGTTGCATCCCCAGCTGTTCTCCATCACGTTCCACACCAGGTTTTGATGCCGTACTCGCCCGATATGTCGTCCTACTCCGCTGCACCCTACGATTTGCAATCGCTCGTGAACCGCGGCACTGCAGGCAGCCTGCAACAGCCACATAACTGCAGGAAGCAGCTTGCCGGACCCTTCACCAAGGATGCCGCTCACATCGAGCACCCCCTTGCTTCAATCGCCAAATTGGAGTCTTTCTTGGATGACACCGACCGCCACGTGGGGGAACTGCACACCCAGCCTCGACCTCCACTAGCCCCGCCCAACGGACAACTGTCGGGCTCACATATGGGTCCCTTTTTGGAGTTGCAGATTGAACAGGTGGTTAAAGTCGAAGAGAAATTGTTAGATGATGAAGGAGATGGTGGATCCAACCCCCTATCCGTCATTGACTCTGTTAAGTCACCATTTGGGTGTATATCGACTCCACTTGAGTATATATCATCTGTATAGAAGAGTAGTGAATGTAAGAAATGCATCAATGGGTCATTACAGGACTTGCAAGAGTCAAATGATCTCTATTTGCATATTATTTGGAGAAGTTCAAGCAAATTCGGTGATATATATTATGAAGTCCATTTTGTGAAGACGGTGGAGCTTGATATTTTTGTTAAGCTGCTTGATGAAAAGATCAAGAGATTGTCACCCTTTGCAACTCGGCTATCGACTGGTGCTCCTCCATTTGTGGATGTTTTGCTTGAGTTGTCGAGGAATGAGAGATGTGGCTTTGTTCTCGGTGATATCTCTATTAAAGCTCTCCTTTTGGACATGTTTGTGGTCGGAAGTGATAAAACGTTCACACTAATTGAGTGGACATTGTCCGACCTCATACAACACAAGAGAGCTAATAATGAGCATTTGCATGCAATTGATCCAGGTGGGGATAACTCTCCAAAGATTTTGTTCACAACAGTCTTCATTTTGTGTTGGTTTCCACCTTGAGGACAATGTGAATTTCAACTGTGGGGGGTTGATACGAGTATATATATAGAATATTCTCATATCTCTATTATTTCATATATTATTGATTTAGCATATCTTTCATATTTCTCGATCACTAAGTTAGGTTATTAGGGAGTTTATAAATAGGAGTCTTTGTTATCTTTTAAATCATTCATTGAAGAAATACAATTTATCATTTTTATCGTCTTTTACTTTTCTCTGCAATTTACTTTATCAAAAACTCTAGTTGAACGATAGTTGGCTGCTCGACGGGAGGATCCCGCGAACGAACCATCATCTTCTTCGCGATCTCACAGTTATCTCTCGATACGAGTTTACTTGTATCATCAGGTCCCTATCATATTGCTGCCCCAATTCATGAACAGAAACAGCGAGCTGCCGAGTTGGAGTTGAGACGAATCAGGCGACTCGCTAGATTTGCTAATTCACGACAATTGTTGAGTGATTTTGTGGAGCAGTTATTTGAGAAATGAGGGAGAGAAACATTTGAATTGAATTGGCAATTGAGAGTTGACGCACGTGGCGGTACAAAATGGCCGTGGGAAGTTTAATTTGATTATTTAATGGACAAATATTGACAGATGGATGTGTGACGGTTTGGACGGAAATTAGAAAGAAAAGAAGGAGAGAGGGAGAGGATCCGGCATCCAATCTTCATCATTTTGGAGACGGACTACCGCCGGCTATCGGGGAACACCATTAGTCTTACGATTTTTTTTCTTTTGCATGAGTGGCTAGTTTGTCTTGATTGGTCCTAACACTAGTAGGATGAATTGATTGTAGAGATTCTATATCTAATCATTCGATTTGGTTTTTGTCTATGGTTCAGATTTTATATATGCTATGTTTTGATGCATCTAATGTAGTATATTATTTGTCTCTTTCTAATGTCTCTTTAACTTGAAAATTGGATGATAACATAAATGAAAAACTTATGAATTTTACCTTGTTCAGAGAAAAATGCATAAGTGAATATTGATGTAAAAAAGTCTTCAAAGCTGAATTAATACTTTCTGAGCTTCCGTGTGAGTTTAGTTTAATAAGAAGATGATATGTGTTAAGTGTTCAGCTAACAATAATATTTGTTGGCTTTGAGAAGTTAGTCTAGTATCTATTGCGCTTCCGCGGGAATAATAGTCTAATGAGTAGGTACTTTTGGCTATGTGTTCAGCTAGCACTAGTACTATAATTCTTTAAGTATGTTCAGTACTTTTAGAGTGCAAAATTGATACATCGTTCTCAATAGCTTATTAACTAGAATTTAGAATCAATACAATAGTAATTCATTTGAATGTTGTTAGGAGCAATGTTCTTTATCTCTTGAGTTTCTCTACTTTCGTACTTTAGTTTTTAAATTTAGTTTACTAATCTTGTCAAACCTTGTTAAATAATCATACGTCTCCATGTGATTCGACACTCTTTTACTACAACTACATTTGTACTCTTGCAGAAAGATTGTAATTTTAGAGCTATTTGACATACTTGAGTGTTATTAGTTCAGTGACATAAAAGCCCGAAAAATTCACATCACTCCACCCCCACCAACTCGTTGTGGGTCCTTTTGGGTCAAATCAATATGGCCGATACGTCTCGGATGACTCCCGAGCAACTTGACTCACATCACGCAATGATACGTGCTCTCCGAGCTCAATTGGGGATACCGCCATCCGGCTAGTCTTCTTTAAATTTCCACGGATGTATTTTTTAGGATTTAATTATGTAATTTTTAATTTGTAGGATTTTAATTATGTAATTTTTAATTTTTAGGATTTTAATTATGTAATTTATAATTTTTTAGTAATTTGTAATAGTATTTCGGGTATTTTTAATGCATTTTAATATTGTGGAAATGTTTTTATTTATATTGAATAATAGAATGGTGGGACCCTTGAGTATGCTCTTGCGGAAGATCATGGAAGTGGGTGTTGTGCTCTTGCAGAAGAGCAGGGAGTAAACAATGAATAAATGTGGGTCCGAGTCCACAACCATTCTCTTGGAGAAGAGCATGGATGTGGATGCTCTTAGGGGTGAGTAAAAAAATCGAAAACCGAATATCCGAACCGAACTAAATCGAAATTTTAAAATTCGGTTCCGTTTTAAAAATAAAAAAGTTTCGATTTTTCGATTCGGTTTGGGCGAAAAAACAAAACTGAATTATATTTTAAATATTATATTATACATATATATATAAATACATATATATATATATATATATATGGTAGTGATCTATGGCAAACACCCATTAACCAAATAACTAGAGAACAAATCATAGCCACAAGATCAAAAAAATCAAGGGCTAGTATTAATTTTCGAATTTAATGAGATATTAGTTCCCTCAATCACAAATTTCTCTACAATAATAAGGTTGGGGTATAATGGTCATTACATAGCCAAAATTAGGTAGGTGCAGGTAGGAGGAGATCTCAGCCCACTCGTCGGATGAGGTGGAGGGGAGCACGCTGGTCTGATCTCGCTGCTCATCCGCGCCGTGAAAAAACAAAAGCCTCAGCACGCCTACCGGTGCCTCTCAGTCTCAGAGTATTCCACCGGCAGAAGCTACCACCTTCTGCTCGCCGATGGCTCCTCACACCGCCGCACGCGATCCGAATTCAATCCGACGTTTTTCTCTTTCGTGAAATTATAAATGTTATGCCTTTCAATTTCATATCTTGAGAGAACCATATTGCTACTTTTGAGTTCCTCTTGTCCTTATTTATGAAACACAGAAGCATTCTATTTTGCTGAGGGATTAACAAAAACTGAGTCACCCAGTTTTCTTCCTAGACATAAATTTGATGACATAATGTAACTCTCTTTCTTGACTTCATGGTATATACCATGCTTTAGAGTCTTCTTAATAAACATGCTACTACTGAAATTTTTTTTCTGATATCATCTTCATGTTTTTCTGATGTCTTTCAAGCATAAGAGAGTGATGCAAATCTTTCATGTATAGTGAGAGTAAATTGTTTGATTAGTACTTATCAAATAACTTACTTTCGAATTCTCTTATATTTGTTTTGGATTCCATAAATTGAATGATTTCTATGGTATCAAACAATCAATAAACAGGGTGAAGAACTCGAGATTCAGTGGTGGAGCCAAGTTAAGGGGATTGGTGTTCATTTTATTAAGTGCTACTAATTGTTGTTATAGAGGGTTTGTGGTGTATCATGCATAATAAGAGTGATATGTTTTGCAAATAAGAGTGAAGTAAATCATGCTAAGAGTGATGTGTTTTGTGAACAAGAGTAAAGTAAAATTAGAATAAGAGTGATGTGTTTTGTGAACAAGAGTGAAGTAAAATCAAAGTAAGAGTGATGTGTTTTGTAAACAAGAGTGAAGTAAAATCAGAATAAGAGTTATGTGTTTTGTGAATAAGAGTGAAGTAAAATCAGAATAAGAGTGATGTGTTTTGTGAACAACAGTGAAGTAAAATCATGCTAAGAGTGATGCGTGTGAAGTAAAATCATAATAAGAGTGATGTGTTTTGTAAACAAGAGTAAAGTAAAATCATGCTAAGAGTGATGTGTTTGGTAAACAAAAGTGAAGTAAAATCATAATAAGAGTGATGTGTTTTGTGAACAAGAGTGAAGTAAAATCACTTTAAGAGTGATGTGTTTTGTAAACAAGAGTGAAGTAAAATCAGAGTAAGAGTGATGTGTTTTGTAAACAAGAGTGAAGTAAAATCATAATAAGAGTGATATGTTTTGTAAACAAGAGTGAAGTAAAATCAAACTAAGAGTGATGTGTTTTGTAAACAACAGTGAAATAAAATCATAATAAGAATGATGTATTTTGTAAACGAGAGTGAAGTAAAATTGAGAATAAATAAACACATTATCATTACATGTCAAACAAAATTAACACTGTAAGTTAATTTGAAAATATTCATCACAACTAATGCTGCAATTGGACAATTTCACATTACAAACACTTTAACTGCAAAAAAAGGACAGAACAGTAATCATAATAATTTTGTTGAGAATATATACAAGCAATATTACAAAAAAAATGAAAGGAAATAATCCTAATTACGTGTTAGAAAATCGAAAATTCTATGATACCAGAGACTGAAAATTCCTAAATGATTGGCCTTGAAACCGTTCTTTTTCACCGATAGAGGCAGATAAATATAAGAAAATCGGGAATTATCCAACAATCATAGCATCTAACATGCTTCACTAATTGGTAGGTCACCGAATTCATTCTTCAGAATCGAGAACTCACTGCCGTCGTGTTCCTCACCCCCCTCGTCGAGAAGGAAAGGAAACCGTGCCGCCGCCGCCATGTTCCTCACCTCCCTCGCGTCGCAGATTTGGAAGGAGAAGGAAAGGAAACCGCTTAATTGATTTAAATCTCATAATGTAATTTCCAAAAATACCCTTGACCTATTTTATATAATTAAAATAAATAATATTTGTTCCATTAAGATGTGTGGCTGAGATTTGTTCTCTAGTTATACACTTAAGATTAGTTATATCTTGATCACTACCCTATATATATATATATATATATATATATATATATATATATATATATTAATATATTCTATATAAGGGGAGTGATCAATTACAAACTCATCATTTAATTGCTAACTGCAACTATTTTAAGACCATAGGATTTTAGAAATCCAGTGGTCTACAATTTGTCATGTATAATTTCATTTTTCATTTTTTTAATATTAAAAAGATAATAGCAATTATCAAATTTAGGGTTTAGAAACACAATGTCAATATAGTGTATGAAATACATCAACACAAAGACATGGCAATGTCAATACAATTTCATATTGACATTGTACAAATGCGTATTGACATATTATGTGTCATGTATTGATATAAAGCTGATAACGAAATTTATGAAAAATTTTGAAATTTTTTTCAAATTTTGACATCGGAACATATGCAAGTGATATTTCGTTAGAATCCTTATGAAATTATCTTTAATTTGATATATGTTGTGCGAAAAAATAATTCAAATCGAGAAAGTTATATGCGTTTTAAAGTTATGAGATATTTTTCAAAAGCTAGTTACAACTAGTTTGTTGTAAATTGACCTTAATACCCTTATTGACTTTTTTGTTGATCGTATTGACATTTCGAGACTGGTGATTTAGGCCCTTGATTTGAATATCTAATGGCTATTATTTAATCATAGTTAGCAATTAAGTATTGAGTTAGCAATATAGCAATGGTCAATAATTAACCAAAAACACGGAAGGTCATAATTAATCAATTTTAGGTCATATTATAATAATTGGGTTTAATGTCATGCTAAGATCATTTTAGGTCATGCTTTGTTAGCATGACCTACAAATTAACTAACTATGACCTAAAAGTGCCCTACGTATGATATTGTTCTGCGTTTCTGTATTTAAATCTAGTTTTGCATAGATCAAAACTCATTACTAACTAATTAGCAATAACAAATTAATATCAAATCTTAGCATTAAGAGATCTATTGGTTGAAATAATGTCAAATGAATTATATTTTACATTAAAAAATTAATTAAATAAACTTAAAGGGTATTAATGTCAATTCTTATCCATGATGGTTAAAATTAACCACTTTCTCTATCCTCATAATCATCTCAAAATTTTAAATTTACATAACTCTCTCGATTTAAATTATTTTTTTGTAAAAAAATATATCAAATTAAAGGTAATTTTATAAGGATTCTAACGAGATGTCAATTGCATATGTTTCGACGATGATCGGATGATGAAATTTTATAATTCTTATTTCAATTTTCGTGCATGTTGATAATCAGATTTTATATCAATAAATGCATCAAACAATCTCAATATAATGCATGTACAATATCAATAAAATTGTGTTGATATTTTCTAGTACTTGTGTTGAGATTCTCATGCCACTGTGTTGATATTTGTAATACACTATGTTGATATAAAAAACCGCGAAAATTATTATGTCATAACAAATTGACTATTTTACCATTTTGTTGATATTTTATCTACTATTTATTGAAATATGTGAACTTTAATCTCATCCACTCATTTTAAGATCTAATAGTGTAAGATTGGTCTCATCCACCCTATATATACTATTAGTATATATAAAATAATATTATATATATATATATATATATTTCGGTTTTTCATATCATTTCATTTTTTTCGATTTAGTTCGATTTTTGAAGTTTGGTTTTCGATTTTTCGGGTTCGGTTCGATTTTCGAGTTTTGTTTGGTTTTGACAAAAAATCAAACCGAAATCTAAATGTTCACCCCTACTTTTTATAACTTTGAAATTAAAAGAATGAACATCGTATGTTTTATTTTTAAAAAAATGTAAATAGTTATTCATAATCATTATTTATTGTTCATTAATTTTAAATTACTGCTAATATTTTTTATTTTTTTAAATAATAATATGTCTCATTCTAATTTTGTGACGTCCCTCATCTAAATATCACATTTCACCTACTAATCACATCCTTTGATATTCTCTAGCTCACAATCTTTAATTATAGATTCATACTCTCACAATACTTCCTCATTTTCGATTACTAAAATCATAAAAACAAATCAACTGTATAACTGTATAAGTACTTTGTTTTCTTGCATTTCTCGTGAAAAAAGATACAGGCTACAATGAAGGGGGAGGGAGGGAGCATAAACAAAATTATCCCTTTATTCAAACGTTTCAGAAATTAAGAGATCAAACTCCACGCTTTTTGCAGGCCGATCCACTCCTTAACGGTATAGGTTTTCAGAAATCGGAACAGAGGTTTCTCCGCAATCTCAGTTTCCCACCGGTCACCATTTTATAGCAGCTTCTCCTTGTCGTAGAGAAGTTCCTCGTGCGTCTAATATAGATTTGAAGTTGCTGTATACATTTCCTCAGTTAACACTAATATAGCATAGATGCAGATATTGGTAGCAACCTCATGAGTCTCAGTAGCGAATTCGAAGTTGGGTCCTTCCACAATGGAATCGAGTGGGCAATCATGCTTCTTGGCAGAAACCACAGTATAGTCGAGGTGATCTCAATAACCTAGTTGTCCTTCTTCTCCCTATCTTCACGCGCATCAGCTTCAATGGTGTTTGCTTGAGCAGTGCAGATCTGTAGAGGAAGATATGAAAGGGCATCAAGTAGAGCTTGCTGGAGAAGATACATAGATAGCCAACATAGACAAGCAAAAGTATACCCATCCCAACCCAAGAGAGATTTCTATGCCTTAACGAAGTAGTTCAGCATGTTTATGATGTACGTTTGAAGGATAATAATATACGTAGACAAACCCCATCGAAGCATCTCAAGGGTAATAAAAAGCAGCACATAATAAAGCAGAGTGAAAAATCATATCCTTACAGTTTCACATAGCTTACAAGCAAAGCAACGCTCCTCCCAGCTGGATAACGTCGCAAAGCATGTTCTCAACGAAAGTGAGGACTTACACGACCCTTCTCGAACGGATAGGAACAATTGGGGGGGGGGGGGAAGTAATTTAGTTGAGAAAATGTAGCTGATAACATGAACAAAAATTTAGTCAACTGATACCAACTGCAGTTAATATACACACAGACTCACCGGAGAAAGCTACCATGATTCCCAGACAATGTGGACCAGATAAACTCACGAATAGCCTCTGCCCAATCTTCCTCACAGCTGATACTTCTGGATGGCTCTCTTTCACTGCCAACGGTATCTTCTACCATAAGAACCTTGCACAGTTGCACTATTACTGTAACAGTTCACATCACACAATCACAGTCACAATCGGCACCATCGCCACCATACCACAGCAACCAATTAACATAATCAAACAGAAAACAATGCATTCAAAGTAAATTTATCAGCAAATCTTAAGAAGGGAACAAAAATTACATGTCATTGACGTAGATGTGACCGATGAGATGAATGGCGCAAGGGTCAATTTTTCTTTAGCAAACCATGGAAAATAACATTGTGTGTCACACTATCGGGTGCACAACCGCGGTTCTCCATCTCTACAAGCAAACGTTTTGCTTCCTCCATTGACCCTTTTTGACAAAGTGAGCCAATGATCATTGTATACATTCGAACATCAGGTTGTGGGCCTGTAGAATTAAGTTGGTTGAGAAGATCTATAGCAGCATCACATTTTCCATTTTTGCATAATCCGTTGATAAGAGTACCATATGAGACTAAATCAGGATCAAATCCTCTCTCTCCGATCTTATGCACTAACGAAACAGCTTCATCAATCTCTCCATTTCGGCATAACCCATCCAATAAAATATTATAAGTGAAGATGTTAGGTCTTACTCGTCGAGCTTCCATATCCTTCAAAAGCTTCCACGCATCAACAAATCTATCTTTACTAAGGAATCCATGTATCATGGCATTATAAGTATGTGTATTCTGCTCCAAACCTACAAAAGGGACTTCAAGGAAAAGAAACCAAGCCTCATCAACTCTTCCCTTCTTGCAGTATCCACGTATTAAGCTGTTATAGAACTTGATATGAGGCTTAAGTTGGTCGAAAAGATTCCTTGCAATATCAAGTTCTCCATGCATGCATAATCCATTGATAAGAGTAGCATACGAGGCTATATCAGGAGTGATTCCATTAGCTTCAATCATGCGCAGCAATGAAAAAGCTTCATCAATCTCCCCATTCCTACATAGCCCATGCAATAGTATATTATAAGTAATTAGGTTTGGACTTTCTAGGTGGTCCTTCATATCCTTGAAAAGCTTCCATCCATCAGCAAATCTATCATTACTAAATAGTCCATGTATCATGGTACTATAAGTAAAAGTATTATGCATCAAACCTTTATGAGAAACTTCAAGGAAAAGAAGCCAAGCTTCATCCACTCTCCCCTTTTTGCAAAATCCATTTATTAAGCTGTTATAGCACACAATATCAGGCTTGAGGTCTCTGTCTGCTAGAGAATCAAATAATTGTTTTGCTTTATCAATCTGCCCTCGCAAACAGTAGCCATCTATTAGGCTACTATAAGCAACAACATCAGGAAAAATATTATGTTGCTGCATAGTTTCCAACAAAGCCTCGGCCTCTCTCACCTTCCCTTGTTTGCAAAATGCATGGATCAATATACTGAAAGTAACAACATCCAAAGAGATATGAGAATCAGCCATTTGATTCAACAAGTCTTGAACATCCTGCAGTCTACCAGCGTCACACAAGCCCTGAATCATTGAATTATACGAGAATATAGTAGGTGTAACACCATTTCCTACCATCTTGGACAGGAGCTGCAAAGCATCACTGACCATTCCACACTTGCATAAGCTATCAAGTATTGCATTATATGCCCTAACATTGGGTCTCAATCCTGTTTTCTCTTCTAGAATACGAAGCAAATCGTTGGCAAGGAGAACATGCCCAGATTTGCAAAGCCCATCTATGACAGTCAAAATTGTAATATCATCAGGCTCGTGCATTCTACAATGCAATATCTTTTCAAACATTTTCATGGCATCAGAGACTTTATTATCTAAAACCAGCCCTCTAATAAGTGTGTTGAAAGTTGTGGCATCTGGTTCATAACCGCACTTCAAGAAGATGCCCATTACAGAGAAACCAAAACTCACACGTTTCTGAAGGCAATAACAGTTAATCGTAATATTCATTGTGTAGCTATTCACAGGGACACCTATTCGACGCATTTCATCAAACACGTAGAGGGCAAAGGGATACTGCTTCATTTTTGCAACAACACTCAACAGATTGTTATACATGCAAACAGAAGGCTGTGGATGCATTCTCATCATTTGCTGAAACAAGTGAATAGCATCATCTAGTTCTCTAACATAACTGAAATCTAATCTTGGCGGCTCAGATGAAAAGAGTTGATCATTGCCACTGAAACGGTGGAAATTCGAACAGAATGGTCGAACATAATAACCGATTTCAGGAGAAGCAATCTGTCTTCTACGATTCAGATCAGTTGCATAAGCAGAGGTTTTTCTGCTCATCTTCATCTGCGGCACAGACTTGGGTGACCTTAAACAGAAATTTCAATTTTAAGTCTATCGCAGGATATGCACTAATCAGGTTCTGCTTCGTTAATTCCACCTGACAAACGGAGTGAGAGGAGACGCAGTTAAACACAATAAATAGAAAAAAAATATAGCATCAATATCTCCAAATTCTATTAACACAATAGCATATTTCATACTACCAGATGAACATATATTAGTGACATTATAAGAAATCTAAATGTTCATTTTCAGATGAAACATTTCTCTAAAGATCTGACGAAACAACCAAATTAGAATTTAAAAGAGACAAGATCAGAATTTGATAATCTGTTTTTATTTTAGTTTATATATTTTGCTTTAGTTTATTTTTTTACTATATATCAATTCCTATAACTACGCGAATACATTATATTACTGAAGTAGTCTAAGCTATCAAATCCATCCATAATTCAAACTTCATTTCAACTGATAAAACAGCTGGATTGCTGCTAGATCAACTTAACTCGGCTCATCTAATACACTACAGACTGAATTTGCAACTTCAATACATGAGAAAAAATTATAGTAGTATTTAAAAAAACTGTAATTAAGAGAAGAAGAAGAAGAAGAAGAAGAAGAATGCAGCAGAGGAGAGGAGGAATCTGACCGCAGCAATACCGAGACCACCAGTTGAGACTTTTGATGACGTTGACGAGCTCATCGTGGTCGATTCCTTTCTCCTTGGAGATGGCCTAGCACGGATTCTTCCGCCATTGATTACCTGCGAATAGGCAGTGGTGCAATGGATTACCGGTGAAAGGATTCTTCCGCCACTGATTACCGGCGCCGCGAAACAAAGGTGAAGAAGGATAGGCGAAAATGGGTTACAAATAGGGAAATGTAAAAAATGTAACCGATTCACCTCACGCCGTTGGTGATTAATTGGCTTTGTTTTACACTGGAAATATTCGAACTCGTTAGTTATGGCCCCCACAATGGGGGGCCCGGCGTGCCATCGTCCTCAGGCGCAGACGATGCATCTATTGTGGGTGCTCGCCATAGGGCGCGCCCTATGCGCAGACGATGGCCTATCGTCCGGCCATCGGGCACCATTGTGGGCTCGGCAGAATATAGGCGCGGACGATGGCACGCGTTTTTGAATTTTTTTTTCGAATTTTGTCTATTTAAACCTCGTTTCTCATTCACTTGTTCATACGAACATCTCGCCTCTCTCATTTCTCTCATCTCTCACATTTCTACCTCTCTCACATACCAAAATGAACCACGACGACGACACTAGTTCTAGTTCCTCGGAGTCAGGTAGTCCAACCTCGGATGCCTTAGATGCAGCCGTTGAAGAGGCCATGGCGGAATGCTTAGTCGAAATGCAGCGCGAGGAGGCGGCGGCAGCGGCGGCGGCGGTTCAAGAGGCCATGGCGGAATGCCTATTCGACGTTGGACGGTTGTCCGACGCGACCACGCTTCAGCTCACCAATGTCTGATTGCAGACTATTTTGCCAAGCAACCACGATGGGGATCGACCGTTTTCCACCGCCGGTTTAGAATGTCGCGTTACCTTTTTCTCAGCATTGTCCGGACTTTGACGTCACGTGATGAATATATGACGTATCAGGAAGATGGCGTCGGCAGACCCGGTCTTACACCGTTGCAAAAGTGCACGGCTGCACTCCGTCAGTTGGCCTACGGCACCACGGCGGACATTTTCGACGAGTACCTCCACGTCGGGGAGACAACAGGCCGGGAGTGCCTGAAGAGATTTTGTAGGGGAGTTGTGGAGGCATACGACGACACATATTTGTGCATGCCTACTGCTGTTGATTGCCAGGACCTGATGAAGATGCACGAGACAGCGCACGGCTTTCCTAGGATGCTAGGGAGCATCGACTGTATGCACTGGGAGTGGAAGAATTGTCCGACGGCGTGGAGAGGCCAATTCACTAGTGGATACAAGGGCATCCACCCGACGATGATCCTCGAAGCCGTCGCTGGCCATCGGCTCTGGATCTGGCATGCTTACTTCGGCGTGGCCGGGTCTAACAACGACATTAACGTCCTCAACTCATCCACCCTCTTCACCGAGCAATGCAATGGCAACGGCCCGACCATCGAGTTCACTGCCAACAAGCGCCAATACCACATGGGGTACTACTTGGCCGATGACATATACCCACGGTGGCCTGTTTTTGTAAAGACGATCAGCTGCCCAATTGGTGAGAAGAGGGTTTTATTTGCGCAAAAGCAGGAGGCGGCACGGAAGGATGTCGAGCGGGCATTTGGTGTGCTCCAAGCACGGTGGGCAATTGTGAAAGGGTCGGCTCGTCTCTGGTTCAAGGAAGTCATCGCCGATGTCATGTATGCGTGCATAATCATGCACAACATGATAGTCGAGCATGAAGGTGGGACCATCACCGACTGGAACGATGATGAAGGTGCATCTAGCTCGTCCAGCACGGCGACCGAGCCCCCAGCTAGAGGATTACCGACGGGCTTCAATGAGGTTCTATCTAGACATGTCTCAATGCGCAACCAACAAGACCATGTCCAGCTCATGAACGACATGATTGAAGAAGTGTGGGCCCATAACCGCCGTCGCTGAGTTTGCGTATTTTTTTAATTCGTATTGTAATGTATTATTTTTTATAAATGAAATGAAGTTTTTTCCCAATTTTTGTAGTTATTTAAATATTCAAATAAAAGAAAATGCATAGGACGCGCCTTAGGGCGCCACACTGCAGGTAGGAGGATAAAAATGATGACGTGGCGGTGCATAGGGCGCGCCTAAGGGCGCCCCATTGCTAATGTTCTTACATAAATATATATGCATTTTTAAATAATATTTTCAATGAATTTCTGTTAAAATATTTTCTTCTAGCATTTTTAGTTTTTAGGGAGTTTGTGCGCTTTTTTTACTTTCAAATTAATATTAGTACTCTTTCCTTTCGTCCCCAATAAAAATAAGGATATTTTTCTTTTTCGTCGGTTTCATAAAAATATCTCATTTCTATTTATAGAAAGTTTTCTCAAATGCATTACCCACGTATATCAATTTTTGACAACTTATACCACTAGAGTCCACTATTAAACACAAACACTATTTTAATTACCATTATCTTCGTCCCTTCTACTTTACCAATTATACATTAATTGTTTTTTTGGATGGAGTGAGTAATATTTTATTTACAAAAACAATGTAAACAGTTATTCGCATCATCTATATATCTTGTTTTACTACTTTTCATAATTTTGTTATCAAGGGGCCCATCATATATATGATTTACTAATTTGACTAAGTAGGACTTCTCTAGCTCACAATCTTTAATTATAAATCCATACAAACACAGTAATACTTCTTCATTTTCGATTGCTATAATCATAAAAACAAATCAACCTAAGCTTCATCTACAAAAGTCATCCAAATTGCTAAAATCATAAAAACAAATCAGCCTAAACTTCATCTACAAAAGTCATCCAACAAAAGATATAACACGAGTCGAAGTTTGTTGTCCAAATAAGAAAGTGTAGAGAGAAGCAATATAGCAAATGTGATATCTGAAGCAAAAATAGCAACTGCATCAATACTATGTTTTCTTGCCCTTCTCGTGAAAAAGAATCAGGCTACAAGGGGGAGCATAAACAAAATTATCCCTTTATTTAAACTTTTCAGAAATTAAGAGATCAAACTCCACATTTTTTTGCACGTGTTGAGGCCAATCCACTCCTCAACGGTATAGGCTTTCAGAACGGAGGTTCTCCGCAATCTCAGTTTCCCACCGGTCACCATTTTCTAGCAGCTTCTCCTTGTCGTAGAGAAGTTCCTAGGACGTACAAAATTTGAAGTTAGTGCATACATTTCCTCAGTTGACATGCTAATATAGCATAGGTGCAGATATTGGTAGCAACCTCGTGAGTCTCAGTAGCGAATTCAAAGTTGGGTCCTTCAACAATGGCATCGACAGGGCATGCTTCTTGGCAGAAACCACAGTATATGCACTTGGTCATGTCAATGTCATACCTGTTCATTATAGTAGTCAAGAAGATAGCATATGGATAAATGAGCTAAATTCCTGATAAGGTGATTCGAGGTGAACTCAATAACCTAGTTGTCCTTCTGCTCCCATCTTCACGCGCCTCGGCTTCAATGGTGATTGCTTGAGCAGGGCAGATCTGTAAAGGAAGATATATAAGGGCATTAAGTAGAGCTTGCTGGACAAGACACGTAGATAGCCAACACAGACAAGCAAAAATATACCCATCCCAAGAGAGATTTCTATGCCTTAACGAAGTAGTTCAGCAAAATTATGATGTAGTTTAAAGGATAAAATGCATGTAGACCAACCCATTGGAGCATCCAAAGGGTAATCAAAAAGCAGCATATAATAAAGCATTTGAATTTTTACTGCAGCGGTTAGCAATATAACCTAAGGCAAAAGCAGAGTACAAAATCAGATCCTTACAGCTTCACATAGTTTACAAGCAATGCAACGTTCCTCTCCAGTTGAATAACGTCGTAAAGCATGTTCTCCACGAAAGCGAGGACTTAAAGGACCCTTCTCGAAAGGATAGTTAATCTGCACAACAGTAAAATATCAGAAAATTAATCATCCAACAGGTAGAGACAGACCAAACGGTGGTTCATCTGATAACTGAACTCATCCATATAAATATAAAATAGGAACAATGAGAAAAAAAATGTACACATACTGTGACTTTCGGTTCAAAGAAGTACTTGAGTGTCAGCATCAGACCTCTAACCATTTCAGTGAGGAATAACGTGTTTATGCTCCTGTCAAAAACTAAGGGATGGCACCAGAAGAGGGTAAGTTTACACATTCAGATACAGAATGCAGATGAGTGAATGCAGCCAAATGAATAATACATGGAAACTCATGTACCAGTACTCCAATCTTTAGATATCTCCCTTGCAAGCTTCTCTCTTTCTTCATCATCTAAAAGTAAACAAGAATCAGAGTTTATTATATCTATACAAGGATCGTTGGCACTCACAATATTTCCAGAAATAAAATAGTTGCTCATGGTATCTCAAGTCATAAAAAGAAATTCAATTTATCTCCGGTGCAATGAGGAATAACTTACCTAATAGATTGAAGTCGTTGGGCATAACTTTATCTAACACTATTATACCTATGCTCCTAAATTTTCCAATTGCAATCCAATCAATGTTGCAAAAAAAATTTCTAAAATTAATTGCATTCGCAGCCATTTACATTGTGGCCAAAAATTTGTTGTGTGACAGCAGTCACAGCACGCATGGAACTTTGTGGGATTTTTGGCTTTGGTCATCTACAAGTATATTTTTTTTACCAAAAAGTAGTCTTAACAACTAACCAACATATTCGGGCATGAATACAAGAGAGCAATCAGGTTCTAGTTTATTTTGTACTGAGAAAAAGGCATGAAAGCCTTCTTTATTAACCTGCAAGTTAAACACTACTTGTGGTAAATTTTCCATTATTAGTGATTATACAGGACCAGTTCTTAACAAAGTTTAGTGCACAGATTGTATTCTCTGCGTAGTAGATAATCAACCTTTACTTCATAAGCACCACATTTAACTCTGCAAAAACTGATAATGAAGAAAGAAATGTATCTAGGAGAGTCTGTAAACCTTTGTCATTAGAGAACGCATGCTTTGAAGAAAATGTTCGCTCAGGGTATATAATCCCGACACGAGCAGAGCCCTGCAGTGCTTGCCCTGACAGAGCCTACAATTTAGGAACAACAACAACCAAAAGTTCAACTATTAATCAAAACAATACAAAAATAACAAGCGAACAGAAAAATAATGATTAAACAGTTTGCACAACCAAAGAGAAGGCGGCTAACATTGTTCCTGGGGTACAAAGAACTGAACCAACAAGCAAAACGACCTTCGAAGAATGGGCGAATACAAATTTTTCGACGAATAAAATAATCCGGCAATTTTCATGACGAATTCTCTAAAAGAAGATATTCCTAAAACAAATTCAATCATTACTGAGAAGCGAGACTGAATGACGAACAAACCCTAGACGATGGGAAACAGATGATTTGTGAGGGTCTAATACGCATTTCATCGATTTAAACCTAGTACTACTAAAAATTGCGTCTAGAATACAAAAACCCCGCATTGAAATTGAAATCTGAATTTACAGTACGAAACTCCATGAATCGTGGGAAATCGAGAAAAAAATAAACATAAATTGGATGAGAAATTGGGAAAATAGGCTTACGAGCTGACGAGCGCGAAGAGCAGATATGGATTTCCGAGCTAAGATGGATGCCATTTCCTCTCAGTTGCAGATTTCGTTCCCAAATTCGCGATCAGAAAGTGAAGTGACGCTGTCCGCGAAAGCTAATAATGCGTTTCTAGAGTTACTCAATATTAATATGTGAGGAAATTGGTCAATTGTTCATAATACTACTAGCTTCTGGTAATTTTAATTTTATGCAGTTCACAAGAAATGCATTATCGATTTATATCTAAAATGAGCAATTTGATTATTTAAATTATAAGTAGTTATTTTATCAAAAAAGTATTGTATAAATGACTTATCAGTAAATTTATTAAACATGCCATGGGACGCATTTTCCAAAACTAAATTAAAAAAAAAGCCGGGAATAAACATTTATCGTAATTAAACCACAAAAATTACTCTTTCGACTAGTTACTATTTTGATAAATTATCAAAATTTAACGATTTTAAATTATATTTGATGGTTTATGATATTTTTTACAACAATGTTGGTAGTTTAGTACATTATTTTAGTTGATGCTTTTAACCATTCGAAATACTTCAATAATTTTAAGATAGATCACTTCATCGATAAATCATTACACTTATGTGCTATTTTTGGTGAGTGAATGAGCCTTTTAAATTTCCTAATGTTTTATTTCGAGGTAAGTGCCTTCCAAATTTGCACCAAAAAATTTTGTATGCACGTGCAAAATGTTTCATATTGAATATAATATGCCATATGTATATGAACGTTGTTAACTCTTTACTTGCGTGGCTTACAAAATAAAACAATGATAAAATTTTTATACAAATAAAAAACAATAATTAAACCTTTTGAACTAGTGTGAGAAAATAATGAAACACAATACTCCACATAGATAAAGAGTTACCATGTATAAACAAAAATAACGGAATATACTAAATGAAACACATGAGTGTGTTATATTGCTAAGTCACCTTTAAATTGTTAACTACAGCTAAATGATGAGCATTAGATTTTAAAGTTAAAGGTCAAGATCATTCAATCATTGAGTATCAATATTATGCACAAAAAAATATCAATTAGGGTATTAATGTCAATTAACAACAAATTAGTTATAATTAACCTTTGAAAAATATCCCAAAACTTTAAATGTATATAACTATCTCGATTTAAATTATTTTTCCGCATAACATATACTATCAAATTAAAGATAATTTTATAAGGATTATAATGAGATCCAACATGCATATGTTTCGATGTCAAAATTTGATAAATTTTTCGTAAATATTCATAAATTTAGTTAACAGTTTTATATCAATACACAACACATAATATGTTAATACAATGTTTGTACAATGTCAATATGAAATTGTATTGACATTGACATGTCTTTTGTGTTGATGGATTTCATACATTATATTGACATTGTGTTTCTAAACACTAAATTATCTTCTTAAATTAAGAAATGAAAAACGAAATTACACATGACAAATTGTAGGCCACAAGATTTCTAAAATCATATGGTCTTAAATTAGTTGTAGTTAGCAATTGATCACTCCCCATGAAATACAGATGCAACTTTTTATATGATTTATATAAGACTAAAGTACATTTTTGGTGCTAAACATATTACCGTTTTATGAAGTTGGTAATGAACATTTATTTTTTGAAAATCGAGTCCCAAACAAATGAAAACGTCACCTGAGTGGTCCTTTTTTATGGAACCGCTAAAAACGGATGGTCAGCGTCAATTAAGAGTGATTTAACTAGATTAATGAATTTTGATTATTACTATATGTAGTCTTTTGCAAAATAATAATTCTTCAAATTTTGAAAAATAATAGAGTATTTAAAACAAATTAGGATTTGTAAATAATAAAACACATGATTTCAAGCACCTCTGCATTCGATTTCTTTTCAATTCATCACCCAATCTTTTTAGCCCCTTTTTTTTATCATTCCCTAATCCCAATTTTTGGCTTATTTTCGTCCAAACTTTAAAAACAAAATTGATAATTTATGTTTATGGACAAATGTTTGGCCTCAATCCGCAGTGTACTGCGTTGGGTTGAAGATGAGCTTCAGCATGATCGAGGAGGTTGTGTTGTTTGTGAATGAGGTGTTGAGGAGGGGAAAATTAAAAGTGAGATAAAATTAGATTATAATTAGGTTGCTAATACATCTCAGATTAGAGATTAATAGCTTAATTGGCGTTAACCGAGGAGTTGGTAAAAAAAGAATGACTTCAGTTGCAATTGAATTTTTTTTGGGATTTGGTTTTCGTAAAATAAATGTTCAAGATTAATTTCATAAAAACGATTGTATATTTAGGACAAAAGAGTAGTTTAGTGTTATAAAAGTTTTAAAATTTTTATACCACAAGCAAATGTGAAATAAGTAATAGGACTATAGGAGTACGAATTTGTGTACATACCACACAAATCACATAATCACGATAGAACGTTCGAGTAAAGGGTTCATAAAGCTAAAACCTCCAGCGAAAGCACCAATGGCGTCGGCGAGCAGATTCGCCGCCGTAATCGGTAGGAGCTCTCTGCGCATTCGCCCCCCCAAATTCGACTCAAATCACAAATCCGTCACCGCGTTCTCTTCTTCGACCAGCCTATCCACTCGTGCTGTTACAAGGTTCGGCCACATAAATTTTTTCATTTGTTGGTTTTACTTGATTGTTTTCTTCGATTATTTTGTTATTCTCATGTTTTTTCAATAAATAAATTAAGAATTGTCGCAATCGTTCATATCAGAACCAATGTGTTTTTGGCTGGATTGACTTCTGCACTGGAGCCTTGTTTCTCGCTAATTCGTTTGTTATTTGATACGATTCGAACGTTTTAAGGGTTATATATTCTGTTACGATTACCAATTTTGAGGTTTATTGGTTTATCAAAGGTTTGCTCCAGTGTTGGGAAGCTTGGGGACAATGCTGCCGCTCCATAGTACGATTGCAGGTGCTCGATTGAAGTCTAATATCGCCGTTGATACGACCTGCTGGAGTTGGCTTTCTCAAGGTTTAATTTCCTTACTTGTCGTGTAAAGTTTGATCCATTTACTTCTTGCTGATTTTGTATAGCCGCTGCTATCACCGTGGCTTGGTAGTCAACTCATGTTACAGCCAGGTTTTTTCTATTTTTGTGCTAGAAGAGAGATAGGATTCCTCGTTTGTTCTAGAGTTTTTTTTTGTTCCTGGTTTGGGAGAGACGCATGACTCCTCTTAATGAGACACATGACAATTATGCGTCTTTCATAGAGACGCATGAGGGTCATGCGTCTCTCTTTTTTTTTTCGTTTTTTTAACGACGCATGAGGGTCATGCGTCTTAGGGAGAGACGCATCTCCCTCATGCGTCTCTTTTTTTTAAAAAATTTTAATAGACGACGCATAAGCGTCATGCGTCTTAGAAAGAGACGCATGAGGCTTATGCGTCTCTAATTCGAATTAAATCAGACGAGGCGAGGCAGTAGCCTCATTCAGGCGCGAATTAAACCACAACTATCATTCCTCGTTTGTACTGGACTTTTTTTTTGTTCCGGATTTGGGAGAGACGCATGACCCTCATGCGTCTTTATGAAAGACGCATAGTCGTCATGCGTCTCATTAAAAGGAGACGCATGAGGGTCATGCGTCTCTCCCAAATCCGGAACAAAAAAAAAGTCCAGTACAAACGAGGAATGATAGTTGTGGTTTAGAAAAAAATAGAAAAAACCCTGTTACAGCCTGCTACTCAATGTGATAGTTTTGTTAGCCATAAATAGGTTTATGTGATGCTTACATAGTAGAATGGATTGTATCGACTTCAATAGAAATAAACTAAGCAGTTGATATGTAAGTTGAATTATAATCATGTTCCACATCACTTCAAATGGAAATAAACCAAGCAGTTGATTGTGAGATGATTTTCAATCTCAATCATACATGTCTTGATTCTTGAAAGACCACAAATGGGGGTGGCTATTTTTGTAGTGTACCAAAAAATGTTGAGAAAAATACGTCGTTTATGTCTCTTCTTTCATAATTTTTTATTGTAAGTTAACTGATGGTTTTTTCCCTTTATGATGAAATTTAGATTTTCATAGAAATAGTCATATTTGTGTTTTGATGTGTTAAAGTAAAGCAGAAGTGGCACACAGTGACACAGCATTGACCATTCACTGATTAATCTTATTGTGGTGCATTACCCTTGAACAACTCGGAATACTGAATTGTTTTCTTTCATTGGTGCTTCTGTTCTGAAAGCAAGCAGGATTGTAGAAGTTCCATTTAGGAGCAATGATCCCGGTATCTGGTGTATAGCTTAATTGGAGTTTCGAAGTTGTAGACTTTAATATTAAGCAATTGCTTATAATTTGTGAGGTAGCTAGTCTAGCAAGAATGCAAAGGTTATTCATAGTTCAAATAAATCCACAACTTTCTACAAGATGAATTATAAAGCCACGTTCAATTGTTATGATGCTTTAGTAATTCCTGATTGCTCTCGTATACATACTGTATTCTGTCCACTGATTTAAGCCTTGTTGAATTCTTCTCCATGTGCTTTAGAGTTTGGAATTCCTCGGTGAACAATGATCCAGAAAACATCGCATCGATCAATCTCAGCCTGGTGGCATTTGCTTATTCATGTTCAGTCACTCTATGATCTCCATTTCCTGGAACGAGTCACTGTGGACTCTAAAACGAAGGATTGCTAATTTACCCTTAAAAGATGGATATACCGTTCGGATGTATTTGTCCCTTGTTGATGGTCTCGTTTTTTCTCCAACTCTAACTTCACAATACGTTATTACTTCATCTTCATCATAAAGCCTATTTCTCTGTTGATTTCAAAATTTCATGAATATAAATTGTTTATGTGGAGATTGTAGATTTTCTTATGCTTGAGCTTGATCTTAAGTGAGGTATGGAGTTGCCAATCAGATGATGGTCTGATTGTACCAAGTAACCACCTTACCAATCAGGTTTAATTTAGTAGTAACAAATGTGCTACGTTTTATAATTAGGTGTGTTTGTTAATTTCACAATTCATGGAGAATTGGAATTTTGTCTTTAATTTTAGTTGTAATATTCATTTTCATTGATGAAAATTGAAGACAGTATTACCTGTCAAGAAGCGTTGGTTTCAGAAACACATACTTGGTTGGCAGAATAATTTCAAAATATTGGGATTGAACAAAAAAGTTCATTTTTCTCCATCTAAAAATAGAATTTCACATGTAGAGATATGTAGTAGGGCTCGTATATTTATAATCTTGTTGGTGTTGCTTGTGTCTGATATCGACATATGTATTGTGCTACAGACTGATGGGATCAAACAGGACTCCCAAATTTAAATATAGACAAAATGAAATGAAATGAAAAATATAAATATGCCCATCATATTAAAGTAATTTTAGTAGTCCAAACATTTTAATACATGGTATGTCTAAGTAACCAATGATAATCGTAGAAATAGAGTAAAAATGAATTGAATATTTGTATAGTTGTGATATCTAAAATTTAAAATGTTTGAATCTCTAAATTTTTTGTATACCATGTCCATCTTGCATTTTCACTAGCTTCTTCGTTTGGTCACTCTTTAGGGTTAGATGGGCATGGTCCTGCCTCATGTCAATATACGAGTACTATTTCAAAAAATTGCAAATTAAGAAAATAAGGTAATGTTGTATTTGTCCCATGTTATTTGAGGTATTTATTTGTGATAAAATAAAATTAGTGGGATTAGAAAATTTAAAAAAAGCACTTAAAAAATAATACTACTCCACTAAACTAAAGTGGAACGGGTAGGGCAGGATCAATAGGTCGGATTTAAAAAAATTATTTCGTCCCATCCCATACTGGCACTGGGTGGATAGAGTTGCGCAATTTAAACACAAACTCAGAGGATATTCATTATAGTAACGAATATATATCATAGTACTGCAAACGCATTTAACGTTTCATGCATTCAATATTTTATTACTTATCATTCTTATATAGCGTGAATCGTTCGCATTTAAAAAGGTTTTCTAAATAATAATTCCATCCTTTGATTAGTTTGCATTTACAAAAGTTACATAGAAATTTACCTTTTCTCAAATTCACTTTATTTGATTGGACTTTAATGTAAAATTAAATTTATCAATTGTATGATGTTAGAATAAATGTAAAAAATGTGTTTTGTATTGTATTGTCAACGTATGCACTTTGTAGCGCTAAATAGTGCTACTACACTGTTTATTTTTGTCATGATTCGGTTGTTTGTTTTCTTCCCCAATTAGATATTCGGCCGTATGAATTTAATCTCTTGCAAAGGCCATACCCAATTAAATATTAAAAATAAAATACCCATCGTCTATTTAAATTGCATGGTACTGATAATGGATATGACTCCGGGTGTATCTCCTGAGCGCCTGTGGGGCAGAATTTGTCTCTTTATGCATCAATATTTTACTATGTATTTTCGTCGCCTAACTCATTTTTTTTCGTTCCCTCGCAATAATGTGCTTTTTATTCCATTTCTCCTCCATCACCGTCTCATGCTCATCAATTATCTACTATTCAATTTTTAACTCTACTTTCAGCTTAATAAAGCCAACCGCGTATCAATTATTCAACTGGTAATTTTCACTCTCAATTTTTTGATTTTGCACTTTTTTTAATGTCGTTATTTTTGTGTTTGTTTCTTAATCCGGATAATGTAGTGCACTGCAATCCATGTTCTATTATCTCGATTTTCTTTTCCAATTGATTATCATTGTATAACTTGCACTGTTTTATTGATTATCATTTCTTTGCCCTAATTTGGTTGTGCTTCCTTGTATTTGTTGCTTAATTCCTTAAGTTTTTCCATTTTGTAGGAGTAATTGCTGGTTTTTCCCTCTATTTGATTGAAATCTATTTTCTTTTCTGGTGTGTGTGTGTGTGTGTTCTTGAAATGTGTGGAACTCATCTTGTGGATCGCTTTCACACTGCTGTCCTGTCATGTTTTCAGGTTTATCTCACTGATATAGCCCCCTCTCTCTTCATCACTTTCCATAGCTTCACTATCTAAATCATGGATGTCAATGGAGAGGAGGTGCTGATTTCTCTTAGAGAAATGGGGGATTCCTATGAGGAGCTCCATGAAAACGGCCACCACACCGTCACGAGGCACCCCTCCTACCAGCATAGTAGTGTGCAGTGGCTTGATTTGAGAGTGTTCTATGTTAGAGTGAGCAAATGTGTTGTTGATGATGACTCAACGCCCGAGCACCTCACGCTAAATCACGTCCCGTTGAACCGCGACACGCTCCTAGAGGTGAACGGTGTGAGGACTAGCATATACTCCGATGGTGTGTCCACCCTCTTGAAAAGGGACAGGCTGGATAAGCAGTCCGAAATGGTCACATTCGTGAGCACCGACAGTATTAGGGTGACGGGGAGTGTGAAGCTTGAGGTATTCCGTGAGAATGTGCTCGTGCTAATGGGTAGGTTAGAGCTTTGCCATAGCAATGGATCTTTAGGGGAGCATAGGCATCAGGGGCAGATTTGGAGCATGAGTTGTGAGTCGGATTTAGTTGCAGGCACCAGATTTCTCAAAGGGAATCAGAATGCGTGTGCACCGGCTGTTGAAGTTTATGTGGCTGGTAGCTTCTCGGGTAGTCCTATAATACTGACTCAGACTTTGCACTTCAGCCACCACAGGAGGAAGCAGACGAGGAAAGGGATGCTGGAAGCTATACCGGAATATGAGACGGAGCTTAGCCATAAAGAGGGTCCGTCCATGCTCACAATGCCGGTATTGATCTTCTCATTTTTTACATTAGCACTTTGTGATGCATCCATGATCCATCTGTTTGATTACTACATTAAAATGGGGTGGTGTTGTTGGCATGCACATATTTTGGCAGACATATATTAAACCATATCCTGGATTGCTAGAGGCTGGCACATGTTTCTATGCACTGTGTGTGTGTGACGACTTCTTTATATATAGTGTGAGATGTTGCAAATTTCAAGAGGACCAGAAGTGGATAATAGGATATTCTGATTCATTAGATGAACACATTTTTTGAACTTAAGCACCTTATCGACTTTGTCTTATCCTCTGGTTTCCTCCAATTCCCCGAATCCGTAGGAACTTAGAGCTGGCCTATCGCGGTGGAGAGGGTGCAGAGTGCAGAGAAATGTATGGCCGAATTGATTTTTTAAATTTCTGTGTGACACACAACTCTGCTAAAAAGTACTACTATTAAAACTCCTTCTCCCTTTCTGATTCTCTATCATCTTGATTCAAGAAAGCTTTCTATGCATGATCCGTGACTTAGAAGTATTTCCACATGATAGACTTCCACACACTTTATGCAGAAGGTTTTAGAATTCTCAAACTCCCTTGGCCAAATCTACTCAACGTTTAGCAAGTGAGATGAAGGAAAATGCCAACCTCTTTCCGAAGTACTAATTTGATATTCATTGCCCTATAATGATGAAACCCAAAGCAAATGAATGTTTATTCAACTCTTTGTGAATTGTGTGTGATCTCTTTTTCTTTGCAATAATTCTTCAGTTGAGGAACTTTCAAGATTATAGGCAAGAAGAGGAAGGGCACAGCAACGCCTATTATGGTATGGAATATTTAGAAGGCAAAGATGGGGAGTTATCGTGGTTCAATGCCGGTGTAAGGGTAGGAGTTGGAATCGGCCTTGGGATCTGCCTCGGAGTTGGGGTGGGAGTGGGGTTGCTGGTTCGGACATACCACGGGACTACGAGAAACTTCACGAGGCGCCTTCTGTAATGAGGTGCTGCGGAATGACTAATCTTACTGCGTTTTTTTTCTATGAATAACTGCTGTGGATATTTGCACCCGGGTCGTGCCTAGACTGATGCTGATGCTCACCGTGTTGGTGAATTCTCAACAAAATTAAGCCGATGGCACGAAGTTGGTGGAGTTTTTGAGCAGTTGTTTGCGTTTGATCTAATGCTTGTATGTTGTTTTATGAAATGAGATGTGTAAACTTTGGCTGATGCTTTAATCTTACTTGCTACTTTCATTGAAGCAGTAGAAATTGCACGAGCATCATAGTTATGTTTATAAATTGAATGCATACAATGGCAGAGCCAGGATTTGCTGTTGGGACTAAGAAGAAACGTAATAGACTTGTATTATTTAATTAAATAAGTGTTTACTTTTATTCTGCATTGGATCCCCTAAAATATTGAGAATTGATGCATACTGCATTTGTTGTTCTTCTGCAGTTAGCATTCGTGTATTATAGAGAGCAATTAATTTAATCATTTAGTAATTACATTTGGAACTATATCAAAATTCATCTCATCTTGTTGTATTTGGTGGTCGTAATCGTATACGTCACTAATATAAATGTCCACAATAATAATCCAAATTCCAAACATAATGTATATCTATCTATTTAATTCACACAAGATGAGACGCCTATAACGGCCATATTTATTACGGTTTAAAAGGGAAATTCACACGTGGAATATAAAAAAACAGTCTATCCGTCCACTAAAAATTACTCATCATTTAGTTTGTCACCTAATATTTGACATTTTATATTTCTAAATTACTTACTCACACATTTAATTTTTTGACAATATTTTTGTAAAAGAGTATTCGACTCCCTCATAATTTTGGGCATTTGTGCAGTCGTTCATATGATACACTGAGCCAAAATATAACTCATCAATTGTTTTGATATGTGCTTTGAACTGTTTGACCTACTCCATTACCATATTACTCTATTGTGAATTTATACCCAACTTTTAAAAAATACTACTAATGCATCTTATAAAACAATTAGAGTATAAGTAGAATACCATTAAAACGTGTCTAAATAGGAAAATAAATAAACTCCTTTATCAACATAGGCAGTAGTTGATTCAACAAAACACGGGGACAGATGTGTCATTTCACAAGCGAACGGTCGGCAGCACGCTCCTCTCAGTCTCAGTATAGCGTGCACTCTATTTCCCTCCATTGCTCACTCACTCACAGTGGCAATTCTGTAAAATTTTCAATCTCTTAAGCCCAAATTCAAACTCACTAAATTCAATATTTCATCGCCATCATCATCTCTCCCTGCACTCGCTCATTTTCATCGTATATCCGTTGTGGTTGAATGCTACCAATCCCTATCAACCTTATATGCATATTAATCAATGTTTTGATATCTCAGTTATCATTTACACCTCCATTTTTTCAATTAAAATTTAGTCTCGCATTGAATTCAGCCTTTGTGGCATGCACTGACGTCGTCTTCCACACACGCAACAAACTCCGCATTGCCGCGATCTATGGCGGATTCCGATGACTCCGCCGGCGGGAGCGCTTTCACCGCCAAAACTCCAATTCTCCACCAGAAGCTATACGTAGTCATAATCGTTACCGTCCTGCTGGCGCTGGCGGTTTTCATTCTGGTTTTCATCTTCCTCCGCCGCGGGAGCTGCACGCGCCGCCGTACCGGCACAAAACGCGGTGCCGGACTCATTCCCCTGGTTAATGAGCCGGATCAACGCGCAGCAGATGAAATTTCGAATATTGTCGAGAAGAAGGTGTTCGTCGTGGAGAACGTGGTGAAGGCGGAGCAGATTGAGTCGGAGAGTAAAAAGGCGAGCTCGGTGAGCTACGAGTCGAGTACGACTCGGAGCGAGTCGTCGTCGGTTAAGTCGGTGTCGACCGACGGTTTGGGGAGCTTTGGGTGGGGGAAGTGTTACAGCTTACGGGAGCTTCAGACGGCATCGAATCAGTTCTCTGATGAGAATGTAATCGGAGAAGGAGGATACGGCGTCGTTTACTGTGGGGTTTTGCACGACGGATCTGTGGTTGCTATAAAAAAATTATCAAATAAGAGGTAAAATCCACCGACGCAATTACTCTTTCATTTAAATTTTGGAATTCTTTGCATTTATGTTGCACTGCAATAAATTGTGCATATCGACCTAAAATTAATAGTTACAGTTTTAGATGCTATTGCAGATTAATCTGTTACGGTTTGAGTATGCATATGGCATCCGTCCCTTCTATGATTATTTCGTAATTATATTATCACTATATAATGCAGCATAATTCAAGTCATTGTAAATTGAAAAATGATTTGAAATTGCTATGCAGATTAAAACATTTACTACTACTATTATGCAATAAATGGTGATGATGTATATAAGTTGGTGTGGATTCTTGTAGACCTACTAGGTGATTTTTATCTTTTTTAATAAATTAAAGCAAATATTGTAATTATTGCTTGTCGAATTCGGAAGAGAAGCATGTGTTTGGTAGGGATTCTTTGATAGAATTGCATGAAATCACAGCTTTGTGAATTATGTTGAATTGAGTGTGTGGGGATTGGGGAACATAATCTTTTTGTTTTTGTTGACTATGGATTACCGAAAAACAAAGTAATCACTTTCATTTCTTTCATTTCTTTATTTTATTATTATTTATCTTAAGCGGGGCCAACTTTGACTTTACTTTTTAACAAGCGGTTACCAAATCAAATTATGTATCAGATTGTTGAATTGCTTTATCTAATTCTGCTTAACTTTATGTCTTTATCTATATGCTCTCTTTTTTTTATCTAATCACCGATTATAATGGATCTTGCTTCTTTCTAATTGGTTTCTTTTATCTTTATCCTATTTTATTATATGATGCCATAGTGCCATTGTGTTTTGGTCTCGTTCTACATTTCATTATTCATGTTATCCACGGTATGTAGCATAGACTTGGGACAAAATACAATGTTATAGAATGATCGAAAAAATTTGAGAATGGCGTGCGATACTTGGATTAATATATTTGGTTTGGTTATTATATAGCTTACTGATATACGCGTGTATAAAAGAAATTTTCATCTCATAGTATAAATTTTATTAAATTATCATTGACTTTAAAATATAGTACTACTACTTATTGATCTTGATGATACCATATGTTTTCATCGTTCTCCGTCAGGGGCCATGCAGAGGAAGAATTTAAGGTGGAAGTTGAAGCCATTGGGAAAGTAAGACACAAGAACCTTGTGGGTTTGATAGGTTACTGCTCAGAAGGCACTGAAAGGTCCGTCTGTTCAGCCACTTGTTACCCTTTATTCTGGGTGGATAAAGCATGTTTTTGTTGAATAAACTAACTTAGTGCTTCCCTTTCAGGTTGCTTGTTTACGAGTACATTGATAATGGCAATTTGGAGCAGTGGTTGCATGGTGATGTAGGCCCTGTCAGCCCTCTAACTTGGGAGGTCAGGATGAAAATTGCAGTAGGAGCAGCCAGAGGGTGAGTGAAGCCTACATACTGCATGCTAAAATCTAAATTCTGCGTGTTACCATAATTGTTCAACATATCTTCTGTCCTTGTTATGGCTATTTCACTACTTGTTTCTGTTTCTAGTCTTCTATTCTTGTTGAATGCACATGTGTTCAATTCTTTCTGCTGTTTCTAAACCAATATACATAACTCCAAGTTGAGTTCTAAGATCCATTATCTGAAACAGAGAAGCGATGGGAGCTACCAATGGCTTTTATTACATTAGTAGGTTTGCAGAGAAAGCTATTGAGAGTGGCGCCTGGTTTCTATCAATCTATCTTTACAATCTACTGTGCTGTATATCGATAGATACTACAATCTAGTTGTGAGGGCTTCCTAAGATAAAAAGCAAGTATTTTCTGTGAAACCTAGCTTGTTACATTGCTCCTATTGTCATTCACGTGTCGACCTCTTTTATATGCTTGAACATGTAATAGGATTGTGTGCTTATAATCCTTGGTTATTTATCATGTAGTTGCTCAATATGTCTAACTTTCTAATCAGCATTTTCTGTCTCGGGTTGCATATTGCCATGTTAAAATCTTGCATTGGAAGTCAATAAATGTGCATGTCTTTTCACTTTTATAGACAATGTCTTTTTCAAAATAGTTGCTCAAGTTCTACTGTTAAATTTTATATTTACTTTATTATAATCATGTCTGTGTTACTCTTTGGTACTAGCTAATTTCTTTAAATTTTGCCAGACTCGCTTACTTGCACGAAGGATTGGAACCCAAAGTTGTTCATCGTGATGTAAAATCAAGCAACATACTTTTGGATAGGAAATGGAATACAAAAGTATCAGATTTTGGACTTGCCAAATTATTGGAATCTGATGCTAGCCATGTCACCACCCGTGTGATGGGAACATTTGGGTTTGTTTCCCTCTGAACCTCACCTGTTAGGAAGCACAAACAATAACCTTCTTTTGCCTCACAAATGTTTCCCTAATCACCACAGATATGTCTGCCCTGACTATGCAAGTACCGGCATGCTTAACGAAACGAATGATGTCTACAGCTTTGGAGTTCTACTCATGGAAATAATCACTGGCAGGAGCCCGGTAGACTATTCCAGACCACCTGGAGAGGTGAAACAATTCATCTGTCATTGAAAAATGAGCGATGACCATAGCTCAAATTATTTATTCGATTACCATAATTGTCATTTTTTCATTATTTTCTTTCCTTATTTCAGACGAACTTGATCGACTGGTTCAAAGGGATGATAGCAAGTCATCGTGTCGAAGAGTTAGTAGATCCGCGGATCAGTGTTCCTCCTCCCCCAAGAGCTTTAAAGAGAGTATTACTACTTTGCCTGCGCTGTACAGATATTGATGCCCACAAACGGCCAAAGATGGGGCAAGTTGTGCACATGCTCGAGGCAGATGAATTCTCTTACCGTGCTGTAAGCTACACACCTCTTGTTTTTCTTTGGATTCTTTAATTCTAGGATATTTCTACTATGAGACTGTAGTTAATTAATTATGCATGCCTGGTACCTTTCTTCTTCATCACTAATATCTGAAGAACATGCTGAAGACGTGGATATAACATATAAGTGCCGCCGTTCACGGTTCATATATGCAAAAACACTTTGGTTATCATTATTGAGAAGTTAGATTTGAATTTGGCAATAAGGTGGTTCTTTTTCATCAAGATATCAGCTATTTTACTCTACAGGGAACCCGATTTGCTCGTGATACAGCTCCTTCACATCATCTCCAAGCCACGAGCAGAAATGAAATTCCGTCTGCACAAACGAAAGTGGTGAATGATGGTGGAGAAAGACCAACGGGGAGCTAGATGATCATATTAAAGATGCATAAAAAGGTATTCTAGTTTTTCTCCTGCATTAATGCACGATGCATAAGAGTATATGTATGAATTCCGAAATTCAACACTGTTTAGACGTAGAACGATCCTCTACCATTTTGTCATATGCTTAGCTTAGGCAAGTCAGTATTTTCATGGAAGAAATTTGCAGGTTTTCACTGCCAACACCCAATCGTGAAGAAATTTCGACTCTAAACAAGATAAGTTGAAGATTTTTTTTTTAATTTTTCTTCTCCTGCGTCGGCATTTAAAGGTTAATGTGAATATATATAGTGTGATTTGTGATCCATGTATTTTCTTGATAATACTCCCCCTCCCCATTTAGAGATATATTTATAATGTTTTCACAGATTTTGAACTTGTCTATTTTCTGTGTTTTACCTTAAGTTGTAGGATCCAGAGGCAGCAGTGGGATTCTTGAAATTTTTAGAAGTATTTTAAATTTCATGATTAGTAAATAATAAATAAAAATAATCAAGATTAGCATTATAATATCAGAATTGAAATGTGACACGGGGGTCTCATCTCATGTAGTTAAAGGGGTAATGTTTAGTAGTACTAGTATATGATTTCAGTGAGATTCAAGGAAGTTCTCAAACATGTACTAGTACTATATTATTTGTTGCTTATACCTTGATTCAAACAAGAACGATCTCCTATGTCATATCCTTTTCTGGATATTTATTTCACATTGATTTCGATAACTTTCAACTCCTTTTATAAATGTTTCTAACATTATTTACAAAAATCATGATCCCACAAATGGCCTTTTAACCTGTCGACATCTATAAATGTGGCGTTATTTAGACATCAATTCGAATTAACACTCTTCTCCCTCAGTCCCTTGTCTTCGAGTATGAATTACTAATCGATTGTTCAGGTGCATGTATATAAACATAAACACGAACATCTGGATTGTAGTAAAAATTAATTAGGCAATATTCACAACTTCAAACATACTATACAAACAATTGACAAATTTTATAATTGCATTTACAACATATATCCCATACATAATTATGCAAATGCAAACGGTCGAATCCAACAACAAGCATTCAAGATTTCTACCTTACGCTCCACAACATTGACCTCACCAATAAACCACCGACACGTATATCCCCACATTACCTCCGCCCAATTAAACAGAGTAATAAAATTAAATAAATCAGATATACTTATATCTTTTCCGGAAAAAAAAGAATTATCTGTGATTTCCGCAACTCAGACCAATAAACATACCAGTTGGACTTCACCTCCTTACCTTTTGGCGAAAAAGAAACAAATAAAATTCCTTGAAAAATTCGTGGAAATTTGTGGAAGACGGACACACATCAACGAACTCGTGCGCGCACCAGATCCGTTGTGTATGACTTGTGCTGATTGAAGATTTTTTAATCGACCGACTACTGAAAACTGTAATGGATGAGAGTTTGGTGAAGAGGCTCGAAGCCGCGGTGGTGCGGCTGGAGGCGCTTTCGATCGGAGGATCCCGGCAGGTTGCTGCGCCGGAGGATGGCGGAGATGCTTCTGCGACGGATCCCTCGATTGTGGCGTTTGATGATCTGATTTCGCAGTATGTTGCCAGAGTTACCAGCGCGGCGGAGAAGATCGGAGGAAAGGTTCTGGATGTGTCTAAGGCTATTGCAGAGGCGTTTAGTGTGGAGCGGGAGCTACTTGTCAAAATCAAGCAAACTCAGGTTAGTTGCAATCTATCGGTTATAACGCTTTAGCTGCTTGTTTTTTCAGGCTTTTGAAGTGTTTAAATTGCCGCGTAGATTCGAAGCTATTAGCTTTCGATTGACGCATTTAATTTCCGCTTATTTCTCTGGGTATCTATTTTGTAGTCATGAAGAATGCGGTAGCAGGCATGAATTACTTGCTAATTAGTAGTGAAATTAGTAGACCTAATGCGGAAATTAGTGAGATTGAATGTGACTCTGTTTAGTTCCATCTTTTTGATGAGGGGTGCAATTAGGCCAACTTAGTAGAAAGTAGGAGCGATCCAAAATTGGGATGCTGAGAGGCCTGATTGGTAGACTACTATTGGTATAATTCTGAATGCATAGTAGTTTTTGAATTCTGCTTCAAGATCTGTAGGTGTCAATGTGGTATATAGCTCTATGATTGTGGAGCATCCTTATTCGCTTCCCCTGTTCTGGTGGATGCTGGTTGTGATGACATAAACATTGATGGTTCACTAATCTTATTTCTATTTTTAGTTTTTGGGAAATTTTGAGGTACTTCATGTTGACATTTGTAAATAATATAGCTAGAATGTCCTAGAAAAGATGCTTCAGTATCCAGACTTGATGCCAGTCTAACCTCTCTCGCTGTGTGTGTGATTTGTGCAGAAACCTGATATGGCAGGCCTGATTGAATTCCTTAAACCATTGAATGAGGCGATTGGTAAAGCTTCTGCATTGGCAGAGGGAAGGCGATCTGATTTTTCGCACCATTTGAAGACTGGTGCCGATAGTCTGGCTGCTCTGGCATGGATTGCATACACAGGAAAAGATTGTGGTAAGAGAACCTTACCTGCATAAATTCATTCCATTGCCTTTGTATAAAAAACTACAACTAATATGCTATCTCGCTGTAGGCATGAGCATGCCTATAGCACATGTAGAAGAAAGCTGGCAAATGGCTGAGTTTTATTGCAATAAGGTACTAATACTTATTAACCTTCCATGTTCAAGAACATAAAGAAAAGATGAGCTAATGGTTGATTCATAGGAACTTTGTCTATTGTGTGATTTGTATTTTCATTATCTTAAGTTGGTCTTCCTCTTATGTCCTACTTAAATCAGCAGCAATTGTTCTGTTTTGCTAATAAGATTGGCCACAATTATCTGATGGAAAGTTCAAATTCTTTTTTATTTTGTTCAGGTCCTTGTGGAATACAGGAACAAAGATGTAAACCATGTCGAGTGGGCTAAGGCTTTAAAAGAACTTTATTTGCCAGGGTTGAGGGATTACGTGAAGGCTCATTACCCACTTGGGCCTGTATGGAATGCCACGGGTAAGATTGCAGCCGCTGCCCCAGCAAAAGCAGCTCCGACCCGTGGCGCTCCTGCTCCTGCCCTTCCACCCCCTCCACCTGCTTCACTTTTCAGTTCTGAAACAGCTCAACCTTCTTCTGCAGCCCCCAAGGAAGGAATGTCTGCTGTCTTTGCAGAACTGAATTCTGGAAAGCCAGTTACTTCAGGTAATTATCAGTTTCCAATCTCTAAATCTGTACTCGTGGAGATTTATGTTTATTCTTCGTTTTTATGTGGGTTTTTTTTTTGTACTGGAGGTTTGAAGAAAGTCACAGCTGATATGAAAACCAAGAATCGTGCAGACAGAAGTGGCATTGTTACTGCTCCTGAGAAGGGATCTCGTGCTGGTTCATCTTCTTTCTCAAAGTCAGGACCTCCAAAATTAGAGCTTCAAATGGGTCGTAAGTGAGTAAAAGTTTATGCTTACCCAAAGGCATATTTCCTGCTTTTCAGTTCTTTGACAACTAACTGTCATGCTGTGCGCAGATGGGTTGTTGAGAATCAAATTGGAAGAAATAATCTAGTAATTGATGATTGTGATTCAAAGCAGACAGTCTATATGTTTGGCTGCAAAAATTCAGTTCTGCAGATTCAAGGTAAGTAACGGTTGGCATTCATTTTAAGTTCAGCTCTTTTGTTGCAAGTCATCAAAGGCTTAAACCAGAATACTCGCAGGCAAAGTAAACAACATTACAGTTGATAACTGCACTAAAATGGGGGTGGTCTTCAAGGTTGGTGAAGGAATTGTGTCAATCCTGCTGCTTATTTAGAACTCTTTGAGCTTTAGCCAGTAAGGTCAAACTGACTCGTTTTCTTAAATTTGGGGAATAGGATGTTGTGGCAGCTTGTGAGATCGTCAATTGCAGCGGCTTAGAGGTGCAATGTCAGGTAAAACCACTAATACTCTTTTAGGTGTTTACTTGTGAGTCGTGGCTACTAATGACACACGGCTGACTTCCTTGAATGTAAAATGAGCCATCTGCTATGCCTTGTGTAGGGTTCAGCTCCAACAATCTCAGTAGACAATACTGCAGGTTGCCAGTTGTACTTGAGCAAAGACGCATTGGGTGCTTCTATTATGTCAGCAAAGTCGAGTGAAATCAATGTATTGGTACCTGGTTCTGAACCGGACGGTGATTGGGTATGTTTCGATGCTTTTCTGTAGCTGCCTAGCACCAAACTACTCTACTAAAGCTGGATCAATCCTCCAAAAACACCATTTTATTACTAAAAACTAGTACTCCGTATAACACTATCTTGAAATATGCACAATAGAGTTCCAGATAATAATAATCTCCTACTCCGTATAAATTATTGTATCATCAAAATTACTTAATTATGTGGAATCAATCAAAAAGCTGTGTTCTCTTTGCAGGGTGAGCATGCTTTACCACAACAGTACATCCATGTTTACAAAGATGGCCAATTTGTGACAACTCCAGTCTCCCACTCTGGTGGCTGAAAAGATCATCGAGCATCGATTCCCCATCACCCTTTCTTTTTAAAGGTTGGGGAATTTTCAAGTGTTCTTCTTCGGTTGATTGCCCTGCCATACCCATTCAATATTTGTTTGATTATCATTGTTATGTTGTGCTATTATGCTCTGCCCTCTAGTTTGCTTCTTCTTGAAGAAGCTCTGTTTTCTTTTTCGGGACACTACTCAATTTTTTTCTTGTTTGTCTGGTGTTTGATTTCATTAGTGAAAATTTATTTCCAGAATTTGGTTTTACTTACCGTTGTTCTCCTCTAATTTAAATTATTTTTTGAAATTTTAGTCAGTGTACTTGTCGATTGTCCAATCTTTTATGTTAGTGTGAAAGCATACATGGATTAATTATTATAAATTAATTGGCCCTAAAATAACTCAACACACGTGTTAACATGATCATCATTTGGTCTTACTTCATTGTTATACTATTTAAATAGGGCAGAGATAAAATGTAAACTCATATATTGTACGAGTACAAACTCTAAACTTTTCAACACAATGTCATACAATGTAAAATTTTAAGATTTTGATGTCAATACAATGTCAATATAGTGTCTACCGTTGACACTATGTTGATATTTTCTGTTGCTATTATTTTATAATCTGTTTGACATTTTTTAACGGTCCAGATCATAGTTTAAAGTTTGTACTATATTTAGAGTTTGCATTTGATTATATTCCTATTGAGATAATTATGGTTTTGGCCCTTTGGGTGAATCATAGTTGAACTTAGAGCATCTCTAACAAGGAGAGGTAAATGAAATAGGTATATTATCTATTTACCTTCTTATAAAGTGAAGTATACCCTTCCAAAAAATAATACATTCCAAAGAAAAAAAGTATATAGAAAGGTAAATCAATAAAATAATAGTATAAAATGTATTAAAAATATAAAGTATAATACCTTCCCCTTGGATAATGATTTTTCACGAAAAGAAGACAAATATGGTAGTTATAAGGTTTTACATCTCCATCAATAAAGAGGTAAAGATAGGGCTGGGGAAAAATATCGAAAAAATGATATATCGCTCGTATCGTATTGAAAAATATCGAAAAATTATCGGATTTTCGATATATCGTAATTTTCGATACGAAACGATACTGTATCATAAGTTTTCGATACGATAACGATATGAATTTCCTTACATCGCGATATATCGTTTTATATCGAATATACGATATATATCGATATTTTCGATATATCGAATTTCGGTACGATATATCGTTTATATCGAATATACGATATATATCGAATATACGATATATATCGATATTTTCGATATATCGAATTTCGGTACGATATATCAAAATATCGATACGATAACGATATAGATATCATCCATATCGAAAGTTCGATATATCGAAATTCGATATATCGAAACTTTCGATACGATAACGATATGAAATTCTTTCATATCGATATTTTCGATACGATATACGATACAACGTTTTCGATACGATATATCGTATCGACCCACCCCTAGGTAAAGATACCTCTTTAAAATGGAAAAATTTATAATACCTTCTCAAATACCTTTCCTGTTAGAGAATGATTTTTTATGGAAAAAAAAAAGATAAATATGGTAATTATATGACTTTAATTCTCCATTTACCTCACCCCTTAGAGATGCTCTTCATCTTCATGCACGTGCAGCGGCTTTAGCTTGCCATCCCACCACGTAGTTAATGATTCTAGTGGTTAACTGTAATAAAATAATTAGTTAATACTTAATACTAATAATATTAAATTCAGATGTAGAGTTTGATCTGTACAAGTATAGTAGGTGCTTGTCATCCTTGCTTCGATGGTGGGCTTCTTTGTCATTTTGCTGTACTTTATTACTTCTCCAGCTCCTTTACACATTTACAGGTGATTCAGATTCCTTGTCCAATTTGAAACCTAATGTATAAGAGCATCCACTGCGCGTCACGCCGGCGTCCCGTGATGGCTCCGCGAATTTCTGATGTTAGTAAATGCTGGTAGAGAATGAAGACTACGACACAAAGAATTTACGTGGTTCGATTTACTGAAGTAAATCTACGTCCACGGGAAGAAGGGAGGGCAAGATTGTATTGCTTGATCTGGGATTACAGCTTACAACACAGACTTGCTATATGATTTTATCTCTAGAGAGCTTAACCTTTTTCTATCTGATCTAAGTTCTATTTATACATTGAACTAAGATCGTGGCTTGCATCACCACTAAGTCGTGGATGTCGTGTAGGTCATGGCCTAAGATCGTGGATGTAGTGTAGGTCATGGCCTACGATCGTGGCCTGAGTTGACACCACGTGGTAGTGGGTGTGTTGGAAGTTGTGGAAATCCAGTATGGGTCCAATAACTCCTTGTTCGGTCGAATGCTGAGACCGAACTGCTTTGGTTGCCGATCTGAGAGTAGAGCTTGATGCCGACCTGAGAGCAGAGCTTGATTGGTTGGCTTTTACCGAGCAGTAGGCTGAGGCCGAACTCTAGCTTGATGCCGACCTGAGAGCAGAGCTTGATTGGTTGGCTTTTACCGAGCTGTAGGCTGAGGCCGAACTCCTTGGTAATGCCGAACTCATACTCTTCCTTGGGCTTTGGGCTGATGGGCTGTCATTGCTGTTGGGCTTGTTTGGTACGCACCCTATCACTACCCCCCCCGAAGGGCGAAGTGAATCACTTCGGCAAAGTGAGTCACTTCGGCATTCTGGATAAAGGCAAGGGGGAGGCTGATGTCAGGGGACGTGCCTTGCATTAAATGCGACAGTAAAATCCGGCCGTTGAATCCTGAAAAGGTGGGATTCGAAACGGTGCGACGATTTTGAAATCTTCGCCGAATCTGATAAATACCTCCTTTCTTCATCATTGAAGCACTTTTGCGACTGCTTCTTCTGCACTCTCTCTTTTTTGCGAAAATTCTCTCTCCGCTTTCAAGAATTTCTTCAGACTTTCTTCACCTTCAAAAAGTAAGAAAAATGTCTTCTTCTTCTTCTTCGGAGTCGGGTAGCGTTAGGAGAGGCGGTAAGGGGTCTTCTGGCCGGAAAGAGTCCGGGGAGAAGACCGTAGAGTATTTCCATAGTATTTTGAGTAAGGATACTGTGATATCCCTACCCGAAAAATACTTTTTTCCTGGGGGGAAGGCGGTGGTACCTGACGGTGATCATAGGGCTGACTCCCCGCCGGAGGGTTACGCCACCGTGTACGAGGCCTGCTTAGAATGCGGGCTTCGTTTCCCCCTCCCTTCTGCCTTTATAGATTTACTAGATTTTTTTCAGCTTCCTTTAGGCCAGGTGACTCCGAACTCTTGGAGGCACTTGTCGGCCTTCGCTGCCGAACTCCGTAATTTAGGAAGGGATTTGTCTTTGAAGGCGATCCTTAAATTCTTTCAATTTAAGAGGAAGGGGTCTTGGTTTTACTTGATCCCTGTACAGCCCTTTAGGGCCTTTTGTAAAACGAAGTGGCCGAAGTGGCAAAACCGCTTCTTCTACTATGATAGGACCGCGGCTCCTAGTTTTCCCTGGAGAGGGCCGAAGTCCGTTATCCGTCATCCTCGGCCTGAACCGTTGGACGAGCTCGATGGCGAGCTCAACAAGATTCCCATAGTTAGGAAACAATACACGGAGTCTGAGCTCGTCAAGGGCGACGTCGTGTTCGACATCTCGTCTTCGGACGAAGAGGCCGAGGGTGAGGATTTCTCTTTATCTTTATGCTCTGCTGCTTTAACGAAGAAAACTAACCTTGTTTTCTTGCTTTTTGGCAGTGTACATGCTGAATAAGGCTATCCGAAAGTCCTCCGAGCTTGTGGAGCCGGAGAGGCAGAGAGCCCCTCGCTCGGCGTCTGAAGCCGAGAAGGATCCGAAGAGGCAAAAAACCTCTTCTTCGGATCCGAAAGAGCCGGAGTCGTGTTCGGCTAAAGGGAAGGGGAAATTTCATGAGTCCCCAAGAGTGCCGGGGAAAGACCTGGTCATCTCCGAGGTGGTTGCAGACATCCCGGAACACGTCCCTGAGCCTTTTCAATGGCCGACAAATTTTGTGGAGGTAAGCTTTCTGACTTGGCTTCTTTTCCACATTTTTTGATGGCCATTCTGTTGAGTTTTTTCCTTGTTCATCTTCAGAGAGCCAAGCTCGTCTCCGTGGAGCTCTCCAAAGCATCCCACGACTACGAGGAGATGCAGAAGAAGTTGCATCTTGCTCGTAGTCTGGCCGAACAGGCTGAGGCCAAATTTGAGAGGGCCCGAGCTGCTAGGATCTCGGCTCAGGATGAAGCCCGGTCAGCCAAAAACCAGCTCATCATCCTGCAAGAGCAGACGAAGCACCGGGAGGCTCAGAAGGAGGCTGCCGCCGTGGCTGCCCAGGGGGAGGCTCTCCGTGTTTACACGGAGAGACTCTTTTTGAGCAGCCAGTTCTCGGCCTTTGTCGGTAGTCTGGTAAGGCTAATTACCGATAAGGGCGAGCAGGGGGCCGACGTCGTGTTGCCTCTGTACAGCCGAGAGATAGCAGCTCGGCTTCAGAATCTGCCGCTCCTTGAGGAGCTCGCTTCATCCTCGGTCCTGCTTTCTGCAGACCGAGTCCGGAGTTGTCGAGCTGATCGGGACGAGAACCTGGAGGCTATCTTTGCCTCCGTGGGACCCGTTTCACCCGCTTCGACTTACAATGGAGAGGGTGAGGCCGAGCCGCTGGAGCTGGAGGCCGAAGTCGAGCGGGCCGGGCATCCGGAGAAGGAAGCCGATCAGGAGGCGGAGGCGAGGCCGGCAGGATGCGAGGCCGAGGCTGAGGTAGCTCAGGAGAAAGAAGCTGAACCAGACCGAGGATCCGGAGACGAAGCTGGCGGAGTATGATTTCGTCTCCCTTCTCTTAGTCTAGTTTCTTCCTTGTAAAATGGCCTTGAAGCCCTCCTAGTGTAAAAAATTTTCCTTGTGAATGAAAAATTCCCTACACTTGTCTTCGTATAGCTTTTCGTACTCGCCTTTATTCCTGTTGTATTTTACTATCTGCTCGGTACAGCTGCCGAACTAATATAGCTGCTTTGTACTCAAGGAGATGGAGATACTTCACTGGAAACGGCTGTACTCTTCGGCTTTAGACGAAGCTGAGAAAAGAGCTATAGCCGATCAGACGAAGAATGACGAGCTTCTGGCTCGTTTAGTGAAGCTGGAGGCCGATAATAAGGACTTAGAGTCCGATAAGAAGGATCTGGAGGCCGAGCTGAATACGACCATTGCTGAGAGGACTGCGTACGAGGATTACATCCGTGTGCGCGGGGGAGTGACCATATCAGATGTTCAGAGTCGAGTTGACGAACTGTGGGAGGAATATCATGTACTCCGGAGGAACAATGCGCTGGAGAGCTTGGCTTGCCAACAAGTTGTGAAATCATTACGGCGCTGGGCTTCTCGGTACGACATCATTCTTTCCCGGCGTCCCGCAATCGAGAGATTCCTTAGGCATTTCCCGCCAACAGATGCTCGCACTCCAGATCAAGCCTCTGGTTCCCTTGTTCAAAATCCTACTCTAAGTCAACAACGAACTCCGGAACAGCCGGAAACGTCAAGACGAGAACGGGCTCAGGAGCAACCGGAATCGTCAAGACAGGGACGGACTGAAATTCGCCGAGGAGTTGTGACTATGAGCGAGCAAGATCAGCAAATGCTTATTGCAGAGACTCTTCATCGCCGAGGGGTTAGAGCTTCTGGGGCTCGCGGAAGAGGTGTTGGGTCGAGGATAGCGTCTCGTCGACCTGCTTATTCTTCATCTGCTCGGAACAACCGAACTCGGCTTCCAGAGGATTTTGCAGATAGGTGGCTTAACTTCAGCAACCCTGGACAGTAGAATAGTCCTTTGTAATAGCGTAACGCCATTTTGTAGGGTAGCTGAGTTGTATGCCGAACAAGATTTGAAAAATGAAATTTTGTTTTCGCTTCTAACACTGTATTTACAGCTTAGCGAAAAAATTTCATCGTACTCGTCCTCGGTCTTATGAAGTAAACTTCTTTGACCGGACTTGGTCCTTGGTCTTATGAAGTAAACTTCTTTGACCGGACTTGGTCCTTGGTCTGATGAAATAAACATCTTTGACCGGACTCGTCTTTGGTCTGATGAAATAAACATCTTTGACCGGACTCGTCTTTGGTCTGATGAAATAAACATCTTAGACCGGACTCGTCTTGGGTCTGATGAAATAAACATCTTTGACCGGACTCGTCTTTGGTCTGATGAAATAAACATCTTTGACCGGACTCGTCTTTGGTCTGATGAAATAAACATCTTTGACCGGACTCGTCTTTGGTCTGATGAAATAAACATCTTTGACCGGACTCGTCTTTGGTCTGATGAAATAAACATCTTTGACCGGACTTGGTTTGTGTTCTAATTTGGCGATTTTTGTCGCCGGGATCGAACTTTCCCTTGTCCTAATTCGGCGAGTTTTATCGCGTGGATCGGACTTTCCCAGTTAACCGAAGTGGTCTTATGCAGTAAACCTCTTTGACTAGACATGGTCGTCCCCGGTCTTATGAGGTAAACTTCTTTGACCGAACTTGGTCGTCCTAATTCGGCGAGGTTTATCGCGTGGATCGGACTTTCCCTTATTGCAGTTCGTTTCAGACGAAGTGCTTGTTAAGCTGAATTGCGGTCTTGTATCCTCCTTGGAAGCTTGGACTCACAATCGTTGGCTTATTGCAGTTCGTTTCAGACGGACTGCTTGTTAAGCTGAATTGTGGTCTTATATCCTCCTTAGAAGCTTGGACTCACAATAGTCTTTAATAATCGATCTAAAAAGGGGATCAGTCTTTAAAGAACGATATACCTTGGTACCATTTGTAAGAGACGACAAGCACATAGAGACAAAACACATAGAGAAAAAATGAAAAAGATGAAAGAAAAAAACTTTAAACATTTTTTTAAAAAACGACAAGTAAAAGGTACAAGTAAGAAACAAACAAATAAAAACATATACCCCTATGACCGAACTAGACACGAGACGGACTGACCGGACTTTTGTCTCTTACAAGTGGAACTTCTTGAGGTTGGAGACGTGCCATGTTCGGGGTACTTGTTCTCCTGACATGTGAGTCAATTTATAAGACCCTTTGCCGAGGACTTCTGACACCCGATATGGACCCTCCCATGTGGGTTCGAGTTTGCCCAGCTTTTCTGCTCGGCTTACTTCGTTGTTTCTCAAGACGAGATCTCCCACTTGAAATTGAAGCTTTTTCACCCTTTGGTTATAATACCGGGCTACTTGCTCCTTATACTTGGCTGCTTTTATGCACGCCAATTCTCTTCTTTCTTCGGCGAGATCTAGTTCTGCTCTCAGTCCGTCGTCATTCATTTCTGAGGAGAAATTTAGAGTTCGGGGACTGGGTACGCCGATCTCCACCGGAATTACGGCTTCAGTGCCGTACACCAGACTATACGGAGTTTCACCGTTGGAGGTTTTGGGTGTAGTTCGGTAGGACCATAGGACTTGAGGGAGATTTTCTACCCATTGTCCTTTGGCTTGTTCTAACCGAGCTTTTAACCCTTTCACCAGAATCCGGTTCGTTACTTCCGTTTGTCCGTTTGCTTGGGGATGGGAGACCGAAGTGAACCGCTGTTGAATGTTCAGCTCTTGGCACCAATTCTTGAACGTCTTGTCGGTGAACTGAGTCCCATTATCCGAGATGAGGATGTGGGGTATGCCAAATCGGCACACTATGTTCTTCCAGACGAAGTCCAATGCCTTTGAGCTCGTTATCGTAGCTAATGGTTCAGCCTCCACCCACTTCGTGAAGTAGTCCACGGCAACGATAAGGAACTTCATTTGCCGAGGAGCTTGAGGAAGTGGTCCCACTATGTCTATGCCCCATTGCATGAAAGGCCAAGGGCTTTGCATAGTGTATAGATCGGTCTGCGGCATCCTTGGGACATTTGCATGAATTTGGCACTTCGTACACTTCTTGACGAGCTGCACTGCCTCTTGTACCATGGTTGGCCAATAATATCCCCATCTCAGAACTTTTTTAGCTAAAGCTCTGGCTCCGATGTGGCTACCGCACGATCCTTCATGGACTTCTCTGAGGATGTAGTCCGTCTCTTCTGGTCCTACACACCGCAATAACGGCTGGAGGTAAGACTTTCTAAAGAGGACTCCTTCATGAAGTTCGTACCGAAGTGCTCGGCACGTGATCTTCCGAGCTTCTCTCTTATCCTCGGGCAATTGTCCTTGATCCAGATACTGCAAGATCGGCGTCATCCAGTTCGGCGAGCTGGATACTGAATGTACCTCGGCTTCATCAATGCTTCGATGCATTAATTCTTCCGCCTTTGAGCTCGGATCTGAGGCCAACTTACTTAAGGTATCTGCTCGGCTATTTTCCGCTCTGGGAATGCGGATTATCCGAAAATAGGAGAAATTTCGGCTGATGCTTTGCGCTTTGTCCAAATACTTCTTCATTCTCTCGTCACGAGCTTCACTTGTACCCAACATGTGATTTACTATGACTTGTGAATCACAATGGACTTTGAGAGATTTGACGAGCAGACTTTGCGCTAACTGGAGTCCGGCCAGGAGGGCTTCGTACTCGGCTTCATTATTAGTAGTGGGGAATAGGAACCGAAGTGAGTAGGTTACCTCGTGTCCGTCGGGAGCGACAAGTAGAATACCAGCTCCACTTCCCATCTTGTTTGAAGCTCCATCTACGAATCCGCTCCAGCAGTCCGGCGGTTCTACTTCGGATTCCAAGGGCTGTGCTAGTTCGGCATTGGCAGAATTCTTCTGTTCGGCAATAACAGGAATTGCTTGATCGAACTTTGCTTCTGCAAGAAAATCTGCCAAGGCTTGTCCCTTGATGGCTTTCCGAGGTAGATATTCAATTGTGTGCTCTCCCAACTCTATAGCCCACTTGGCGATTCTGTCTGATGCTTCTGGTTTGGTCAACACTTGCCGAAGTGGCAGATCAGTTAAGACGCATACCTTGTGAGCATAGAAGTATGGCCGCAGTCTCCTTGCTGCATTTACTAATGCTAGAGCAATCTTTTCCAGAGGTTGATACCTGGTTTCTGGACCTCTTAATGCTCGGCTTGTAAAATAGATGGGAAGCTGCTTTAGGCCTTCTTCTCGTATAAGCACCGCGCTGATGGTTTGATTCGATGCCGCTAAGTATAAGAATATTTCTTCGGCTTCGGTTGGAGCAGAGAGAATAGGAAGCTCGGCTAGATAACTTTTGAGCTCGTCAAAGGCCTTTTTCTGCTCGGCTCCCCACTCGAACTTTGGTGCCTTTTTCAACACCTTGAAGAACGGCAGTTGCTTTTCGGCTGCTTGGGAAAGGAATCGATTCAGTGCGGCTAGACATCCGGTTAGCCTTTGCACGTCATGTATGGACTTCGGCATTGCCATGTTCTGAACGACTTGAACTTTTGAGGGGTTTGCCTTGAGTCCGTCCTTTGAAACCCAACAACCCAGAAACTTTCCCGAATCTACCAAAAAGGTACACTTTTGGGGATTAAGTTTGAGGTTGGCTTTCTTGAGCACGTTGAGAGTGGACTTGAGGTTGTGCTCGTACTCCGAAGTGCTTTTGCTTTTGACGACTATATCGTCAACATACACTTCGACCTCCTTTCCAATCAGGTGCCGAAAAAGCTTGTCTACCATCCTTTGATAAGTGGCTCCGGCATTCTTTAAACCGAATGGCATCTTTTTATAAGCGAAAATGCCGAAATCAGTAATGAAGGCCGTTTTTGAAGCGTCAATCTCATCCATTAAAACTTGATGGTATCCTTTGTATAGATCAAGAAAACAAAAAATTTCAAAGCCTATCAAAGCTTCTACTTTTTTATCTATGTTCGGAAGGGGATAGCAATCTTTGGGACAGTGCTTATTTAGATCGGTGAAATCTATGCACATCCGCCATCCTCCTTCCTTTTTCTTGATCATGACAGGATTGGCCACCCACGAAGGATACTTCACTTCGAATAACACATCCGCCTTCAATAATTGACGGACTTCGTCATGGATGACTTGACTTCGTTCTGCCGCAAAGAGTCTTTGCTTCTGTTTTACCGGCCGGACCGAAGGATCAATATTTAACCGATGAGTGATTACCTCGGGGGGCACTCCGGTCATGTCCAACGGAGACCATGCAAAGACGTCTTTATACTCCTTGAGGAGCTGGATGGTTTTTTCCCGAAGTAGAGGCGTTCCCGCGAAGCCGATCTTAACCGTTCTGGATGGATCGTCTTCGTACAGCTGAACTGTCATCGAATTCGGCTCCGGTATGACTTCGGTCATTGCCTCTGACTCCGGCTGCTGTGATTGCTATGCTTGGTGGTGCCGATCTGACTGCTCGGCACTTCTAAGCGCAATTTGCAGACATTCCTTTGCTCTCTTTTGGTCACCTCGGATGACCGCTATCCCTCCTTTAGTAGGGATCTTGATGGTGAGGTGATAAGTGGAGCAAATGGCCCGAACTGTGTTGAGCCAGTCTCTTCCCAGGATGACGTTGTACGGGGACCGAGCTTTCACCACGAAAAACTCAATCATCGTACTGGAGCTAGTAGGCGCTTTCCCCACCGTGATCGGAAGGCTGATAATACCTTCAGGGCGGGTGTCCTCCTGGGCGAAGCTCTTCAGGGGAAGCGGAGCCGGACTGAGCCGAGCTGGGTCCACTTCTAGTTTGTCGAAGCACTCTTTAAAAAGAATGCTGACTGACGCTCCTGTATCCACAAACACCCTGTGGATCAGTTTGTTTGCCACTCCGGCTTGGATGACAATGGCGTCTTGGTGAGGAGAGATGGCCGGGACGGGATCAGCATCCGAGAACGTAATCACTTCGTCCTGCTTCAGCCTTTTATGCGTTGGCTCCTCTCGATTGGAGCCCCTGCGCTCTGACTTCAGGGACGACTTGGTCTTCCCGGCAGGGAGAGCGTCAATAGTCAGGATTACTCCATCATATTGCGGCTCGTCATCGTCTTCGGGATCCGGCTGCCTTTTCGGATCCTGAGGAGCGCAGTTCGCACCTCTCTGCTTCTTATTCTTCTTTGACTGCTTGCTTTGGTATTTTTTCAATGTCCCTGCCCTCACAAGAACATCGATACCTGCAGCCAAGTTTCTGCACTCCTCGGTATCGTGACCGTGGTCTTGATGGTAGGAGCAGTAGTTATCCTGGGGTCGGCGCGCGGCTGATTTCGTCATCCGCTTTGGCTTTTCGAACAGGTCAGAGTGCAGTTCGAAAATTTCCGCTCTCGGCTTGTTCAGCGGTACGAACTGAGCGGGCGGCTTCTCGGGATTGAGACGGGGTCCCAATCTGTCTTGCACCGGAGTCCTTTGAATCCTTTCAAAAGGAGTTCGGCGAGGATGTCCCTGATCGCCAAAAGGAGTTCGGCGAGGATGTCCCTGATCGCTATGATCGGGCTTCCTCCTGTCTCCTCGGGACGATGAGCTGTCTAACGACCGTTTGCGACGGTTTGCCTCATCGGCCCGGGAGTACTGGTCCGCAATGTCCCACATTTCCTGAGCTGTCTGCGGACCGCACTCAACGAGCTTCCTGTAGAGAGCTCCGGGCAGGATTCCATTTTGGAATGCCGAGATGACAAGCAGATCGTTGAGATCGTCTACTTGCAAGCATTCCTTGTGGAATCTTGTCATAAAGTCGCTGATTTTTTCGTCGCGACCTTGACGAATGGAAAGCAGCTGAGCCGAAGTGATTCGGGCTTCCGCTTTCTGAAAGAACCTCCTGTGGAAGGCATCCATTAGATCTCGGTAAGATCTGATGCTGCCCTGGGGGAGGCTATCGAACCACCTTCTCGCGTTTCCGATGAGCAGCTCGGGAAACAGCTTGCACATGTGGACCTCGTTGAGACCCTGGTTCGCCATGTTATATTGATAGCGCCCCAAGAAATCGTGAGGGTCCACGAGCCCGTCGTAAGTCATCGACGGAGTTCGGTAGTTCTGTGGTAGGGGAGTTCGGGTGATGTCGTCCGAGAACGGAGTCTTCAGTGCTCCGTACACGGCGAATCCGATATCTCGTCGGTATGGAGGAGATTGAGTTCTCCTGTGATTCCGGTACCGAGGAGGAACAGGAATATGTCGGGGTTGAGGATTCTTCTTCCTGGAAGACACGGCACTACTGCGGTAGTGACTTTCATGTCTGGATGAGGAAGGAGAATCCTCCGTTTTCGTCTTCGGCTCTTGGCTCTTTTGCAGGAAGGCTAAGAACTCATCCTGCTTCTCAGCCAAGAACAGCTTGACAGCCTCATTCAAATCAGGCTGCTGGGAAGACTCAGTGGGACGATTTTTGGAGCGGCTTGTTCCTTCGCCATGAGAACTGGTGGTGGATTTATCCCTAGGCTGTTTTCCAGACCTATGGGATGGATTGGCTTCCTCCTGGTTCTCACGGGCAGGAATGCGGGTACTCTGCGATCTGGTATGCATTTTTTGGGTGGAAAAAATGGATCAAAAATTCGCTTTATCACAAATTTTGTTCTCGGTTTCCCACAGACGGCGCCAGTGATGGCTCCGCGAATTTCTGATGTTAGTAAATGCTGGTAGAGAATGAAGACTACGACACAAAGAATTTACGTGGTTCGATTTACTGAAGTAAATCTACGTCCACGGGAAGAAGGGAGGGCAAGATTGTATTGCTTGATCTGGGATTACAGCTTACAACACAGACTTGCTATATGATTTTATCTCTAGAGAGCTTAACCTTTTTCTATCTGATCTAAGTTCTATTTATACATTGAACTAAGATCGTGGCTTGCATCACCACTAAGTCGTGGATGTCGTGTAGGTCATGGCCTAAGATCGTGGATGTAGTGTAGGTCATGGCCTACGATCGTGGCCTGAGTTGACACCACGTGGTAGTGGGTGTGTTGGAAGTTGTGGAAATCCAGTATGGGTCCAATAACTCCTTGTTCGGTCGAATGCTGAGACCGAACTGCTTTGGTTGCCGATCTGAGAGTAGAGCTTGATGCCGACCTGAGAGCAGAGCTTGATTGGTTGGCTTTTACCGAGCAGTAGGCTGAGGCCGAACTCTAGCTTGATGCCGACCTGAGAGCAGAGCTTGATTGGTTGGCTTTTACCGAGCTGTAGGCTGAGGCCGAACTCCTTGGTAATGCCGAACTCATACTCTTCCTTGGGCTTTGGGCTGATGGGCTGTCATTGCTGTTGGGCTTGTTTGGTACGCACCCCATCATCCCGCGACCGGTTCCGGAGAGACGGGTCCGTCGCGCGATGCGTTGCAGCTCGCCGTCCAGTCCCGCGCCCCGTCCTGCGTCCCGTGTCGCCGAGACAAGCGACGGGCCGTCTCGCCACAAGCCTAGGCGACGTGGCGCGACGTGGCGCGACCCGGCGTCGTGCGTGACGCCCACTCGCCGGCCCGCGAGTGGGCGTCGTCACGTGCTGACGCAATAAATCAATTTTTTTTAAAAAAAATCGAATTTAAAAAAAATACTTTTTATTTATAAAAATTGTTTTTATATTTAAAAACAATTTTTACAAATAATTAAATACAAGAAATTCATAATAGCCCACATATATTTGATGGACTTGCGAATTTATGAAACTCATTCTTAGTTGCTTCTCTTTTATAGAGACAACCTTGAATGTTTTATGTTCCACTTTCGATATGAGACAAAGTCATTCTTGGTTGCTTCTCTTTTATAGAGACAACCTTAAATGTTTTATGTTTCACTTTCGATGTGGGATAAAATCATTCTTGGTTGTTCTTCCTTTATAGAGACATCCTTGAATTTTTATGTTTCACTTTCGATGTGAGACAAACTCATTCTTGGTTGTTTCTCTTTTATAGAGACATCCAAGAATGATTTTGTCCCACATCGAAAGTGAAACATAAAACATTCAAGGATGTCCATATAAAATTGTATTTTAAATTATGTCATTTTTTTTAAAGATTTTAATTATGTTTTTTTTTAAATTTTAAGTTGTATTTTTATTTTATGCTGTAATGTTGTTTTAATTTTAATAAAGTGTGTTTGTTTTAATTGAATTAGGTTGGAAAAAAAAATAAAAAATAAAATTTAATGAATAGTAATTTAATGAATAAAGTACAGTGGGACCCTCTAATAGTAGTTTAAGGGACGGTGGGGGATATCATATTGGATGCTCTAAACATTTAAAAAGTTAAGATTCAAATTTTGCTTGCAACTTTACTAAAAATATTTAATTTTCATGCAATTCATCAACTCTTTTTAAGAAATTTTCAAATTGCAGTATAGTACTATCAAAGGATACTGTTCGAAAATTTTGAAGTATTTTTTTTAATAATTACCTTGCATTAAATGATGCCTACATTTCACTTAAAACATGGCCTAACCTTTTGTTTGATCTTTGAATTTTGGTCTGTCCAAACTTTCAACATTTGCATTATGTGTGTATTCATTTTTAGATCGTGTATTCATTTTTCTGTCCAATCTGACGTAATAAAGTATTAGGTACACTCATACCCACTTTCTTGTCTTGGTATATTTAGTTCAGAGTCTACATTAAGCTTTATTTCATACGATAAAGGAAAACACTGTTCCTTTTAAAGAGAAATAAAATCGAAAGTTTAAAATTCATACGATAGATAGCATATTCAAATTCGAAAAACATAAGATGGTGTTTAGAATCAATTTTATTGAAAGATGTGATAAAAGAATATTCGAAAACCTAAATGCAAAAGTTTCTTATAAATACTTCTAGAATCTAATGGTATATCTTTAACTTAGGATAGTGAATGATTAAATTCATTCAAATTAGGTTTGAATGGAAAAAGATTGTAGTAGACCCTACTCTAATTATGTTGAAAAGTGAGTCCTCAAAAAAGATAGAAAAAGAAGATCGTTTACTTAGTGTCCAAGTGCAACGACTTCAACTTGGCTCATTATTTGCTGTAAATATGTTCAAATAATTTATTACCAAACATACTACCACTCCACAAACAACATCCAAATAATTAACTAAATCACAACACTACCTATTAAAATGCCTCTTCAATCTAATTAGTTCCTTTTATATTCCATTTTCATTCTCACATAAGAACAACAAAGTTACAAATCAATGACATTTAAAATTGCTTTTATTTTATTCCGGTACTTAAAGAAAGGGTTTGAATGTGTTCCATAATAAAGCAAATCCAATCAAAGTAGTCATTAATTTCCTTAGATGAGAAGTATTTGAAAGAACACAAATACTTTTCTCCATTGCATCAACTTTCCAAATTCTACCCCTCTTTCTTCCACCATCTTAACTATCCTATCTTCCACGTTTCTAGTTTCCATTCTTCTTCTTCTTCTTCTTCTTCCTCCTCCTCCTTTCATCTTTGTCCTCATTCCCATCCTCTCTCTCTCAAAATATACAATCAGTCATTACACAAACACCCATGGCGTCAGAGTTCCAGACATATTCTGCAGTTTTCTGGATTTTACTGCTTTCATTTCACTCTGCAAGTGAGTCCAACTCTCTTTCTCTCTCAGCTGAACTTCAATGATGTTTCTTTCATTCTTCAATGATACTTCTCAAGATCCCTTTTTTCACACGCCCATTTTGTTGAATCACATACTAATAATTTATACTGTTAGAATCAAGAATTTGTTCATCTTTCTTTAGAAGTTTCGTTGCCATGTTGTAAACACAGCTTTTGATTTAATTTATCGCAAAATAAACCAGTAAAAGGAAGTTTCTATTTTTATGCAATTAAAGAAGACTTGATTTTGACCAATTTAAAATCCATTTTTGTGAAGATTCGGAGTCGTTCATCGGAGTAAATTACGGGCAGGTGGCGGACAACCTGCCGCCGCCGGAGGCGACAGCGAAGCTCCTGCAGTCGACGAGCATCGAGAAGGTCCGCCTGTACGGCGCCGACCCGGCGATCATCAAGGCGCTCGCCAACACCGGCATCGGAATAGTCATCGGCGCCGCCAATGGCGACATTCCGGCGCTCGCCTCCGACCCCAATTTCGCCGGAAATTGGGTCAATTCCAACGTCCTAGCCTTCTACCCGGCCAGCAATATCATCGTCGTCACCGTCGGCAACGAGGTCGTCACCCTCACCGATCAGACTCTAGCGGCGCAGCTTGTGCCCGCCATGCAAAATGTCCAAAATGCCCTCGATGCAGGTATTGAAATTTGATCAAATTAATTCTAGTTTTATAGTAACCGAGTTGGATTTTGACCAATATAATATTGTGAGATGTGCCTAAACTTTTATGGCATAAGATTTGTGTGCTTAATTTTGATGATCTCACAAAATGGCAGCATCATTGGGTGGGAAGATCAAGGTGTCGACGGTCCATTCGATGGCGGTGCTAAGCCAGTCGGAGCCCCCGTCAGGAGGGGCTTTCGGATATGGTGACACGATGAAAGGAGTGCTACAATTCCTTAGCACGAATGGTGCGCCCTTGATGATCAATCCCTACCCCTTCTTTGCTTACCGGGACGACCCCAGGCCCGAGACCAAGGCCTTCTGTTTGTTCCAACCAAATGCTGGCCGACCCGACACAAATACCGGCATCAAGTACATGAACATGTGGGATGCTCAGGTAAATTTCTTGGATTTTATCATATATCTATGTTTTTATTGATTTTATGATGTTGTGATGATTGATGAATTGTGTTTCTTGCAATATGTATCTTGTTATAAATGTGAGCTCACTTTTTTTGTTACCATGATTTTCCCCTACTATAGTTTTCACTCAAAATATCTTCATTCATGTAGAGATATGCCATCAAAATTTATTTCAAGATTCATATGCAGCTTTGGACTTTCCTTCTTGTACTACTCTGTTCCATATAAATTTGCTCGAATTTTGTTTCGCGTGACGGCTACCATGAAAACAGAACGAAAGCAACACCTTTCTTTCGAATTTCTCCCCCCCTTCTCGGCTAAATTGTATCTTCTGATGATCTTAGCTTGATGCGATTTACTCGGCCTTGAAGTCGTCGGGGTTCAAAGATGTGGAGATTGTGGTTGCCGAGACAGGTTGGCCTTATAAAGGAGACTCCAATGAAGTCGGTACAACTCTGGAAAATGCGAAAGCCTACAACGGGAACTTGATAAACCACCTAAGGTCGAAGGTCGGGACACCCCTTATGCCTGGAAAATCCGTCGATACTTACATATTTGCGCTCTATGACGAGGATTTGAAATTCGGCCCTGCCTCGGAGCGCTCATTCGGACTCTTCAAACCCGACCTTTCAGCGACCTATGATGTTGGCCTCGCTAAGAGCACACAGGTGAGGCATATCTTTCTAGTTATAGTGATTGTTACTTTGAATGAGGTTTCTTTATATGAAGCAACATATAATTTTTTAATATCCGTGCCAAAAAGATTCGCCTCAACTAAGTTGGGAAAGATTCGCCTCAACTAAGTTGGGACAGAGGGAGAAGTATGTATTGTCAATCTGATATAGTATTGGTTGATTTGGTCAGACTCCGGCCCCGACCTCGTCGACTCCGGCTCCGACCCCGGCAGCTCCGGCACCAACAACAAGTCCCACGACTCAGGCCCCGACAACTCCGGCGAATCCGGCTCCGACGACGCCGGTGTCGACCCCGGTGAATCCGGCTCCAACGACGCCGACGATCAATCCAGTACCGAGCCCAGTTATAGCAGGTTGGTGCTTGCCTAGGCCCGGCATAACTGATGCTCAGCTGCAAGCAAATCTCGATATGCTTGCGGCCGAGGCATCGATTGTGGGGCCGATTGAGCCTGGTGGTGCATGTTGTGAACTTGCAAATGTTGCATCACACGCTGCTTATGCTATGAATCTTTTTTATCAATCTTATAGCAGGAGTTCCGGCGACCGCGGCTTCAAGCAGATGGCGGCCGGCACCGCCAATAATCCTAGTAAGACAATGTGCCCTCTCTCCTTAGCTATATGTGTAAATGTGATGTGATGATTTGTGTGTTTTTTGCAGGCTATGGTTCTTGCGTCTACTCTTCTCGGAGTGCATGAACATGAACATGCACACGAACACGAACACGACACAAAATTATTTCGGAGCTCGATTGAGGTAATTAATTCTATTGTGGCAAAATAGTACTTCTACGAAGTGTGTATATGTTATTTGGGGGATTGGATAATCTATCCATGTAATTGATGATGTTTTTTTAATTAATTTTTGTTTATGTAGTAAATTAGTTTTGATTTTATGTTGTTTTGTGGTGTTTTGGCTGATTAGGGAAAATTGGTCCAAGTATTTTTTTTAAGTTGCAATGATTGAAATTTAAAACAGAGAGTGGTGATGATGATGTGAAGAGCCACATAAATAGATTGTTGGAAAATAGAGTAAATAATTAAAGAGTTCCGTTGGAATTATAAATTACTGGAGTAGTACTTTTTAATTATACCACTACCTTGACAACTTAATAGGAGTATCCACTTTATTTATTTGTCTATTATTTTTGTCCAACTACTCTCAAATTTGATTATTTTCATCATTTAAGCTTTTGAATTGAGAGATTAAAGAGTGGATTTTAATGAAGCATAGCAACATTTTAACATATGAATTGACGTTCAACATTAATTGATTGTTACTAGTACTAATTGATTATTCATATTTTGCAACGTGTGGCGATTGCCATTGAATATGTTGTAGCAAGCATATATAATTCGTAAACAATAATTATGTTAAATTGATAGTTTGAACTTTAAATGACGCCGTGGTTGCAATTTAGCTTAAAAGTATAACTAATCCAAAATAATAGCATAAAATGTGGAAATTATTGTTGAAATGATCAGACGAATGTCCATTTAACCGTGTTTGATGGATAAGGGTATCCACTATGGGGAGCCCGCGCCTATAGCCGCGGGTTGGGGCGGAGGGCGGGCGTGCTATAGTGTGGGCAGACACCGAAATGGGGGTGGTAGGGGGTGGACGGGCTTCAGCCGACTCCGGGGCGAGGACGCGGCGAAATGGGGGCGGACGCGGCTATAGGCGCGGCGCCAATAGTGGCGGCACCGACCGCCGCGACTATAGCCGATTTTTTTTTATTTTTTTTATTTTTATTTTTTTTAATTTTAATTTTATTTTTATTTTTAATTTTAATTTTAATTCTACTGCGAATAGTCGTGTTCTTCTAATTACGTATAGCCCGATAAATTTGTTCACAATTACTTGAAACATTATAAAATGAAAGTTGATTATAAAATTTAGGGGCTATTGGAGGTGTCCACTATAGTGGCGGACACAAAATTTTGGGGCTATGGACAACAAAACTGGGGCTATGGATAAAAACTGGGGCGGGCTATTGGGCGTGTCTGCCTTATAGTGGACACTCTAAGGCCATTCGCAATGGGGCGGACGATGGCATGCCCGATGGTGCGCATCGTCCGCGCCCGCCATCGTCGGCCCCATTGCGGGTGCGTGACATAGGCCGCGGACGATAGTCGCGCCCTATACTAAGGGCGCGGAGTATAGCGCGGACGATGTCCATCGTCCGCCCCATTGCGGCCTACGCGGACGATGGCCGCGGACGATAGGTCATCGGCCGCGCCATCGGCCGCCCCACTGTGGGCTACGCGGACGATGGTCGCGGACGATGACACGCGTTTTTTATTTTCTATTTAAATCTCGTTTCTTATTCATTTGTACATACGAACATATCGACTATCTCTTTACATATTCTCTCTCAACATCCAACCAAAATAAATCTCGGCGACGACACCAATAGTTCTAGTTCGTCTGAGTCCGGTAGTTCGACGTCTGAAGCATTAGATGCTGCCGTTGAAGAGGCCATGGCGGCATGCTATGCGGCAATGCAGCGCGAGGAGGAGGCGGCGGCAGCGGCGGCTGAGCAAGTACATAGGCCTATTCGACATAGGACGTATGTCCGACGCGACCACCCGGAAGCTCACAGACGTCTGGTTGAAGACTATTTTGCCAATCAACCACGATGGGGCCCGACTGTTTTCCGCCGCCGGTTTAGAATGTCGCGGTTAGGCATGCACAAGGGTCACGAACCGCCGGTTCCGGTTCATGAACCGGCGGTTCACGGTTCAAGAAACGCTTGAACCTGAACCGGCCCGCCTACCTCCCGGCGGTTCCGGTTCTGGTTCAAAAAACCACCGGTTCACCAGGCGGTTCAAAACCACCGGTTTTTTGACTGAACCGCCGGTTCCGGTTCATGAACCGGCGGTTCAACCGAAATTTTAAAAAAAATATTTTTTACTTATAAAAATTGATTTTTATATTTAAAATCAATTTTTACAAACAAATGAATACAATAAATTCGTAATAGCCCATATATATTTGATGGGCATGCGAATTTAAGAAACCATTCTTGGTTGTTTCTCTTTTATAGAGACATCCTTGAATGTTTTATGTTCCACTTTCGATGTGGGACAAACTCATTCTTGGTTGTTTCACTTTTATAGAGACATCCTTGAATGTTTTATGTTCCACTTTCGATGTGGGACAAACTCATTCTTGGTTGTTTCTCTTTTATAGAAACATCCTTGAATGTTTTATGTTCCACTTTCGATGTGGGACAAAATCATTCTTGGTTGTTTCTTTTTTATAGAGACATCCTTGAATGTTTTATGTTCCACTTTCGATGTGGTACAAAATCATTCTTGGATGTTTCTCTTTTATAGAGACTTCCTTGAATGTTTTATAACTACATGTTTAGAGCATTCATTCATCTTTTTCCAATGTGGGATACAAAACTTTCTTTTGTCTTCTATTTTTCTTGATTGATAAAAATAATGAATTATTGAGAAATATGATTTGTATATAGAAAATATTTATTTGTATAATAATTATGGTTAGGTTTATACAATTTGTATAAAAATTATTTTTTTAATGTGTATAATATTATTTATTAGTTAACATATACATAAATTTATAAACATAAGCAAATCATTAATGATAAATAACTAATGAATAATAGTTTATGTAATAATATTTGTTATTATTACATAAACTATTATGTCCAATATTAAGTATTGATATTTTATAAATATATACATAAATAACTAATGAAATAGAATAATTTGCTTTGATCATAAATACATAAATTTATTATAGAATATTATTGGACACAATAGTTTATAAATACATAAATAATATTGGACATAAACTATTATGTCCAATATTATTATCAATACTTAAAAAAATATCAATACTTAATAGGACATAATAGTTTATGTAATAATAACAAATATTATTACATAAACTATTATTCATTAGTTATTTATCATTAATGATTTGCTTATGTTTATAAATTTATGTATATGTTAACTAATAAATAATATTATACACATTGAAAGAATAATTCTTATACAAATTGTATAAACATAACAATAATTATTATACAAATAAATATTTTCTATATACAAATCATATTTCTCAATAATTCTTTATTTTTATCAATCAAGAAAAATAGAAGACAAAAGAAAGTTTTCTATCCCACATTGGAAAAAGATGAATGAATGCTCTAAACATGTAGTTATAAAAGAAAGTACTTCAACATATTTTGTCCCACATCGAAAGTGGAACATAAAACATTCAATGATGTATCTATAAAATAGAAACAACCAAGAATGAGTTTGTCCCACATCGAAAGTGGAACATAAAACATTCAAAGATGTCTCTATAAAAGAGAAACAACCAAGAATGAGTTTGTCCCATATCGAAGGTGGAACATAAAACATTCAAGGATGTTTCTATAAAAGAGAAATAACCAAGAATGGTTTCATAAATTCGTAAGCCCATCAAATATATATGGGCTATTACGAATTTCTTGTATTCATTTGTTTGTAAAAATTGATTTTAAATATAAAAATCAATTTTTATAAATATTTTTTTTTTCACGGTTCACAATTCGCCGACCCTGAACCGGCCCGTGTTAACCGGCAACCCTCCGGACGGTTCAAACCGCCGGTTCCGGTTCCGGTTCCGGTTCATGAACCGGCGGGCCCGAACCGGCGGTTAACCGCCGGGCCGGTTCGGTTTGTGCATGTCTAGTCGCGGTACCTTTTTCTCAGCATTGTTCGGACATTGACTTCACGTGATGAATACTTCACGTTTCGGGAGGACGGCATCGGCAAACCCGGCCTTACACCATTGCAAAAGTGCACGACTGCTATTCGTCAGTTGCATATGGCACCACGGCGGACCTTTTTGACGAGTACCTCCACTGCGGGGATTCTACAGGCCGCGGGTGTCTGAAGCGCTTTTGTCAGAGGATAGTAGAGGCCTATGGCGACACATATTTGCGCAAGCCGACTGCCACTGATTGCCAGGGTCTGATGTAGATGCACGAGACGGCGCACGGGTTTCCTGGGATGCTTGGGAGCATCGACTGTATGCACTGGCAGTGGAAGAATTATCCGACGGTGTGGAGAGGCCAATTCACAAGTGGATACAAGGGCAGCCACCCGACGATGATCCTCGAAGCCGTCGCTGACCATCGACTCTGGATCTGGCATGCTTACTTCGGCGTAGCCGGGTCGAACAACGACATTAACGTCCCCAACTCGTCCACCCTCTTCACCGAGCTATGTAACGGCAACGGCCCAGCCATCGAGTTCACTGCCAACAGACGCCAATACCATATGGGGTACTACTTGGCCGATGGCATCTACCCACGGTGGCCAGTTTTCCTAAAGACGATCAGCTGCCCAATTGGTGAGAAGAGAGTTTTATTTGCGCAAAAGCATGAGTCGGCGCGGAAGGATGTCGAGCGGGCATTTGGTGTGCTTCAATCACGGTGGGCAATTGTGAAAGGGCCGACTCGTTCCTGGTACAAGGAAGTCATCGCCGATGTCATATATGTGTGACAACCGTGACCCAAATCATACATCATATTGCATAATTACATATTTTATTATAATTACATATTTTATTATAATTACATGATATACATTTTTATTAGAATTATAGAGATTTGAGTGGGTGGCTATATAATATGGTGTTTAGAAATATATTAGCAATTATGTAACATATAATTATAAGTAATTGAGTTTAAAGTTAAAAATAATTGAATTATGTATTAGGCATATAGGTATATATACGTGTTAGATTAGGATTACTTTTCCAATTATGAAGTCATGCACATAATCTTTATTTATGTAATATATATGTGTCTTTTTGTGCATACGTAAAAGGGTGTAGTTCCAATCAATTAAATGTACATTTCTTTTTATTATAGTTACATAGAATTTTATCTAATAGCATCAATTATAATATTTTATTTTTGTTTGATACGTGTAAGGATTCTAGAGTAGTAAAATGAATATGTGTGAATCCTATTGTTATAACCGACTAGAACTTATCATATATAAGCCTTGAAAGTGTATGTTTATAAAAAAAATGGGGGAAATGAGAACTTAGGGTCGAAAGGCAGAAATATAATCCGAAGGTAGAAAGGATCAAGGTTGAACAGGAAGAGGAGCTAGGGAGTTCGATTAGAATACTTAGAATAATCAGGTATGTATAAATCATACTTTTAATTTTATATATATTGTGTGGTTGATTGCTATGTGTTGAATTTGAATGAGAAAATGGATTATATGGTGTGAAATTGATATAATTATGAATTATTTGATTTTGATGGTCGAATATGATATGAATATTTGATTGCGGAAATGAACATGTTTGTTTAGATATATTGGATAAATTGATGGAATAGGATATGGATATGTTATTAGTGCAAAGGATATGTTTATGATACTGATTATGTGAATCATTGGATTAAAGAGGATCTGTGACGGTTTTGCCCTGGATCTGAAATCACAGTGGATCATATTGGGACCTTCGGGTCAAACATATTGGGACCTTCGGGTCAAATCATATTGGGACCTTCGGGTCAAATACAGAGGGACCTATGAGTCCAATTATAGAGGGACCTACGGGTCAATCATAGAGGAATCCCGGGCAGATACCAGGCTTGACTGTTACAGAATAATAAACTTAATAGAGTGGCATATGCATATGAATATGAAATGGTTTGTTTTTAGATCATGTTATATATTGTTTCTGATTATATGTATTGATAAAAGAATATGCTTGTTGTTGTATCATGTGAGATTAAAGGTGGAAATTTATATATACTGAGTTGTGGCTCATATAAACCACTAAATTTTTCAGGAATAAGATAGTAGTAAAGTTTTGACTGACGTGGGTCATAGGAACTCCACGTGTTATCAGGTTCGGCGGCTGACGCATATTGGCAACCTTCTCCTCCTCATCTTTTTGCATGTAGATAATTGTATAGTATATAGAGTGGTGAGAGGGCTCCACTACTTTACAGGATATTTTGAAATATGTATCAGATATGTGTTGGTTTGAACTTATATAATATGGGTGTTTTATGAATTAGACACATGTATTGATTGCTTTTATGATAAGGGATTTATTTATTATAAGAGTATACGTTAGAGGGGTTAAGGTGTGACAGTTTAGGTGGTATCAGAGCGGGGATAGAATCCCGCTGGGACATAGTATTCATGTATATCATATGATACATTTATGTTATAAGTTTCATTTGCATTTGTATTATCATAAACATGTCTCACCAAGGAGAGAAGGGTCAGCCGCCCTGCATCATCAGTTAACTGTAAAAACATCTCATATACATACTGCATCATATGGTGATTTCCAGTAAATACATGGACCAATGATGAGTCAAAGAGGTAGAAACATTAAATAGCCCCGAAAAGTGGAATTGTTGACTTTATGAGACTACTCATCCGACCGAGGCCGAGATACAGTTGAAAAGGTTAAAACATGTGTTCAATCAGATGAGTAGTATATCAGAGTAGCATTACACAGTATCTCTTCTTTGAAGCAATACTTACTATTGGTGAGAAACAGTCCCACAATCTATGATACAACCTCTGGTACTCAGTTCGGACGATTTTCCTAGAGAATTTAATGATAAATATATGCAAGAAGTGTATTGTGATGAGAAGTAAAGAGATTTTTTGTCTTTACAAGGAACTATATTTGTTGTTGATTACGAGCTGATATTGTTTCAGTATACACGGTTTATCTAGACTACGTGGTGTGAGTTAATTCAGTTAAGCTGCCAGCGAATATTGATTCTCTTATTCATACACAAATTTGATATTATCATGGGTATAGATTGGTTGTCACTTCATCCAACTAAAGCAGCTTGTCATGTTAAAGAAATGGTAATATAATCATCAAGACGAGATCGAGTGATATTTAATGGTACTTGTCTTATATTAGCTACATTGACTTTTCAATTTATTCGAAGTGGAAATCTTTCTGGAGTATCACCTGATCAAGAGACAAACTTCACTATTGAGTTACTACCAGGTACTACATTTATTTCTATTCATCATTATCAAATGTCTTGATTAGAGTTTCAAGAGTTAAATAAATAGTTACAAGAGTTGTCAGACAAGGGATATGTTTGACTCAATGTTTTACTTTGGAGAGCACCAATATTATTTTGAAGAAGAAAGACGACACACTGCGACATTATATACACTATTGGAAGTCGAATCAAGTGACTGTGAAGAATAAATATCTATTACTGAGAATAGAAGACTTATTGATCAATTTCAAGGTATGTAACTGTTTTCGAGTACTGATTTTTTATCAAGATACCATCAGTTGAAGATAGCTAAAGTGAATATTGCAGAAACACCATTTTAAACTCAGTACGACCATTATGAGTTTTGGTTATGCCTTTCAAATTAACTAATGCACCTGCAATTATTTATGGCATTGATGAACGAAGTCTCTCGACCATTCCTATATCACTTAGTGATTATTTTTATTGACTTACTAGTATATTTCACGAAGTGCAGATGAGCATGTTAATCACTTGCAGTCAGTATGACAAGTTTTGCGAGATAAACATCTTATTGCAAGGTTGGGTAAGTGTGAGTCTAGCTAAATCATATGGTATTATTGGGACACATGGTATCAGGTTAAAGAATAGAAATAGATATACAGAATACTGAAGTATTTGTCAACTGAAAATAATTCTCGATTATGGTTGAATTGATGAAGAAGTTATTACGGAAGAGCTCTCATCTTATATGGAGTGAAGCATGTCAACCAGTTTTGATGAGTTGAAGCATTGATTGACTATGTCGTCTATATTGGTTATTTCCACAGGTACATGATATTATGTTATTTACAGTAATGCACTGCAACATGGATTTGGTTTCTATTTCTGATCTGGATTTCTATTAAAAAAATGGAAAGTTTATTGCTTATGCGTCAAGGACAACCACGAGTACATGAAGCTTCTTATTCTATTTCTGATCTGGATTTAACAGTGTGGTGTTTCTTCGAAGATTTGGCATCATTATTTGTATGGAGGACTACGTCGAATTCTGGTTGATCACGAGAGTTTGAAATATTTGAAGAGTGAGAAGGAGTTGAATATGAGACTAAGACATTGGATGGAGTTTCTTACAGAATATGATTGCACCATCGAATACTATCTTGTGCAAGAGGAAGAAGAAAGTCGTAACGTTTGTTTCGAGGCGTTTGACGTGTTAACTTGTTAAAAACAGACAATCATATGTCTACAGGTTTGTTGAAGCCTTTAGCTATTATAGTCTTGAAATGAGAACGCAATTACGATATTTTGCTATAGGTTACTGAGAACACAAAAAGGGAAAAGATGTTGTTTAGATGATTGTGGAAAAACTGAGTAAGTTAGCACATCTCTTATCTATACGTTGGATTTCTTCGTTATATCACTTAGTTGAAAAGTATGCGAAAATGCAGCACGGTTATATGGTATTCTATCTTTTATGTCTAGCAGAGGTCTGCAATTTACTATCTATGAAGACTTGATTATATTTTAGTAATATTTTTCACCAACAGAAAGATGGTAAGTCAGAGAGAATTATACAGATGTTAGAAAGAGATGAATTTTGCGGACAAAATTCTTCTAGAGGGGAAGAATTGTGACAACCGTGACCCAAATCATACATCATATTGCATAATTACATATTTTATTATAATTACATGATATACATTTTTATTAGAATTATAGAGATTTGAGTGGGTGGCTATATAATATGGTGTTTAGAAATATATTAGCAATTATGTAACATACAATTATAAGTAATTGAGTTTAAAGTTAAAAATAATTGAATTATGTATTAGGCATATAGGTATATATATACGTGTTAGATTAGGATTACTTTTCCAATTATGAAGTCATGCACATAATCTTTATTTATGTAATATATATGTGTCTTTTTGTGCATACGTAAAAGGGTGTAGTTCCAATCAATTAAATGTACATTTCTTTTTATTATAGTTACATAGAATTTTATCTAATAGCATCAATTATAATATTTTATTTTTGTTTGATACGTGTAAGGATTCTAGAGTAGTAAAATGAATATGTGTGAATCCTATTGTTATAACCGACTAGAACTTATCATATATAAGCCTTGAAAGTGTATGTTTATAAAAAAAATGGGGGAAATGAGAACTTAGGGTCGAAAGGCAGAAATATAATCCGAAGGTAGAAAGGATCAAGGTTGAACAGGAAGAGGAGCTAGGGAGTTCGATTAGAATACTTAGAATAATCAGGTATGTATAAATCATACTTTTAATTTTATATGTATTGTGTGGTTGATTGCTATGTGTTGAATTTGAATGAGAAAATGGATTATATGGTGTGAAATTGATATAATTATGAATTATTTGATTTTGATGGTCGAATATGATATGAATATTTGATTGCGGAAATGAACATGTTTGTTTAGATATATTGGATAAATTGATGGAATAGGATATGGATATGTTATTAGTGCAAAGGATATGTTTATGATACTGATTATGTGAATCATTGGATTAAAGAGGATCTGTGACGGTTTTGCCCTGGATCTGAAATCACAGTGGATCATATTGGGACCTTCGGGTCAAACATATTGGGACCTTCGGGTCAAATCATATTGGGACCTTCGGGTCAAATACAGAGGGACCTATGAGTCCAATTATAGAGGGACCTACGGGTCAATCATAGAGGAATCCCGAGCAGATACCAGGCTTGACTGTTACAGAATAATAAACTGAATAGAGTGGCATATGCATATGAATATGAAATGGTTTGTTTTTAGATCATGTTATATATTGTTTCTGATTATATGTATTGATAAAAGAATATGCTTGTTGTTGTATCATGTGAGATTAAAGGTGGAAATTTATATATACTGAGTTGTGGCTCATATAAACCACTAAATTTTTCAGGAATAAGATAGTAGTAAAGTTTTGACTGACGTGGGTCATAGGAACTCCACGTGTTATCAGGTTCGGCGGCTGACGCATACTGGCAACCTTCTCCTCCTCATCTTTTTGCATGTAGATAATTGTATAGTATATAGAGTGGTGAGAGGGCTCCACTACTTTACAGGATATTTTGAAATATGTATCAGATATGTGTTGGTTTGAACTTATATAATATGGGTGTTTTATGAATTAGACACATGTATTGATTGCTTTTATGATAAGGGATTTATTTATTATAAGAGTATACGTCAGAGGGGTTAAGGTGTGACATATGCGTGCATAATCATGCAAACATGATAGTCTAGAATGAAGGCGGAAGCATCACCGATTGGAATGAAGATGACCGTGCATCTAGCTCGTCCGGCACGTCGACCGAGACATCCGATAGAGGGTTACCGTTAGGCTTCAATGAGGTTCTATCTAGACAGGCCTCAATGCGCAACCAACAAGATCATGCACAGCTCATGAGCGACATGATTGAAGAAGTGTGGGCTCGTAACCGCCGTCGCTGAGTTTGCGTTTTTTTAATTCGCATTGTAATGTATTAATTTTTATTAAATGAAATGAAGTTTTTGAAATTCGTATTTTAATTTATTAGTTTTTTTAAATTCGTATGGATTTTGTAAATATTAAAAAAATGATGATGTGGCGCGCCTTAGGGCGCCCCACTGGAGGTGGGGAGGTAGGAGGGTAAAACTGATGACGTGGCTCAGGCGCCCACTACTGATGCCATGACTGTAGAATGGTTTTTTACCTCCTGGTAAAATGAAACGGCTAATCGATCTTAAAATAAAGCAAAAGGGATGTGTCCAAAATGAAATTATGTCGTTTTGCAGTTTTCTGTTTTTTTTAAAGAAAAAATCAAATGTTTAAAATAATCGTTCAAAATTCGGTGCCATCCAAATCAATTGTCCCAAACCAGTTCAAGTGATGTCACGCAACAGATTCGATGCAATCAGTGTATTCCAAAAAAAGAAAGAGAATTTTATAAAAATAACATTATCGTCGACAAAAAAATCGATAGAGCAAGTGCAAGTTAATATTGTACAGTTTTTAATAAAATAGTTCACCTTATGGAGTAATGTAATAAAGGTCTTATTTTATGTATTGTGAACATTGTAAGTTGTGTAGAAATTGGTTGAGTAATTTTTTATGTTAAGATTGAAAAATGAATTATTGTAAATTTTTCATCGACAAAAGATGTACTCGCGGGTGGCTCGTATCTTGTCCCGCCGAGACGAGACGGCGGCGAGACGCGTTGCAGCGCCCCATCTCGTCCCGGTCTCGCCGAGACGCCCGTCCCACCGAGACACCTGGCGGACTGTCTCGCCACGCGCTTGCGCGACGTGGCGCGCTCCGGCGCCATGCGTGACGCCCACTCGCCGGCCCGCGAGTGGGCTTCGTCACACTGACGCAATAAATTATTTTTTTAAAAAAAATTGGAATTTAATTAAAATAAATAAATAAAAACTCGAAAACGGTAATATTACCGTTTTTCAACCGTTTTCCTTTTTTTATATTTTTTTTACTCTATAAATATTCACATTTCACAAACAAATACACATCAAATCCTCCAAATCATCTCCATTTCCTCTCCAATTTTCATCTAACCTCTCATCACAAAATGTCCGGCGACGGAAACTCTGGCGGTGGCGGCTCCGGCGGGTTTGACATCAACGCGTTTGGCGATTGGGGGGCATGTACAACGTGTTGGGTGGTTCTGGTTCCAGTTCGTCTACGCCGGGCACCCAGGGCTCGTCGACGCCGGGGGTACCAACCACCCCATTTTTATTTTGCCACAAATTTAATTATGTATTTTTTTAGGATTTTAAGTTGTATTTTTATTTTATTTAATGAAGTGTGTTTTTTATTAATTGAATTTGTTAGAAAAAAAATAAAAAATGAAATTGAATGAATAGTAAGTTAAGAGATGATTAAGAGACGGATAAGAGATGAAGGGTTGCAGGTTATGTCTCTTAGTTAAGAGATGGAGTGAAAAGTACAGTATGACCCATGAATAGTTAAGGGATGAGACAGTTAAGAGACGGATAAGAGACAGCGTTGCGGATGGTCTGACCGATGAGTTTCCACTCTTCATAAAATCAATGAAAAAAAATTGAATTTTATAAAATAGATGCTGATGTTAATAAGTAAACAATGCCTCTATGACCCAAAATTTGATTAATGAAAAAAATTGAATTTTAGAAAATAGATGCTGATGTTAATAAGTAAACAATGCCTCTATGACCCAAAACAAATTTTCTACTCCCAAGGTAATATAAGTCTCCTTTTTGGTATTTTGTTCCATTTATCAATAAAAAGTATATATATATATATATATTTTTATTATAAATAGTAAATAGATCTTATATTTTAGTAACTCATGGTATTTATATTTCATTAGTACAAAATTAACATGTTCTATACAAAAATGAAATTTATATTCCTTTGATTTTTTTGTTCACATTTCTTAAAAATACGGTACAAAGAAATAGGATTTTTAATGCTAAACAAATTCCCGAAAATATCATGATATTTAGTCAAATTCTAATTTATCTCACAACTTTGAATAGTAGTTTGAAAAATTATGAGGTGTTAGATTTGTTCAAAATTATCCATGATGATATTTTTGGTGAAATTTGACAACCGAAAAATTATACGTGAATATCACCGAGAATGAGTTAACCAATATTGTCTATTTATAAGAAAATTGACAAAAACAAAAATAATATTACATCTGAAATTTTCACCATGAGATCAGTGATAACAAATTAAAAAAGAAATATTTTAGGATTGATTTTGAAGATATTAACCATAATCATGAATTTTACTGCTGGAAAGATCTTATATCCACGTCAGTAAGAAAGTGGGCCTCAGTGAATGATTATGAACCCAAAGTCTTTGCAGTCCAACTCATTTCTCACCTCCTCCACCACCACCACAACCACCACCACCAGCTTCCACGCTCAAACCTCTTTCAATTCCCTCAATCCAATTCCACCCTCAATTCTGCGAAAATGTCAACCCTAGGCTTCAATTCAACTTATTAATTCTTCTTCTTCTTCTTCTTCTGCTTCTTCTGCTTCCAATTCCTTTCTCGCTCACAAACAACATGTCCGTCGCTGAGCTCAAGGAGCGCCACACGGCCGCTGCGGAAACCGTTAATTCTCTCAAGGACAGATTGAAGCAGAAGCGCCTCCTGCTTCTCGACACCGATGGTTTGCAATTCTCTTAGTTTTAGCTGTTACTGATTATGCTGTGCAGATCCAATTGCTCTTCTGCTAACTATCATCTTACTATTGATCTATCTAACCATTCCAACTTCCATCCAACTTTTTCTCTGTTGCAGTCGCCGGCTACGCTCGGTCGCAGGGACAAACTCGGGTGAGTTTTGGACCCACTGATCTTGTTTGTTGCCGGACTCTTCAGGGCCACACCGGAAAGGTAATCCTTTGTTTTCTAAATTTTCGATTGTTTCAAATGTACCACTTTTTTCTCTTCGACATTTTGCCCAATTTTAATGACCTAATTTGCATCACTTTTCGTCTCCAGCATTTTCCCAATTTCAGTTACCTAAATTTTTTTTTCATTCTGGGGTTGCCTTTCTTGTGAGAGGAAATATAAATCAGAGTTAGTCATTGGTAATGAAATACAATAATCGTTCCATTACACTGGTTGTTAATCCATGTGTAAATTCTGGTGTGTGAGATATGAATTAAACATTCGGCATGCCATGTTTGATTTGAGTGCACCGTTAGAGTAATGAATATGAGTTGGCCCAAACGAACAATTCGTGCTACGATAATTCATTCAATGTGAATATAATACCTGAGATAGTTGTATATTGTTTACCAAAACAAAGACTAGATTATCAAAAGAATAATATACTTGTATCAAAAGATACACAAAAAATAGATCCATTTGATAAAAAATATGGAATGAGTGAAAAGATCCATTTGATCAAAATTGTAAATTTAATGAGTTAATTTGTTGACCATGGTTCAATTTTATGTTGATAAGCAACTTCTCTCTATTGCAAAGTAGGGGGTTATAGATGTGTATTCCCTGCCTCTCTTTGTTGTCATAGTGTTTTGTCTTCTCTTAATGCCTTGTTGAGTCCCATGTGAATTATCTGGAATTTTCTTACAGTGTATCATATATCATGATTCATGATCATGAATAGATGTTGAACTAGAGGCATAAATTTATCCAAGAATTTACCTAGTCAATTGGGGTCTCACTGCTTGGTTCGTATTAGAGTGAATGTGACAAAGCCTTACTTTTGGGCAATCCCACATATGTCAGCTGTACATCAATCCCATTATCACTTCTGACTTTCTTAGCTGTGATGGAAATAATTCAAATTTGATGCATCCACTAAAAAAGAAACTGTCTGCCCTAAGAGATGTTTCTGACAAGTTTTTTTCGTATCCTGAGTTCATTTTAGTAAGCAAATCTGAAATGGTTCTTAGGTGTATTCGCTGGATTGGACTCCAGAAAGGAATCGTATAGTCAGTGCATCTCAAGATGGACGATTAATAGTTTGGAATGCTCTCACAAGCCAGAAGACTCACGCAATTAAGCTACCTTGTGCATGGGTAATGACTTGTGCTTTCTCACCCAGTGGGCAATCTGTTGCCTGTGGTGGCCTAGATAGTATGTGCTCTATCTTTAACCTGAACTCTCAAACCGACAAGGATGGAAATCTTCCAGTATCAAGAATGCTTAGCGGTCACAAGGGTTATGTATCATCATGCCAGTATGTTCCAGATGAGGATACACACCTTATAACTGCTTCTGGTGACCAAACATGTGTCCTATGGGATATTACCACTGGCCTAAGGGCGTCCGTGTTTGGAGGTGAATTCCAGTCTGGGCATACTGCTGACGTTCTAAGGCATGCTCGTTATCTTTCTAGTGCACATGAAATATTTTGCTTTAGAGCTTATCTGTTTTTAATGTTAATGACTTTAATAATGCTCTTTTTTCTGGTTCAGTGTCTCTATAAATGGATCCAACTCTAGAATGTTCATATCTGGCTCTTGTGATTCAACTGTCCGTCTGTGGGATACCCGTGTTGCTAGTCGAGCATCTCGTACTTTTCATGGCCACGAGGGAGATGTTAATTCAGTGAAGTTCTTTCCTGATGGGTATAGATTTGGAACGGGTTCAGATGATGGAACTTGCAGATTGTTTGACATTAGAACAGGCCACCAGCTACAAGAGTACAATCAACAACACGACGCTAATGAGGCTCCTCATGTAACTTCAATTGCATTTTCCACATCTGGCCGTCTCCTCTTTGCTGGATACACCAATGGAGATTGCTACGTCTGGGACACTCTATTGGCAGAGGTATAAATATTTTTGCTTTAATATGCTGAGTGTGTATTGTTATGGTTTAATAGAAAATTAAATATGCTGCTCAATTTCAACCCGTCTGCCCTGTTAATAGGTTGTATTGGACTTGGGAAAACTTCAAAATTCTCACGGTAGTCGGATCAGCTGTTTGGGACTGTCTGCTGATGGTAGTGCCCTATGTACAGGAAGTTGGGACTCGAACCTCAAGGTTAGTCTTATTTTATCGCCATTCGCCCATCACCATTATGCATTCAAACTCCTTTTAGCTAACAAGATGGCTTTCCTGCTTAGGAATATTCAAAAATACACACAAACAAAAAACATAGTACTATGTATAGACATGAATTGTGAAATCTTATTACTAATTTTATACCCCGACAGATCTGGGCTTTTGGAGGGCATAGAAGAGTCAACTGAGAAGTTGGAGACCGATTCTTGTGGAAAATGAGTGTCGTCGTCATATCTCCATCCGAATTTCTAGATTTCGCATGTCCAAGCTATGGGTTGTGATACCGTTACTGGTTGTATTTTCTTGTTGTAATCTTTGAGATGCCTAACAGACAGTTTGAGTAGATAAATGAAAATTTTTATGCAATAGTATTTGATCTGAAACACCCAAACCTGTTACTGTTCTTGCCTATTAGTATCTCACATTACCAAAACCAAAATAATTCACTTGTTTCAAGAATATGCATATAATGAAATTAATCATCATACCTCAATTTTACAAAGCTAGTAGTGAAAATGTGAAATTGTCGGCAAGCAGCAGAGGTTCTTCAACAGCTGCTTTTTTCACCAGGCTATAAAGGAAAATGTAAACAGCATAAATAAAAAGAGTCACTAACAGATACAAAACCAATTTAAATGACTCGTGAATTGTGACCAAGTATTCTGCAGAATTTTGCAAACAAGTATACTACTACTATTCATTCATGGAGGCATAAGTTTAGACCCAAAATAACATAATCTAAATTACTAATTTCCACTGCTCCGCGCTAATACTGATGCTCATGATTCTTTGCCAAAATAGTGTGTCAAAATTCTAGTTCCAGCAGAACGCAAAAAACAAAAAGCAGAACAAGAACACTGAGGTTTTGTGATGCTTGGATACATATACTTGTAAAAGAACTAGTCCCTAGCGTCTCTTGCTTTTGAGCGTGCTCCATTGCTTGATGATATATACTATTCCTTCTTTCAGGGTTGCTCTTCTCTGCTCTTTGTTATGCCACAGCTCGCTGGTTACATACCTACCACTTGGATTATACTCGTTCATCTCCATCAAAGCTGTTGTAACTGCTTGGTAGGCTTCTTCGCCTAACTTAATCCTCAGCTGCGTCAGTTCCTCATCTTCTTCATTTAGTATTGCCTAATAGTACAATGACAGGGAAGAAAATTGCACCCATCATTTTTGGATTTTAAAGCATCAAAAGGCCATTTAGGCAAAGTCTGTCTACATACTTCAAGAAATAGGCTATCAAATTCAACTTCCAGCTAATAGCAAACATTCATTTGGCAACACAAATTCACATATCAAAGTCACATGCATAAAAAATGCTTTTCATGTTTGAGAGCTAATTGTCCACACATGGCAAACATGTTTTTTTGGTATGTATAGAAGTTATGCAAACTAGGAAACAATGTTTCATACTCCTCAGTTTTAGAAATACATACCTTTACACTTTTACCACCTTCAGTTTGGATGATCTTGAGAGGGTGCCAATTAGAATCCATTATGCGACTCTCCCATTGTGTACATAGCTCAACAGCTCTGAGCTCAGTCTTGCTATTCGAATACATCCTTTTAGCTGCTGGTAAAAAGTCTTTACTGCTTAACCCCCCCATTCTCTTGATCCCAATCATTGCCCGAGCAGACTGGTCCTTCATTTCCTAGCAGAAAGCATTCTTGTATCGTTTAAAAATTGACAGAAATTAAATGCAGAGATAGTGTAGCTGCTACTACAGTTTGAATCCTCTAGTTCAAAAATAATCACGGAATGCATTATATATTCAGTTCCAATCAACCATATACAACCCTTTTTACTTATTTCCTAAAGGAGACATCATCAGCAAGTACGTAGACAATGCAGATACTTTCAATTTTGTAATGTAGCAGCAAAAAAGAAGCAAAGTTAGCATATACCTAGATGTTAAATCAAATAAGAATGAAAATGTTGATTTCTTACATTTATTAGTTCCTTCCGAGCTTCTTGCAATTCATCATTGCATTTCCGTTCTTTAACAATAAGAGCTTGACTGAGTTGATCAAGATCTTGAAGTTCTTCTTCCTTCTCTTCTAGTTCTTTCTGTATGGCACTAAACTTTTCTGACATGTCCTTGTCACCATCATCTCCCATGTGCTTTACTACTTGCAGACTCCCTGCGAGACGTCGTATCTCCAACTCCAGTGCTTGCTTTTCGTCAAGTTCCCTTTCTAAGTCGATCATTTTTCTCTGAAGTTTCTCTTTCTCTTTCTAAGAGAATCAATGAAGTTAAATTATTGATATAAACCATAAATTCATTTGCTCAAGTTATATAATAAAAAAGCAGCACCTTATGTTCTTCTGCCAAGAGTAACATCTTTTCATCTGCCCTCTTTAATTTCAAGATTGCCATTTCATTCTACATTAAAAAAATGAAGTATTAACAACACGTATGCAGTAAATAAGTCACATCTATAACATCTTGAAAATTCTACACACTTGAGGATCGGTAATGTGCATGACCAACATAGATTCAAGCGATCACCGATACAGCCAGCCTTACCATGATCAGATATGAGCCATTGATATAAATCTAGCTGTGGTGAGTCCTGTTTTCCAATGAATGTGACATGGAGGATGGTATATTACCTGTTTCTTCTCATGGTTGAGCCGTAAATTCTCATTCTCATTTTGAGCTTCACGTTCCTTCAACTCTTGCTCCTCTTCCTCCAGCTTCTTCCTCTGAACTTCCAATTGCATGTTGATTCTATCACGTTCTTGGAGAACTTTATGTAGTTGACCACTTGCACTTTCCTGCAGTTTTCTTCTTTCTAATAGATGTTGCAAAAGTAAGATTTATATAAGCTTTATTTCAAGACAAAAAAAAAGGAAAGACCAGAGAATATTAGAAAGACAAGAACAAAGAAATATTTGATAGAGAACTATAATCAACACCATAAAATGTAGTATATACCTTCATTGAAAGCTTGGATCATCTTATCCTTTTCGCCGATCACATTGATAAGGGATATGGAAGTTTCTTTGCATTTGTTTTCCATTTCTTTCAGGTTCCTATTTTGTGCATCTAATGTATTTTCCAATTGAGAGAGTAGTTTGCTATTTTTAATCTTCTCCTCATTTTGACGCTGTGCTATTGACTTCAGATCTCCATGCTTCTGTAGATAGTCACCAACAACATTGCCTGTGTGGAAATCACCCTCCCGAGCCACCCAACCATATAGCTTGTCCACATTCTCTTCATCCCAAAAATAGTCCCTCTTTCCTTGATGGCGAGCCTCATAAGCCTTCTCGAACCTTAAGGCATCATAGAGTCCGAGCCACTCACATTTAAACTCTATTACTGCATACCCAGAGTGACCTTTAAAATTCCACAAAGGGATTACCCTCACAGGATTAAACCCCTCATTTCTTAGCATATCCCTAAGTTTTGAGCCACTCGGTCCAACATTACGCCCATTTTTCCGCTGAACGGGAACATTTGCCACAATTCCCATCCATGGACATACATAGAGTTCATTCTTGTTACAGCTCTCATGAAGAGCTCTGTTATCCACTTCACTCGCTAATGAATTATTTCCAGCATTTATTTCTAGCATATATTTCTTAAGGCCTAAATGTCTTCCCCTGTCTTTCGCTTTCCTCTTACTTGATCCCTGGCTTATCCCAGCAGCATGCTGCAGTAGATCCTTAAAGCGAAATATCTGCTGTTTTTTGTGAGTGCAGTAAGGGCACTTGTATTCATCATCTGACACTCTGATAATGTGGCTCGATTCCTTCAAATGGAGAAAGCATGAATCGGCATACTCTTCCAACTCAGAATCACTTAGATCAGTAGTATCCCCTTCCGATAAGTTAGACATCTTCACCAATAGTCAATACCTGCAGTAGATTTGATGCATAAAGAAGCTTGAACAAATAAATGATACTGGTAACAGCTTAGTTGAGATGATAACATTGAGAGTTTCTGATTTCATTATTTTCAGGTCAACAGCATCATAGAGGAGCTCTAGTTCAAATCCAAACACCAAAAAGTTTAAACCTCGTCTATTATTTATCTCTAAATTCTTAGTGGAACAGTCTTAAAACACAGAAATTCGACTACAAAAGTTCTCGTCACCGATTTCCAACATTATCATCTTCCTTATTAGGATTACAAGAGGAAAAAAACAAACAACAATGACAAACAAATCATGCGGAATTTTGTTTAAAAAAATTACAACATCCCTGTGAAAATCGAAACACCATTTCAAAGTTTCGAAAAAATATGATAGGATACGAATATCCACAGTTTGAAATTCACAGCAAGCTAAAGACCAAAAACCAGTTCGAACGGAAGGTTTTTTTATTTGTACAGAAAAAAAAAAGAGCGTTGTCAATAACACCATATTAACCAGCAAGCGGTAAAACACACAGCAAAACACATTATGTCAACCAATTTCCAGCCTCATCGTCTCCAAAACTCATTATACCAACCGATTTCCATCCTTATTTTCTCCAGGATGAAAAGGCAAACTAAAATAACCAAAAATTATTGAAAAATGCAGGAGCAAAATAGAAAAAACGCATTCCTCCCTGTCAAAATTAAAATATCAACAACATAACTATCCACAAACTTAAAATCAGAGGATAGCTAAAAACGAAGTCATAGCGAAGCATATAGCACCGTTACCGGAATTCGAAGAGGCTAACTGAAAATGTACGCAGCCGAGAGGAGAAACGTAGTGAAGAAGCGACTCTAGGGTTTTAGAGGTTTAGGTGTGAGTTTGAGAAAGAAAATGTGTATTTTTGCAGAGAGAGAGAGAGAGGGAGAAAGAGGAGCACTGCATGGATGATGGCTGTGAATGTGAAGGTGTCTCTGCAACTTTTGATCGTCGTATTATGGCTTTCATTTTCAATTTTCCTTTTTTAGTAATGTGAATTGACACGTGTAGGCTCACGATTGAGTAATAGCAGTATTCTGTTGAATATGACTTGTAAGTTTGTTGAACAAATCAAGGGGTTTTGCTTACATGGATTTCGCAAATTGAAAATAGAACAAGTGAGGCCATCCCCATTGTTGTTGCTATACCGTTCCTTAACCGTTCCTTAAACTACTATTTGCGGACCTCACTGTATTTTTTTACTTCATTCCTTAACTAAGGAACGGAACCTGCAACCCTCTGTTCCTTATCCGTTCCTTAACCGTTCCTTATATTACTATTCATTCAATTTCATTTTTTATTTTTATTTCCAACTCAATTCAATTAAAACAAACACACTTCATTAAAAACACACAACATAAAAAAAAGTACAACTTAAAATTTAAAAAAATAAAAAACACACAATTAAAATCCCAAAAAATTAAACGTTGCATAATTTAAAATACAAATTTAAAGAAAAAAAAAACTACTCCGCCGGCGAATCATCCCTCGAAGGCGGTGGAGGTGCAATAGGAGGCGGAAGGCCAAGTTGTGCTGCCCCATATACACAATTCCGTTCCACGAGGCTTGGTATTGGGAGGGCGAGAAGCGGGAAGTGTCCGCCATTGTGGCGGTCATGTACAACGCCATAAGGGTGTTCGAGCCTTCCCCGAGCCTGATCCCGAGCTCGCCTGGCTTGATTCGCCTCGGCCCTTCCTCGCTCTAGCCGCTTTCGCCGCCTTCGTCCCTTGCGGCCGACGGCACCCACGGTTGGATACCGCGGCATCGCTGGCCGTGCCCGCAAACTCCTGCCCCTCTTGTGCGCCGCTGCCCTCACCGGTGTCACCAGACGAGTATTGGTCACTCGCCATGTGCTTCGTGCGCTTTGAGGTTGAGCCCGAGCTGGAGCGGACACCGTCGGCCCACCTTTCCTCGTCCTTGACGACCTGCAAAATATCAACATATTTGAATTGTTTACCGGTGTTCTGGTTACAGATGCGCAAAGCCGCCCTCAGAATGTCGGCTCCCAAAGCTCCGCTTTGGTAGTGCGCCGCTTCGGTCGAGTAGATGCCGCAGAATTTTTTGACTTGTTTGTCGACTCGGCCAAAGTGAGAGCGGAGCATCTTATATGTGCGCTTCCGGGACCCTTTCAGCTTAATCTGGTGGTAGATCTCGGTGACCTTTTCCCAGAAGCACTTGTTGGGTTGTTGATTCCCGACGACGGGATCGTACGAGACGGTGATCCAAGCGTTGTACACCGCCATCGTTTCATTGTTGCTGTAGAAATGCCGGCCTAGATCCTCCTCTTCCTCCTCCTCCTCGCCCGCTTCCAACTCCGCCCTGGAGCTTCCACCGCCTCGGCCTCCTCCCCCGCCTAGGCCTACTCCCAGAGTGGGTTCAACGGGGAAATCATCTCGAATCTGGGATAATCCCTGCGAATACCGTTGGGCGGAGGGACAAACGTATGCATCCACGTCAAAAGTGGGTGGTTGGTACCCACCCGGCGTCGCCGAACCCTGGGTGTCCGGCGTCGACGAACCGGAACCACCCAGTGTGTTGTACATGGTCTCCCAATCGTTAAACGTGTTGAGATCCCACCCGCCGGAGCCGCCACCGCCGTAGTTGCCGTCGCCGAACATTTTGTGATGAGATGTTAGATGAAAATTGGAGAGGAAATGAAGTTGATTTAGGAAGAATAGATGTGTAGTTGTGTGTGAAATGAGGATGAATTATGAGTATTTATAGACTAAAAAAAATAAAAAAAATAAAATACAAAGAAAAAATGGATATAAACGGTAATATTACCGTTTACAATTTTTTTTATTTTTTTTTAAATTCAAATTTTAAAAAAAGATTTATTGCTTCATTGTGACGACGCCCACTCGCGGGCCGGCGAGTGGGCGTCACGCATGGCGCAGGGGCGCGCCACGTCGCCATGGCGCGTGGCGTGACAGCCCGTCCCGCGTCTCGCAGGGACGGGTTACAGGACGAGATGGGAATGGTTCCGGGGTGGGACGGTGTGCCGCAACGCGTCGCGCGGGGTTCCGTCCCTCCGGCACGGAACGCGGGACGGTTCCGCGCCGCGTTGCGGATGCTCTGAAGCAACTATTTTTGAATTACTCCATCAAATTCATTACATTTTGCTCATAGTTCACCTCACTGAACTCATTAATCTGTGGTAATTAGCGCTTGCTTGCTGGTAGAGAAGATAAAATAAGGATAAGTGTATGATATTTATCTATCTTATTTTTGGGTTAATCTTCCCCCTTAAATATGGCCATAAATGATAATAATAAAAACTTAATAATGCAATAGATGCTAACCAAGAACACAACCCAACAATAAAAACATATGAACGTGACACAAATTCGGTCCATTTTTTTATATACTGAAATTATTAAAACTATAACAACCGAATTCTCGCCCAAAGTATATTTACGTGGCAATCATGAATTCATTCTCTTCATACTTCAAAATATAATAATAATAATAATAATAATAATAATAATAATAATAATAATAATAATAATAATAATAATAATAATAATAATAATTACGTTGCACAATTCATAATGTATTACAAAGTAAAGTAAAGCACCTCTGTCGTGCAAATGCACCTTTACAAGACAAGCTAATATAAATCAACAATATATCAAAACTTCTACTCGACTTATTTATTAGATTAACAAGAACACAAACGCATCATTCGGTCAACGAAATTTGACCAATAATAAATGTGACGAGACATTTGATTTTGGGAAATTAAATGATATAGCGTCGATCTACGTTCCGCGTAGATGACCGTAGTATATTCACTTTCTCAAATCCGATTCTCGGTGAGTGAGAAAAATTGGATTAAAGTTTATCACATTGTTGCTTTTAATAAAGCTATGAGATTAAAGCTTAGAGAGTAATTAACTAGTGTTAATTATCCCACATATGAGATGAGACACATTTTTTAATGTGTATTTATTAAGTGACTTTACTACACTTAATAATTATAGTGGATTAAGATGGATTGAAGAGCCCACAAGCGCCGAGCCAAACCGTGCATGTGCCCTTGGATCTTGGCAATTGGTCTTTGGATGGTCTTTGGGCTTGGTTCTTGGGCTTGTCCCTCGACCCAAACTTAATGTTTTGGACCAACGTTTAGTCAGCAAGACCAGTGGCATGACACATCGTCAACTATGACGCAGTCAAAGTCTACGAGGCTACCACGTAACGAAGTCCACATGCGACGGATGAACTAGCGTGTACAGCGTCTAGATTCATCATCGACCACTTCAGCTTTCAAATTCGTAACGGCCAGCCGTTACAGCCACGCCATGATGACAGCCATCAAGGCTGGGATGACCCCTGCAGTGGACTAGGCCTATAAATAGGCTAGTCATTTCTTGCATCAATATAACTTACACACAAGCATCATACTCTCTCTGCATAGTCTTTCTTCCCAGAGCTCTGTCCTCTCCTCTTCCAGTTCGCCGGAGCTCTGCTGATAGCGGTGCTGCTTCACCAGAGACGTTGTTGTTTTATCTTTGGGGACGACACATCATAACCGAGAGCACTACCGGGGCGTATCTCGTCTTGCGGAAAGAGGACTTTTCTCGATTCGGCTAAGTTTGATTTCCAGTTTACAGTTTCGTTTTCATTGTAGTTTCAGTTTCAGTTCTTCCTTCTTGGATTGTATTACGCCTGGTTTTTGTTTATCTCTTGTAATTTCAGTAATAATCGCAACACTTCTCAACCACTCCAACTGTTCTCAAAGTATCACTTTCACGAGAGCTGCCCAAAAAATGATTAATATAAGTACTTAATTAATATTCTCAAATTCATATTAGGTAGTACATACCGCGTGTATATATTGACACCTCCAGAGTCGCCATACTGTGTCTCCTGCAGGTGGCCGACCTTACGGAGGGAGGATTTGTTGACAAAGTTGTCGCCGGATCGGATGTAGGCGTCCGGCTTGTCGACCTCCGGCATGGGCCCCTATTCGTCTTGGTGACATGCACAATAGGTGACCGCACGAAATGCTGCGTCGCTGTGTGAACTCCAATCAGTATAGCCATCACAACACACCCTCCAATCATCCCTATTGGGTACAACCAGTGCCCCAGCCCCGTCGTGATCTTCTTCAACATTCCCATTTTCACCGGCTCCCGACCCAGTTTCGGAGCCGTGCCTAGGCCAGCCTCCGGATGTACACCGAGCTTTGCATTGTCTCTAAGTTGCATCAATTTGTGTTAATTTTTATTACCATATGCTAGGATTAATTGCAAAAAAAAAATGAAATGATAAAGAGTTATTATTGCAGTGATTTAGTGTAAAACAAAATTGGAACCAATTAATCATGGATAAGGTAACTGATGGATCCGCGAATTTCTGATGTTAGTAAATGCTGGTCGAGAATAAAGACTACGACACAAAGAATTTACGTGGTTCGATTTACTGAAGTAAATCTACGTCCACGGGAAGAAGGGAGGGCAAGATTGTATTGCTTGATCTGGGATTACAGCTTACAACACAGACTTGCTATATGATATTTTATCTCTAGAGAGCTTAACCTTTTTCTATCTGATCTAAGTTCTATTTATACATTGAACTAAGATCGTGGCTTGCATCACCACTAATGATGGTTGTGGATGTCGTGGAGGTCATGGCCTAAGATCGTGGATGTAGCGTAGGTCATGGCCTACGATCGTGGCCTGAGTTGACACCACGTGGTAGTGGGTGTGTTGGAAGTTGTGGAAATCCTGTATGGGTCCACTAACTCCTTGTTCGGTCGAATACTGAGACCGAACTGCTTTGGTTGCCGATCTGAGAGTAGAGCTTGATGCCGACCTGAGAGCAGAGCTTGATTGGTTGGCTTTTACCGAGCTGTAGGCTGAGGCCGAACTCTTTGTTCGGTCGAATACTGAGACCGAACTGCTTTGGTTGCCGATCTGAGAGTAGAGCTTGATTGGTTGGCTTTTACCGAGCTGTAGGCTGAGGCCGAACTCTTTGGTAATGCCGAACTCATACTCTTCCTTGGGCTTTGGGCTGATGGGCCGTCATTGCTGTTGGGCTTGTTTAGTACGCACCCCATCACTACCCCCCCCCGAAGGGCGAAGTGAATCACTTCGGCGAAGTGAGTCACTTCGGCATTCTGGATAAAGGCAAGGGGGAGGCTGATGTCAGGGGACGTGCCTTGCATTAAATGCGACAGTAAAATCCGGCCGTTGAATCCTGAAAAGGTGGGATTCGAAACGGTGCGACGATTTTGAAATCTTCGCCGAATCTGATAAATACCTCCTTTCTTCATCATTGAAGCACTTTTGCGACTGCTTCTTCTGCACTCTCTCTTTTTTGCGAAAATTCTCTCTCCGCTTTCAAGAATTTCTTCAGACTTTCTTCACCTTCAAAAAGTAAGAAAAATGTCTTCTTCTTCTTCTTCGGAGTCGGGTAGCGGTAGGAGAGGCGGTAAGGGGTCTTCTGGCCGGAAAGAGTCCGGGGAGAAGACCGTAGAGTATTTCCATAGTATTTTGAGTAAGGATACTGTGATATCCCTACCCGAAAAATACTTTTTTCCTGGGGGGAAGGCGGTGGTACCTGACGGTGATCATAGGGCTGACTCCCCGCCGGAGGGTTACGCCACCGTGTACGAGGCCTGCTTAGAATGCGGGCTTCGTTTCCCCCTCCCTTCTGCCTTTATAGATTTACTAGATTTTTTTCAGCTTCCTTTAGGCCAGGTGACTCCGAACTCTTGGAGGCACTTGTCGGCCTTCGCTGCCGAACTCCGTAATTTAGGAAGGGATTTGTCTTTGAAGGCGATCCTTAAATTCTTTCAATTTAAGAGGAAGGGGTCTTGGTTTTACTTGATCCCTGTACAGCCCTTTAGGGCCTTTTGTAAAACGAAGTGGCCGAAGTGGCAAAATCGCTTCTTCTACTATGATAGGACCGCGGCTCCTAGTTTTCCCTGGAGAGGGCCGAAGTCCGTTATCCGTCATCCTCGGCCTGAACCGTTGGACGAGCTCGATGGCGAGCTCAACAAGATTCCCATAGTTAGGAAACAATACACGGAGTCTGAGCTCGTCAAGGGCGACGTCGTGTTCGACATCTCGTCTTCGGACGAAGAGGCCGAGGGTGAGGATTTCTCTTTATCTTTATGCTCTACTGCTTTAACGAAGAAAACTAACCTGGCTTTCTTGCTTTTTGGCAGTGTACATGTTGAATAAGGCTATCCGAAAGTCCTCCGAGCTTGTGGAGCCGGAGAGGCAGAGAGCCCCTCGCTCGGCGTCTGAAGCCGAGAAGAATCCGAAGAGGCAAAAAACCTCTTCTTCGGATCCGAAAGAGCCGGAGCAGTGTTCGGCTAAAGGGAAGGGGAAATTTCATGAGTCCCCAAGAGTGCCGGGGAAAGACCTGGTCATCTCCGAGGTGGTTGCAGACATCCCGGAACACGTCCCTGAGCCTTTTCAATGGCCGACGAATTTTGTGGAGGTAAGCTTTCTGACTTGGCTTCTTTTCCACATTTTTTGATGGCCATTGTGTTGAGTTTTTTCCTTGTTCATCTTCAGAGAGCCAAGCTCGTCTCCGTGGAGCTCTCCAAAGCATCCCACGACTACGAGGAGATGCAGAAGGAGTTGCATCTTGCTCGTAGTCTGGCCGAACAGGCTGAGGCCAAATTTGAGAGGGCCCGAGCTGCTAGGATCTCGGCTCAGGATGAAGCCCGGTCAGCCAAAAAACCAGCTCATCATCCTGCAAGAGCAGACGAAGCACCGGGAGGCTCAGAAGGAGGCTGCCGCCGTGGCTGCCCAGGGGGAGGCTCTCCGTGTTTACACGGAGAAACTCTTTTTGAGCAGCCAGTTCTCGGCCTTTGTCGGTAGTCTGGTAAGGCTAATTACCGATAAGGGCGAGCAGGGGGCCGACGTCGTGCTGCCTCTGTACAGCCGAGAGATAGCAGCTCGGCTTCAGAATCTGCCGCTCCTTGAGGAGCTCGCTTCATCCTCGGTCCTGCTTTCTGCAGACCGAGTCCGGAGTTGTCGAGCTGATCGGGACGAGAACCTGGAGGCTATCTTTGCCTCCGTGGGACCCGTTTCACCCGCTTCGACTTACAACGGAGAGGGTGAGGCCGAGCCGCTGGAGCGGGAGGCCGAAGTCGAGCGGGCCGGGCATCCGGAGAAGGAAGCCGATCAGGAGGCGGAGGCGAGGCCGGCAGGATGCGAGGCCGAGGCTGAGGTAGTTCAGGAGAAAGAAGCTGAACCAGGCCGAGGAGCCGGAGACGAAGCTGGCGGAGTATGATTTCGTCTCCCTTCTCTTAGTCTAGTTTCTTCCTTGTAAAATGGCTTTGAAGCCCTCCTAGTGTAAAAAATTTTCCTTGTGAATGAAAAATTCTCTACACTTGTCTTCGTATAGTTTTTCGTACTCGCCTTTATTCCTGTTGTATTTTACTATCTGCTCGGTACAGCTGCCGAACTAATATAGCTGCTTTGTACTCAAGGAGATGGAGATACTTCACTGGAAACGGCTGTACTCTTCGGCTTTAGACGAAGCTGAGAAAAGAGCTATAGCCGATCAGACGAAGAATGACGAGCTTCTGGCTCGTTTAGTGAAGCTGGAGGCCGATAATAAGGACTTAGAGTCCGATAAGAAGGATCTGGAGGCCGAGCTGAATACGACCATTGCTGAGAGGACTGCGTACGAGGATTACATCCGTGTGCGCGGGGGAGTGACCATATCAGATGTTCAGAGTCGAGTTGACGAACTGTGGGAGGAATATCATGTACTCCGGAGGAACAATGCGCTGGAGAGCTCGGCTTGCCAACAAGTTGTGAAATCATTACGGCGCTGGGCTTCTCGGTACGACATCATTCTTTCCCGGCGTCCCTCAATCGAGAGATTCCTTAGGCATTTCCCGCCAACAGATGCTCGCACTCCAGATCAAGCCTCTGGTTCCCTTGTTCAAAATCCTACTCCAAGTCAACAACGAACTCCGGAACAGCCGGAAACGTCAAGACGAGAACGGGCTCAGGAGCAACCGGAATCGTCAAGACAGGGACGGACTGAAATTCGCCGAGGAGTTGTGACTATGAGCGAGCAAGATCAGCGGATGCTTATTGCAGAGACTCTTCATCGCCGAGGGGTTAGAGCTTCTGGGGCTCGCGGAAGAGGTGTTGGGTCGAGGATAGCATCTCGTCGCCCTGCTTATTCTTCATCTGCTCGGAACAACCGAACTCGGCTTCCAGAGGATTTTGCAGATAGGTGGCTTAACTTTAGCAACCGAGGACAGTAGAATAGTCCTTTGTAATGGCGTAATGCCTTCTCGTAGGGGAGCTGAATTGTGTGCCGAACGAGATTTAATAAATGAAATTTTTTCCTTTCGCTTTTATCACTGCTTACTTACAGTTCTGCGAAACAATTTCATCGTGCTCGTCATCGGTCTTATGAAGTGAGCTTCTTTGATCGGACTCGTATTTGGACTTTGAAGTAAGCTTCTTTGACCGGACTCGTCTTTGATCTTATGAAGGAAACTTCTTTGACCGGACTTGGTTTGTGTTCTAATTTGGCGATTTTTGTCGCCGGGATCGAACTTTCCCTTGTCCTAATTCGGCGAGTTTTATCGCGTGGATCGGACTTTCCCAGTTAACCGAAGTGGTCTTATGCAGTAAACCTCTTTGACTAGACATGGTCGTCCTCGGTCTTATGAGGTAAACTTCTTTGACCGAACTTGGTCGTCCTAATTCGGCGAGGTTTATCGCGTGGATCGGACTTTCCCTTATTGCAGTTCGTTTCAGACGAAGTGCTTATTTCTTAAGCCGAATTGTGGTCTTGTATCTTCCTGAGAAGCTTGGACTCACAATCGTTGGCTTAATGCAGTTCGTTTCAGACGAAGTGCTTGTTAAGCTGAATTGTGGTCTTGTATCCTCCTTGGAAGCTTGGACTCACAATCGTTGGCTTATTGCAGTTCGTTTCAGACGGACTGCTTGTTAAGCTGAATTGTGGTCTTATATCCTCCTTAGAAGCTTGGACTCACAATAGTCTTTAATAATCGATCTAAAAAGGGGATCAGTCTTTGAAGAACGATATACCTTGGTACCATTTGTAAGAGACGACAAGCACATAGAGACAAAACACATAGAGAAAAAATGAAAAAGATGAAAGAAAAAAAACTTTAAACTTTTTTTTTTTTTTTTTTTTTTAAAAAAAAGACAAGTAAAAGGTACAAGTAAGAAACAAACAAATAAAAACATATACCCCTATGACCGAACTAGACACGAGACGGACTGACCGGACTTTTGTCTCTTACAAGTGGAACTTCTTGAGGTTGGAGACGTGCCATGTTCGGGGTACTTGTTCTCCTGACATGTGAGTCAATTTATAAGACCCTTTGCCGAGGACTTCTGACACCCGATATGGACCCTCCCATGTGGGTTCGAGTTTGCCCAGCTTTTCTGCTCGGCTTACTTCGTTGTTTCTCAAGACGAGATCTCCCACTTGAAATTGAAGCTTTTTCACCCTTTGGTTATAATACCGGGCTACTTGCTCCTTATACTTGGCTGCTTTTATGCACGCCAATTCTCTTCTTTCTTCGGCGAGATCTAGTTCTGCTCTCAGTCCGTCGTCATTCATTTCTGAGGAGAAATTTAGAGTTCGGGGACTGGGTACGCCGATCTCCACCGGAATTACGGCTTCAGTGCCGTACACCAGACTATACGGAGTTTCACCATTGGAGGTTTTGGGTGTAGTTCGGTAGGACCATAGGACTTGAGGGAGATTTTCTACCCATTGTCCTTTGGCTTGTTCTAACCGAGCTTTTAACCCTTTCACCAGAATCCGGTTCGTTACTTCCGTTTGTCCGTTTGCTTGGGGATGGGAGACCGAAGTGAACCGCTGTTGAATGTTCAGCTCTTGGCACCAATTCTTGAACGTCTTGTCGGTGAACTGAGTCCCATTATCCGAGATGAGGATGTGGGGTATGCCAAATCGGCACACTATGTTCTTCCAGACGAAGTCCAATGCCTTTGAGCTCGTTATCGTAGCTAATGGTTCAGCCTCCACCCACTTCGTGAAGTAGTCCACGGCAACGATAAGGAATTTCATTTACCGAGGAGCTTGAGGAAGTGGTCCCACTATGTCTATGCCCCATTGCATGAAAGGCCAAGGGCTTTGCATAGTGTATAGATCGGTCTGCGGCATCCTTGGGACATTTGCATGAATTTGGCACTTCGTACACTTCTTGACGAGCTGCACTGCCTCTTGTACCATGGTTGGCCAATAATATCCCCATCTCAGAACTTTTTTAGCTAAAGCTCTGGCTCCGATGTGGCTACCGCACGATCCTTCATGAACTTCTCTGAGGATGTAGTCCGTCTCTTCTGGTCCTACGCACCGCAATAACGGCTGGAGGTAAGACTTTCTAAAGAGGACTCCTTCATGAAGTTCGTACCGAAGTGCTCGGCACGTGATCTTCCGAGCTTCTCTCTTATCCTCGGGCAATTGTCCTTGATCCAGATACTGCAAGATCGGCGTCATCCAGTTCGGCGAGCTGGATACTGAATGTACCTCGGCTTCATCAATGCTTCGATGCATTAATTCTTCCGCCTTTGAGCTCGGATCTGAGGCCAACTTACTTAAGGTATCTGCTCGGCTATTTTCCGCTCTGGGAATGCGGATTATCCGAAAATAGGAGAAACTTCGGCTGATGCTTTGCGCTTTGTCCAAATACTTCTTCATTCTCTCGTCACGAGCTTCACTTGTACCCAACATGTGATTTACTATGACTTGTGAATCACAATGGACTTTGAGAGATTTGACGAGCAGACTTTGCGCTAACTGGAGTCCGGCCAGGAGGGCTTCGTACTCGGCTTCATTATTAGTAGTGGGGAATAGGAACCGAAGTGAGTAGGTTACCTCGTGTCCGTCGGGAGCGACAAGTAGAATACCAGCTCCACTTCCCATCTTGTTTGAAGCTCCATCTACGAATCCGCTCCAGCAGTCCGGCGGCTCTACTTCGGATTCCAAGGGCTGTGCTAGTTCGGCATTGGCAGAATTCTTCTGTTCGGCAATAACAGGAATTGCTTGATCGAACTTTGCTTCTGCAAGAAAATCTGCCAAGGCTTGTCCCTTGATGGCTTTCCGAGGTAGATATTCAATTGTGTGCTCTCCCAACTCTATAGCCCACTTGGCGATTCTGCCTGATGCTTCTGGTTTGGTCAACACTTGCCGAAGTGGCAGATCAGTTAAGACGCATACCTTGTGAGCATAGAAGTATGGCCGCAGTCTCCTTGCTGCATTTACTAATGCTAGAGCAATCTTTTCCAGAGGTTGATACCTGGTTTCTGGACCTCTTAATGCTCGGCTTGTAAAATAGATGGGAAGCTGCTTTAGGCCTTCTTCTCGTACAAGCACCGCGCTGATGGTTTGATCCGATGCCGCTAAGTATAAGAATATTACTTCGGCTTCGGTTGGAGCAGAGAGAATAGGAAGCTCGGCTAGATAACTTTTGAGCTCGTCAAAGGCTTTTTTCTGCTCGGCTCCCCACTCGAACTTTGGTGCCTTTTTCAACACCTTGAAGAACGGCAGTTGCTTTTCGGCTGCTTGGGAAAGGAATCGATTCAGTGCGGCTAGACATCCGGTTAGCCTTTGCACGTCATGTATGGACTTCGGCATTGCCATGTTCTGAACGACTTGAACTTTTGAGGGGTTTGCCTTGAGTCCGTCCTTTGAAACCCAACAACCCAGAAACTTTCCCGAATCTACCAAAAAGGTACACTTTTGGGGATTAAGTTTGAGGTTGGCTTTCTTGAGCACGTTGAGAGTGGACTTGAGGTTGTGCTCGTACTCCGAAGTGCTTTTGCTTTTGACGACTATATCGTCAACATACACTTCGACCTCCTTTCCAATCAGGTGCCGAAAAAGCTTGTCTACCATCCTTTGATAAGTGGCTCCGGCATTCTTTAAACCGAATGGCATCTTTTTATAAGCGAAAATGCCGAAATCAGTAATGAAGGCCGTTTTTGAAGCGTCAATCTCATCCATTAAAACTTGATGGTATCCTTTGTATAGATCAAGAAAACAAAAAATTTCAAAGCCTATCAAAGCTTCTACTTTTTTATCTATGTTCGGAAGGGGATAGCAATCTTTGGGACAGTGCTTATTTAGATCGGTGAAATCTATGCACATCCGCCATCCTCCTTCCTTTTTCTTGATCATGACAGGATTGGCCACCCACGAAGGATACTTCACTTCGAATAACACATCCGCCTTCAATAATTGACGGACTTCGTCATGGATGACTTGACTTCGTTCTGCCGCAAAGAGTCTTTGCTTCTGTTTTATCGGCCGGACCGAAGGATCAATATTTAACCGATGAGTGATTACCTCGGGGGGCACTCCGGTCATGTCCAACGGAGACCATGCAAAGACGTCTTTATACTCCTTGAGGAGCTGGATGGTTTTTTCCCGAAGTAGAGGCGTTCCCGCGAAGCCGATCTTAACCGTTCTGGATGGATCGTCTTCGTACAGCTGAACTGTCATCGAATTCGGCTCCGGTATGACTTCGGTCATTGCCTCTGACTCCGGCTGCTGTGATTGCTATGCTTGGTGGTGCCGATCTGACTGCTCGGCACTTCTAAGCGCAATTTGCAGACATTCCTTTGCTCTCTTTTGGTCACCTCGGATGACCGCTATCCCTCCTTTAGTAGGGATCTTGATGGTGAGGTGATAAGTGGAGCAAATGGCCCGAACTGTGTTGAGCCAGTCTCTTCCCAGGATGACGTTGTACGGGGACCGAGCTTTCACCACGAAAAACTCAATCATCGTACTGGAGCTAGTAGGCGCTTTCCCCACCGTGATCGGAAGGCTGATAATACCTTCAGGGCGGGTGTCCTCCTGGGCGAAGCTCTTCAGGGGAAGCGGAGCCGGACTGAGCCGAGCTGGGTCCACTTCTAGTTTGTCGAAGCACTCTTTAAAAAGAATGCTGACTGACGCTCCTGTATCCACAAACACCCTGTGGATCAGTTTGTTTGCCACTCCGGCTTGGATGACAATGGCGTCTTGGTGAGGAGAGATGGCCGGGACGGGATCAGCATCCGAGAACGTAATCACTTCGTCCTGCTTCAGCCTTTTATGCGTTGGCTCCTCTCGATTGGAGCCTCTGCGCTCTGACTTCAGGGACGACTTGGTCTTCCCGACAGGGAGAGCGTCAATAGTCTGGATTACTCCATCATATTGCGGCTCGTCATCGTCTTCGGGATCCGGCTGCCTTTTCGGATCCTGAGGAGCGCAGTTCGCACCTCTCTGCTTCTTATTCTTCTTTGACTGCTTGCTTTGGTATTTTTTCAATGTCCCTGCCCTCACAAGAACATCGATACCTGCAGCCAAGTTTCTGCACTCCTCGGTATCGTGACCGTGGTCTTGATGGTAGGAGCAGTAGTTATCCTGGGGTCGGCGCGCGGCTGATTTCGTCATCCGCTTTGGCTTTTCGAACAGGTCAGAGTGCAGTTCGAAAATTTCCGCTCTCGGCTTGTTCAGCGGTACGAACTGAGCGGGCGGCTTCTCGGGATTGAGACGGGGTCCCAATCTGTCTTGCACCGGAGTCCTTTGAATCCTTTCAAAAGGAGTTCGGCGAGGATGTCCCTGATCGCCAAAAGGAGTTCGGCGAGGATGTCCCTGATCGCTATGATCGGGCTTCCTCCTGTCTCCTCGGGATGAGCTGTCTAAAGACCGTTTGCGACGGTCAGCCTCATCGGCACGGGAGAACTGGTCCGCAATGTCCCACATCTCTTGAGCTGTTTGCGGACTGCATTCCACGAGCTTTCTGTAGAGAGCTCCGGGCAGGATTCCATTTTGGAATGCCGAAATGACAAGTAGATCGTTGAGATCATCTACTTGTAGGCATTCCTTGTGGAATCTCGTCATGAAGTCGCTGATTCTTTCGTCGCGACCTTGACGTATAGAAAGCAGCTGAGCCGAAGTGATCCGGGCTTCCGCTTTCTGAAAGAACCTCCTGTGGAAAGCATCCATTAGATCTCGGTAAGATCTAATGCTGCCTTGGGGGAGGCTATCGAACCACCTTCTCGCGTTCCCGATAAGCAGCTCGGGGAACAGCTTGCACATATGGACCTCATTGAGACCCTGGTTCGCCATGTTATACTGATAGCGTCCCAGGAAGTCATGAGGATCCACCAACCCGTCATAAGTCATCGACGGAGTTCGGTAGTTCTGTGGAAGGGGAGTTCGGGTGATATCGTCCGAGAACGGAGTCTTCAATGCTCCGTACATGGCGAACCCGACATCTCTTCGGTATGGAGGAGATGGAGATCTCCTGTGATTCCGGTACCGAGGAGGAACAGGAACATGTCGGGGTTGAGGATTCTTCTTCCTGGAAGACACGGCACTACTGCGGTAGTGACTTTCATGTCTGGATGAGGAAGGAGAATCCACCGTTTTCGTCTTCGGCTCTTGGCTCTTTTGCAGGAAGGCTAAGAACTCATCCTGCTTCTCAGCCAAGAACAGCTTGACAGCCTCATTCAAATCAGGCTGCTGGGAAGACTCGGTGTGTGGACCTTTTGAGCGGCTTGTTCCTTCATCGTGAAAACTGGAAGTAGATGTCTCCCGAGGCTGTTTTCCGGACCTGCGGGCTGGACTAGCTTCCTCATGGTTTTCACGAACGGTATTACGGGTAGTATGTGATCTGGTATGCATTTTTTTGGGGTGGAAAAAGGGGTCAAAAATTCGCTTTATCACAAATTTTGTTCTCTGGTTCCCACAGACGGCGCCAGTGATGGATCCGCGAATTTCTGATGTTAGTAAATGCTGGTCGAGAATAAAGACTACGACACAAAGAATTTACGTGGTTCGATTTACTGAAGTAAATCTACGTCCACGGGAAGAAGGGAGGGCAAGATTGTATTGCTTGATCTGGGATTACAGCTTACAACACAGACTTGCTATATGATATTTTATCTCTAGAGAGCTTAACCTTTTTCTATCTGATCTAAGTTCTATTTATACATTGAACTAAGATCGTGGCTTGCATCACCACTAATGATGGTTGTGGATGTCGTGGAGGTCATGGCCTAAGATCGTGGATGTAGCGTAGGTCATGGCCTACGATCGTGGCCTGAGTTGACACCACGTGGTAGTGGGTGTGTTGGAAGTTGTGGAAATCCTGTATGGGTCCACTAACTCCTTGTTCGGTCGAATACTGAGACCGAACTGCTTTGGTTGCCGATCTGAGAGTAGAGCTTGATGCCGACCTGAGAGCAGAGCTTGATTGGTTGGCTTTTACCGAGCTGTAGGCTGAGGCCGAACTCTTTGTTCGGTCGAATACTGAGACCGAACTGCTTTGGTTGCCGATCTGAGAGTAGAGCTTGATTGGTTGGCTTTTACCGAGCTGTAGGCTGAGGCCGAACTCTTTGGTAATGCCGAACTCATACTCTTCCTTGGGCTTTGGGCTGATGGGCCGTCATTGCTGTTGGGCTTGTTTAGTACGCACCCCATCAGTAACAAAAGGGGAAAAAGTGGGAAGAAATGCTAACCAAAGAGCTGAATGGCATGTTGAAATAATCCTTGAGGGAATAGACTTTTTGGAGATATGGTGATGATAGAAATGGATTTAAAGATTATTGAAAAATACCGACAAAAAAAAGGCAGTTATGGATTGATGGTTTGTGTAAAATGCGGTTTCTTGAAACGAATTGCAGTTAGGAATTGGTGGTTTGTGTAAAATTGTGATTTCTCTTTTGCAAAATGTCGCAGTTTGTTTAGAAAAATAGTGGGTGGTCAACTGAAACTATTTAGTGCATTATTTTCCACTGACTTCGGCCCATTTGTGGTTAGGTAAATACTCCGTAATTACTAATAAGCTAGTAACTAATGATTAAATAAATATCTTATTTAAGTTTATTTATATTTTAATTACCGTATATTAACTTTAACTAAACTTAGTATTAATGATATTTGACATTTAATTAAAAGAGTAAAGACTACTAACTACATTTATAAATAGTACTTTGAACTATCAAATTTGAACAAAAATAGTCCCTTATAACTTTGAAAATATCACTTGGTAATCCCTGAATTTATTGGATAATCTCACTTGTAGTACTTTTTCAATATTTGACCTATTTTCACCTAAAAATGCCTCCAAGGATATTTTTGAATTTTTATAAAATTAGGATATCTATTGGGTATGATATTTTCGCTATCTCTCTCTAATATTGTGTATTATGATAGTTTACTATAGTTTGGGAACATGAAGTGATATTTTTCACCTTCACTATTTCAATCATTGTATGTCTTTTAATATATTTCTCTTAAAATTTTAGAAAGTAAAAGTTAAAATAAAAAATAATATGAAATATTTTAATATATTTATTGTAAAAATTAAATGTTTTTTATGATGCTTTCGTTTTCGTTTTCGTTTTCATTTTATTTTTTAGTAATGTGAATTGACATGTGGAGGCTTACGATTGAATGCTGTAGCCTGTTGAATATGAATTGTATCAAACCAAAATATAGTTTTTCGCCTTTTGCTTGGATGGTTTTGCGAATTGAGCAACTACTTATAAATTTATTAAATTACACTACATTACATTTTGCTCATATATAGTGAACTCATTGATATGTGGTAATTAGCGCTTGCTGGTAGAGGAGATAAAATTAGGATAAGTATATGATGTTTTTCTATCTTTTTTTGGGTTAATCTTCCTTCTCTCATATGGCCATAAACTTAATAATCCAAGTAACGAACACAATCCAACAAAAAAAATATGAACGTGCTGATTTCTTAAATACCAAAAATACGGAACAATTGAATTCATTCTTCATACTTCAAACTATGATAATAAAATAAAACAAAATTATAGTTGCAGAACTTCATAGTGTATTTTATATAGTGAAACAAATTAAACTAAAGCACATCTCTCGTGCAATGCACCTTTACAAGACAAGCTAGTAGTATAAATCAAACTTAAGACTACAATATATCAAAAATTATTGAAGTATAGACCATTGGAGAGAGATGCTGATAAAGTGCACAAGTCATGGATTTAGGAAAATACCATTGAGTTTGTATATCTATCACGTCATCTCCAACTATTTACACCAAACTCAAACCCAAACCTATTTTTAAGTATATGTCATACTAAAATATAGTTTTACTTTAATCATTTACACAAAATTCAAATTTTACACCATTTTTTAGTATGTCTCATAAATTTTTTTTACAGCAACACCATAGTTAGTATTGGTCCATTTATAAAAAATAAAAAATAAGTTTGAATTTGGTGTTTAGTTGGAGAAATTTTCTATACCAAAAATGAATTTTGGTATATGGTCGGAGATGGTCTCACAAATACAACTTAAAAGAGCATCTGCAACGGTCAGCCCATTGGGAGGTTGTCATGCGTAGGCGGAATTACATGGAAGAGAAAGGGGCTTAAACCCCTATCAAATTCATTTTTTAAATTCTTTTCTTTAATAAAGTTTTATAATTTAGTCATATTTTAAATAAATAATTATATAAAAGTCACTATTCATAGTATAGTAGGAGATAATAGAGGAACATGAATGTAAGATAAAAATTACTCCCTCCGTCCCAGAAAGATTGTCTCGTTTCCTTTTTCACACTCGTTTTGCAAAAATAATAATAAATAGTTAAAGTAGAGAGAGTAAAGTAAAAGAGAGAATACGGTAGAGAATAGTCTTACCTACATTATTCTTTCTCTTATTTTACTCTCTTTCAACTTTACCTATTTATTATTAAACGAGTGCAAAAAATGAACTGGGACAATCTTTCTGGGACAGAGGGAGTACATTGTATGGCATTTATAACAATATAAAAATGTGAAATTAAAAAAAGGCTACAATATTTGTACGTCTTTAACCATCACCTCTCACGCCCGAGCAAATAACAAGTTTCGCCTATATATGTATCGCAAGTGTACAACATACACGTATCATCATCAACTCAATTCTTTCTCAACTCTTTCAACTCCTTGGCCGCACCGACTCTCCCGAGTCGAACTTCCTCAGGTCGTAATCCGAGCTGCTGGTAGAGAGCGTCGACGTCACCTTCGCACCCGCGTTTAGGACTTCCAGTGACACGTCCCCTTCCAATGCTCGCACGATCTATATAGCAAAATTCAATACATAATTAAAAGACTTTCATAACTTACTAATCATGTTGAGATAGCTAGAGTGAAAAAATAGCTAATATCAAAGTGTTAGAAATGAGCCACACCCCCTTAAAAAGCTTGTATAGGGAAGGGTTATCCGCTTATTTATAGAGGTTTCAGGATCACTAATTTGCCGATAAGACAAGAAGGGGTTTCAATACAAACCTGGCTCATTTTAGGGCGTCCTCTAGCAGAATGTCTAATACAAGCGCCGGCGCACGACACCATGTGAAGCATTTCTGTGCGATCGTAGTTGTCTCCCAATCGGGGATCGACCAATTCCTCAAAGCTGCCTCCTTCTTGAACTTGTGCCAGAATAGGCCTAGCCTGCATGTACACAAGCGTAGCGAAACGAAATTAAACCGATTCGCATATATAAACCGCGAAATCAAAACTCAATTACCCAGTCGACTAAGCTATCGTCGTCGCTGTGGATATCGACAGGCCTTCTTCCGGTTATGAGCTCTAGCAGCATGATTCCGAATGAGTAGACGTCGGACTTCTCGGTCAATTTCCCGCTCGATGCGTATTCAGGAGCCAAATACCTAATATCAATTCATATTTCAATTCCTATATATTTTTAAAATTAGTGCAAGGTAGTAACACTTTAATTTCATTGCTTTTAATTTACCCAAATGTTCCCATGATTCGAGTTGATACGTGAGTGTAGTTGTCGTTTGAAAGTTTGGCCAATCCAAAGTCTGCTACCTGCATTCATACCACATGATTAATTCATGAATATTCAAACATGCATGCAATATTTACTATTTAGAGACTTACCTTTGCTTCAAAATTTGAGTCTATCAAAATGTTGGCAGCTTTTATATCTCTGTGGATAATGCGAGGATGGCCTGCATATTAATCAAATAAATAAATTTTTAGATTATGATAAAATATGAAATAAAATGTGTATTCAAATACTAACAATCCTCGTGAAGGTATGCGAATCCTTTAGCAGATCCCAGGCCAATCCGGTGTCTCGTAGGCCAATCCATAACCGGACGACCAGCTCCTGCATTTGGGATGGAAGATAGATAAAGACAAAACACGATAAAAATACACATTATAATTTTAGATCAGAAAACTCGACGAGTTACCATGAAGGTGATATTCAAGGGTGCCGTTAGACACGAATTCATAGACGAGCAGTCTTTGAGCTCCGGTGGTGCAATAGCCGACCAACGACACCAGGTGGCGGTGGTGCACTCTGCTAATAATATCCACCTCCGCGTGGAACTCGCGGTCGCCCTGCCCGCTGTTGGATTTAAGGCTTTTCACCGCTATTTCCTTCCCGTTGGGCAGCACGCCCTTGTGCACGTACCCGAAGCCCCCCTGCCCCAGCAGATATTCCTGGGCGAACCCGCGCGTCGCCGCTGCCAAATCTTCGTACGTGAAGCTGCTCTGACCGAACCCTAGCGGAGGCGCCGGTGACGGCGTCCCCATTCCACCTTGGTATGGCCCTGAGAATCCGGCCGAGCTCATGTCCTGGCTTGTAAGTGCTGGCGGAGGAGGCGGCGGCACTGGCCTCCAGCCGTATTCAGAGCTCACGTTGGCGCTCCCCGGCGGAGGCGGTGCCTGGATCTTCACCATGCATTCCGAGGAAGGGTTATTATAGTAATTATCTGCACGGAAACAAACCGTTTGTTTTGTGTTTGTCAAATTGATTCAAAATTTGAATTACAGGAGCATTCAGAAATTGGGGGATTTTATTTTACTCATGTTTTGGGGAGGATTGTTGTTGTCTCTGTAGTATCTGATCTCCTGATCCGGCCTCGTTTTCTTCTTCTTTCTCAAACAACAAATCATTAGAGCTACAAAAACGAAGAGCAGTAATGCTGCTCCAGCAGCCGCAGCTGCGATTATGACGGTTTCATTCGTATCGTAACTTTTTCCCGATGAAGCCTTTAATTGCGGATCGCTCTTTTGGCGATCGTTTTTAGATCGCGGCGGCGGCGGGTGCGATTCTCCGGATTTCCTCGGCGGCGGCGGAGATTTGCTTTTGTCATTTCCAGACGGCGGCGGCGGACTATTAGAGGATTTGTCACCACCAGATCCCGATGGAGGCGGAGGCGGTGGTGTTTTAGTGGGGGACGGTGGTGGTGGAGTGGGCGGTGGTGGTGAGGAATCGGTGGGCGGTGGTGGCGGTGATTGCTTATCCGCCGCCGGCGTTGAGTCAGGTGGTGGCGATGGACTCGTAGTTGAATCCGACGACATTATTACAAATTTCTAAAAAATTCAGAAGAAAGCAACACGCATCCCTACCGATCTCCCAATCAGGTAAACCCTGATCAAAATTCACATCTCCTCATTAAACCAAACTTGCATAAATAAACACAAATTAACGTCTGCAAAATTCAAACTTTTGCAGACGGAGGAGTTAATATGATTAGAAAACAATTAAGTATGAAAGGAAATGTGCTAGGTAGAATTTATTTATTTTAAAAGTTTTGGAAGGAAAATGAAGAAGTAGAGAGAAAGAGGAGATACCTTTAGGAGAAAGGCAGGATGGTTTGAGAAAGAGAGGAGAGAAAAGAGAAGAAATGGAGCATGGGGTATGTTACAACAAAACCAAAAAATATGGTTGCAATTACATCCCTGTAAATCTCCTACCAAAATGGGAATGGAACTCATATTTCTATTTTTGGATTCTTACTTAGTTATTGACTGCCATATAGTATAATTTAGGTTCATCAAACAAAATACTAACTTTGTTATAAGAGTTATTCTTTGTCCATATGAAAAATTAAATAAGAGGGAAATTTATGTTTTATTGACATTACATTGAGCCGCACTCGGCACTCCTATCAGCAGGTTCGCGCACAATGCGTACGGTCAATTTCCTAAGAAAGAGTAACTATTACTCCTCTGTACGAGTATTTTTAAATATAAAAACAATTATTTTTATTATTAGAAATTGGTCACTCACCCCTTAAAGGGCTTATAAGGGGAGGGTTATCCATCATCGACTTGAGCCCGCTCTGATACCATATTAGAAATGAGTCACTCACCCCTTAAAAGGTCTTATAGGGGGAGGATTATACACACTTATATAGGTGAGCTAGGATCGTTACCAAGTCGATGTGGGACAAGAATTATGAATTTTAACATTTATCATAATTATTTTTATTCATAAAAAAAATGTATATATAGAAAAAGAATCGTAATCAAATGACAACTCACATGTTATATGATACTACCTCTGTACGAGTCACATTTACTGTGACCACATGTTTTAATAAATTATAAAGGAGAGTGAGTTGAATAAGTTAGTGGACTATAGACCCACTTATATTATAGTTTTATAAGTGAAATGTGACTCTTAATGTGGGAAGGGACCAAAATGGCAAAATGTGATTATTATTATGGGACATAGGTAGTAACTAAATACTCTTGAAATAATATTCCGAATAAAGAAAAATGTTAATCTTTATCAAAAACAATTTTAGCTTTATAAATATTACTAAAGCAAAACTCAATACTATTATTTTCAATTCAGCTCAATGTCATTTTCAATCAACTCAGTTTAATCATTTTCTATATTTTCAATTCGATACGGTGTCATTAGTGGGCGTGGCTCAACGTAGTCGGTGCGGGGGTTCGAGCTTCGGTGGGGGGATTAGGAGCCGGTTCGCGCCATCATCCGATGGGACGAACACGGCAAAGGCTAGAGGAAGAGTCCGACCAAGCCCTGAGGCCTCCCAAGCTCTCCCCTTCAATCCTGGAATTTTAATGGGATACTTGATGCAAGCCACATTGGTCGATACTGCATGTATGACGCCAATACAAAATTTGGCATATGACTGGCTTGTTGAGGCCCTCCAACAACAATTGGGCTTCCCCTGCGCCGTCACCGGAGTAAATTTTTTATGTATATTTTAGAATTTTTTTTATGTACTACTAATTTTTAAATTTTAGAATTCTTCAATCATATAATTTTTAGTTATTAGGAATTTTAATTATTTAATCTTTAGTTTTTAAATTATTTACTTAAATGAAATGTATTTTAACTAATTGCATTTTTAAATTGAAAAAATGAAATAGTGAGTTTCATGAATAATTAAGAGAACAAATAGTGGGGAGATGAATAATTGTCACGAGTAAAAGTGGTGTGAAGCTCAGAAATAATTGAAAAGATGAGACGGTTAAGAGACACCGTTGAGGATGCCTTAATATATCATTATACTCCCTCCGTCTAGAGTTGGAAATTTTTGATCGGACACAAAACCCATAACACATATATGCACAAAATTAATGGGTCAGCATTAAGCCTTTACATACATGTGTCCTTGTATGATCGATACGATATAAGGATACGATAATTTCGAGTTGGGTACGGATCGAATTCGGGTAACCCATTAATAAGAGCATCCTCATCCATGCTCTTGCCAAAGAGCATGGATGTGGACCCGGACCCACTTTTATTAATTTTTTACTCCATGCTCTTTGGCAAGAGCACAACACCCACATCCATGCTCTCTTCCGCAAGAGCATGCTCAAGGGTCTCACCATTCTATTATTTAATTTAAATACTTTAATTACTAAAAATATTTTCACAATATTAAATGCATTAATAATACGCGAAATACTATTACAAATTACTAAAAAATTAAAAGTTACATAATTAAAATCCTAAAAATTAAAAATTACATAATTAAAATCCTAAAATTGAGATTGAGAGAGTTGTTTGGTATAGTGTCATTTTTTGTGTTTGAAATGAGAGTATTTATAGATGAAAATATGAATTTTGGGGTAAAAATAATGAAAAAAAAATTAAAAGTGTGGAAAAAAAGGATATATTTTATTAGGAAGTGGGAAAATATTTTTTTTATTAAATCTGAATTTTTCAGATTTGTTCAATTTTTTAAAAAAAATAATTTTTAAAAATGATTAACCAACGGCCAACCAGAGCATGTCACGTCGGCTGCTCGTGCTCTTGCTGTTGGCACGGACGTGCTCTATGCATCGAGCAGGGTCGTGTCGTTGACAAGAGCACAGTGGCGAGCATGGGTCTGCTCTTGCCGACGGCACGGACGCCGTCCTTGCGCAAGAGCACCTATGGGCATGCTCTAATTGTGTTTGATTTGGCGTTAATAGGTTGGGTCGTTGTCAAATCAACCTGATAACAACACACACGATTTATTACCCATGCCTTCATCCACATTATATGTAGCATATTGTCGTTTGAGATGTTCATCACTAAATATCTCATTTTACTTTGACTCCATCTTCTCTAACTTTTCTTACATTTTAAAAAGTTAATGTCGATTTAAAGTTTAATCTCCAACAGAGGGAGTATTAGCTAGTTAATTCATCTGTTATTGGACATTTTGCTTAATGGATTATTGTTATCTCAGCTACATTTCAAATCTCCAAATCGTACCACAGCACCTCAAAAGAAGCTTGGTTCCAAACTCAAAATCATACTAAAATTTAATTTATTTATTTTCATATTCTTTTAACTATTCTTCAATTCCATATTTTTTCAAATTTTGAATATTTATATAATTAAAATAAATTCCTTAAATTTTATTAATTGAATAAAAATAATAATACTGCTGAAGATAAAAAAAATTCTTTGTTAAAACGCAGTGGCAACTCCCAATCTAGAACCAACTTCTCCATCCTCCCAGACAATTACATTGTCTCATTCGTCTTTTATTATCAGACTATACAACATAATACATGTGTGACATCGGACATGCATGATTGATACCACATACATGTTGGACCTTTCTATATTACCCAATGTAACTGATATATTATAGCACTGAGAAACGCTCTTTCCTACCGTGTTGCATCCTACTTTTGAGCAACCAATTATCTCCTTCGGTTAATAAGAGAGAGCAGTTGATCAATAATTTCATTTTTACATGTTCGAGCATGTTGGAAAAATATACTCCACTAAATTATACAATACACAACTACTACAGATGGTTGTTTTGAGTGGCGGTGATGTAAATTATGGCAATTTTACAATATCCAGCAGCAGTTATAATCTACAAAACCAGATTGATATCACTCACACTAAACGCATTCTTAAAGCTTTTCCTTCCCCATGCCTGGATCCTTCTCATTGCTGGGATTCTCTTAAGCTGCCCTCCATCTTGGATCATTTTCAGCTGATTTTGATTCATGTTCGATAAAACATTCTAGAAGTCCGGTCGGAGTAAGTGCATTGTCAAAGCATAAGGCCTCTTTCACCACCACAACATCATTTACAAATCAGCCTGATTAGCAATTTTGAGAATTTCAGTCAATAAACATGTTTGTATAGTTAGGCAATGAAAAGAAAAATTTATGCAGAAATACTCACTTGGTAGAAGTGAAAGTGTACAGACATTTGGAGCATAAGATGATTGGCAGGAAACTTAGGGCCTACTCCATGCCAACTGAACTTCCTGTGGCATTTCCAGTCAACATAGTGCTTGAAGTAGGATTCGGTGGCATCATTGGTCTTGAAATGGGTGGCCGAAGGGAGTTCATGCCCATTAAGGTTCTAGACGCTGCGTTTGGGAAAGCAGCTGATGCCCTGTTGGGAGGTAGATTCTGTGATGCTAGACGAGCTGATCCCGGTGGCATCCCAAATCGTGTTGCGATTATCTGTGCTCTCTCTTGTAAGAGCCTCTGTTTCGACCGATCCAACAGTTCCCTAACCCTCATTCCGACATTTTCCATATCGGCAAAGAAAGCCAACTTGGTCTCCAGCTTGTACAACTGCAACCAAAGCAGCCCTAAGCTATACAAGGTGCATATAAACAGATAAAATAGTACTTTGTCAAACCCTAGTATGACCTCAATGACAAGAATAAGAAAGCTTCTAGACACTGCACAAGTGCAAAGACATTAAACAAAACCAGTTTACTTTCCAGGAATACCTGTGAGGGGTTTACGTCAAATATAACTTGCAACGGAAAAAATACCTGCTTTTCTATTAGAAATGTGGAAAGTTGAAGTATTTGATCTTCTTCTTGATCGGCGAGAAGCTTTGCTTTCACTGCTCCAGCTGACAGGGCAGTCACTGCGGCTCGTTTTAGCTTCTCATCAGAATCAAGATATTTTTTTGTCACTTCAGAATCTTTCTTTTCATTACCACTTCCTTCAGCTTCTCTATCACCTACTTCATTTCAAAGACGATGTTATGTAGTTTCATCTCAAAATCTGTCTTGTTGGTCTTTAGAGGTAAGTAATAAGCATTTATATTCCAGGCAATATGGCACTTTTTATCTCAGTAAGATGAACCGTCTATAGCTGATGCAATGAACTCAGTTGAAGAATCTTCCGTCCATTAGACAGGTTAATCACCTTAATGATGAAAACAAGCTTAAAAAGGCAAAATGCAAAATCAATACCTGCAATGTTGTCTTTTTCAGTTGAATTTGAGTTAACCAATGCATCAGCCTCTTTAATTCCAGAAACAGGTGCCATATCTTCTTTAATATGCTCTTTAGAGTGAGAGCCATCCACAGCTACGGCTACACCTTCTGCTTCGGAGGCAGAACTTGATTGAAGCTCAGTTTGAGATGTTGAGACTGCTGGTTCTTCAGCATCTTTTGGTGCTGTTTCGTTTGGCAAATCAGAGCTACCAGGGGCACTCTGTGAGTTTGATTTATCATCCTCCTCCATAGCCACTACATCAGGTTCCTTAACAGTATCTGATCTGTCTGTACTGTCAGGTTTGAGGGAAGCTGCATCATTCTGATCCTTAGAAGAAAAATGCTTTCCTCTATTATTTTCTTCAGGAGCAGAATCCTTGTTGCCATCATTTCCATCATCAGGTAAAACAACTGGATTAGGATTTTCCTCTAGTTTTTCAGCATTTCCATCCTTGTCCTTCTCAGGTTCATGCTCTGTTGTTTTAGTAGAAATTCTGCAAATTTATAATTCAGAAAAAAAAATACAATCAAGAGTGTAATTGGTTTTCAAGTATTAAAATGACAAAGAAACATTGAGAAACACATACTCTTCGGCATCATCCGTACTCTTCTTGTCATCTGAAGGATCTTCCAGAGGGATGCAGTGCCTGGCCGCAAGCTGCTCACTGGAATAACCACTAGAGAGAGATTTCAATAGGCTACAAACTGATGCATTGGCAATATTAGGGTCCACCAGTCTTACTAGAAATGCAGCCTGAGATAGAGAAACTTATCAGGTTGCAGTAGAATGTAAACGAAGTTAAAATGCAGAATATTCAAACTAATTGAACTCAATTTTATTTAAGCTTGGTCGTTGGAAAAAGATTTCAAGCAGATACAGACAAGAGGGAAACACAAGAGAAGTCAAGCTTGATATATAAACAATTTAGGAGTGACGGATTAAATATCACATACCAATGTCATCACAGGGTTACCAGCTTCAGCTAAGCATAATTTATCTCCAGGTGATGGAAAAGAACACACGGCTTCAAATGCTTCCTTGAGAGCCTTCAATGCAAAGCTCTCTCCAGCTTCAGGACTCGCATCTGATTCCTTGACCTCATTAACCTTTGAGATATCCATTGGACAGGATGAGTCCTGATTGTCGGTACTCCCACCTTGGCTGTCCGTTTTCACCGCAGCATCTTTAGGAGCAGCATCACTATCTTTATCAGCTTCAGGAGTAGAGTCTTTATTACTGATGGAATCCGGAGCTCCATTTTCCTTGGGAACGTCATTGTTTTCATCACCATGGTTGAAAAAAGTATCTTCAATTGGCATTTGAACAAAGTGCAAGATACACTGAGCTTTTGTCTTTGTTGCAACATGCTCGGCAATCTCACTCCAATTATCTCTAAATAATTCTATAGCTTCAAGCAGAAGAAGAGTTTCTTGATCTGTCCATTTCCCTCCACTAGCACCACTAGCGTCTGGTGGTTCCATAAGAATGAAATCTAGTGGGGACATATCTGACCCAAACTTCCCATTGTTGTAACACTCAGCACAGAGATCAAAATCCGCCTGTTTACATGTCAGATTCAAAAATAATAAGCATATCATAGAAGTATGGGCACTCAAGGGCATAAAACTGTCTATAATGTGATAGAAATACATGTTTGGACATGCTAGCGGAATGAAGCAACTACTACTTCGCAAATATAGTCCAAAGAGCTACTGACCAGAAAGAAATGAAAACAATCACGAATTTTAGATGTTGGCCACCTCTAAAATTAAAGTTTAGATGTTTGCAATACTCATAGACAGAAGTAATTAATTTTTTTCTATAACAAAAGAGCTGTCGTACTTCTACGCTATAATATATTGATATAAGGTTTCCCTTCCAGTGAATATTTTTTAATAGCATTGAAGGGACAACACTACATTACCTTTTAAACTGATGCAAATTCAAGTTCAATAATAACAACCAGATATCCAAAGATTTTATCTATCTTTTGATCATTAGGAATTTAAGTGTGGTGGCCTAACATATTAAAACCACCAGTGATGTTAGGGTCGCGGGGCGCACCGGGTCGATGAGGTGAAAATTCGGGTCGTGGGTCGATGAGTCGACGCGGTCGAGAGACCCACGTATCAAGGCTATTTTTTATGCCTTTTAATATTAAATCAAATAATATATTGCTCTAATGTTTATAATATATCAAATAATATAAATGTAAATGTAATTCATATGAATAGAGATAAAGTGGAAAATAGAAATTATCAAAAATATCAAAACAATTCATAAGTCATAACACAAAATAAATAATTGAAACCATTGTCTGAAACTATCAAAAGAAAGGAATATATGAAGGGTGGCAACAAAAGATCTTTGAACCGAATTCTAAAGTGTAGAAAGTGGGTTTGAAAAGTTTGATGTGGTGCATGCATATATATAGAGAATTGAGATTGAGAATGTCAGAAAACGTGTGATATATTTGAGAAAATAAGAGAGAGCAGATTTTTAGGTAAGTTTTACTTTTATATTTTGTTTATTTTAGTAAAAACAAATCAGCATCGAAGGGAAAGATTTACATAAAAAAGATTTAGGGATTTATCTTAAAACATGACTGCGCAGCATGTGTTTGGGAGACCCAGCCGACACACTCGACCCGGGCGACCCAGGCGACCCAGCGGCGACCCTGTAACTCGATCAACCCACCCATGTTGGGGCGGTGATGGTCTCAACCCAGGCGACCCGGGCGACCCGAGCGACATTTTGACAACACTGAAAACCACTACTTTCAAATAAAATGAAACTTCTTAGTTCCAAGCCATGCTTGAAGATGAAGGGACCTATTACTAAGAAATGATGCCGGTGCTGAAAAATATACTCAAGCGAACCACAAATCCTCATAAATGCATACCAACAGAACAAGCATTCAGAAAGAAAGGAACTTCAATGTCAAAGACAAGAAACCTGCTTCTGGCAGTGATATCGCTTCCGTGAACAATCCGCTGAGCAAGAGTTACAATGGTACTCAACAGAAGGGCCTTCAGACTTCACTAGTTCATCAGTGACGACAGTTTCTGGAAGCAAACCAGACGAAAAGGATGGACTGTTCATGTTCATCCCGGCAACAATTGGATTCCATGATTGCACCGCTTCAAATTTAAAGAGTTTTTCAACCAATGATTCAATTTTTCCAGATTCATCCTTGTTAGCATCCACATCAACATTAATAGCAGCAGGCTCCTGGTCTGGGAAAGGATGGTAATTAATCAATCCCCAGTAATCCAAAAACTCCATCACCTCTTGCCTAGCATCAGGTTCTCCAACAGTAAGTTCGGACAGATGCTTCAGCTCAACTTTTGTATCAGGATCCAGGTGGAACTTTTTCATTATCCAATTACGTATCTCCATATATATTTCCTGAGTCCTACTTTCTGATTTCCCATTGAAGAATGAAGGCAGCATTCTTTCTTCCAGTGGATGGATTTTTGTCCATGAAAACCAACCTGAAACACAAGTACATTTAGAGAAAAATATTCTACTGAAATCCAACACAAATTGATTTTTGGAAATTTCTAATAGAAACGACAAAAGGAACTTGGAATGCTTCAATCCCAGATTACTTATCCTCCCACGAAAACACTGACATGGACCAGAAGATAAAAGAGAAAGGTCTTCAAGACAAAAGATGCTGCATTTACACCTGAACTGAGTTTTTTTTAATCTTTAGCCACTAATATAATGACGGAAAGTAGCTGCAATAGCACAAAAGCTCAGAGCAGAATACCCTCGCAGACGGCAGACCTATATAAGGTGATAGTCTTACTTAATGACATCCTCAGCAAATAAGTAGAATTGCTTACCCAATACTTCCATTTACTTTCCTCATCAAAGTCCAAAATTGGGGGAAAGATCAAGCTTTTACTATCCATGAATGACTTTAATAGTAAAGGCGGCAAATTCGATTCCCTAATTCCTATATGAAAAAATGTTGGTGGAAGAATAATCTCCAATTACCCTACAAAACCCTAATTTCGAGGGAACCATAGAATCAAGCTCCAGATGAGAATAATTCACCACAAAATACAAAGAAGACTACCTTTTTTTCTCAAAATAACCTAACTGCCAGTCTAAACCTTTAGTTCAACTATCATGCATTCCAAACCTATTTCCCCAAATCAGAAAATTAGAGTGTGAGCAATGTTGCCCTAAATTCGACAATCACTCGTCTCAGTGTGTAAAACAAACAAGCACGGCGAGAAACACCGTAATTCAAATCACTGACTCACCGGCATGAATAGGCACCACGTGAGCGCGCGCATCTCTCGATCTAATCGCTTCATACTCAGCCTCAAGCTTCGCCTCCATTGCCTCCCAATTCTCGGTCAGTCTACTCATCTCCTCAGCCCTCGCCGCCGCCGCCTCCCGAGCCTCCACCTCGCTCTTCAGCAAAGCCGCCTCAGACAAGCTGCTGCTGTTGTACGGCTGCACGCGCGCCCTAGTGCAGGGCCCATTCATGTGGATCGGAGAGAAAGGAACCGACGGAGGCTTCTCCCTCGCCTGTCTCTTCGAAGAAGCCGTTTGAGAAGCCGAGCTTCCGCCGCTGTTGTTGATGGAGGCTGATTTCCTCTTCTGACCGCCTCTCCGCCTAGAATTCGGCTGCTCCGACGGTGAAGCCTCCATCGCCGACACCGTCGGAGACGAATTAGCGGCGGAGTCTCTTCGCTTTTCATCCATTGTTTGAGAGCTCTCCGCTTTCAGTCGACTGTGTGAGATACGTACATTTCTGCTGTATCTATCGATATAAGACTTATCCTCTGCGACGCCCGCCTACGGTAATTTTCTCGTTCAACGTGAAACGCTTTGTGTGCCGTTGATTCATCTGGCGTTGAGATATCAATGGTTCTGATATTCTGACTATAAATGGGTCGGTAATCGCAATATTTAAACAAAATCGCTGAGATGTTGTTGCGCTTTTATAAAGTCATCGTTCGTTGACTGTAAATGTATGTGGAGTAAAATTTTATCAATCAGTATATTTGAATTATGTTCTAATTTGAGAAGTGTTATGCAGCATATTTGTGTTGTTCGAATGAGTGTTTTTCTGGTTGCCCTTGAATAAATGGCGTCCTGCTAAATGAAGAAAGGGCGATGCGACAAATACCTTCGTCCTATTCTCGTAGTAGGTATGAGGAAGGATATAAGAGTGGTATACATACATTGCGTGATTTTCCGACTGCCAAGCATATGTGGTCATGCCTTTTGAGATATGGCGACATAGAGAATTTTTTTTATTGCTCTTTAAATTTAATCGAATGACTGTTCCGGAACATCGACTCTAAACTTTTGTTGAGCAAGAAAACGGCTTTCGCGCTAGCACGCTCGGCCGTTGCTTGTTGGAAGCCTTTAGCCCTAGTGACATTAGATGATGCACGACTTTTGAATAAGGTAGTTGGTTCATTTGGAAAGGAGATGTCAGTTTATTTTTAAAAGGAGAAAAGGTAAGCTCGAAAGGAATCATGGCTCAGATTATCGTAATGGCTAAGACCGTTGGGGAGTTTAGTTTGACGGATGGCATGCGCATAGGAGCTATGTGTACGCCTATGCTGATTGGATGGCAACCTCCACAAGTGGATGCGGTCAATTTTAACACGGATGCTTCCATTGAAGGGGATTTTGATCTTTTGGTGGAGGGCTTTTTCGAAAACTAAAGATAGAGAGTGATAGCTTTGTTTGGGTGTCGATGATTACGAGCAAATTCAAGACCTCAACTAATTATCATTCCTTAGTACAAAAGGTGTGTAACATCCTTCAAGATTTTGATTCAATTGTTGTTCGACATGTGCACAGAAAAGGTAACTTTGCAACACATCTTTATCTTTGTCACATTTTGCTTATAGCTTTTATAGAGGAGTTCACGTTTTAAAGGCTCCGTCTTTGGGGTTAAGTAGTTGGTTGATCTATGATAGTATAGGTGTTTCTTACATTCGTTAGTTAGTGTTGATTTTCAGGTTTTACCAGCTTTTCTTTATCAGAAGAAATAATGAGTCTATTAATTGTCTTATTAATAAACTCATTCTTCAGAATGTGTTTTACATTCAATAGTTTGCGTTAGTCTTTAGGCTTTACCTGCTTTTTTAACAAAAAAAAGTGAGTTTATTAATTGTGTAATTACATCTATTTGTTAGCAAAGTATTAAATAATTATATTGATTTAAAAATTTGAGTGATAATTTAGAGACATAATGTCTCCAAGCCATAATATCTCTATGTCACTTTGCCATAAGCCAAATTATAGTATTGACTAATATACCCTTATTTTGAATTAAATAACAATTGAATAGATAAATATGTATCAATTAATCACAAAAGGAAAGGCAATTCATATCAAATTACTATATTTTATCTAAATATACATCAATCAAATTATTATCAAAAGTCAACTCATATCAAATTACACTCTTTTAGTAAGATACTCCATATCATAAATTGACTTTCTACAAAATTATCATTATATAAAAACATTTGAATTCAATCATCTAATAGTCACATAGGAATACTTAATTTCTTAATATTATCCTCCAACGAAATAAAAATGTTCATTCGCATCCAATTATTTTATTATTAAATAATCATTAAATTTATAGATTGTAAAAAATATATATGTACGTATATATATTTAATTTTTAATTGTTATCATCCAACGAAATAGTAATAGTTAGCATCAAATTATTTCTTAGTGGTATTAAAAAATTATTAAAATTATAAGTCATAAAAATGACAACATGTATAGATATACTTAATTCTAAGTGTTATCATCCAACAAAATAGTATAGTATTAGCATCAAATTATTGTAGTATTATTTTTAAATAATTATTAAAATTATAAGTCATAAAAACGACTACTTCTAAATATGTACTTCATTTCTAATTGTTATCATCCAACGAAATAGTAATAGTATTTACATCAAATTATTTTATTAGTAGTATTAAATAATTATTAAAATTCTGAATCAAAAAATGACTACATGTGTATACTTAATTTCTTAGTGCTATCGTTCAACGAAATAGTAATAGTCATTCACATCAATTTTTTTATAAATAATGTTTAAAATTCTAAATTGTAAAATAGTACTCCAGTAGTATGCATATGTTATATACTTAATTTCTACTTGTATCATCTAATGAAAGGATAATAGTCATTTGCATCAAATTATTTTATTAGTATTAAATAATTATTAAAATTATGAATCATAAAAATGATACTTTAACGTGACAAAATGACATAAAACTGATAAAATGTTACTTTTGCCGGATAAAATGATACTTTCAGCCGATAGAATGATTGTTTTGCCGGGTAGAATGCTAGCTATTTTTTGTGTATAAAATGACATTTTTGTTTAATAAAATGATACTTTTACCTTATAAAATGATAATATAAGCGGATAAAATGACAGTAAGCTTATAAAAATGATAGTTTAGCTGGAGAAATTGCATATAAGCTGATAAAATAATACTTTAACGTGACAAAATGACATAAAAACTGATAAAATGATACCTTTGCCCGATAGAATGATACTTTAAGCCTATAGAATGATAGTTTTGCCGGGTAGAATGATACTTTCAGCCGTTAGAATGATATGTATTTTTGGTGTATAAAATGACATTTTTTTAATAAAATGATACTTTTACCTTATAAAATGATAATCTAAGCGGATAAAATGACAGTAAGCTTATAAAAATGATAGTTTAGCTGGAGAACTTGCATATAAGCTGATAAAATGATACTTTAACGTGACAAAATGACATAAAACTGATAAAATGATACATTTGCCCGATAGAATGATACTTTAAGCCTATAGAATGATAGTTTTGCCGGGTAGAATGCTAGCTATTTTTTGTGTATAAAATGACATTTTGTTTAATAAAATGATATTTTTACCTTATAAAATGATAATGTAATCGGATAAAATGACAGTAAGCTTATAAAACTGATAGTTTAGCTGGAGAAATTGCATATAAGCTGATAAAATGATACTTTAACGTGACAAAATGACATAAAACTGATAAAATGATAGTTTTGCCGTATAGAATGATACTTTCAGCCGATAGAATGATATGTATTTTTGGTGTATAAAATGACATTTTTGTTTAATAAAATGATACTTTTACCTTATAAAATGATAATCTAAGCGGATAAAATGACAGTTAGCTTATAAAAATGATAGTTTAGCTGGAGAAATTGCATATAAGCTGATAAAATGATACTTTAACGTGACAAAATGACATAAAGCTGATAAAATGATAGTTTTGCCGGATAGAATGATAGTTTTGCCGGGTAGAATGCTAGCTATTTTTTGTGTATAAAATGACATTTTTGTTTAATAAAATGATACTTTTACCTTATAAAATGATAATCTAAGCGGATAAAATGACAGTAAGCTTATAAAAATGATAGTTTAGCTGGAGAAATTGCATATAAGCTGATAAAATAATACTTTAACGTGACAAAATGACATAAAACTGATAAAATGATACTTTTGCCAGATAGAATGATACTTTCAGCCGATAGAATGATATGTATTTTTGGTGTATAAAATGACATTTTGGTTTAATAAAATGATACTTTTACCTTATAAAATGATAATCTAAGCGGATAAAATGACAGTTAGCTTATAAAAATGATACTCTGAGTTGATAAAATGATACGTTTACTGCTTTGTGATAAAATGATGGGTTTAATTCATAGAATGATAGTTTTGACTGATAAAATGAGCGAAATTCAGAAATTAAATGAGCGAAATTTGTATACGCAAATTTTATCATGAGCGAAATGACATATTTACCCCCGCGCTTTTTTTATGAAGTAAATCTAAGTTTGAATCTAGACCGCGTGATTATAAAAACGTGTGTTCCAGATTTAGTTATAGGGTTATTACGGAAATTGGGGTTATCATTATAACGCACCCCTATATATATATTTATTTAAATATCAAATTTCACAAATCATAATGTATGAAAAAAAATAAACCGTGAATTAAATCAAATCAAATCATAATGTAATTTGATTTAGGATTTAAATCAAATTGTGAACACTCTTAAGTTGTCAAGTTAAATTGAAAAGTTGTACTAATAAAATCAAATTGCTCAAATAAATATCGCCCCAAATAATTGAGAAAACATATGCGGTTAATATTGGGGCCCTTATTTTCAAAGATAAATTGACCCCTGCATTATTTGCAATACATAGAGTGATGATGATAAGTGACAGTTTTCAAAATAAAAATATATAATTGCACCCACCAACTTGTACTAGTATAATGAATGAAGATTCTATGTAAATTGTGATTTAGATCAAGTTTTTAGTATGATAAAAAAATTACAAAAAATCATCGGCAAACTCAATCTAGATTATTATTGCCTTTGAATATGACTAAAGCCTAAATTATTCATGGATTCTATGATCATTCTTATTGCCTTCGCAAGAATAGATATAATAAGGGCGGTAGACCGTAGATGTTAACGTGTGATTTTGAAAGCAATCGAAAGCTAGTAGTATATGTTTGGTCCAAATCATGTCGATAGTTGTTCACCTGCAACTTATATAAATATTATTAACTGGATATTATCTATAGAGAATAAAATAGATCATCTCAATCACATTTTTTGTATCTTACTCAATAAATTAAACCTATACATATATCAAATTACGAAACTGTCCATATAGAATGAAACAAATAAGAATGGTATGGTTTTTGTATCGTACTCAATAAATTAAACATATACATATATCAAATTACGAAATTGTCCATATAGAATGAAACAAATAAGAATGGTATGGATTTATCTAGGGATGTCAATGTAACCCGGAACTCGCGGGTCGGCCCGAATAACCCGATAAAAATACAGGGTTAGGGTTGTAATTTCGCAGCCTGAATTTAAAATCGGGCCATTCGGGCTGACCCGTTCGGGTTGTCGGGTTAGGCGGGCTGACCCGTTCGGGTTACGGGTCGGCCTGTCGGGTTGAAGGCTTCTGCATAGCGAGCAGTTTTTGTAACGGTCATAACTTTCTCTACAAAGCTCTGATTGAAGCGTGCAATATATCCACGCGAAGCTCTTTCGAAGACGAAGAGAATGATATGCATTAGAGGTTTATCAGACTTCAAAATCGCGAGAAACATTGACTCAAACAAGGTTGCTGCACGTCCACATATTTTGTGTACATTTTCTAATCCATTTTCTATCATTTCTCAACAAACATGTAAACATACCAAAATATAGAAATATAATCAAAATCATCCAAGACAACCCTCTAAAACCATGCAAAATCCAAATACGTCAACCGACTATATAAGATCACGAAAAAAATCACTATGTGGTTCATGGATTCATAAATACTCGTATATAAAAGCTTTTTTTTAGTATATTTCCAATATAATAGTGCAAAGTGTTTTGACTCTGCTTCGTCATTGAATTATGCGTACTTTTATGATTCTTAAAACAAAGATAAATTATTATTTGACTTATTTACAACTGGACTAAATTAAATTTGATCAATCATAATTCAAGAAAACTTAGAGTTACTCCAATTAGCTAGCATCTTGATAATTCACTCTTTAACAATTCAAAATATTTTTGTTACATCTGCGATGCACCTCCCACGTTATGAAAATTTTATTCAATTGTCTACGAATTGATTTATGTTTGAATTTTGAAACAAAGTGTTGATTTATGTTTTAAATACATAAACATAAACATACTATTGATAGATATTTTGTAAATAATTATGTAATGAATAAGTTATTTAAATTTAAATAACTTAATCTTTTTTAAAAATATTTAAAAAAATTAAAAATATGTATATAATTAAAGAAAATTTTAAATACGTATTATTTTTTTGAAAATATTAAAGAATTAAAAATACGCATTGGCCCGAATAACCCGGTGGGTTAGCCCGAAACCCGAAGGGTTAGGGTTAGGGTCGAACTTTTATAACCCGAATAGCCTGTACCTAAATGACCCGACAACCCGAATGGGTTGACCCGATTGACATCCCTAGATTTATCAATGTTGGTAAGAATATTGACTTCCATACATAATAATAACAATAATAATAATAATAATAATAATAATAATAATAATAATAATAATACAGTATTTTTTGAATTAGAACTCACGTGCACATCTAAGATAACTCAAATCCTGACATATAATTAGAGAGAAAGCATCTTACAAAATTACGACTATACTATAACCTGAAATTTTGGTTATTTTGGGGTGCACATATTTATTTGTTTCTTTTTTATCCTTTCTTTAGTAATAGCTGCATAGGATACCAGATTTACAAGGCTAGGTGGATATGTAATGTTTTTTTTATCAACTGCCTTCTCATTTCCATTGCTCATTATTGATGTGTTTGGGACAAAAAAAAGCTCATATAATTAACAATAATACCTTCAAGCCTGTCACCATCAAGATAGTCATCAACAAAAAAAAACAAATTGCCACCTCTTTCCTTTCAATCCATAACTTGTACAAGAACATATCGAAATCTGTAGATTTTGCATCAACTAAGAAGTTCAAATGGATGTAAAGCTCCCACTCTGCAGCCTCATCATTCTACTGGTAAATGTTTCCATCTACATATTTCAACACAAAATCTGGTCCATTTCATGTTAACTGTGACAAATTTGGCAGGCAGCTATTAATGGAAATGGATTGCAAAAAATGGATATGAGAATTGAGCAAGTTCATTCATCACCCCACATGCATCACCACATGGATCCTTCACTCATCGTCTTCTTCTTCGTAGAGGATCTCACGGTAGGAAACACCATTCCCATCTACTTCCCGAGCAGAGGACTTGACTCTGTCTCTGCACATTTGCTCCCAAAAGAGGAAGCCGATTCCATTCCCTTCTCATCCGACCAACTCAACCACCTCCTTAAGGTCTACTCTTTTCCCCGGGGCTCGCCTCAAGCCACTGCCATGGAGGACACCCTCCGCCAGTGTGAGACGAAGCCCATCAAGGGTGAGACTAAGACCTGCCCGACATCTTGGGGTTCGATGCTTGATTTTGCTACTAGCATCATTGGCTCAGGGACCGAGATCAAGATTCTGTCAACCACTCACGTCACACCATCTAGTGCCATTCTACAGAAGTACAAGATCATGGGGGTCGAGGAATATCCGGCTTCGAAGGTTGTGGCATGCCATACGATGCCTTACCCTTATGCTGTTTTCTACTGCCATTACCAAGAGAGCCAGAGCAGGGTGTTTAATGTTTCACTTACCGGAGAGAATGGTGACCGGGTAGAAGCAGTTGCAGTCTGCCATATGGATACATCGCAGTGGAGCCGCAACCATGTCTCCTTCAAGGTGCTTGGAATCGAGCCAGGCTCCTCCCCTGTGTGCCATTTCTTTCCAGCTGATAACTTTGTCTGTGTTCCTTCGGATGCTTTGATGCAGCAGGCTTGAGCTTGAGCTGCTTGGTCATAGGTACTTTCGTTATTCAGTTTATGTAATGATCTTCAATAAAATTGCTGGAATAATCCGAGATAGAACATGTGTCCTCATATTTCTGGAGAAAACTACTAATGCAACACAAATAGAGGCATACATGTCAATGAATTCAATCTCATCTATTGATCAAAAGGAAGATAAATTGATTTCATCTGTATTGAATTGTAACATATCTCTGCAAAACTTAGGGTCAATGAAGGTACTCTAGTACAAGTTGGAAAGTTTTAGTTGTAGAAATACAATCTGCATCACGACTCAGTGGAAGTCTTGTTTTTCCTCGACCTCTTCCGTTTCCTGTTTCTTGCGCTATTATCACCATCTCCTTCCTGCGACCTAACTTGACTTCTCATCTGATCAATGAGATAACAGAGTCGTTAGTAAATAACAGAAGCATAAAAACCCATCTCAAGCAGGAATACACCCAAATATATTTTGGAATGATTGGTTGTATATTATACTACTCCATCAATCATAATCCTGCTAAAAGTTGCAGCTAGAAACTCATTGGGTTGATACATGTATTTGAAAAAAGGAACCGATTGACTACATGCCAAGTTTCCTTTGAACTTGATTGAAGTTCAATTGCTCACACAGTTGATTAGACTCAAGTGAAATCAACGATATGCTAATTATCATTTCCAAACTCCAAATAAAACTAAGTCTATTACCATGTGTAGGACCTTAGGTAGAAAAAAAGAAAGCAACATTGATATAATGATACTTCCCAGTTGATTATTAGCAGGTAAAGTGCATTTTAAATGGACCTTTTGTGAAGCAGTATCTGTATTTCCTTGTTGCTTTTTCTTCTTGCATGATAGAGGATTTGGGCCCTGGACAAGACAACAATATTGCATAAACATGGTATTCATTAGACAATACTTAACATTGTTGTCACTGAGATATACTCCATATAGGGGGTGTTTGGTTGGCAAGATTAAATCTCATGATTAAATATGTATCATGTTTGGTTCATAAGATTGAACCCTTCAACTTAATCCTAGATTGATAGTCTCATGATAATTAGTCATAGCCTCCCCCCTCCAACTAAAATAATCCCACAACTTAATCCTAGATGGATAGTCTCATGATATTAGTCATGGCAACCGAACGCCACCATACTATATAAGAAAGCAAGAGTGAGAGTCCAAATAACTAACCTTAGCTCTCTTTTGTTTGAATTGAGCTTTATCGGCTTTATCGATTCTAGTCATCTTAACATCTGTCCTGGGAATCAGTGTCTCTAAAATCTGTTCTTCTGTTTCAGAAGAATTCCTTCCTTCATCATTAGCTACCTTTTTCTTCTTTAACTTTAGCATCTTCATCTCCAACTCAGTCATACGTGACCGTTCCTCTTCAGCAGCCTTTGCAAACTCTTGCTGAAAAGCTGATGGGCGTTCGAGAAAGAGAGCATTTCTGAGAGCATATACTAGAGGCACACCTGGAATCTGCCCGCTAAAAGTTAGTGAACAGCAGTTTGGAAGTACGTATGACTAAGACAAAGTCGAGGAGAAAATCGGCAACTGCGGGGAATTTTAAGAAGTTGACGAGGAGAAAATCGGCAACTGCTGCTGTTCCAAACTCTGTGGCTAAGTCTCCAACTGGATATGATTGGTGGGTTGACTTTTCTATGCCCTTCTATTATTGTTATTGCTAATTAGTCCTCAGAGTTCAATCCACATTCTTTATTTTGAATACTCCCTTCGCTCCATGAAAATAGAAATATCTAGGACGGCATGAGTTTTAATTCATAATTGTTAAGTAGGAGAGCTAGAAATAAATAAGTTAGTGGAGAATGATATCTATCTCATTAGAAAAAGAAGTTAACAAAACCAGAAGTGAACTATTTTTATAGGACAGACCACAATAAAAATAGTCTATACATGAACGGAAGGAATATGATAGTACTCCCTCCGTTTTTTAAAAATAGCAACTATTTCCATATTGGGCCGTTCCTTAAAAATAGAAACTTTAGAATCTTTCTATTCTACGGCATGGACCCCACAATCCACTAACTCTACTTTCACTACTTTTTCTCTTCCTTCTCTCTTACTTTACTCATTTTTTCTTTTCCTCTCTCTTACTCATTTAAGATAAGGAGATGTTTACTACTTGAGACACGTTCACAACATTAAAAAATTATTTCATGATTATTCTAAAATAGAAATAGGAACCTGTTGAAACTTTTTCCTCAGCTCCGCATCCTGTGTGGCGACAAAGAAATGCTCAGTGTTTTTTTCTCCAATAACTTCTGTTATGCATGCTATAGCACTCTTCCGCTTTTCATGATCACATCTATAAAACAGAAACATTACCATTCAGAGACAAAGTTCAAACAGTTTGCAAGACACTCTCATTCCAGGTTTCAATCTAATGTATATATGTTGAAGGATGATTAATAGTTCATGTGAAAGAATGACCCTAAGAGCAACCAAAAGGGTCTAATAGTGGGACGAGTAAATAAGGTAAATTATTCGAAGGGAAAAGATCTATGAGACAACTAATAACCCTTTACCCTTTTTTGGATAGTTTCTTAATTAAAATCGTCTAGCCATATGAAGCTTGTGATAGTACTTAGCAACATTGTCACACAATGACTGGAATACAGTACCATACTCAATCACAAATTCCCTATCTAGCTTATAACGCCCAGAGCCTTTAATATGTATTGCAATTATGCAACTATAGTCCATCTTAATCTAGGATCAACCAATCAACCAGAGAAAACTCAAAAAGAAAAAAGAACAAACACTGGATTCAAATGCCACCAGCAAATTCAAATGGTGATTGGTGAACTGGTGATTTCAATGTGAGGCTGTCCTCAACTTGAGATAGCATGTCTAAGTATATCGAGTTTATACTTTTTTATCATTTCCACATATCTTCAATTTATCAAAGTAAAACCACGGCCGTTATTGTTCTTTGACTACATCCAGACATGTTTATCTCGTTCTCGTCACCATTAACTCTTAACGAGACGAGCACACTCAAGATTAGAGATAATTCGTTTTCGTCTCCACAATTTTTGGCATTAACCCTTCTTAAACATAAATTTCAACATAATATTTGCTTCACCAAACTGAGACACAACTGGCATGTTTTTGAACATGTTGACCATTTATTGAATGATACTCAAAGGATAGTATAATAGAAAGCATAAATTTTGAAAACTAACCTTGCAACCATCAGGCTACGCGCAGCATCGACCGAATCAGAGTAAGAGCTACCGAGGCTTTTCAACTCTGCAACAACACATCTGCACCAAAATATAAAAAGCCCTTTTTAAACCAAAAGTATTAAATTAAGCTCACAATCACGGTAAGAATACACTATAGAAAAGAAACGCCACATAGTGACGACAATCCTGGGCAAAACCTGGTGGTGAATATTTTGACGGGCGCGCCAAGGATATTCGTCAATGCGGTATCAGCTGGAGCAATTCCATTTGCTATAAGATGGTGCACGAAGGTCCCGTCGCATAGGACTTTGAAAGGCTCCCGAAATCCGAAGCAGGACGTGAAAAATCGCACAGCTTTGCGGTGCCGCTTTTGCTTGGTGAATCTCATTCGAACCTATTAACTCTAGCAACAAATGGTAGCTCAGAATAAGGCGACGCTGGAGAGTTCGGACAGAATGTTCGCGCTTCAGGGAGAAGGAAACAGAGGAGATGGAGAATTTTCTAGGGCTTTTCCGCTTTCTCTTTTTTCTCATTGAGTGGAGATTATTTTAGTCAGGCCCAACCCAACGATGATTAATATAGATAGCCCACGACTTGTTATTGAAAATTTTATCTATAAATAACTACTAGTATACTTTTTCACACATAAATAAAATAAATTTCTAACATATTCCGTTCAGACTAGGGCTGGAAAAAATTACAGAAATACCGGTCTTATCGTACCGAAAAAATACCGAATTTTTGGTATACTGTGATTTTTCGGTATGGTATGATACCTTACCGAAAGATTCCGGTAAGATAACGGTATAAAATTTCAAATACCGCGGTATACCGCTACATACCGAACACTAAGGTATATACCTCAAAAATATAAACACAATTATATATAAAATATATTTAATACTCCCTCCATCCCATAAAAGTATGTGCACCCATTTTTGTCCGTCCCACAAAAAATATGTGCATTCCATTTTTAAAAAGTTATATCAATTTAATATTGCAGGTCTCACTATCCACTAACTCTACTTTAACTGTCATTCTTCTCATCTCTCTTACTTTACCTTACCATTCTCCCTCCCTCTCTTACTTTACCAATTTTGTTTTAATTCCCGTACCATCTCATCTGCCCATATTTTTATGGGACGGAGGTAGTATATTTTTAAATTATAAAATCTATTGTGAAATATAAATATAATTATGAATAAATTATATTTAATTTAGTTTTAAAATTATAGTAAAATATAAATAATATTCTAAAAACTCAAATCTTCTATTTTAATTGATGTTGAAAGTTAGGTATATCGCAAAAGTAAGGTATACCGAACTTCGATATGGTATACCAAAAATGAGGTACGGTATCGGTATGCAAATTCGCCATACCGACAATAAGGTATACCGGAGTTCGGTATACCGAAAACTTTGGTAAGGTAAAGGTATGACTTTTTTCGCATACCGTATTTACAGTAAGGTATACGGTATGATGATTTTGGTAAGGTATATCGTACCTACCCACCCCTAATTCAGACCGAGCCCATAAACCCTCTTCCTCTACTATTCCACTAAACCATGGTTGATATTGAAAATGTCAAATAATTTTGAAAAAATATAATTTGAATAATGGAAGTAATATTTATTAGAATCATAGATATTTACATTATCAAAAAAATCAAACTTACCCGAAAAATTCTGTATATATACACATTTATCAATATTGTCATTATATAATTAACGTATTCTCTTGTCAAAGTTGGATACAAATTATAACAAATTCATAATTGAGTATGTTCGAATTTTATTTTTATAAAATACGTCATTATATACATTTGTTATTAAATATAGTCGTCATTTTAAAAAACATGCACATCAGAAATTAAAGCAAAATTTACATCAATAATAAATACAAATAATAGTGTAAAAATAAAGGAATATTGGGTCATGTAAACAAACTAAGGCAATCTAAAAATAGAGAATTGCATGTGAAAATTTATTATGACGCACATAGCATAACCAAACTCAAAGACTGCGAAAACAATATTCAAGTCCAAATTTGCTTGATCCATTTTTTAATCGTGGTTGAAGTACATCTTCAATCTTTCAAAGCTTGTGGCTTCAATCGGAATGAACTCGACGAGGATGATATATAATGACATTAGGTTTGGTCTCGAAGTTTCTAACAAAATGATCCAAATCTATGGAATCTGAGGTCGGGTTTGGACTCATCAAATCGCGCATTGTCTTAGGCATATCCTCATCACTCATCGTACTCTTCCCGTATTCTTCGGGGCCTCTCCTTGCACCGCCTACACAAACAAGCTGCAAAAATATACTCATTAAAACAAATTTAAGAAGAAGAAAAATGAAAGAGTGATGGGAAATTAATTGAAATGAACAAGAAAAGCAAGAGTTTCGATTTTAAAAAACAATAACAACAACTACTACGATACACTACCAATACGAGGAAGAGAAGAAGCAACGATGAGAAGTGTCCGGTCTTCATCTTGAGTTGCTAAATGTAACAACCTCTGACTTAGTATTTATAGAGTGACTCATGTAGCTGTGAGTACTGTTTTGGTAAGGAGAGATAATGATTCTATAATGAAAATCACACCTTAGGAGGCTGAGAACCTTCGAAAAAAATAGTGCTGGCTGGCTAAGTCATGTTCCAAAACATACAATTGCAGTTTTATTTCCTAAATTAACTAGTGGTTACATTGTACATCACTTATATAGCAGAAATGATATGATATTTACTCGAATCTATAAATTTCATGGGACTTTTATTTGAAATATCCTGATTGTAATATCATTTTTCAAAATTAAAACATCATCGTTTTAGAGATGTGTTGTTTAATTAAAATGACAAGAGGTAACAATAAAATTATAATTATCAAGTTATGTGATGATTATACATTATAATTAAATATTAATTGGGAGTTTAACTAATCCATTTGCAGCATGAGTGTCAAACTTGAAAGTTAATTTGGATAGATTTTATTCACGCCCTTAATCATGTGTATATGTTTCTTTTGGCCACGTTTCCAATTCAACTATTACAAAGATTTGGGCAAATCTTGGGATTCGGAGTATTAGATATGTTCAAAGAATAATCAAGATTCAGGGCCCCCCTTTCCTTGGGTCCGGGTGGGCGGAGTGCCCCCAGGTGAACCACGTAGCCAATGCAACGTTGGTGAACCACGTAAATTCTGTATCTCTTTACGTTTCTATTTATCTTGATTACACAATTACTCTATTCTGTCACGGCAATTAAAGAGGTGTGTACTTTTATGCATTGCATTTCTTGACAAACTTGGATTATCATCTCAAATTAAAATGAAAAAGGTTTAATTATAATTTAGCCTTTTGGATCATAATAAATTTAATTTAAAATAACTTGTGATTTAATTATTAATACACGTAAAACTATCTAACAAATTTTATTTGTTAAGACAGTTCGAAACTTTAGTAAATAATTACGTTGCACATTAATTTTTTAACGGGAAATATTTAACTTAATTTAGCTCGAATAACGAATGAAGCTCGACATATTTAATAAACTAAGCTGGAATTAAATTTGATTATATTCCTACACAAACTTGGGCGAATATAATACTACTGGTGAGCATGATCTAATTAAGATCCTTTCTGATCACAATTTTTAAAAACCAAATAAAAATACAAGTGCTTCTATTTTTTGCTTTACATTCAAAACCTCTCATTTCGTTTATTTAATACTAGTATTTTAGGGGAAAAAAGGATTTGACCTATATATATGTATAATTACCAAAAGTTAGTTGGATTTTTATTGACTAAAAAGAAAAGCAAATCTGCTTTTGAGATCATGAAGATTTTTGAGCTTTGCTGTTAATTCATAACTCAAGCCCCACATCATGTTACTACGTAAGTAATAGTATAAGCTCTGTTTAGTGGAGTTATAGTAAATGTATTGATTATAATGTTGAGTTTTCCATATTCCTTCAATTTCTGTATTTAATCATCATAGAAGATTATTAAGATACAGAGTTTATACCGAGCACCAATCTATGACCACTTCATGGCAAGCATATGTATTATGCGAGCACAGAAATGGCGCCTAAGTCGAGCCTTTTTTTTGTAGTGAAAATATGTTAAGCATATCATTATGATTTCATGGTCATAAAAATAAGGCTGGAACTTTTACAAAGCTCTTTTTTAAACTTAACTTCTACATAACTCCTAGTCCGATTTTTTTTTCTAAAGGAGGATCGACGGTGGTTCCCCACCTGCCCCCGAAGTGACTCGGACCCCCGGCCTAACGGTCGGAGATGAAGCGTCTTACCAAGACGCGCTTCGTTGTCAAGGTGGGACCCAGTCCACCAGCCACGCAGGAACGGGTCCAGGATTTTTCACCTCCCCCAGCTCCTGGGTCCAGGCACGGGTACATGCTTAATCACCTCCCGAAGCTCTGGAGTCAGGCCAGTGAATCCTTGTCGAGGTGGGACCCAATGGGTCCACCAGCCCCGCAGGAACGGGTCCAGGATTTTTCACCTCCCCCAGCTCCTGGGTCCAGGCACGGGTACATGCTTAATCACCTCCCGAAGCTCTGGAGTCAGGCCAGTGAATCCACTAGGCCCCAGGGAAATTAATCTTCAAGATGCACCTCCCATAGGTCGAACACGCGGCCTCTAGGATGACGCGGTATCCTTGCCTCCCTTCTCAACCAGTTGAGCTAGGAGGCTTGGATGATATCTGATTTGGGGGTACGACATTTACATTGATTTATAGCTATAAAATTCGATCAATCAATTTTCAGTCATTTTCTTAGTTATAAATATTTTATACGTATATATTTGAATATAATAATTACATAATAAATAAAATACTTTAAAAATAAATATTTCTACCACAAATTATTGAAACAAAGATTCAATTGTTTTAAAAAAATACTAATAACCAAACAATTGATAGAATCTATGGAAATCTTATACACAGAAATATAACAATTAATACTATAAATTATTCAAGAATATTTCAGTTATATTTAAAATAGAAATGAAAACATTACTAATATAAATAAGATACTTGGAATTCTCATATTCATACAAATATATACTGGAGTACAAAATACATTGAAATATAATAACTAAAGAATAAAAATAAGAAAATTAAAATGCAGCTGCGTAGATATTTGGAGGTCATGTAGAATACAACTACAAAACAGGATTGAGAAAGTCATACTACAAAATAGAATGGACTAGTGGAGACAAAACAAAATACAACTAGCTTAAAATTGAAGGGCCATAGCTGAAGGTCGAACTTGGGTCTCTAATAAACACACTAGGAGGAACTCAGAAACTCTAGGACTAGTTTAAATTTTTTGATTAAATCATGACAATATATAATAAAGAATGAAATTTTTGGGGTACAGTTGTACCCCTTGTTCTACACTGGATACGGCAGCGACTTTAGTTGACTTGCAGACATGATAATGTGGTTTCTTCATAGGCTCATAAAAATTTCAATAATTAAAAAATAAATGTGACATATCCCATCATATGGTGCATGCCAACGCATCTATATATTACAGGTCTACTCTAAAATTATGAAGGTAGATTTTTAGTAGTAGTTTTGGCACGTGAAACAAACTAACAATCCCTTTTGCATAAATACTACTCCTAGTAATTAATTGTACTGTGTTGTAACATAATAGAGCAATTGTGTAATCGAGACAAACAGAAAACATAAATAAGACACATATTTACGTGGTTCACCAACGTTGTTGGCTACGTCCACGGGCGGAAACGGAGAACAAATATTATCCAGAGTGTTTTCAGATTGTGGCTACAGATTTCAGAATTATGTGCTCTACTCCAATATAAATAGGCACACATGAGACAGACTGGGTCTAGGAAACATAATCATATCCCAATTAGGAAATATAATCATATACAGATTCAAGGTATACTAACATATTGAAATAAAATGCAGGGGCAAATTAAACCATCTCCAACCATATGTCGAAAATAAGTTATGGTGTAGAGAACTTCTCCAACGATACCATTTGCCAAATCCAAACTCATTTTTGGGTTTTTCTACGGAACAGTATCAAATATGGTATTCCTGTAAAAGTTTTATAAGACATAGTATATATTAAAAATTGATGTTAATATTTAAATTTAGTATAAATAGTTAAAGTAAAACTATTTTTGATGTAACATATAATGGTTAGAGTCTTAGAGATATCGAAGTCAAATCGTCACCAAAATGTAGTACATGTGTTGATATTTATTGGACTAATAACATAAAAGTGACCCAACAGTATAATTGATTGAGTCCACTTTACTGAAACTAAGTTGTGTTGATATTTATTAGACTAATAAAATAAAAGTGGCCCAATATTAGTATAATGGATTGAGTCCACTTGATTGAAACAAGTAACGAATAAATATATATTTAAATGAAGGTTAGTAATTACAGACTTTTAAATATCCAAATTAGCTTCTGATATTTCACATTTGAAAATTGGTTGTAAACCATTTTTAGGAAATTAATCGAATTCCAAACAAGTCATGCATTTTTCTTCGTTTAGTAATTTCACAATCAGAGCTGTGCCTATTTATTAGTAATTCACAACATGAATAAGTCCCAACAAAAAATATTCACGAAAAAAAACTACTACTACTATCTATTTCAAAATCTTTAAAATCCTAGCAAATTTCCATATCTTTAAAAAGACAAAAAAAATACTAGTATAACGATTTAGTGTGAGTAAATGAAAAACAAATAGGTTTCCCGAAGAAAGTCGACTTCTTAAAACGCGACTCTAATTGCTGAAGAGCAAGAAGAGAAGGGTCGATACCCAAACCCCCAACACAAAACAGTATCCGTTTCTTCGCCATTTTCGTTTATTCGGAAGGATGGTAACATCAGCAATGGCGACGCCGCTTAATATGTCGATTGCTTCTCCCCGTCGAAGATTCCCAACCTCTCAGTTGTTCCAGCCCAGGTAACTTTTTTCGAAACGTTGTTGTTCTTCTGTAATTACTCCGTATTTTTTATTCTACTGCATCGAGTAAACTAATTTTTCCCCCTTTTTGTAACTGGTACCTTTTTCTTGTTGTTTTTGAGCAGAAACTTCATTTTGAGACCTGTAGCGTCAGCTCTTTCAAGCTCCTACGGCGATTCTTCAACCATCGGTATGTGCTTAGCAGCCATAGTGTTGTGTGATAAAAATTTAAATCTGAGTTTAGTTCTGATTTTAAAGTTGCTTATCTTTTTTCGTTGCTATATAGGGAGTAGTAGTTTGGCGGGATAATTCATTTTTTTCTTTACTTTTTACTCCTCATTTATTGGGAATTCAGGAGAGTGAGTGTGAGGGATTGGAGAATGGGATGACTAAGAATGACATTTGATATTTCCAGGGTTTTCGAGTAGACAAAACAAATTGCCTTTAAAGCTTGAACAGGGTGATTATTCTAACCTGAGGTTAGTTTTTCTATCTTTGAGATATTGTACATATTTGTTTTAGATGGATTTTGAGGTGTGTTTGAGAGTAATGATAATTCTGAAAATCTGCTCGCCGAGTTTAATCTGAATTTTTGGTCAAAAGTTGTGTGTTTAATACTGTTATTAATAATAAGCATGATTGAAGAGAGCATTGCATTTAGTCTCTGCCTCTTGTACTTGCATAACATGTAGAAAAGACACAACAGAACAACAAAATTATTGATGTATCTGAAAATGACTAAACATGCAATTACTTACTTAATCTTGGCTTTCCTGGGTCTTTGAAGAAGTACATTTGTAATCACAAAGTGACGAAGTAGCTTAGTTTATGCAACCAGGTTTGTGTAAATTTATTTGTGCGGACTGTGGACCTCAGATCATAAATGGGATATTTATTGCCATGTTCAAAGCTTTGTTCTTGTGTCCATACTAGCTTCATTCTGGTATAACAGTGTTTTGCATAATTCTTCTCATGGATATATACAAACTCTGATGCCTGAAGACAATTCTGCTTTGATGTACTGGTGATGGTTATATAGCTGTCAGGGGAAATTTTAGCTGGACGTAAATTTCTTCAAACTGTTAGGACATCTGTTCCTAGTGATTTGGTTTACTAGATTAAAATTTAATCACGTTGTTTATGATCCATCGTTTCTAATTCAGTCCTATTTGTCTGATCTAATATTCACTTTCTATTTCATCTTTCATTTGGAAATTTTCACCTACATATTTCCTCTCAGTAATTCTGTTATAGAAGCCAAAAAGGGAAATCCGCCAGTTATGCCAGCAATCATGACTCCAGGAGGACCTCTGGATCTATCTACAGTTTTATTCAGAAATCGCATAATCTTCATTGGGCAGCCAATCAATTCCCAAGTAGCTCAGAGAGTGATATCTCAACTAGTGACTTTGGCCACAATTGATGAAGAATCGGATATTTTGGTACATATATAACCTTTAGATCTCACGCAGAATATATCTCAAGCATAAGATTACTGAGGCTTATCTGAATGAGCTGGTGATGTATATTTACTTTTTCTTCATTTATTAGATGTATCTGAACTGCCCGGGTGGGAGTACTTACTCTGTCTTGGCAATATATGACTGCATGTCCTGGGTAAGATAGCTAATTAGATTTTGCAACTGGTTTTCCTATTTCCTTTCATGTTCAATGAATGTTGGAGTTGATGCCTATCTCACCGCCGTTGCTTTGAACTTTTGTAATGATAATTTTTTGCATCTAACTATTTGTTCAGATAAAGCCCAAGGTTGGAACAGTATGTTTTGGAGTAGCTGCAAGCCAAGGTGCTCTTCTTCTTGCTGGTGGTGAAAAAGGAATGCGATATTCCATGCCAAATGCTCGTATTATGATACATCAACCCCAAAGTGGGTGCGGGGTATGAGCTTATCCTTTCATGGGTATTTATTTTGGAGAAATTTTAGGAATAGATCATCAATTGTGAGATTTGAAATTGGAATGTGGAGAGTGAAACATGAAGAGGACCAGATAACATAATATTTCCATCCCAAAATATTTGCATTTATAAGCTCACAAATTATGGCACCATATGTTTTTTTTTGCATAGAAAAGAGAATCAATAAAATGAAGCTGTAAGCCCGTATTTTTGTCAGTGACTTACAAATTATTATATTTTATCCACTAGTTTGGGCTACTCGTGATCATCAAGATTTAGTTGATGTTGACTTTAGGTTGATCTTGTGCTCTAGTAACTAGTTGGCATTAACACTTATCAGCATTCTGTCCAGTAACATGCCCTCATTTAGACCACCCCTGGCCATAAAATAGGCAGCAGTGGATGCTCTGTGAATCATCAATCATGAGAAAATTTTGAACTCAGTAACACTAGCATGGTGGAAATTTATGATTTTATATTGAACTGTGTTCAATCTCGTTAACTTTCTTCTTGATATTTTTATTTATTAATTTGTTAATATGAGCTGACCTGCTAGTTCTGATTGTAGGGCCATGTGGAAGATGTAAGGCGCCAAGTAAATGAAGCAGTTCAATCTCGCCATGTAAGCACACTTCTGCCTCGTTCTAACATTTTTAATACGGAGTATGTTTCTAGATTATATACTACACCCTCCGTCCCATAGAAGTAGGCCATTTGGGATGACACGGGTTTTAATGTGTAATTGTTAAATTAAGAGAGAGTGAGAAAAAGTAGTTGAAATAATGTAGTGAATGGTGGGGCCCATAAATGATAAAGTAATAAAAGAGAAGGAGAAAATGTTTCTATAAATGGATATGGATTATTTTTCTATGGGACGGAGGGAGTATAATTTTACTGGATGTTGTGAAATTCACTTCTGCATGTGTTTCTTATATATCATATTGCTGTAAGATCTGGTATGGTAGATGTTGGAATATATCCCTAAAGTGGCTAAAATGTAAAAAGGTTTGATGATACCTCTCCTCTGACATGCTTCTATAACATCAACTTTCTTTAGAACCTTACCAAAATTTATGACTTTTCATGTCCTACAAGTACCAGGATAGTGTTTTCTCTAGCTAGCATAGGATAATTGTATGTCTCGAGGCCATTGCGTCTTAATTTAACACTACATCTTACGAGTTGAAATAATTTACCTGGATATTAGATGAATGTACTCAACGGTATGCAGATCACTACCTTCTGATTTAGCATGCATTATATCAGTCTAACTTTATCCTCATGACTACCGGATGCAGAAAATTGACAAAATGTATGCTGCCTTCACTGGACAATCTCTTGAGAAAGTACAGCAGTACACAGAGAGAGACCGATTCTTATCTGTGTCTGAGGTGATGTTTTGCTGGCTTTTGTATGAATAGTCTGTTTTCTTGAAATTTAAAAAATGTTAGTAAGAAGGTACCAACCACGAGGTGATTATGTCCAGTAAGCAGAGTGGGCGGGTGTTTGTGGATTAGAAATTAGAGGTAGCATATCAAGTAGTAAAAAAGCAGCTGATTAAAGACTGATCTATTGAAGCAATAAGTGACTCCATATTCCTTATACTCCAGCCATTTCACAAACTTGCTTTGAATTGTCAGTTTATTGTTCACTTTGGAGCCCTTACCTCTCTTACTCATTTGCAGGCCATGGAGTTTGGTCTTATTGATGGGGTTTTGGAAACAGAGTACTGAACTTCAGGGCATGTTTGCGTCACAATTAGACCGTTTCAGGTTTTACATCAATTGTACCATTGTAAAACAAATATCGGTGGAATTATGTAGCATAATCAACATTTCTCTCATTCGATAATGTAATGCAAGAAATCATTGTTCGTCCATTTTTTTTATTGGATTGTTCATCCTTGCTTTTGGCCAATAATGGTTGCAGCAGAAAATAGTGTTATAGGAGAGAGAGAGAGATAGGATATTTGATTTATAGCAGTAATACAGTTGATTGAGTAGCATTTATAGGTATCACACAATGCCAAAATAGCATGCATAATTCCGAGCATTGCTGCTTATGTATATGGTGTAACAAGTATCTTATTCTTCTAAATGTCACTTGAGATACACCAATTCATGTACCTGAGACAAGAGGGGTGAAAAGTCAGTATAGAGTATAGTTTATTCCAACCATAAATTATGTAATTTTCATAATATTGAAATGTCTTTTCAAATGACATTTTACTTTAGATACACCAGTTCAAGAATTTTACTTGCACCAGAGCACCAGTTAAGTTGGAGTACTTTTAAAATGTCATTTTGATCTTATGAAGTGTATGTATATTGGATAACATGAAAAAAAAGCGGAATTGGCTTCCAACAAATTATGGCTTCAATTTCAAAAACATTGATCCCTCTTCAAATGAGCTTTGGAGAGTTGAACTGTAAAGATTTTTCTATTAAGTTTTATACTTGCAGATAGAACATATACTATATATCATCAGAAGTTGATTCATCTGGCAGATTGAAGCGGTTATACATACCGTAGTTCTGACGCACCATAGTGTACCTACGAATGGCTTTTATTAAGGCGCCATATTTCATAGACTTGAGGGGTCCCATGTGCCTGCAATAAAAAGAAAGGGATGAAAAGTTTATTGTTGAATTCAAAAACAGAGATAACAAAACTGTAACTGATTTTCCCTTTTTCGCTGCAATGCAATTATGCAATACGAGATATAATGCTACTATTTGGAATCATACTTGATCTTTGTCCATCATTGCTCTTCCAATATGGTAGGGTATATAAATTAGGGTGGTATATGCAAATCTGTTCCTTTTCAGATTGATGCAACTCAAGTATGATAAGTTCTTTAATATAGGAAAATGCATTGCTGAAGAAGATTTCTCAGGTAATGATTCCAAAAAAGTGATAAAATTAACTGGGTGGATTTTCAAGAAGTGGAATGCAAACACTCACACAATCTCAGTATAACGAAGTCTCCATGCTGGGAAACCCAGGTGACATCTCACAGGTCCATAAATCAACATCAAGTCAGGTTCGGGTGCCGCATACCCTGTCTCACCAAAATTATCCCATCATACACCAGGGGGCATTATATCTCTGTATATACATTTGTACAGAAAAGTAATTAAATAATAAACAAACAACATTAAAACAAAACACACCTATTTCTGCAAGAGCATCTGCCATATCAGACTCTGTCAACTCAGGAACCTCAGCATCAGCATTTACATAATGTTTTTTTAGAAGAAAATTTGCTGCTTTTGCAACTGCATGTTTCCCATCAGTAAAAGAAATAACTTCCAAGTTCAGGTATTTCTGCTTAACAAGTGCATCCCCGTTAGCTCCCTGCACAAAAAACATTGATTTTCGTATTAGAGGCCAATAATTCATAATGCCATTTCTATTTCCCGTGTAACACCCATGAAACCTAAAGTATATCACTTGCTGAAAAGATATATAAAATGCAATTATAAGAGGATGACAAATTATAAAATCTTAATGGATATCGAGTTCAAGTGAACCAATTGGTCCATTTATTGATATGGGCATCTTAGTTGATGACCAACTGCAGAATGAGTTAGCGACCTAGAATTTAGAAAATGTAGATCGAGATAAATACATTTGGAATTACTTCACTTCTCAACCATAGAGATAGGGCATCTTTGGATCTCTTCAGCACTCCTACAGCGCAAAGAAACAGTCAATCACCATTATCCCCGGAAAGATGTAAACACAAATATTTAACATTGATCACCAATTCACGATCAGGGTTTTTACAGTATCTTAGCCCCTGTACCTTCTGGATCATAGAGGCACACATTTCTCAATCCCATAACCGTGAGCCACCTCAGTAGCTCAAGAACTTTCATAGTGTCAAGAGCTTCTTCACTGTCCAGAACAACAGCCAGGTACCTAACTTTACTGATGTCAAGATCTTTATATTGCTTCATGAAACCACTGGAGATGAGGTAGCTCTCAAGCGAGTTCACCAAATCCACAGCAAAGTACCATATGCTCACAATCAGATGCATGATAAGCCAAAGTAAGTAAAGGCCAAGGTCGCCACTCTGCAATATGTTCAGACAAAATAACACCTAAAGTTTGAGAATATATTGCCACAAAGCAAATACATGTAGATACTAAGCACAAAGGTGCAAAGCAAAGAATTTCCCAGCATCATGTGATGGCTGTTCGTTCACTTCCCCAGCCAAACCCTGGCAAATGAGCACAAGTGGGGTTTTTTCTTTTTTTGTGCTAGAAGAAAGTTAGCATTCCTAGTTTGTTCTAGACTTTTTTTTTTGTTCCAGATTTGGGAGAGACGCATGACCCAGCAAAAAAAAAAGTCTAGAGCAAACTAGGAATGCTAACTTTCTTCTAGCACAAAAAAAGAAAAAACCCAGCAAAAGTGTCTTGTCTTTGTTTTGAAGGTTAAGTTAGTTTGACAGGAACTAGTAAAAACAAAATGAATCCTCTGTCAATTCTGGGAGCCGTACAGCACAAGGCTGACCAAATTTGTGTTTTCAAATTTTCAGTAGTTTGGTGCAATTTTATTGCTAGTAAAACAAACCCGTTACGGAAAATCTAAATTGAACTAAACCAGAAACTAACATAATCTCACACCAATACTCTATGACATGTAAAGTACTCTGAGTTGAATTTCACATTACAATAACACAAAAATATATAGTACTTAAACAATTAATTAACAGAAGTCTGCACTCACTTACCGACCATATCCTTTTGTAGCCCTTCTGCATCCGATCCCCTAAATCCAAAGCTCTGCAAACATCCAAAACCAAAAATTAATCTACACCAAATTCCTCTGATAACAAAAGTACGAAAACAAAAACAAAAACATGGAACCCTATTACTACGAGCACAGAGATCACTAAACAATAGAAACAACAATATACAAAAATCAAACAAATTCAATTGAGAAACCACAATAAAAGAGGTGCTAACTTTGATTCGATCCAGCGAAGGAAGGTGGCTAGATGAACGAAATCCATGTCCAGCATATCGGAACGCCTAGAATAAAATGGAGACAACAAAAGTCTACTTAATTAATAATGCATAGTTTATATTGCGAAAATTAGAGAGAAAATGGTGAAAATTGAATGACGGAAAGCGAAAAAGCATAAAATAAGTAGAAAGAGAGAGTTGGGGTTGGGGAGAAAAAACAGGAAGAAAACAATAGGAAATGAAGTCACACGTAAATTGTGCCTGCTTCAGCAACACTTGCTCTGCATGATGAGTGAGAAATGGATGAGAGAGATGAAGAGAGGCTTGTTTTACCAATGTGGCTATATTCTTATTACTCTGCGTTAAATTTTATTGCTGATTTTGGGTCACAATTGCGGGCCGGGCCACACCCTATTACTTTGATTTATTTTATTTTACTATACTACTACTATATAGTTTCATTCAATTATTTCTATAAATTATTATTGACAATTGACATTGATTTCACAAATTCCGTGAAATTTATTAAATTTATAATAAACATGCTGAACTCGTTATTTGCTACTACAATTTTACATAATTACATCACCGTAGATTATCAAATGCACCACCATCATCATTTTTTTCCTATAAATATAGTACAATTTGTTTCACAATTATCCAACAATAAAAAGTTACTATTAAAACGAAATACTAGCAGTATTTATTATTTCCCTGCACGACCACAATTTGCTCAAGGCCATATAAGTAACCTGTCTATTTCAAAACCTATACCATCAATTAACAATTCCAGAAGCTTCTTTGGAATTATCTATTTACAACACCATTGCATAAAAAATAGGCGCCACAATTTATTTCTGGATAACAAACATTCACCACACTAGACATATTATGATACATATCACTTTTTTATCAAGATTCAACTCAACATAAGACCATCCACAACGCGTCTCGCGCCGGGCTCGCGTCTCGTCTCGGAGAGACGAGACCCCCGCGAGACGCATTGCAGCGGCCGTCTCGTCTCCAGCTCGCGACCGGCTCGTCGCGTAGCTCGTCTCGGAGAGACACGAGACGAGCTGTCTCGCCACGCGCCCGAGACACGTGGCACGTCCCCATGCGTGCGTGACGCCCACTCGCTGGCCCGCGAGTGGGCGTCGTCACTGATGACGCAATAATTCATTTTTTTTAAAAAAAAAATCGATTTTTAATAAAAAAAATTTTTTTTATTTTTTTCAAACGGTAATATTACCGTTAAATATTTATTTTCATTTTTTAAATTTTTAATTTTTTCAACTTCGTCGCCAACAACCGACGGTATAAAATGGGGTACTATCTCGCCGACGGCATCTACCCGAAGTGGCCGACCTTCGTGAAGACGTGCGGCAGGCCAGCGAACCCAAAGCAGGCTCTTTTTGCGCAGAAGCAGGAGGCTGCGCGCAAGGATGTGGAGAGGGCGTTCGGGGTTCTCCAAGCGCGCTTCAACATCATCAAAGCCCCGGCTCGTTCGTGGTTCATGGAGAGCATGGTCGACATCATGTATACGTGCATAATCTTGCACAACATGATTGTCCGAGACGAAGGACCCGATGCCGGAAATTGGTTCGACCCCGAATCCCCCGGAAGCTCAACTGCAAGTAGTCCGCCGCGAAGTGGAGCGCATCCATCTATACAAGAACGGTTGGCTATTCGGGCAAGGACACGCGACTCTAGCGCCCACACCCAACTCCAAGAGGATCTAATTGAGCACATTTGGGAAAACTTTGGCGGAGAATATTAAATTATGTCATTTTTATTTTTTTAGAATTTTAATTATGTCTTCGCTTTTTTAATGTTAAGTTGTAATATTGTTTTAATTTTAATAAAGTGTGTTTGTTTAAATTGAATTGGGTTTTCAAAAAAATTATAAATTAAATTGAATGAATAGTAATTAAGAGACGGTATAGAGACGGTTAAGAGACGGAGCGTTGCAGCCTCCGTCTCTTAGTTAAGAGATGGAGGAAAAAAGGACAGTGGGGCCCTCAAATAGTGCTCAAATAGTAGTTAAGAGACGGTTTAAGAGACGGTATAGAGACAGCGTTGTGGATGGCCTAAGCCTCACACGCGGCAAAAGACAACGACGGATAGCTTACCTCACCATTAAAATTTCTGGAAACTAAGATAGGCAACAATAAAATTTCTGGAAACTGGAGCATCAGCCAAATTACTTCACATATCACACATATGGCTTCAAAAACAGTGTTGTATCAAAATCAGAATCACATGCATCCTCTTTTGGTAATGGTGTTGCTCTGTCTCAAGAAAAGTGAAACAACAGTACAATATCTAAGTTTCAATGCTTCCCCATATAACACATAGTAAGCCACAAGTATCATTGAGACCGTCTGTTTCATTCTTCATCATTTTCAGATATCACAGTATAGCCGTGGCTGCCAATTTTGCCTAATTACACAGACTGGAGACTGGAACCTTCATCCTGATTGGATAACATCAGGGGCATAAATGCCTATCTTCCTACGCTGAATTCTTTTGAAAAGGCTAAGAAGAATAATCTTGCACCAGAGGTTGGTTTCACCTACCAAGCCATAAATATAAGTTAGTACAGCTTAATCAAGCAATATACTAGAGCAATAGGGGGGAAATAATTCTGGAGATCTAATAAGTAAACAACACAATATGATGCCAATAAAGGAGATAATTGAGAGTAGAACTACGGAGAAGAGCCAATTATAACTTTATTATGAACCTCTGAACATTTCTTTACAGGTCTACCATCATGATTACACAAAAACTTGGTCCATCATAGACCTCTTACAAATATGATATGGGACCTTAATACAGAACTTACAAATATTAGTCCAATTAGACCTCTTAATTGGTAAAATCATGGTTTGAGTTTTCTTGTTTAGCTACCAAGTGTCCAAGTTTTACATTAAGTTCACTTTGATATCACAATAATGATAGGCATTTCACTTAGAATTGAAAGTAATAACTCTTTCTAGTAGGACAAGATACAACTTGTATTCAGAAACAGCTCTGAAATCAGAACAATAATCAAATGACTGAAAGTACCTATTGAGCAGGATCTTCGGTAAATCTAGCATCAAAAGGAGCGGCGGAGTTAGGATGCGACATGCCACCTCCAGCCCCAGACCCTTGTTGCAGTCCAATCACCAGCCATCTAACAGCTTTACTCATTTGCTCCAAGCGAACAGCACTGATCGGTGGAAGACCACTTGGAGCAGGCTGGCCAGGTTTAGGAGCAACAGAGCCAGTAGCCTCATCCACAAGACACTCAGACCCAATTCTTTGCTTTACGGATTCCACAAATTCTTCAGCTTGATCACAAGCAACTCGGAAAAGCTCCCAACGTTGCTTGAAATTCTCTAGTGCAGCATCAGTGGCAGGAGTTTTTTGACCACCTGAGTTCTCCTTTGCTTCCAATGTACTAGCTGCTGCAGAAATGAACTCTTGATGGGCAGTAGTCAAGGAATCCACTATATTGTCCATCCGAAGTGTGCAGAGGGAAGCCACATCAACAACTGCCTTCAATAATGGAGCATGCAATCTATCTTTTACATATACAAAAAGGAGAGTTTTCTGAGAATTCACGAAAAATGCCATCCTCAACCATTTTGGCGGGAAACATCAAGAAGCACTTTAGAGAATATATCATTACTACTTATCTGCTACATATTATTAGATTCAACTTTTATATTATAAACTGACAAAAGCACGTTTATCATGACCATTGTGCTCTACATTGTAGTTGCAGAAGCATGTCTATATTAAGCCTTGAACTCTACAGAGATATTCAGTTCAGCACTGACAGGTCTTGTGCCTTGAGCTCTGCAAAGACTTTTTAGCTTATCAAAGAAGTTTTGGCTTACACAGGAAGTTTTAACCTCTATAAATACCAACTCTATTCATTGATTGAATCATTTTTGTAGACTTATTTTCTGTCTACCATTGTTCTCTCTTAACTTCATGTTTGTAGCTATGTTCTTCATTTTTCCTTCTTATATTGTTATCACTTTTTAGTTTGTTATCTTTTAATTTTTCAAATTTTGTTATAGTTTGTGGGTTACATGTGTTAATATACAAAGAAGCTATGCGTACTTTTCTGGTAGACTGCACTAATCTGATGGCTGCATTCCAGAAATGGCTAGAGATTATAATGACTGCAACGGAGAGAGCATACTACTCTAGAACACAGGGTAGCAGATAACACCCATCTTGTTTTGATATAGCTAATTCTAGTTCGGTTTATCAATAAAGATGAAGATTTTGTCAAAAAATGAAAGAATAGAGCTGCAGCCAATCCAGTACAAGAATAAAAATGCAGAATCGTTCTATTTCTCAAAAACAAAGCCAGCTATACATGAGTAAGCACTACAGCAATAACAAGCCCTGAAAAATACTGGAGTCAGCAATACAGCAAAGAGATAAAGCAATATCCTACTGAAGAGAAATCTGCACAAGAATAGGAAAATTAAGAATAATCTATCTGTAAAAGGAGATGGGAGATGGGAGATGGGAGATGGGAGATGGAAGAACTCTATTGTTCCTGGTGCAAAGAAAATGAAGCCAATGCTCTCAGCCTTAGAACTTCAAATGAGACAAGAAATAGGGGACAGACTCAGGAGCTGATCACGTCAGCAATCAACAACTAAGATCAGCATAGAATAAAACACACAGTGGCATTTCAAAATAACTGTGAACTGACTATTTCAAAATATTTTTTTATACTTAATTTATGCTTGCGAGAGATAAGTGTTTACAGAAATGCTTATTCATCACAGTGAGGCTTATTGGGTACCTCTGTGTTTTTCAAAGAAACTAGAGCCACACAAGCTATCGAGCTCTATATAACAGGGAATCACAGCTAACTGCAATTTAACAAATACTCAAAAGGTCAAAATACCATAAACTAAAGAATACGAGTAAGAAGAATCTGAAATAACTTATACACCATGTAGATATAAGAATAAATATAACCCAAGAAAAATGTCAATTTGCCATATTTGCTTAACTCCAAGCAGACAATCTATAACCTATCTACGATTCTACACCAACTTGAAAAAAGGAGAAAATTTTTTATTGAAGACAATACTAAAATTTTTCTTTGTATTGCAGATGAGATAACAAATGAGGAGAAGCATATGAAAAATAATCTCTGAGATCTATATGCCAAACTGCAACATAAGCTTACAAATTTATTTGTTTTACCCGTTCAAGTAACAACGTTTTAATAAGATGTGATTTAGCTCACATGCCAAGATCGATTGATGAACTATTTCACAAACGCGAGAGACAACCACACGCACAAATAAACATAAATACAACCAAAACCAAAAAGGAAACATGCAATTTCAATCGTGATCGAGCAAAATAAGAAAACTACACAAGGACCTTGACTCCTCGGGGCTGGGGCGATGCGGATGGTGGATGTGTGAGGTATGCAGAGAGAAGCTGGAAGAATGAGAAGTGACTGATTGTGGCCGGCGACGACCGATTTATTGCGGCGGTAACAAACGGCAGTTCGACAGTGAAGAGAGATTGAGAAAGAGATAATAAGGAATTGAAAACTGTGTGAGTCTGTGGCTGAGTGAGATATCGACGCAGGAGATGGAGATGGAGATGGAGATGGAGATGCGAGTTTGTTTCAATCATGTTTTCAATTGTACTGTAAAAATTACAGGCTAAGTGAGACCATCTAAAACGTTGTCCCTTAACCGTCCCTTAAATTACTATTTATGGGTTATACTGTACTTTTTTTTACTCTATCTCTACAACCTTTCATCTATTATGCATCTCTTAATAGCCTCTTAAATTATTATTCATTCAATTTCATTTTTTATTTTTATTTTCAACCAAATTCAGTTAATAAAAAAGCACTTCATTAAATAAAATAAAATTACAACTTAAAATTCAAAAAAAATAAAAAAACACATAATTAAAATCCTACAAAAATAAAAAATACATAATTTAAAATACAATTTTATAGAAAATAAAAAAAACTACTCCGCCGGCAAATCATCTCTCGAAGGCGGTGGAGGTGCACTGAAGCCACCTAGAGGCGGAATACCAAGTTGTCTTGCCATAAGCTCAATTCCGGCAAGATATGCTTGGTATTGGGGAGACGTCATGTGGAAAGTGTCCGCCATTGTGGCGGTCATGTACATGGACATTAGGGAGTTCGAGGGTGCCCCCGAGCCCGAGCCCGCCTGGCTTGATTCGGCTCGGCCCCTCCTCCCTCTAGCCGTCTTCGCCGCATTTCTCCCTTGAGGTCGACGGCTCCCACGGGAGGACCCCGGCATCGTCTGTCGTGCCCTCAACCTCCTGCGAAGCAAACTCTTGTGGGGCACTGCCCAAACCGCCCTCACTAGACGAGTAGTGGTCACCCGTCATGTGCTTCGTGCGCTTCGAGGTCGACACCGCAGGCCCACCTTTCCTCGTCTTTGATGACCTCCCAAACATCGACATGTTTGAATTGTATGCGGTGTCGTCGAAGTAGACTCGCAAAGTCGACCTCAGAATGTCGGCTCCCGTGGCTCCGCTTTGGTAATGAGCCGATTCACTCTTGTAGATGGCTCATAATTTTTTGACCTCTCTGTCGACTCCGTCAAAGTGAGTGCGGTGCATCTTATATGTGCGGTGGCGGGACCCCTTCGGCTTAATCTCGTGGTAGGCCTCGGTGACCTTTTCCCAGAAGCACTTTACGGGATTGTTGATTCCCGATGATGGGATCGTACGAGACGCTGATCCAGACGTTGTACACCGCCAGCGTTTCTTTGGGGTTGTACGGATGCCGACCTAGATTCTCCTCCTCTTCCTCGTCCGCCTCCGCCTCCGCCCTGGAGCTTCCATCGCCTCGGCCTTCTTCCGGAGTGGGTTCAACGGAATAATCCTCCCGAATCTGGGATAATCCCTGCTAATACCTCGGGGCGGAGGGACGGGCGTATGCATCCACATCAAAATGGGGTGGTTGGTACCCCCGACGTCTACGAACCCTGGGTGGGCGTCGACGAACCGGAACCACCACCCAGGACATTGTACATGCCCCCAGTCGCCGAACGCGTTGATGTCGAACCCGCCGGAGCCGCCACCGCCAGAGTTTCCGTCGCCGGACATTTTGTGATGAGAGGTTAGATGAAAATTAGAGAGGAAATAGAGATGATTTAGGAAGAATAGATGTGTATTTGTGTGTGAAATGATGATGAATTAGGAGTATTTATAGAGTAAAAAAATAAAAAAAACGGTAATATTACCGTTTTTTGTTTTTAAATTTTTTTTATTCGAATTTTTTTAAAAAAATGATTTATTGCGTCAGCGTGACGATGCACACTCGCAGGTCGGCGAGTGGGCGTCATGCATGGCGCCAGAGCGCGCCACATCGCGCTGGCGCGTGGCGAGATCCGTCTCGGCGGGCTGGGAACGAGACGGGGCGCTGCAACGCATCACGCCTCCGTCTCGTCCCGGCGTGACGGATTACGGGCCACCCGCGTGACGCGTTACGGATGGCATGAGGAGTACAGAGTACTTGATATTCATATATTCCAAAAATATTAAATAAACAAGACGTTGATCATATGTTTAGTGCCAAATAAATATATAAATACATGATGACAGTATGATTATTATTTTTCAAAGACATACTTTCGCTCCATCGATGAGGTTCAAGTTTTCATCGAGTATTTTTTTTCCTTTTTAGAAGTGAACCTAATTAGAATTAATCAATTTTATGTGTTCTTAATTATAGTACTTCTCAGTCCCCTCTCAGTCCCCTCGTATCTGATTTATTTTATTATTTTGAGAATTTTTTTTATAATTGAGTCATTTTCATGTATAGTAAAAAAAATTATATTTCTTACGTTACTTTCTCTTATTTTATTCACTTTCTACTTTATTATCTCAACCTTTTTTTCCTCTCTTACTTTTTTAATTATTTATTTAACATACTCAACACCATTTTCTTAAACTTTGTGCTGAAAAGTTTCGCCTCAACTATGAGGGTACGTGAGGGAGTAGTAGTGTAAGTTTTGGTTCATTACTAAAATAATAGTATCTTTGACAAAAAGTACTTATATTTATAGTAATTTTAATACTATAAGCCTAATGTTTATTGTAACAATGGTTAATAAAGTTTGAGAATTATTTTATATATACTTTTTTTTTGTGGGTCTTACTACGGATGCTAAGTGAATTTTAGTAATTGTTCGAGTTCTTTCATTGTTGTTTATTACAATTGTAACTCATTTTTAGCTAAATTTTTAAGAAATTATTCTTATAATTTTTCATCATTGTTGAGTTACACACTTACACATATTTAAGAATTATTCCAATAGTATATGGGGGTACAAGTGTATATATATATATATGAGTAATAAAAGGGAAATATTTAGAATAACAGCAACGCAAACTAATTTTATACATGTATGAATTATTTACCCTACAAACATGCCAATATTAAAAGAGTCGACAATGCAGGTGAAGTGTCAGTGTGTCATTATCGCTATTAATAGCACTTTTATTTGAATAATTATTCGGTGATTTACACTTATTTTCTTCAAAGTAAACAAAATTAAAGTGAAATATCATGAATAATAAACAATAGTACTAAAATTAAATAAACTAATAGAGTTTGTGAATAATAGAATCTTATGAATAATAATAATTACAACTCTAAGAATACAATGCAATAGTGAAATATTTATATTTTTTTAAAAATAAGCAAACATTACAAACGAAAGTAATGTGAGTAATACGGAGTTCTATTGAAAACAAATAAATTATACTGTTGAAGAAATATTTTGAAAAATAATAAAACAGACTTTGTTAAAGTTTGAATGTTTTTCTTATTTATGAATCAACAAAAAAAGCAAGGATAAAATATTGAAATTGAACGAACTATGTTAGACGTGATTACTTGCATCAATCTAACACAATATACCCAGTCATCTTTTTAAATATTTAATTAGTTTTCATCTCATTAATATTCTTCGAGCATAATCATATTTTTTTGATAATTTATCAAAAAATTATAAAAACAAACAAATAAAAAATATAAATTACAAATTTACAATGATTAAAATACGAACAAAAAATACATAATTTTTGGAAAGGACTAAATTTTTAGATTGAATAGAAATTTGGAGAATCAAAATATATTATTCTCATCAACAAAGGATACTAAAAATTTATATCAAAGAAGATTGATTATATGTGGAGAAAAAATTAGATACAGTATTTTTGTGTGCATGACTATAGCAATTGTGGTGTCTATTTATAAATGGAAAATAATAAACTTTGTTATATTTTTTATTATTTAAAATAAAATATTATAAATTAATGAGATTGTGCCATTTGACGCGACAGTTGCTAAAAGAAAGAGAGATGGAGAATGGAGTTGGAAATAAATGAGATGACGTGAGAGAGTTCTTATTTTGTTTTTTCTTAAATATACAAATGACATGGCGGTAGAGCTCCGAGTACCGATAAACATGGTGTTAGGCAATTCACAATTGGGCGGACGATAGCGCGCCTGATCCAATGTGGCACTGCGGACGACAGACGATACGTCATCCACGCCTGACACTTAGTCCGCGGACGAAGCGCGGACGATAGGGCATCGTCCGCCCATTGTGGGCGACGCGGACGATGCAACGCGTTTTAGTTTTTTTTAAAAATTTTAAAATTCGAAAATTTTGTTATATATATACCCCTGGCTTAACTTTTCATATTTGAACGATGAGTTGGGCCGGAAGTTGGGGCTTTTGTAGGATAGTCATTTTTTTTTATTTTCCAACTCGTGTAACTTTTTTTTAATCAATGAATTTTTTACCGTTATTTTAGTTAATCGTCGTGTTTTTTTAATAAGTTTGCATTTATATATTTGAAAATATTTAAATTAAATAATAAAACAATAGTAAAATGCTTAGGGCGCGCCTTAGGGCGCCCCATTGCAGGTGGAAGGGCAGGAGAATAAAATACTAATGTGGCAGTGTATAGGGCGGGCTTTTGGGTATGCCTTAGGGTGCCCAATTGTGAATGACTTAGGGGTGAATTCATTCACATTTGGGCTATGTTTGGTTGCCAGAATTCTGTCTGGTAAAGTAATATGATTCCTTAAATTTTAAATTCTTGTGTTTGTTTCCGTTTTTAATCAAACTGGGAAAGTAATCAAAATCATGAAACAAGAAAAGTTAGTACAACTTTCCAGGATTCTGAATCCTAACTTTTCTTAGGTATTCTTTTTCCCAGTTTTAGGATTCTTACATATTTAATACTAGTAAAATTTATTATTATTATTATTATTATTATTATTATTATTATTATTATTATTATTATTATTATTATTATTATTATTATCATCATCATCGTTATTATTTATTACAATGTTTTAAAAATAATTTAAAAGTATAAATCATACTTAATTTCAGGATAATAAATAACTATAATTCAAAATTATCATAATTATAACTATATTATTAATATTTATATTTATTTATTATAACAATAATAATAATTTATTAAATAATTAAATATAATTATAATTATATAATAATTATTACTTTATAAATTAGTAATTAACAATAAAATTGTAGTGAAATTTTAAATTATAAAATTTATTCAATTAAAAATTTAGTAAATATAATAATAATAATAATAATAATCTTATTTGTTATTATATTATTATATATTATGATATATAATCCATATTTAAACTATGTATAATAATAATAAATAAAATAATATAATTATTATCATTTGTAATTAATAATTTATTAAATAATATGTATTATTATTTTTTATAAATAAAAAATGATAAGTATATTTTTAGTTTAGTGTTTAAATCAAATATATACTTTCAAATCTTGATATTTTCCAAACACGGGAAAGTAAAGTTATTAGGAATCATATTTCCGGGATTCATTTTCCCAGGAATCATTTTCCTTGTCAACTTTACTTTCCCGCCAACCAAACATGGCCTTGATGTTTTAATGGATAGAATCTTAATTTCAAAACTATTGCTTTTCCTTTTTAGCATAGTTACAGCCAGCATCTAACAAAGTAACAAACAGATAAGGCAGCCGGCTGCCGCCAATCAAATTCATTTTCTTGGAGAAAAATAAAATTAAAATCATATACTACTAGTACAAAATTTGATATGTAATCATTACTCACTTCATCCGTCCTATAAAAAAATACGAGTAATGAATATGACACGAGAATTAAGATAAAATTAGTATGAGGAATGATAGTTAAAGTAGTGTTAATGGATAATGGAATCTACATGGAATATAATTTTTCAAGAATGGAATGCACATATTTTCGTGAGATGAATGAAAATAAAAAATATACATATTTTTAATGGGAGCGAGTGAGAGAAATCTGACACTGGAATCATTACTTATAATTTAGTTCATCAAATTAGTTGATTTAAATAACTAGTAGTAGCAATACTTTGTTTCTCTTAAGAGAATAGTATAAAAAATTACAAGAACAAGCCGTACCATCCCTTTTTCCTATTTTTTTGGAGCTATACAAAAAAAGGAAAAAAAATAGAATTTGATACACAAAATTAATAAAAATTTATAAAACAAAAGAAGAAAAAGGAAGGCAGAGACAAAAACAAAAAGATCTGAAAAAACGGAGGCGCGGTAATGTGTGCCCTCAACGCTGCACAACTCGGGGCGAAGACGAAGAGCGAAAGTCTCAATACGGCGCCGTTTAATCCCCGGCATCTATTCCCCATCTCCGCCGCTGTTCATAAACCCTAATTTTGCTGGATTCCGTTCCGAAACCCACCGCATTCAGTTGTTGTGATTCTCGGCGGCACCTGCTGCTTTTGATCAATGAGAATTGAGTTGGAATTTTGAGAATCTACACGAATCGGAGTTAGATTTCGAGCAATGGAGTCGTTGGTGGAACTCTGCGATTTAATCGCGCAGAATCCTGCGCAATTTGGTAATAAGATAGCGTGGATTTGCAGCCGCTGCCCGCCGGCGGAGTCGCTGATGACGGGATCGCCGACGGTTTCCAGGTCTCAACTCCATGCGATACTCGCGGTCGCGCGATTCCTTTCGAAATGCCCGAATTCGGAACACGAAACCCCCAAGTCGCTGATTCTCGCGTTCTACCGCTCAATTCCTTTGACCTTTAATCCCAAATTCTGGCCGCAGGCGTTTTATCCCGCGGATGTTTCTTCGTTCTTCACCGATTCCATGAGTTACATTTCGAATGCGGCCGAACTATGTCCTAAGTTTTCTAGCGATGTTGCGGGATTCACGGGGGAAATTGTACTTCAGACGATGGCGAATGCTGATTCAAGCATATCTAGGGTTTTCTTGAATGCTCTATGTTCGAATTTCCCTCCTATTCTTTCTGCCGATGCCAATAAATTGATACGATTTCTTCTTGATCGCTTTGATGTTGGGATTCCTACTTCTCCAAAGGAAGGAATTTTGACCCCTGATGTAGGTTCGGCGCAGGGCTCTCCGCTGAGTGGGAACTATAATCAGTCCCCTAATGTTTCTGCAGATTCATCAAGCAGCTCTGGTATTGTGGCGAATGGGGTGGACAACGTTTCTTGGAAAAGCAATGGAGACTTATCTGCTCCTGCAGCTTATAAGAGGAACTTAAAATTCTTCGAGGACGAGCCGGTGGAGGGTCTTGAAAAACAAGAAATTGTTTTCAAGTTGATTGGACATGTATGCAGCAAGGTGGCTATTGATCCCCGCCTTATAGAGCAAGTGCGGGGAATAGCAAAGAGTCAACTTAGCTCAATGGCTGATTTCCTGAAGGTAATGACTAACTCTAATAAACTTGCACAATTCCGTGTCAAGGTGGTTGCCATTAAATTTGATACTGCTAAATATATATTGAAATTAATGCATAAACAATTATCGCTGAAATTGTTTGTGGCATTGACAGATACGGAAGCGCGATTGGTCGGAGCAGGGGCAGTTGCTGAAAGTCAGGATAAACAGAAAGCTGTCAGTGTATCAAGCGGCTGCGTTGCTGCAAATCAAGACTCTCGCATCTCTTGACACAGAAGGAAAGTCTTCAAAAAAATTGTTGCATGGAGCTCTTGGATTGTTAATTGAGGCCGCGGAGGCATGCTTGTTCTCCGTGTGGCGTAAATTGAGAGCTTGTGAAGATCTTTTTGGCTGTTTGATTTCTGGCATCTCTCAAGCTGCTGTTATTCGTGGAGGTCAGCTCCTCCGGGTTCTGCTTATTCGTTTTAAACCCCTTGTGCTGGCTACTTGCGCTCAGGTATACTCAGTTTTTGGCTAGATTTGCTCCGTATGATAGTTAATATCATAAAACAATCTTTTTTCTTCCTTGTGATCTTTTGTGAACAGGCCGATACTTCAGCTAGCAGTCAAGGATCTATGTTCAATAGTGTCCTGAAAACATGTTGTGAGTTAATTGAATTCGGTTGGTCCAGGGATCGGGCTCCCTTGGATACCTTTATCATGGGACTGGCAACTAGTATTCGTGAACGAAACGATTACAACGAAGAGGTTAGTATCCATTAACACTATTCCAGGCTTGCAACTGTTTCTTTTATATTAACAATAAGATGCATAACATTTTATTGAATTATCGATTAAAAGTTAGAAAACAATGGACAAAGTAAATTTCAGTGAGGCCAATTGACCAAGACACTCACACATTCTTCTGATTTTGGCTTGACATTCTTATGTGCATTATCAGGATGGAAAAGAGAAGCCAGCAACCCCACCTATACAGCTGAACATCATACATTTGTTGGCTGAGCTCAATGTTTTTGTTAAGAAGCATGAAGTTGTAGATATGATACTACCCCTTTTTATTGAAAGCTTAGAAGAAGGTGATGCTTCGACTCCTGGGTTATTGAGGCTTCGTGTAAGTTCCAATCTCTTTAACATAAAATCCTTATGCTTTCTCTTGAGCTTCATGCTATGTCATTTCATTTTTGCCTTTTCTTATAAATTATATCTTGCATTATTTTCTCAACCTGCTTTTGTTGAGTTACTGCAGCTTCTTGATGCTGTTTCTCGCATGGCGAGTTTAGGTTTTGAGAAGTCTTACCGCGAAGCAGTGGTTTTGATGACTCGAAGCTACATGGGCAAACTCTCAGAAGTTGGCTCTGCTGAAAGTAAAACCCAGGCACCTGAGGCGACAACGGAACGTATTGAGGTATGTTTCAACATTGCATCTGAATATTGGTAGGATACTCCACGAGGGGTGGAATTCTGCTGTAGCAAATAGTTGCTCACTGATTCAATCACCTCTAGACATTACCTGCAGGATTTTTGTTGATTGCAAGTGGTATTACATGTAATAAGTTGCGGTCAGATTACCGTCACCGCTTACTATCACTTTGCTCAGATGTCGGCCTGGCGGCAGAGTCCAAAAGTGGAAGGTAAAGTTTAGCAATTGTTGTTTGTAAAAATTCAGTTTTTGGATACTAATTCGTGAGTGACTTACTAACTAGTTAAACCAATATTTCAGGAGTGGAGCAGATTTTCTTGGTCCTCTTCTTCCTGCTGTGGCTGAAATATGTTCTGATTTTGATCCTTGTGTAGATATTGAACCTTCACTCTTAAAGCTATTTCGTAACTTGTGGTTCTATATTGCGCTCTTTGGGTTAGCACCTCCGATACAGAAAACTGCAGCTACGTCAAAGTCAGTTTCAACTTCACTTAATAGTGCAGGCAGTGTGGGCACCACTGCTCTCCAAGCTGTGGGTGGACCATACATGTGGAATTCATTATGGTCTACTGCTGTTCAACGTATTTCTCAAGGGACCCCACCTCTCGTAAGTTAACCTGGTTATTAAATAAGCACTCAGTTATCTTCGCTCTTGGCCAACTTTATTTTACGTGGGTAACTTTATTGATTTGAAATAAAAAAGAAATAATTGGATTTTCCTACCTCTGATTATAATCATCATTCATCAATATACTCGAATATACTTGTGCAAGCTTGTTTTGTTGGAACCATGGTGATTTTAACTTTAATTTGCGATCACTAAAGTTCATTTGTCCCTATCAATGTGAAGCATGATATCTCTCTGTATTCTATGTACATGAATCCACCAATAAAATTGGATTTCACTTGGCTTTGAACATTTTGAATCCAATGTTGTCAAAGCAGTATAGCGGTTCATGGCGGTTCGCCCGAAAAATGCCACAGGGATATAGCGTATCGGTATGGCGGGATATAGCGGTCATTAATTAAATATATTAAATAATATTCATATATTCATATATAATTCAAAAAATTAGAAAATAATAAAAATATAACATTAAAAACTCTAAAAACATGTAATAAAGCATAAAATAGAAAACAATTATATAAAAGTCTAGCAATTAAAGTCTTTAGTTCAAGTGTTCAACAAAACATAAAACCATGATAAGCTCAATAGACATCAATCATCAAGCTCAACATAGTCTTCTAGCTCATCATCATCACTATCATCGGCATCCATTTCATCTTCATCCTCCATTGCTTCATCCTCTTGATCTCCACTTACACTATCCTCAAATTCTTCCTTTTCCGATTCTTCATCTACAAGCGCAAGCCTTTTCCTTTTCCCTTTCCCTTTTCTAGGTATGATAGGTTCTTTTTTCTTAGAAACTCTAAGACAACTTGAACTAGATGTAGAAGATTCTTTCCTCTTCTTTGACCTAGTATATGTCCTAGGCTCTCCAACACCCGAAGCCTTATACACCATGTTCCAATCAAGTGTATCATCGTCATCATGAACCAAATGATTACCACCATCAATATCATCATCATCATCATCCAACTCCCCAACTAGCCACTCATTGCACTCATCAATAACATCGAGAATAATAGGATCAAATTCATCGGTTGCACTAAGCTTGTTCCTATCATGCAATTTTTGGTTATATTTCACATAAACCAAATCTTGCATCCTCTTATGCTCGAGCCTATTTCTCTTTTTTGTTTGAATCTACAAAATAAATATAATTAATCACATAATTGTTATTTATAAATATTATTAGAAACTAAATCACTATAAGTACAGTAAGTAATCTTTAAAAAAAAGTACATTAAGTAGTAAAGTACTAACCTGCTCAAAGACACTCCAATTGCGCTCACAACCGGAAGCTCTACATTATAGAATGGGTAAAGCATGTAATAGAACCACAAAATAGAAAAATACCTTGTCGTTGACTGCTGGTCGCTGGACTGTTGCTGGAAGGTGCTCGGCTGCTGTAGGTGGCGGCGGCGGCGGCGCGATGGTGGGTGGCAGATTGTGGAAGGACTGAAGGAGTAGAGATGAAAAGCGGCAGATTGGGGTTGTGGAATTAGGGTTTAGAATTATTGGGGTGGGCTGATTGGGCCTATGCAAAATTAAATTAAAAAATAAAAAGCCCAATAAAAGTCAAAATTAGCACCAAAAAGTCAAAATTGGGCTAAAATACCGCTATTGCGGGATATGGTAGCGCTATGGCGCCACGACCGCCACGGGTATGGCGGCCGCCACAGAAAAATGCTACGTATCGGTGTGGCGATAGCGTTTTCATTAAAAACTGATATGCTATAGCGCAATATCCCCTGCTATAGCCGCTATTTGACAACATTGTTTGAATCGTAAAGAGTATGATTAAAATGTCGTTTAATGGTTAAATCATGAATTGTTTTGTGTCCGAATACCTCTTTTCTCTTTAGATTAATTGCTTGAATATTACAAATGGTGTCATGTATGTCTAGTCCTCTTTCTTGGCTCAAGGATCTGAATTGGAAAGAAAGATGGTAGTAAGAAACAAAGAATGCTTGATATATTTCCTTTTCATGCTATCAGGAATTTAGATTTCACTGTGAAAAATAGAAAAAAAGAGAATGATAGTAGCATGCACTGCATGTTCATGTAAAGCAACTAAGACATTGGGTTTACTCTTATTTCAGAGGGTATTTTAGTTCATTTATCTTAGCATGTATTGTAAAATGATACTCTTGAACTTCAAGAATCAATATTAGAGTCCTTTGACCTTTTGTTGAATAACTTCATTGTTCCCTGTGTAGATGTACAATGATGATTAAAAACTCTTTTCTTAATTGGTTTCTAAAATGAAATCAAAGTTGATAAGGTGGAGTATAACTGTATAAGGTCCCTTAAACAGGTCAAATCATTCCTAGCATGTATCTTACGTCAAGTTTATGGTAGTGTTTTGGATATTATTTGATTTTATATCCGTTACTTGGGGCCATTATTGATGTTTTAGTTACATGTGCTAAGTACTTGGTAAAACTAATTTTTCTGATGGCAAAATTGTTTGTTCAGGTTGTGAGCTCTGTGAAATGGCTTGAAGATGAGTTGGAACTCAATGCTCTGCACAACCCAGGTAGTCGTCGAGGGAGTGGGAATGAGAAAGCTGCTGTGACTCAAAGAAGTGCTCTTGCTGCTGCTTTAGGAGGGCGGGTGGAGGTTTCTGCAATGAGTACAATCTCAGGTCTTTGAATAGCATATTTTATTTTGGCAAATCAGACTCCTATATTTGGATGTATTGAAATTAGTCACCATTCTTTTACTTAAGTGATTGACTCCAATCCTAAAAATTTGGATACCATATTTGACTTCTGCAGGTGTGAAAGCAACCTATCTTTTAGCAGTAGCATTTCTAGAGATAATACGATTTAGCAGCAATGGAGGTATTCTGAATGGAAACCCAAATGCAACTGGCTCTCGGAGTGCCTTCAGCTGCGCCTTTGAATACCTAAGAAGTCCTAATCTTATGCCTGCTGTATCTCAGTGTTTGACTGCTATTGTTCATCGGGCATTTGAAACAGCAATAACTTGGCTGGTATTTTCCTTCTCATCCTCTCTTCTGTTTGTCTTGTTTGTGGATCTGCACAAGTTTGGCTTATTCTTTTGGGCATTATATTGACAATTCAGCGGTCTTATTGGGATATTTCGTTTTTTTGGATAACTGCTGGCATAACTTGTACTCCCTCCGTTCCATAGTAGTGGAGGCATTTCCCCTTTTAGTAAAAGTCATCACATTTCTTCTCACTTACTTTACTCTCTCTTTACTTTATTCACTCTTCATCTCTATACCTTTTTCATTACCTACTTTATTCTTTCCTTACTTAACTCACTTAAACACAATTTTTCTTAAATCACGTGCCCAAAAGAAATGCCTCCACTACTATGGAACAGAGGGAGTACTCCTTAATTCTGGTGACCTTTATAAGAACAGTTTTCCAATTTAATTTATATAATGTGCTCTAAGCTTGTAAGTTGTTTGTTTATTCTGTTTGTTTCTTTCTCTCAATATGCTTTTCTTTATTCTATTATAGAGATTCCTTCTCTAAATGTCATGGTCTATATCAACTTTCTAGGAGGATAGAGCATCTGAGACTGGGCCTGAAGCTGAGATTAGGGAGTCTACTCTCTCGGTTCATGCCTGTTTTCTAATAAAAAACTTGTCCCAAAGGGATGAGCATGTACGAGACATATCTATTACTTTGTTAACTCAACTCAGAGAGAGATTACCTCAGGTAAAATGTCATATGGTTTTCTCATCATCTCACACTTCATTTTCTAGCTCACATTCTAAGAATACCTGTATATGGTTTACATGTCTTGCAGATATTGTGGAATTCATCTTGTTTGGATGCTCTTCTGCTTTCAATGCATAATGATCCACCTTCTGCTGTTGTGAGTGATCCTGCCTACATTACCAGTGTCCGAACTTTGTACCAAAAGGTTGTCCGTGAGTGGATTGTTGTGTCGCTTTCACATGCTCCGTGCACTAGTCAGGGTCTTCTTCAGGTTTGCAACTTTCATTACTGGAAGGCATCTATACTCATTGCATTTTTCATATTTTTTTCCTCGGTCTTTCTATACGGAATCTCAGCTCTTCTTGTACCCTTTCTATATTCAGGAAAACCTTTGCAAGGCTAATACTTGGCAGAGAACACAGCCAACAGCTGATGTTGTTTCTCTATTGTCTGAGATACGGATAGGCACAGGTAAAAATGATTGTTGGAACGGTCCAAAAACTGCAAATATTCCTGCAGTTATGGCGGCCGCCGCTGCTGCATCAGGTGGAAACCTGAAGTTGATGGATGGATTCAATTTGGAGGTTCTTGGTACTGGTATGGTCAGTGCGACAGCAAAGTGTAACCATGCAGGAGAAATTGCTGGAATGAGAAGATTATATGAGAGCATTGGTGGTCTTGATCAATCTACTGGTGGTCTAAATCAAGATAATCCAGATGGGTCGGCACAGCCACCACAGCCCAAAAAAGAATCCTTCAATGAGGTATTGCTTTCCAAATTCGTAAAGCTGCTTCAGAAGTTTGTAACTGTTGCAGAGAAAGGGGAAGAAGTAGATAAATCATCTTTCCGTGAAACTTGTTCTCAAGCCACTGCTTTGCTTCTTTCCAATCTGGTAATAACTTTGCGTAAACTTCTCCTTATATTAGTTATGACTTCAATTTCTTGTCTTTTTAAACATGATTTAACATATTTTATCAGGATTCGGATTCAAAATCAAATCCCGAGAGTTTTTCTCAACTTCTGCGCCTTCTTTGCTGGTGTCCAGCTTACATAACCACACTTGATGCTGTGGAGACTGGCGTGTTCATCTGGACATGGCTGGTTTCTGCTGCTCCTCAGTTGGGTTCGGTAGTTCTTGCTGAGCTGGTAGATGCATGGCTATGGACAATAGACACTAAGCGAGGCCTATTTGCTTCGGATATAAGGTGTTCTGGACCTTCTGCGAAATTGAGGCCCCAACTTGTAGCTGGTGAGCCCCAGTTGCGGCCAGAGAAGGACCCGGTTGAACAAATAATGGCGCATAGACTGTGGCTTGGATTTTTTATTGATCGATTTGAAGTAAGATTCAACTATCTACTCTCATAGGCCTTATTTAAAGCCTCTGTCGTCTGTATCAAATTTTAATTCTGATCCCAAATGTTACGCTTTAATTCTATACTCCTCCGTCCCGCAAGAATATGCCCTCTTTCCTTTTTAGTCCGTCCCACAAGAATATACACTTTCTAAATTTGGAAACTCTTTTCTCTCTTATAAGGTGGGATCCATTCTCCACTAACAATACTTTAATTACTTTTTCTTTCTACTTCTCTCTTACTTTACCAATTGTGCATTAAAACCCGTGCCCAACCAAAAGTGGATATTCTTGTGGGACGGAGGGATTGCTAAATAAGCTGCCAAAGATGACAAGTTAGAAATGTTGCATGACAAAAAATATTTTTGTCGTGGGTTCCTTAAGCTGTAACGCACTTATGAATGCGCGTTAACTTGTTGCGTTGAAATATTGTCTTTTCAGGTAGTTCGGCATGACAGTGTTGAACAGCTTTTGCTACTTGGCCGGATGTTACAAGGGACAACAAAACTCCCCTGGAATTTTACTCGACATCCAGTTGCCGTAGGAACTTTCTTCACCCTAATGCTTTTCGGTTTGAAATTTTGTTCGTGTCATACACAGGGAAACCTTCAGAACTTCAGATCAGGGCTTCAGTTGCTGGAAGATAGAATATATAGGTATAGCATTTTGTCATGTTCATAAATTTATTTTTTACATATTAACCGAGTGTATCTGTACACTGAGCTGGCTTGAATTTTTTTTTCAGTTGTTTGATTACTTTGACTCAGTGTAGACCTCTGATTCTATTCCTTTTTATAATATTTTTTCCGTTTCAAAAGAGCTGCCTTAGGGTGGTTTGCTCACCAGCCAGAGTGGTATGATTCGAGAAACAAATATTTTGCCCAGAGTGAAGCTCAATCCGTTTTAGTGTTTGTCCATCATCTTTCTAATGAGCGGGTTGACCCAACACACCATGATCCGAAAGCTCGGGGTGTTGAAAATGGCAGCTCCACAAATGACTCTGTAAGTAATTATAAAAATCCTGAAGTGCACAGACATACACCATAAAACATTTGATATTCTTTATGCATGGGTTTTACGAAGCTGAGGAAAAATTCTTATGTTCTGCAGAAGGATCACTATCATCCTATCTGGGGTCAGATGGATAACTATGCTGTTGGGCGAGAGAAGCGGAGACAGTTACTTCTTATGTTATGCCAACACGAAGCTGACAGACTTGAGGTTTGGGCTCATCCTGTTGGATCAAAGTAATGATCGTTGACCTTCTCAAACTATTTCATTGGATTTTGTTTTAGTTTAGTTGTGGTGATATATATGATATCTCCAATACTGAACTCGTGTACAGGGAAAGCTCTTCCCGGCTTAAAATTAGCTCCGACAAATGGGCTGAGTGTGCAAGGACTGCTTTTACCGTCGATCCTCAGATTGCTCTGTCATTAGGTGCACGATTTCCAGCAAATTCTTCTCTGAAGACTGAAATCACGCAGCTAGTCCAAGTACACTTATGAACTTTCCCGAGACTAAATAAATTTACATGTTAGCACAACATATTAGTTCAGGAGTGAGTAAATTAACACATACAAAAATTCAATAAGAGTCTTAATTAAAGCAAGAAAGCCTTACAACAAACAACTCCTTTCTGAGTCTATTAGTTTGATCTTAATACAGTTTCAGATTTCCCATTTCGAGTAAGACTATTATGTATAAGATGGAAGATGTAGATGAGACTTTTCATGTTTAGATGAGACTTTTCATGTTTAAACACATAACATATTGGTTGTATTTTCCATCTTTTTTCGTTATTTGTTTTGACATGGTTTTAACCTGTGCATTGTTTTTCTTCTTATTAGGCACATATAACAGAGATACGCAGTATTCCAGAAGCTTTGCCTTATTTCATAACCCCCAAAGCAGTAGACGACAATTCAACGCTTCTGCAACAATTACCACACTGGGCAGCTTGTTCAATTACGCAAGCTTTAGAGTTCCTTACCCCAGCATATAAAGGGCACCCTCGTGTCATGGCTTATGTTCTCAGGGTGTTGGAATCTTATCCTCCTGATAGAGTGACATTCTTTATGCCTCAGTTGGTGCAGGCACTAAGACATGATGAAGGGGTATGATGGCTTGCTTTCATGTGATTGCATTTTGGTGCCATATAGCAGAGTGATATTGTGAAGTAAAGAAGTCTACATATTAAAACTGCAAGCTAGGTGGTATTATTAGTTTGGTGCCATGTGTCCATGTCTCTTGAGTCGCCCTTGATTTGTATAATAGAAACAACTAGTATTTGCATGTTTAAGTAAATGATCTTACTTGAAATCATCACTTAAATTAGAAAATTTTTCAGCGTTCTCACTTTACTTGAATATTATATCAGAACTGTACTTTACATATTAGCAATTTCGATTTGCAGAAGTTGGTTGAGGGTTACCTTCTTAGAGCTGCTCAACGAAGTGATATCTTTGCCCATATTCTGATATGGCACTTACAGGTGAAAAAATTACTGATGGTATACAGCATATTATGCAATTTATCTATTGTTTGAATTATTTATGACAGGATTTTCCTTATAGGGTGAAGAAGCCTGTGTTCCTGAGGCAGGGGCAGGGACAGGGGCAAAAGATGCACCTTTGCCGTCTCCCACGGTATACTTCTGATGCAGAAAAGAACATAATACAATTTTTTCTGTTTTTACACATTCGTCATTGTAATCGTTAGTGTGTATTCTCTAAATCCATGATAATTATGTTAATAGTTATAGGCATAGATGTTTCTGCATGTTATATTGATCTTCTGCAGAATTCCAAGCATTTCTTTATTTGAATGTCATATATAGTCACATATTATTGTATGTGAAGATTGATTTTGTTTGTTGACTGATAATAGATGGCTTGCAGTATATCCATTCTAAAACAGTCCTTAAGTATGATAGTTTCCCTTGGAAATACTTTAATAATCAGTTTCTGTTTCATCATTTCTATTTTAGTTTAGTTCTGAAGCTGTGGTCTTTTTTATACTTAACTAATTTTTTTCCCTCTCTTTTTCTTCAGACTGTCGCCTTTCAAGCTTTGCTTCCAGTAGTAAGAGAAAAAATAATTGACGGTTTCAGTCCCAAAGCGCGTGCTATTTTTCAAAGAGAATTTGATTTCTTTGACAAGGTTACATCTATATCCGGTGTCCTCTTTCCAATTCCAAAAGAGGATAGGCGGGCTGGCATAAGAAAGTAGGAATTACAATTCAAATTTTGCTTGTTGTGTCTCCTATTTAATGTTAATGGCGAGATACCTTTTTTTTTAATATTGATAGAGAATTGGAGAAAATCCAAGTTGATGGAGATGACCTCTACCTACCTACTGCTCCCGGAAAACTTGTAAGGGGTATACAGGTTGATAGTGGAATACCTTTACAATCAGCAGCAAAAGTTCCTATAATGATAACATTCAATGTCATCGAGCGGGATGGGGATCATAATGATATAAAGCCTCAAGCTTGTATTTTCAAGGTATATGACATTCTGAATGGATTGGGTGCTTAGCATAGTTCATCTTAAGGTATTAACTCCATGAACTGCTGATCCGTTGGACCTGTAAGCTTGTATGTATTTGAATGTTTTCGTAGTTCAATTCAAGTTTGGAGCAAAACTAATGGCTACTGGAGTTTGCTAGGCACGTATTACCTGGTTTATAGTTTATAAGGACGGACTGATAGATAAGATCAAAAAGTGGTTGATGTATTAGCAACAACAGAAAGAAGATCTTATGACAGAACAATAGCCAAGTAAAGAAGGCACATCAAAGTTATGAAGTAAAGGCAGTTGTGTATTTGATCTGAGGCTATCTGTTGCAAAGTTTGTGCAGACTTTAAATATATGTACATGTGGGGCCCTTGAACCTAAATCTTTATTTTGTGATTTACTAATTTGGGATCATGTAGGCAGATTTGAAATAAGGATAGAATTTCTTTTTTTGTGTGTCTGTCTGTGATTTGTTCTCTCTTTCTAAGATTATGCATGTGTTAATCTTCTTTATGTGGTTTGCAGCATGCCTGTGTACTGCATGCAATTAAGAAAGTATCCATGTTAATTTGTTTCCTAGTTGTAGCAAAGAGAAGTAGATAAGCATGTCTGAAAATATATGGTTCTTATCCTGATGCAACTGGTTTGCTTGTAGGTTGGAGATGACTGCCGACAAGATGTACTTGCTTTGCAAGTTATTTCGCTTTTGAAGGACATCTTTGAAGCTGTTGATCTTAGTCTATATTTGTTTCCTTATGGAGTACTCCCAACTGGCCCAGAGAGAGGAATTATTGAGGTGTGTCAACGTCATCTATTTCATTATACTTCTATGAACAATTTTTGGCATGCCCTGACTTTTTACCATACGCTTTCTTCACAATTTAATGCTCATCATGCATCTATTGCCTTTTATCTTTCTTTCTAATTTGCTTTTCTTGGATATTATGGATAATATATTAATGTGCACCTCGCCACTTGGTGAATTAGTTAACAAAATAAGAGATCTGTCGACTATCCTGTTTTATTTCGTACGGCAGAACACATATTTTTTATTTGTGCAAGCACCAAAACTAAACTGTTCTAGGCGTGAAACTCAGAATGATGATTAACGACACAAGCACAATTGTCTATTGGACTCTTAGAAAAATGGGACTGTCATTCTAATGGATCAAACATGATTGTGTTAAATAACTGTCATTCTAATGGGAAGAGAATATTAAATAACTGGTTCACTTGCACATGGTTGTTCACAAAGACAAAGTATGAGGCTTATACTAATATTAAGTAGTAACTCTCAGGATGTATTCAGGATTACTCCACTGTACCAATCAGCATTATAACTTAAGTTATTACTTATTCTGAAAAGTGTCACGAGGCAATATATTTAAAAAAACTTACCAAATGCCATTCTAATAAAGTTTTTTTGACATGTATTGTTGGTGTCCTATCTGGTTGAGAAAATGTAAAAGGCTTGTGTTGGTTGTCGAGAAGGAAATTTAACTTGCATTACTTATTTGTTCTGAAGAAGCTGGTGCTCTATGCTGTATCCACAGTGCATCTTCTTGAATAAGCTATGGGTGCTGAGCTCTGAAGCAATTCCCTTAAATAGCTCGACATATTCTCATATCCGCTTCCTATCAATGTTTGCCCTAAATTTCCTACCTATATGCTTGACAGGTTGTGCCTAATTCTCGAAGTAGGAGTCAGATGGGCGAGACCACTGATGGTGGTCTATATGAGATATTTCAACAGGACTTTGGGCCAGTTGGATCACCCAGCTTTGAAACTGCTAGGGAGAATTTTCTCATTAGCAGTGCTGGATATGCAGTTGCTAGCCTCTTGCTTCAACCAAAAGATAGACATAATGGGAATCTTTTATTTGACAGGTAAGTGCATATGCGCATCAATGCTTAAAATACAATAACCCAAAGCTTTACTTGGTCATTTCAAATCCATAGATGGATTCTGTGGTTCACAATACCATCCTTTAAGTCTCCAAAGTTCATTATTTAGATTGCCATTATTTTTTGGCATGAATCAACTTGTACTCTATTTTGTTACATTCTACAAATATTTTGATGTTCTATCTTAAGGAGATGGGGATTATTTTGTTGTTGAATGATTAGACACACCATGTTATCAGGATGCATTACAGTCTCTGATGATTCAGAGTGAAAAAAATGTGATTGATGATTAAAATACATTTAACAGTCAACTTGTATAGCATGAAAATCTATGTTGGTTCAATTGTGCAGTTAGTTTTAATAAATGGAGTACTTACTACCTTTTACATCCTTAGACAATCGATTTTGGCCATGCTAAGCCTGTTGTGATTCTTTGTGAATGCAGTGTAGGTAGGCTCGTTCATATTGATTTTGGTTTTATTTTGGAAACTTCTCCTGGTGGAAACATGAGGTTTGAAAGTGCTCACTTCAAACTGAGTCACGAGATGACTCAACTACTCGACCCATCAGGGGTGATGAAAAGTGATACGTGGTACCAGTTCGTAAGGTAATGTGTTAGTAGTATCTTGGTCTGTCTCTCTTTTCAAGAATTATGCTTGATGCTAGCTAACGTTCTCATCTTTCGTTGTGCAGCTTGTGTGTAAAGGGTTACCTTGCTGCACGCCGCTACATGGATGGGATCCTAAGTACGGTGGCCATGATGCTCGACAGCGGGTTGCCTTGCTTCAGCAGAGGAGATCCTATTGGAAATCTTCGAAAGAGATTCCATCCAGAAATGAGCGATCGCGAAGCAGCCAATTTTATGATCCGCATATGCACTGATGCCTACAATAAGTGGACGACGGCTGGATACGATTTGATTCAGTATCTCCAGCAAGGCATTGAGAAATGAGGAAGTTGTATAATCTTGGTCTCCTTATGTTTTTTGACGCTTGTATGTTGTAGCTGGGAAATGAGGAGAAAGCCACGAAAATATAGGTGTTATTTATTTGGCGATGCTCCTGATAATTTATTTAATTTATATTTATTGTGGTTTCGTTTAAACCTTTTCAGATAGAACTGAGAAACAGAGTTGCGATGCGTGGTGTGATCCATCCAACTTGTAAAAATGTAGCTCGATTTCATCATGGAAATATTCGATTAATTTATTTCGTGCCACTTATATGTGATCCCTCAACTTGAAAAACTGTAGTAGCTCGATTTCATTACGGTTAATTTATTTCGTGCCACTTATATTTATATTATGATTTCATATTCTCTTTTGCTTATGCTAGAAACTCTGGGGTTATCAGAGTACTAATCCTACTTGTTTCTAAACTAGTGCGTGCAATACATTAAATATGGCATGTTAATTTCAAAATTAGAAAATAAACACCTTAATATATTCTGTTGGGAGTTATTAATTGCTTTGGGAATAGAGAGATAAAAGTATGCTAAATTAGAAATAAGCAAATCATAAAAAAAATGCACACAATGCAGAATAGGAGTATATTTTATCTTAAAAATCATCGAAGCATATAAGTCAAATAAATATATAACCTTTTTTTTTATTATAGCAAATATTTATCGTAATGAATGCCACCGCCGTGGTTCGCTCCACAGCGGCGGTGCAATTTCCAGTTCCCCGTGCTCACTCTACCGGAGAAAATTACGCCGCAGTTGTTAACAGCTCAGCAATAGAATGTCGGAATCTAAGCTACTCCGTCAGGACTCGGCAGGGAAATTTTGTCCCAATTATCAACGATTGCTCTCTCACCATCCCCTCCGGCCAGTTCTGGATGCTTCTGGGTCCCAATGGCTGCGGGAAATCTACACTTCTAAAGGTATATAACGATTTTGATTTTTGACATATGTAATGTGTGTGAATTGTTGTCAATTGTTTGTTGAAATTCTAGACAACTTATTTCCTGGATATTCGTGAAGATACCTATATTGGAAGCAACATTAATTTGTTTTATTGTTTCACCTGTGTGCATGATGTATTATGATGCAAACATGTATGGGAAGTGTGTGGTTGCGATATTGGGGAATGGATATTTCTCTAATCTCATGAACCCTAATTTCTTAATTTAAACACAACACATTGCAGATTTTGGGTGGTTTATTGAATCCAGGTGGTGGGTATTTGCATGTGAATAAGCCCAGGAGTTTTGTATTCCAGAATCCTGACCATCAGGTACCGATCAAGTACATGTCACGTTTGTAACTCTGTAAATTATTTCTCTGATGCAGTCAGATTGCCATAAATCCCTTTTTGTTTGTCTTTTTCCTAAGTTAAAATGTTTTGATATAAGCCACCAGCACTTTAGAACACTAAGCTGATATATTTAGGAACACTTTACAAAGGTGTTATGCAGTTTGTTGTGACTGTGATTTATGTTGGTTGGAATATATTATGGGACATGCCATCTTTCTTCAACAAGTATAAGATGTAGGACCTACATGATAAACACTTATTTAACTTCTCCTCCTCATGTATATATGGTTAATGTTAGGAAAACGGAGGCATTGTCGTGGATCTAATTAGGTAATGCACAGGATACGTCAGAAAACTTTGCTATTATATCGAAACTTTTGTAGGGCTTCTATCATTTCAGTTTTTGTTATCAGAAATGGCCATGTGTGGCTACATGTCAAATCTGTGTTAGTCAGAAATTATTTTTATAAGCCATTTTGTAATCTCGCCATTCTTTTGGCAGGTAGTTATGCCCACTGTGGAGGCGGATGTGGCTTTTGGCCTTGGCAAATTCAATATAGACAATGATGAGATTACATCTAGAGTGGCTGAAGCTTTGGATGCTGTAGGCATGTATGAATATTTGAAAGTATGTCAAAACTCAAAATAAGATAAATTATTTAAATGTTTATGAGCTATATATTTCTGCGAGTCTGACTGTTGTCTTCAACCATCTAGAGACCCGTCCAGACCCTTAGTGGTGGTCAGAAGCAAAGGGTTGCTGTAGCTGGCGCTCTGGCGGAAGCATGCAAAGTATTGTTACTAGATGAACTTACATCATTCTTGGATGAAGATGATCAGGTATGCTAATGGCCTAGTTTCTTTTTTTGGTTGTTTGTGGAATGGAGGATAAGAATTTCATGGCCTCTCACAACTTGTGCTATCTGAAGTAAAGTAGGTGAAATCCTAAAATAAAAAACCACTCTCTGAAATCCTGAAAATTTTGTTCCATGTGATGAGCAAAATACATAGAAGAATCACAAGTTCAAAACGTATCACAGAAAAGTAAAATTGAGATATCCAAATTTTCTACCAAAAATAAAAAGGTGAGATATCCACACCTATCCTACAGATGTTGGACTCACTTCTACTGGTAATGATCCTACTTAAAACACATACCATCACATTTTCACTTTGCCTGTATTGGTATGTTGAGCTATATGGTTGGTTAGATATATGCACGGCTGCATGTGCATTGGTCTTTCCATATTATTAAGTTCAGCATTAGATATATGCATATTCTTAAGACGTCAAATAAGTTAGTTTTGTTGTGATCTACTCTCTCCGTTCCATAGTGGTGGAGTCATTTTGCCATTTTGGTACGTTCCATAGTAGTGGAGTCATTTCTTTTTTTAGTAAAAGTCAACACATTTCTTCTCACTTACTTTACTCTCTCTTACTTTATTCTCTCTTCATCTCTCTACATTTTTCATTTCTTACTTTATTTTTCCTTTACTTAACACAATTTATCTTAAAAGAAATGTCTCCACTACTATGGAACGGAGGGAATACATTCTTGCTTAATTTGAGGCCATGGCTTCATATAATTGTTTATTAACATGATATGATGTCACAATTTACCTAGTATTGCTGCATACCCAAGTGTATTTGAACATGGGCTCTAGCTTATATTAGTACTATATGTATCGACCTACTATATGTTGAGATGCATCATTCAAAATGTGAACAAAGATCATTTGCTATTTTTTGATAGGTTGGGGTTGTAAGAGCAGTTAAAAGCTGTGTGGCTAGTTCCAAAGGAACTACAGCATTATGGGTTACTCATCGTTTAGAAGAACTCGAGTATGCAGATGGTGCCGTCTACATGGAAGATGGAAGGGTTGTTTTACAAGGCAATGCTTCCACCATAAAGAATTTTGTTGAGTCTAAGCAAGCTTCTTACATTAAGCATATCAATTCTTGAATATTTAGCATCGCCATGTATCTTTTCACTGGATTCCAGTATACATCTATATCTACTCTCACATTTCTTCAATAATACATCAAATTATCAAAACATGTAATCGATTTTTTAGTGTAGCTAATGATTATATTGCTAGCCTCGAAGCTTTTGGATATTATAAATATAAATTTGTAAGGAATAAATATATAAATTTGGATATTATAAGACCTTGAAATAAGACCTGTCAAACTAGTAAGGAATTGTTACTCATTACAACACAAGTAAGATAAATATCGAGTTTAATTTCTACCAACCAATGGGGGCGACAAATGTAATGCCCGACTTGTACATGTTTGGAGAAAAAATAAATAAATTAAAATCAAAGAATTGGTCTTCCATAGTATAAAGTTGCAACACAATAACATACTGTGGTCTTTTGCTTTGCTTTCATGTAAGCTATTGAGATGCATGTGTAAAACCCCACAGCTGCAAGAGAAATAACAAGATCAGCAAAAAAACCAGTATATGTATTAGTATAAGTACTGTTTAAAAAATAAAATAAAAAACACCTAGTGTGGGCACCCGTGAATAAAATCTCATTAAGATGCATTAAATTAAAATGTACACGATTTATGAAGGGTAAATAGCTAGAATGAGTACCTCTACATCCTTCAATACAAACTCTTGATCATGAGCTAAACACGAGTTCCCAAATGTTTCACAAGGTCCACTGGTTCCAGATAATCTACAATGGAGGATCAACAAATAAGTCAAGACTAGCTTATAAACTCATTCTTGAAAATGTAGGAGGGCTCTAATTTTCTTTGTTGAAAAGAGAATTCTTGTCCAGAAAACATACTTATAATTCTAGTAGTTGTAATTGCACCTTTTCTATTACTAACATGGTGTTAAGCTCAATCAGGGATTCAAGATCCAACGTCATATTTTACAAAAAGGCCTAAAATCTTACTGTATAAGATACAGGAGTTGTCGTGCTTTATTAAATAAACTTAGTGAACCCCCCCCCCCCTAGTATGAAGCCATGTGGTAAAAGAACTTACAGATCTTCGTTCAAGCGCAGAGCAAACTTGGCACCTCCTCCAAAAGCAATCAAATCATTCAAGCACAAATAGAAGTATCTATTCACACCTATACAAATAAACGGATAAAGGTAGTCAGTTCTGAGATTATAATAGTGACTAGTGTTACAACACGTTTCAAGTGAACTCCTATTGATATTTAATCATAGCAATCAGGCAATACTCTAAATATATGTTTATGAAAAATTATTCATTTCAACAATGCAATCTAGCACGCATCCTCGAAATATGAATCACAATCTTTTGTTCATTTTACTTGACAGTTAGCATCTACGTAAGTAAAACCTAACCATAGCCCACATATGCTAAAAATATCTATGAATCCAAAGAATTACTTAATCATGTGAACCGGGTAACATCCCGCTAAGATAGAGCACACTCTTACTATGGTTACAATGGGATGTGCTTACCAGTTGCTCTGAATAGCCTTGATTCACCATATATTGTCGTGAAAACAAAACTTTGATTTGTTCCCTGTCAAGTAGAGGACAATAGGTAATAAACGGCGTAAGAAGGTCAAATGTGCTACTGGAATTCGGAAACAGTAATTTGGAACATGATTTCCATAGCTGAGAGAAGCATATGCCATACTTGATATTTCCTTTTTGAAGTAGCCTTTAAAGGGCGATCAAATAAGCCACCAAATACAGCACCCTTCTTGTCTCCGGTGATCTAAAGACAAAATATGGATCAGTTGTAAATGATTAGAAGTTTCAAAAAAATATGTAAGCAGGTAGATCTAGAGGTCAACGTACCAATAAACTTGGACCGTTCAGATCAGCACTCTTTCGGATAAGTGTGTTTAGTGATATGCCATGTCTTGCCGTACTGCCCTTCATTCAGTAAATTATAGAGCGTGCATCAAGCCCTGATTGTGAAATTACATAACTGAATGCAGTATCAACAAATATAAATCGATTTTACCTGTACAGTAGAGCCCATTGGCAACCTTTCACTATGTTAGGGAGTGATGCCTCGAGGAACTCATATAGATCTGGAGAGATGAACACAGATTCATCGACAAAGCTGGGCAAGGACTTCTCAAAACTATGTGGCGTAAAGACATCTTCAAATGTATCGGAGCTAGAGCCACTACTAGTGCTTCTCTCAGCATCAGGTACTGAATTTTCTAATTGGCTGCCAAATGAATCAGGATTCTGGCTCCTCACCGAGCCATGTCCACTATTTTCTTTTTGAAAATCATCATAGCTTTCTGTCCTGTCCAAGGGTTTATCTTTCAATGAAAAACTTTTACTTCTCCATTGAAACGACTGTGAACCAGTAGACGTAACTCCGTTAGCTTGCTCATTTGGTCGGTTCCAGCTGAAACTGGCTGAGGGGAGAAAGGAAAGCATAGAAGACGGCGACTTTCCATTCTTAGCATGCAATCTGGCCTACACAAATAGAACCTAGTATTGTTAAAAAAATATTTAAACAGTATAGATACTTGTTGAGTATCTAAAAACAATGAATATCAACTACAGAACCTTACCATGCTTGAGGCTTCAGATATTATAACATATGAAAATATAACAACAACATGAAATGCAATCAGCACTTTTCAAGAAAGAATCATCAAGCATTAACCCAGCTAGAGCTACTCCCGTTGATCCAACACCACGTAATATCTCCTTTTACCTTCATGAAAGCCTCTATCTAGCTAAAATTCAGATTGAACCAAATGAGACTGCTTTTGAAGTCCAACTCACATTCTTGTCCAGGTACATTCATCACTAAAGATTAGGTATTAAGCTGAATCTATTCTTCAAGGTCATTTAACCTAAAAATAGATGAATTTATGACAAAAAGGAAGCTAATTGACGCTGCCTTTTCCCATCAGATCACAATACTATTTTTGACATTTTCAGGTGTTTCAGCTCGATCAAACCTATTATAAGCCCTAACTGAATCAGGATCAAATTGAGCACTATTCCTGCATCATAAACCCAAAAATTTCCCCAAATAGCATAACTAATTACCAAAACAAATCTCAAAACACAACCACATTGCACCAAAAAAAAAACTAAATTCAAAGCCTTCACACATGGATCATATGATTGCTTTTACCAAAATCATCAAATCGCTTAAAATCAATTTCAACCATTCATATATTAAAAAATATACAGGAAAAAGCCTAAAAAGGTAGCCAACGAAAGGGTACCTCAGGTTCTTGATCTACCACCTCATTGGATGTCTGCGAATCGGAAAACAAACTCGATAATTTATCGTAAACCTTGTCTCTAATGACGTGCATTCTTCCCTTCCCTTTCAATACCTTTCTTCCCCCCTTTTGTAGAGAATTCCGTGCAGGTTATTGTTTATTAGGGGGGAAAGAAATTGAAAAGATTGGATTTTTAAGAAGCCCAGATCCAGAATTGGGTAAAAGTGATGTGGAAGATTAATAAAAGTTGCTATTTTTGAGGGAAGAAAGAATGTTGAGAAGGAATGATGATGCAGTCACCGACTGTCCTCGATCCGTGTCAATTGAAGCGGAAAATTGGTGTCAATTTGAAATAAATTCCTTTTCTAAGTGCAAAAATAAAATTTTTAAAAATTCCTTCTGTCCAAAGAAAGGAATAAATATTAAAGTTTCATACTCCAACGTTACTCATCTGATCTAAGTAAATAATTAAATCAATATTCGACTGAGTTAGATATGGAACTTTAATTTTAAATTATTAGATTTTAATGATAATTGATGATTAAAAATTGAACAAGATATAAGTTGTAATTAATAAATAATAGTAGTAATAATAATGTTTTTGTAAGTTTTAATTAAAATAACCATTTCTAATTAATGTTCTTCGGTCGTTAAGGTTTTCGGTACTTTATCTTAGCGACTAAAGTAATCCCAATTCACAGACAAATAATTTCAGTCGAATAATTATAATTGCTGTTTATATGTTTTATGATATTTATTTATTTCCATTAGTTTAAGTTATCAACGTAAAAGATTTATATGTTGAAATAACAATTATTCGAGTCACAAATATAAAGATACAGCGTAATCTTTTCAGTAGTAATATTTATCTTTAAAATTTTCTCCTTAAACTATAATCGAAGAATACCGGTTTGTGGCAATTTAAAGGTGCTCTATCGATGAAAACAACTGAAATATTATTATTAATCAACAAAATGATTAGTTTTAAAAAGTGTTCTTTGAGGACATTTATTTGGGGCCATTATTATTTCATAAAAACGAAAGCTTTCAAGATTAAATCCACAAAGTATTCGAAATAGTTTTTATAGGAAACATTTAGTATAAAAGTTGGATATGAAACGTCTGTGGCCCTCTTTCACATGAAATAAAGTAGCATTTCATAATTAGAAATAAAGTAGCATCTCTATATATTTGAAATTTCATAAAGGTGATTTAAGAACTTAATATATTGAGTAAAGGTATTCACAATAGGGGAGATGAGACGACTCCTATCAAAAATTCACCATGCCACATCATTATCCTATCTCATAGCCTTCCAATAGGTCTCATAGTCTTTAATAGCCATTCAATTTAATTAATTTTAATATTTGCTGTTTATTATATCTAGAGAGAAAATTTATACTCGAAAAAATGAAAGGCGTGAATAAAATAAAGTGCAATGAGAGCATTCACAATATGGGTGGTATTAGAGGTGAAGAGCCGTGGGACAGCGCCAGGGTTGGAACGGTACGGTATACCACGTCGAAATGGTCATACCGCATACCGTACCGTACCGTGCGGTATGACCAAAAACATACCTTTACCGTACCGCTTTTATCGGGATACCGTACCGTGATTTCGGTATACCGCAATATGCGGTATACAGTGATTTCCGGTATATACCGTGTTATTTGCGGTATATACAGTAAATTTGAGGTATATACCGCAATTGCGGTATAACGCGGTATATACAAAATGCATACCTTTACCGTACCTAAAACTGTCCGTAAACCGAAAAGTACGGTATACCGAAAATAAGGTATTTTCAGTATTTTTCGGTACGGTAAGTGCGGTATTTCGGTATATTTTGCCAGCCCTAGACAGGGCTCGGACAACTTTTTAAGCAACTCAAATACAGTACATCATTTTAGTAACCATTTAAATTTGGTACACGAATAGATATGATCTTTTGTTTCTGATGATTGGGCGAATTTTTGATGGTAGTAAATGCAGGTAAAAAATATATAGATCACGACACAAGGAATTACGTGGTTCGATTTACTGAGGTAAATCTACGTCCACGGGAAGAAAGGAGGGCAAGATTGTATTGCTTGATCTGGTTTACAGCTTACAAATACAGCTTGCTATATGATATTTGATGTTTAGAGAGCTTCTTCCTCCCCCCTAGTCTATCTGATCTAAGTTCTATTTATACATTGAACTAAGATCGTGGCTTGCATCACCACTAACTAGGTCGTGGCTTACATCACCACTAACTAGGTTGTGGATGTCGTGGAGGTCATGAGATCCTGCATGGGTTCACTATCTCTTTGTTTGGTCCGCTATCCTGCATGAGATCCTGCATGAGTTGACACCACTAAATAGATCGTGTAGTGGAGGTCGTGGAGGTTCTGCATGAGTCCACTATCTCCCAGTTCGGTCGAATACTGAGACCGAACTGCTGAACTATTGCCGAGCAGCTTTTGCCGATCTGAGAGTAGAGCTTGATTGGTCGGCTTTTACCGAGCTGTGGGCTGGGGCCGAACTCTTTGGCAATGCCGAACTGATACTCTTCCTTGGGCTTTGGGCTGATGGGCCGTCACTGCTATTGGGCTTGTTTAGTACGTACCCCATCACTACCCCCCCCGAAAAGCGAAGTGAATCACTTCGGCGAAGCGAGTCACTTCGGCATTCTGGATAAAGGTACGGGGGAGGCTGACGTTAGGGGACGTGCCTTGCGCGTGACTGCATTAAATGCGACAGTAAAATCCGGCCGTTGAATCCTGAAAAGGTGGGATTCGAAACGGTGCGATGATTTTGAAATCTTCTCCGAATCTGATAAATACGTCCTTTCTTCATCATTTGAACACTTTTGCTATTGCTTCTTCTGCATTCTCTCTCTTTTGCGTAAAAATTTCCTTCCGCTTTCAAGAATTTCTTCAGAATTTCTTCAGACTTTCAAAGAGTAAGAACCATGTCTTCTTCTTCTTCTGAGTCAGGTAGCGGTAGGAAAGGGGGTAAGGGGTCTTCTAGCCGGAAAGAATCCGGGGAGAAGACCGTAGAGTATTTTCACAGCATCTTGAGTAAGGATACTGTGATATCCCTACACGAAAAATATTTTTTTCCTGGGGGGAAGGTTGCGATTCCCGACGACCTTCATAGGGCTGACTCGCCGCCGGAGGGTTACGCCACCGTTTATGAAGCCGGCTTGGAATGCGGGCTTCGTTTCCCTCTTCCCCCTGCCTTTGTAGAGCTGCTTGATTTTTTTCAACTCCCTTTAGGTCAGGTGACTCCGAACTCTTGGAGGCACTTATCGGCCTTTGCTGCCGAACTGCGTAGGCTAGATAAGGATCTGTCTCTGAGGGCAATCCTTAATTTTTTCCAGTTTAAGAGAAAAGGATCTTGGTTTTACTTGATCCCTTTACAGCCTTTTAGGGCCTTCTGCAAAACCAAGTGGCCAAAGTGGCAACATCGCTTCTTTTTTTATAATAGGACAGCGGCTCCGGGCTTTCCGTGGAGAGGGCCGAAGTCCGTGATTCCTCATCCTCGGTTAGAACCGTTGGACGAGCTCGAGGGCGAGCTCAATAAGATTCCTATGATTAGGAAGCAGTACCTGGAGTCTGAGCTCGTCAAGGGCGACTTCGTGTTCGACTCCTCGTCTTCGGACGAAGAGACCGAGGGTGAGGAATTCTTTTTTGTGCCTTACTGCTTTTGTGGCGAAAACTAACCTTGCTTTCTTGCTTTTTGGCAGTGAACTTGCTAAACAAGCTCGGTCGCAAATCCTCCGATTCTAAGGAACCGGAGAGGCCGAAAACCACCAGCTCGGCGTCTGATGCCGAGAAGAATCCGAAGAGGCAAAAGACCTCTTCGGATCCAAAGAAGCCGGAGTCGACTTCGGCAAGGGGGAAGGGGAGGATTCAGAAACCCCCAAGAGCGCCAGAGAAAGACGTGGTCTTGGCGCCTCCTTCGGAACATATCTGTGAGCCCTTTTTATGGCCCACGGACTTCGCCGAGGTGAATTCTCTTCTTGATTTTCTGGCCTTGCTTTTTTTCCCGTATTTTTGTGGCCCCTCGGTTGACTTTTTCCTTTTTCCATTTTCAGAGGAACGATATGCTCTCCAAGCTCGTCGCCGTTGAACTCTCCAAAGCGTCCAACGATTATGCTGAGATGCAGAGGAAGTTGGCGGCTGCTCGTCACCAGGCCGAACAGGCTAAGGCAGACTTTGAGAAGACCAGAGCTGCTAGGATCTCGGCCCAGGATGAAGCCCAGTTTGCCAAGAACCAGCTCGTCATCCAGCGAGAGCAGACGAAACGGAGGGATGCTGCCGCCGTGGTTGCCCAAGGGGAGGTTCTCCGTGCTTTCGCGGAGAAACTCTTTCTGAGCAATCAATTTTCGGCCTTTGTCGGTGATCTGCTGAAACTGATGACCGATAATGCCGAGCAGGGGCCCGAAGTCGTCCTGCCGCTGTACGGCCGAGAGATAGCAGCTCGTCTCCAGAGTCTGCCGCTCCTTGAGGAGCTTGCTTCGTCCTCGGTTCTGCTTTCTGCTGACCGAGTTCGTAGTTGCCGAGCTGACCGGGACGAGAATATGGAGGCTATCTTTGCCTCCTTAGGGCCAGTTTCACCCGCTCCAATTTTCCACGGAGAGGGTGAGACCGAGCAGCTTGATCAGCAGACCGGAGACAGGCAGGCCGAGCAAGAGGTACTGCTGATCGGTGATGGGGGCACCGAGCAGGCTGGGGGGAGCAAGGAGGCCGAGGCTGAAGCTGAGGCAGACAAGGAGAAGGAAGCTGAACCTCACCGAGGAGCCGGAGACGAAGCTGGCGGAGTATGATTTCGTCTCCCTTCTCTTAGTTTAGTTTCTTCCTTCTTGTAAAATGGCCTTGAAGCCCTCCTTGTGTAAAATTTTTTTTCTTATGAATGAAAAAATTCTTCTTTCTACACTTGTGTCTTCGTATAGCTTTTCGTACTCTCTTTTACTCCTGTTGTGGTTTACTACCTGTTCAGTAAACTGAAATGCCGAACTGACATAGCTGCTTTGTATTCTTAACTCTTAAGGAGCTGGAGGTACTTCACTGGAAGCGGCTGTACTCTTCCGCTTTAGACGAAGCTGAGAAAAAAGCCATAGCTGACCAGATGAAGAATGACGAACTCTTGGCTTGTTTAGTGAAGCTGGAGGCCGACAATAAGGACTTAGAGTCCGAAAAGAAAGATCTGGAGGCCGAACTGAATACTGCCGTCGCTGAGAGGACTGCGTATGAGGATTTCATCAGCAGGCGCGGGGGAATGACCATCTCTGAAGTTCAGGAACGAGTTGACGAACTGTGGGAGGAATATCATGTACTCCGGAGGAACAATGCGCTGGAGAGCTCGGCTTGCCAACAAGTCGTGAAATCATTGCGGCGCTGGGCTTCTCGGTACGACATCATTCTTTCCCGGCGTCCCTCAATCGAGAGATTCCTTAGGCATTTCCCGCCAACAGATGCTCACACTCCAGCTCAAACCTCTGATCCATTTGCTCAAAATCCTACTCCAAATCAGCAACGAACTCAGGAGCAACCGGAAACGTCAAGACGAGAACGGACTCAGGAGCAACCGGAAACGTCAAGACAAGGACGGACTGAAGTTCGTAGAGGAGCTGTGATTATGAGTGAGCAAGATCAACAAATGCTTCGTGAAGAGACTCTTCGCCGCCGAGGTGCCAGAACTTCCCGGACTCAAGGAAGAGGCGGTAGGTCGATCAGAGCATCTCGTCGACCTGCTTATTCTTCAGCTGCCCGGAACGCCCGAACTCTGCTTCACGAGGATTTTTTGAATAGGTGGCTCAACTTTAGCAACCGTGGACAGTAGAATAGTCCTTTGTAATAGCGTAACGCCTTCTCGTAGGGCAGCGGAGTTGTATGCCGAACAAGTTTTAATAAATGAAATCTTCATTTCGCTTCTATCACTGCGTATTTACAGCTCAGCGAAAAAATTTCATCGTGCTCGTCCTCGGTCTTATGAAGTAAACTTCTTTGACCGGACTCGTCCTCGGTCTTATGAAATAAACTTCTTTGACCGGACTCGTCTTTGGTCTTATGAAGTAAACTTCTTTGACCGGACTCGTCTTTGGTCTTATGAAGTAAATTTCTTTGACCGGACTTGGTCCTCGGTCTTATGAAATAAACTTCTTTGACCGGACTCGTCTTTGGTCTTATGAAGTAAACTTCTTTGACCGGACTCGTCTTTGGTCTTATGAAGTAAATTTCTTTGACCGGACTTGGTCCTCGGTCTTATGAAATAAACTTCTTTGACCGGACTCGTCTTTGGTCTTATGAAGTAAATTTCTTTGACCGGACTAAGCTTGTGTCCTAATTTGGCGAGTTTTATCGCTCGGATCGGACTTTCCCTTGTCCTAATTTGGGGATCGGACTTTCCCTTGTCCTAATTCGGCGAGTTTTATCGCGTGGATCGGACTTTCCCTTTGTTGCAGTTCGTTTCAGACGAACTGCTTGTTTCTTAAGCTGAATTGTGGTCTTGTATCCTCCTTAGAAGCTTGGACTCACAATCGTTGGCTTATACATGTTCTAAAAAGGGGATCAGCCTTCGAAGAACAAGATACCTCAGTAACATTTGTAAGAGACGACACGCACATAGACAGACAAAACGCACATAGACAGACAAAACGTACATAGACAAACATGAAAAACAAGTAAAAAACAAAGCACATACCCCTAGGACCAAACTAGACACAAGACTGACTGACCGGACTGTCTCTTACAAATGGAACTTCTTGAGGTTGGAAATGTGCCATGTTCGGGGTACTTGTTCTCCTGACATGTGAGTCAATTTGTAAGACCCTTTGCCGAGGACTTCTGACACCCGATATGGACCTTCCCATGTGGGTTCGAGTTTGCCCAGCTTTTCTGCTCGGCTTACTTCGTTGTTTCTCAAGACGAGATCTCCCACTTGAAATTGCAGCTTTTTCACCCTTTGGTTATAATACCGGGCTACTTGCTCCTTGTACTTGGCTGCTTTTATGCAGGCCAATTCTCTTCTTTCTTCGGCCAGATCTAGTTCGGCTCTCAGTCCGTCATCATTCATTTCTGAGGAGAAATTTAGAGTTCGGGGACTGGGTACGCCGATCTCAACTGGAATCACGGCTTCAGTGCCGTACACCAGACTGTACGGAGTTTCTCCGTTGGAGGTTTTGGGTGTAGTTCGGTAGGACCATAGGACTTGAGGGAGATTTTCTACCCATTGTCCTTTGGCTTGTTCTAACCGAGCTGAGCGGGCGGCTTCTCAGGATTGAGACGTGGCCCCAATCGGTCTTGCACCGGAGTCCTTTGAATCCTTTCAAAAGGAGTTCGGCGAGAATGTCCCTGATCGCCAAAAGGAGTTCGGCGAGGATGTCCCTGATCGTCTCCTCGGGATGAGCTGTCTAAAGACCGTTTGCGACGGTCTGCCTCATCGGCACGGGAGAACTGGTCCGCAATGTCCCACATCTCTTGAGCTGTTTGCGGACTGCATTCCACGAGCTTTCTGTAGAGAGCTCCGGGCAGGATTCCATTTTGGAATGCCGAAATGACAAGTAGATCATTGAGATCATCTACTTGTAGGCATTCCTTGTGGAACCTCGCCATAAAGTCGCTGATCTTTTCGTCGCGACCTTGACGTGTAGAAAGCAGCTGAGCCGAAGTGATTCGGGCTTCCGCTTTCTGAAAGAACCTCCTGTGGAAAGCATCCATTAGATCTCGGTAAGATCTAATGCTGCCTTGGGGGAGGCTATCGAACCACCTTCTTGCGTTCCCGATAAGCAGCTCGGGAAACAGCTTGCACATATGGACCTCATTGAGACCCTGGTTCGCCATGTTATACTGATAGCGTCCCAGGAAGTCATGAGGATTCACTAACCCGTCATAAGTCATTGACGGAGTTCGGTAGTTCTGTGGTAAGGGAGTTCGGGTGATATCGTCCGAGAACGGAGTCTTCAATGCTCCGTACATGGCGAACCCGACATCTCTTCGGTATGGAGGAGACGGAGTTCTCCTGTGATTCCGGTACCGAGGAGGAACAGGAACATGTCGGGGTTGAGGATTCTTCTTCCTGGAAGACACGGCACTACTGCGGTAGTGACTTTCATGTCTGGATGAGGAGGGAGAATCCACCGTTTTCGTCTCAGGCTTTTGGCCTGTTTGCAGGAATGTTAAGAATTCATCCTGCTTCTCGGCCAAAAACAACTTGACAGCCTCGTTCAAATCGGGCTGCTGGGAAGACTCGGTGCGATGAGTCCTTGAGCGGCTTGTTCCTTCTCCGTGAGAACTGGAAGTAGATTTCTCCCGAGGCTGTTTTCCAGATCTGCGGGCTGGACTAGCTTCCTCATGGTTATCACGAACGGTATTATGGGTGTTACGTGATCTGGTATGCATTTTTTTAGTGGAAGAGGATCAAAAACTCGCTTTTATCACAGATTTGGTTCTCTGTTTCCCACAGACGGCGCCAGTGATGATTGGGCGAATTTTTGATGGTAGTAAATGCGGGTAAAAAATATATAGATCACGACACAAGGAATTACGTGGTTCGATTTACTGAGGTAAATCTACGTCCACGGGAAGAAAGGAGGGCAAGATTGTATTGCTTGATCTGGTTTACAGCTTACAAATACAGGCTTGCTATATGATATTTGATGTTTAGAGAGCTTCTTCCTCCCCCCTAGTCTATCTGATCTAAGTTCTATTTATACATTGAACTAAGATCGTGGCTTGCATCACCACTAACTAGGTCGTGGCTTACATCACCACTAACTAGGTTGTGGATGTCGTGGAGGTCATGAGATCCTGCATGGGTCCACTATCTCTTTGTTTGGTCCGCTATCCTGCATGAGATCCTGCATGAGTTGACACCACTAAATAGATCGTGTAGTGGAGGTCGTGGAGGTTCTGCATGAGTCCACTATCTCCCAGTTCGGTCGAATACTGAGACCGAACTGCTGAACTATTGCCGAGCAGCTTTTGCCGATCTGAGAGTAGAGCTTGATTGGTCGGCTTTTACCGAGCTGTGGGCTGGGGCCGAACTCTTTGGTAATGCCGAACTGATACTCTTCCTTGGGCTTTGGGCTGATGGGCCGTCACTGCTATTGGGCTTGTTTAGTACGTACCCCATCAGTTTCTAATGCTATAATTTCGACATCATTTTAGTAACCATTTAATTTTGGTACGCGAATAGATACGATCTTTTGTTTCTAATGCTATAATTTTGACTCAGGAAATCATATCAAGTTTCATGCTTTAAATATTATACAAAGCCATTTCTCACTTTTTTTATAGAATATATGATTAACTGTTATTGTACTTTGTACATCTTCAGCAATAGTAGAGCCATTTTTTGCAATTTTACTCGAATCATTGTAGCAACTCGGTGGGGTCAGTTCAATAATAGACACTTTTGAATATTCTTGGATCAACAAAATGTATACGGCGTATATATTTTTCACTACCTCACTGTTACACATTTTAGAAGATTATTAGTACTATTATGATATTCATGTAAAGCCCCACAAATAGAGCAAAACAACACACTCAAGTGAAATGACACATTTGCCCTCGCCAGAGCCCTACCTATCTATAAATTCAATTCCGCATTTGGATTTCGCTGCTCTTCTTCTTCTTCTTCTCGTCAAATTCCTTAAGCGTAGTCCTCCATTTAAAAAATGTGCCAAACAAGCCCTCCATCTCCTCCAGCGTCTTCCCCTGCGTCTCAGGGTACAAAGTGTAAAAAAACAAAAAAGCCACCACCGCAACCCCACCGTAGAGGAAAAACGCCCCTCCAAACGTAATCGCGTTATGCAGGGATATAAACGTCATTGAAATCACTCCGCTGGTGACGCGATTCACTGCGACAGCTATGCTCGCACCCTGCGCCCGCAGCCTCAGAGGAAATATCTCCGAGGTGTAGACCCACGTGATGGGCCCCATCCCGATGGAGAAGAACGCCACGTAGGTTAACACCATTGCTATGGAGAGCGCTAGGGCCCACACCACCCTCCGATCCGATTGGTCAACAACGGTCAGCCATATCCCCAGCGCCATGCTCGACACGATCATCCCTGCCACGCTGGACAGGAGCAGCGCCCGCCTCCCCACCTTATCCAGATAAAACGTGGCCACCAAGATGAAGATCGTCTTGGTGAATCCGACGGCCATGGTGGCCAGCAGTCGGTCGGTGTCGGACTTAAGCCCGGCCTTCTTGAATATGTCCGGGCCGTAGAGGACAACGGAGTCGATGCCGCTGGCCTGCTGGAAGAAGTGGATGCCGGCGCCGCAGATGAGGATGTGGCGGACCGCGGGGGTGGGGTGGAGGAGGAGCTCGCGCCAGACGCCGCTGCCGTGGCTCTTTTTGGAGACGGCCACGACGTCGTCGGTGCAGTGCTCGGGGATGCCGGCGGCTTCTTTGATCTCGGCGAGGCGCTGCTTGGACTCCCCGGGGGAGTCGGAGGTTTTGTCGAGGACGCGCTTGGCGTCGCCGAGGCGGCCCTGCATCACGAGCCAGCGAGGGGACTCCGGCATTGCGAGGACCCCGATGGCGATGAAGACGGCCGGGATGCAGCCGATTCCGAGCATGAGTCGCCATCCTATGTTGGTGGGGAGCTTTGAGAAGCCGTAGTTTGAAACATAGCCGAGTAATATGCCTGTGGTTGAAAATAAATATTACTGCTAATAAAAACAACAATATTGTTACCAAAAAAAATACAGTAAAATAAAAACAACAATAAACTAATATAGTAATCCCTCCGTCCCAAGCTACTTGCACTTATTTTCTTTCTGGGCGTCCCAAGTTACTTGCACTCTTTCCATTTTTAATAAAAATTATCACATACAGCCGTAATATTTGACTTTGTCTATCACTCATTCCTTAATCCCCGTGTCGAACAGGAAACGTGCGAGTAGCTTGGGACGGAGGGAGTAGTAGTTTGGGACGGTGGAAAATAAAATACGATAGCAATTAGTTTAAAACACAAGGAGCGTATAAAAATAAGAGTCATTTGCACCAAATTAAAGTGAAATTTTAAATGGTAGAAGTAAATCATAACATTGTTATCTTATTTCCCCCCTCTTTTAGATAGCAAATGAACATAATGGAGTACAACTTGTTTTCCCTCCTTTTTGATAGGCACGCGAACATAAGAGCATCCGCAGCGGTGGCGGTTGGCGCCACCGCCGTCCGTGCCAGCGGCAAGGCAAAGGACCGCCACCGCTGCAACCGCGCCGCTGGCACGGCACTGCTCGATGTATCGAGCACGTCCGTGCCAGCGGACGCACACGTGGCGGTCTCTGATTCGCCAACGGCATAGCCGTTGGTTTCAAACATTTTTTTATTTTTTTTAAAAAAAAATCGGATTTTTATTAAAAAAAATCGATAAAAAATAAAAAAAAAAAAATTTCACTTCCCCAAAAAATTATATCCGTTTATAACCGTTTTTCCCCACTTTTTAATATTTTTTTTTTACCCCAAAAATACACACTTTCATCTATAAATACCCCCAATTTCACTCCAAAAAATTCACACTTTCACTACACAATTCTCATCATCAATCTCTCATATCCATTTTCATCTTCCTCTCACACCCTACAACACCACTATGTCCGGTAACGACGACAACCCAAGCGGCTCTCACGGTTGGAACCCCGAATGGTTCGGTTCGCAACCGTTTCATAGTCCGGAAACGAAATATTCGGCCCCTCCTCTCACCCAAGATTCGGGCGTTCCGAGTGGCTACCGGCCATACCCAATCGACGATCAAGGTGCCTCCGATGGGCGCTACGGGTGGACACCGGAGCCTAGGCCTCGCGCCCCTTCCCAAATGCCGAATCCTCCATCTCGCGCCGGTGTCCGCACACCGTACTCACCGGCGGAGATGGAAAGATTGTTCAAGGCGTACTTGGAAATCTCCGAAGATGCGGTGGTTGGAACGAACCAATCCGGCGATCACTTTTGGTGGCGCGTCTCTAGCCGGTACAATGCACACCGGCCGCCGGGAACGATCGAGCGCAACGAGAGTATGGTGCGCAACTGCATCGGCCGAGCCAACGAAGAAATTGGCAAGTTCAACGGCTATTTCATCCAGGAGTCCCGGAATGCCGGGAGCGGCCGAAGCGAGGTCGACATCATCACCGCCTCGCTGAGCACCTACCAATCCATGAACGGTAAGTCGTTCAAATATCTTAACGTTTGGCAGGAGACGCGGACGCACCCGAAGTATAAGGGAGGCATAACATCCTCCTCTAGCGGCTCCTCCAAACGCTCACGGTCGGCATCCCTATCCGACGCCGGCGAAGAAGTGGCTAGCCAACTCGCCGAAGCTAACTTGGGTAGCCCCGATGCCCAACCAAGCGGTTCCCGACGCCGACCGCAAGGTAGGAAGAAGGCGGCGGCCGAACGACGTCGCGCCGCGACTCCATCTGCCCCTGCTCCCGAACCCGCACCCTATGTTCCACCTCCACCCCCGAACAACTCGTTGTGGGCCCTTTTGGCCCAACTCAATATGGCCGATAGGTCAACTATGACCCCCACGCAACTTCAAACGCACGAGTCCATGATATTGGGTCTCCAAAAACAATTGGGGTTGGTGCCGCCGGATGCGTAGTCTTCCTCGGGTTATATTAGCCAATAATTATGTAATTTTTAATTTTTAGGAGTTTAATTATGTAATTTTTAATTTTTAGTATTTTAATTATGTAATTTTTAATTTTTAGGATTTTAATTATGTCTTTTTATTTTATTTGTAATTTGTTATTTTTATTGTGGTTTTTTTAATGAATTTTAGTATTATGAAAATGTTTTTGTGTAATTGAATTTTATATTAATTGTGCTCGTCCTTGCGGAAGAGCACAGTTGTGGGTGTTGTGCTCTTGCCAGAGAGCAGACATGAATAGTACCGCCCGGGCCCACAACCGTGCCGCTGGTAAGAGCACGGTTGTGGATGCTCTAAATTTAAGAGCAGGAGCTACGTTGTGATAGACTCAAACTTAAGGCTTTTGCCTGCATGCTTATACTATTAAGCCATTAGACCAATTCACACATGATATGTTCATGCTGAATTTTCTTCGACTAATTTTTTCTCTTATTATTGCGTGTCTTTGCAAGATGTGGGTAGATGATTAATTGGACCCTTGAAATGCAGAATTTTCTTCGATTTCAAATATGAGGCTAGAAAATATGCCTCCTTTTCCGGGTTTAATTGACTCAAAATTGGAATCTTTTGTGATATTTTTTTCGACAATGAATCATTTTTAGTGTATTTAATGCATTGAGAAATATGCAATCTTGTCATCTAGTTTAGTCATCCACAGGCTGAATAAATTAAGTTTACAAAATCTTTCTAACAGCCTAAAACAATTGGAGAAAATCAAACAAATCGTTTCCTACATTGATTCGTTGAATATTCTTCCGTGAAATAACCGGAACTAAAATAAAATAATCTCAACTCATTGAAACTTGTCATAGACTTAAATATACACGTGCGATTGTTCCTAAAATTGTAGTACTATAAATATAAACAAAAATATATGTATTGCATAGTACTCATAGACAAGATATACCAACTATTTTAAACATATATAAACTGAATCCACTATTAATAAATTGTGCTTCGGAAACTATTTTTTTTTATAAATACTGTTTAACATTGTCCTTACTCACAACAAAACCCATATTTATAAATACTATTTTTTTTATAAATACGTATATTTAGAAATTGAGTATTAAATATTTTCTAAAAAAAGAAATTTAACGTTCATATTTAGAAACCCATATGAAATAAACTAATCTTTAGTTCCGTAACCTTTCAAAATTCGTTTGTATGGAGTGGTATTTTTCTCAAATGACTGACTGACGGATAATTTTTCTGTTAGAAGTAATTCAAAAATCTTTTTAAGCTCGTCTTTCCTAAAAGAGTTGTATACTTTTCTCTATTAGAACATTAACTAGTACTACTAATAAATAGACAAAACCCAAATTCTTATTTACTTTGTCACGTTGAAAATTTCGCTAGAGTACTCAAACCCCAAAATAATACTAAAACAATTAGCAAAAAAAAGTAAATTAAAGAGTTACCAAAATTGATGAAGACTTCCGGGAAGGAAGAGAGGAAGCCGCGGGCGGAGGCCGGGGCGACCTCCGCCGTGTAGACGGGCGCTATCATGAGCGCATAGCCGACGCCTATGCCGGCAACGAAGCGGCCAACCATGAGGAAGGCGTAGTTGGTGGCGAATCCCATGAGCAGGGCGCCCACGAAGAAAATAGCTCCGGCGAAGACGATTGTGTAGCGGCGGCCCAGCCAGTCGGAGGTCCGGCCGGCGGCGGCGGAGCCGAGAAGCGAGTAGATATTGAGAATTCCCATTATCACCTCCTTTTGTACGTCATTCATATGTATTTCTTTCTTTATGTAGATTATGGCTCCACTCATTACTCCTATATCTGCATGTAGCAAAATATTTTAATTAATTTTTTTTGTGAAAAAAGCAAAAAATTAGTAAATATTGCAACTAATAAATGAAGAGAATTTTTGTAAAGGAAATTGATGTACCATATCCAAGTAAGATGGAGGTCATGGAAGCCAAGAAAGCACAAGCCAAAGCATATTTGTTTCTCTTTGGTTTAATGGGTGTGGGTAGTTGGGATTCGATGGTGGCGGCACCGTTATTCTCCGGCCTCTTTTCAGCCATGAGAGTGGCGGTGTTGGATGGGGTTTGAAATTGGAATTTTGGTGGTTATTAGGATAAGAGGCTTTGCTGTGAGTGGTGCATGTGGGATGGATTTATATAGAAGAGAGAGAGTGGGAGTGGGAGTGGGAATGTGAACAAAATAACATTTAACTTAATCAAACTTTTAACTATTTGAGCTCAGTTATTAATGGCACAAGGTCAAAGATCATTATAGCCAATTGTTCACGTCATCTATCAATCCTTAATGAGATTTAGACGAGACTCTTTCTTGGACTTGATATGACATTTTTTTTATTATTATTAAGTTGGTATCGATTGTGTATAGTAGTACTCCATATACTTTCATTATACTATTAAATATATTGACTTCGACCAGTTGACCACATTTGCAGTGAGTTTTATCAATAAGATGATCTTTGGAGCTTTCTTCAATTCACTTTGTCATTTATCAATACACCCTTTAAAAACATAGTATAAAAAATAGTTTATAGTCCAACTTCAAGTGAAACTTCTAGTTTTTTAGATGAATTGAAACTGCTACCTACTGGTTAAATATGCATTTTATCAATCACATTGTGCACTGTGACAAAAAAAAGTGATTTGGGTGAATTAAAACTCCACTCTTATTAGTTGGATACGTATCTTACGAATTAAACTGTAGATCACACTTCGTCCAATAAATTTATAATTGCAGTAGTATTATTATTTATGAGTGGGTAGATCTATCTACTTTTAGAACTTGATGATCACTCGTTCATAGTTTACTATTGTAAATGTGATTATCATTTAGAACTTTTATGTGACATTTTCTGAAAATATATCTTTTCAAAAAAGATTTGGACATATCTGGAAGTGTAATATTCTCTTTTAAGCTTTGGTATAGATGTTAAGAAACATGTAATTTATTAGTAGTATATAATGGAATTAGGAATTTCATTTTTGTTGGTGATATATTTAATTATCCAAAAAGTATTAAAGATAATTCATAAAGTTTGGGAGAGAGCCAAAATAAGTGGGGTATAAAAATATATGAGGTCAGTAATAAGTTATGTTGGAATATTGGTTATGCATTGAATTTATATTTTATAATATAGTGACTTGATGAAAGATGTACAAGTATATATAATAAGGTGATTTATTAAAAGAGATTGACCTTTTGTTCGTAGGTTGAAATTTTAGTTTAGAGTGAACTACATAAAAAGTCTCTGACGTTTGACGTTTCCATTTGTGACACTTCAGGCCCCTGATAAAAAAAATATCGCCACAAGACTCTGACCTTAAACATAATCACATATCATATTTTTTCTGACTAAAAGACCCTTCAGCCCTAAAAGGGTATTATGGTCATATCAAACGGAAATATGCAGTGGCAGCCTGCAACCTGTCGAGATTTGACGTCTGTGCGTCAGCCATCAGGTTTGACGTTTGTGCGTCAGCGGCGGTTTGTATGCAGTTACACCACATATACACGCCACGTATACAATACTCCATTTGTTATTTATCAAATAAATTTCAAAAATTTCACCACCAGTATTTTCAGTCTTCAGTCTCTCCCACCCCGCCTAAAAATTTCACAAAAAAGGTACTCCACTCTCCACTCTCCGACCCCGCCTAAAAATTTCACAAACTTATTTTCACTCTTCATTCTATCTGCTCCCCTCTGTAAAAATCTCTCTTGCATGAATGGCGCCAAAACGGAAGCGCGCTGGATCCTCAGGCGCATCGTCATCACGGAATTCGTCTCGTCGTAAAAAGGAACCCACACCCCCGCCATCGCCATAACCACGACGACCACCACCGAGACATGCACCGGAGGTCATAGATGTGGAAGAAGAAACCTGGGATATCCGAGATCCTCGGCTGGATTTTTTCGTCCCAGGAGATGAATATAGTAAGTTATGTTTTTAATCCTCAGTTTGTGATTTAGGGTTTAGGAAATTGATTTTTTTGTGAATATTTTTTGGACCCCCGAAAATTGATTTTTAATTCTCAATTTGTGATTTAGGGCTCCGGAAATTGAATTTTTGTGAATATTTGTTGGATGTTTTGGTTTGATTTTTGATTGTCCGAATATTGTTCCTTAACAGGGGAAGAACCTGGAAAGTTTTCAGTTGCTTTCCATCATGGAGGTTCATTCTTCTTTACCAAAGATGAGAAAAAGTATGTTGGTGGGTATTTGACATTCTTCGATTTCTGTAACATAAACCATTTCCAGCTCATAGACCTCTCGAGTATGGTGTTAAAGTTGAAGTATGATAGGAAGATGATATGTGAGTTCTATTATTGTGATCCAAAGTACAGTCATGACTGCGAGGGGGTTTTAATAGGCGGCCCTTTGATGCCTATTGTTGAGGATACACATCTACAGGATTTCCTCGAAGTGGCTGCTACTACGACAAAGTTAGTTCACATTTACATTGTGGAGATAACCCGGGCTAACGCTATATTGAAAAAATGAGGGATGAAGCGCAAGAGCTTCTCAGATTCAGAGCGTTGAAACCCCCAGGAGTCATTATTGAAGAGATTGAAAAAACCGGGCAAAATGTGGCAAAGCAAAAACCCAGAACGAAGAGGAGGCAGGGGGATCAGTTGCAAGGGCACCAAAGTAAGCCTTTGATGATTGGCTGGTATGATAGGGATGTTGAGTTCGAGGAATATCTTACAAAGAGTTTAGAAGATGATCGTGCTCAGAGGAAGAAGGATGAGGAGGTAGCTCGTCAAAATTTGGAGAAAGCATTTGAAGTGGTATCATCCGAATCAGTACCATCCGAAGCCCTGGTCTCTGCAGTTGGAGAAGTACCAGTAGCAGTACCACACGTTGAATCTATAGCAGTAGTTGGAGGAGAATATGTTGGAGAAGTATGAGAAGTTGGAGGAGGAGACTCTCATGCACACGTACCAGAGGTAATGAGTTGTGATTTACATAATTGATTTAGTACCTCATTTGTGATTTTGTATACATTTTGTGTACCTCATTTGTGATTTAGTACCTCAGCTGTGATTTTGTGTATTGTAGGATGTATCTAGACCTTCATCTGTTGACCATTCCAATCTGATTGGTCCAAGTGTCTATGTTGATGAATCTGCAACTGAATCTGAATTTGTAGTTCACCAACCAGATTCGTACAGGGCATGAGCATTTGTAGATGAAGACGTGTACCAACCGGTCATGGACGGTGGTTGTCAACCACAGCCGGACATACGGGTAGACAACGAATTCTTTCCGATCGTTGAGGACATTACCCATGAATTGTTCATGTCCGAAGCTGACACCCATGTGCAAGAGTCAGCTCCAACTGAAGCAGCGTCTGAAAAACCCGTACCAGTTGTCCAAGATGATGTTTATTGTCCTTCTTTTGAGTATGTTCCCGACGGATGTCATCTTCATAATGAGGGAAATAATGAAGATGATGATGCTGATGAGGTCGGCCATTTTATCTCGTTGGCTAACATGTGTCGAGATGAACAAATGTTTACCTCATACTACGAGTCGTTATGTCAGCAACAACAACTGGAACAGGAATTGGGACAACAGTGGAGTGCGGATCCGGAGACCGAATCACAAGGGTCTGGACAACAGACTGATGGAGGCAGCGGAGGGTCCAAGAAAAGGCGAAAGTTTTCCCCTATGGTGGAAAAAAGGAACTCGTCGGATACAAACCCACTATACGAGCAAGAAATAGTGGATGAGCTACAAGATCTACAAGATCTAGAGGATTTGGAAGGGTTGCGTAGAAATGGTATCAAGTACACCCCATTCAAGCTGACCAATGAGCTTCCAGCTTCAAAGCGAATCCCCACATTCCATTGGCAGCTATACGACAATGTGTGGATGAGGAGTTCGGGCTAAAAGTTGGTAGGATGAAGGCATATCGCGCAAGAGACAGTGCATTAGAAGATATCTTTGGCAAGGCGTGCCTCAAATACCGGAGACTGTTCGACTACAAAGCTGAATTGGAACGGACACACCTTGATTCGAGTGTGCATATACACTACGAGAACTTCAGGGATCCTGAAGCTGTAGGCCAGAGATTCTACGAGATGCTTTATGAGAAGGCTCTTGTATGTAGTTGTAGTTAACTGCATGTTTTGTCTGTATTTTATCACTATACTTTTGTGTATGCTTTATTTGTTGATATTTACCTATACGTATATTAATTGAGTACTGCATATTTTAACCTTGTATGTAAGGTGTTATTTTACAAAAAGTTGTGTACGTCGGGTGTTATTCAACAAAAAGTTTTGTACGTAGGGTAGTATTTCACCAAAAGATGCGTACTTCATTCGTGATTATAAAACTTCAGAGTGTTAGTTTAATGTAACTATTCGGGAACTTCATTCGTGATTGTAAAACTTCATTCATGTACAATAATTAAAGTGTCATTTATTTACTCCTTATACTTACAGTGGAACTTCAAAGGTTTAGTACCAAAAAATCCCCTCTTACTGATTGAAGAAGAAAAGTGTTACTATTACATTAGGAAAATAATTACAACGCATAACAACAATATTACAATCTTCATATTTTGGGACATTTTTTTGGTTTTAACAATTTTTAAATTAAGACGTACACACTCCTCAGTCTTCATGCTCAATTTTAACTTCAGATCTTCACATTCGTCACTTTTCATGCGCAATTTATCTTCAAGAACACATTCCACAATATTCTTGCATCGGAGTTGTTCTTCAAACTTGTCTAGTTCGAGCTTGATTCTTTGAAAGTAAGTGTCTTGGCTTGGCGATAGACCCGCATCAAACCAACGAAAGAATCTGCAATCATCTTCCTTCCATATTGGACAACGATAGTAACGTCGACCAGGATTAGCAGCCGTCCTAGATATCACAAGCTCAGCCTCAAGATCATGATTACAGTTCACAATCTGTGGATGAAGCCAATCCCAATTTAAACTTGACCCGAACGATTGAGAACTTGAAGAAGACATTGCAACAAGGACCTGAATTGGAAATTAAAACGCAAAACATATTAAAAACTTATACGTCATTATTTATGAAATGAAATCCCCAAAAAATTGCACGACACAGCCTAACACACATAAACCTTAAATTGAATACAACCAAATTCAGCTGCAAAATCCACCCAAATTCAGCTACAAAATCGACCCAAATCAGTCAGAGTGCAAGTTACCTAAATTGCGATCTCAAGCTCAGCTATAGAGAGTGAATTGAAAAATGAGTACACGACGGTAGGGATCACACGCATTAGACGAAAGAAAATGGGAGGATGAATTGAAGTGAGAGAAGAGAAATTAATTTTATACCCTTAAAATATAGAGGGAAGTACACAGCTTGGAAAAGATCAACTTTGATTTGAAATGAAATCCCAAAAAAATTGCATGACACAACCTAACACACATAAATCCTAAATTGAATACAACCAAATCAGCTGCAAATTACACCCAAAAAATCAACCCAAATCGGTCAGAGTGCAAGTTACCTAAATTGCGATATGAAGCTCAGCTATAGAGAATGAATTGACAACAGAGTATACGACGGTAGGGATCACACGACGAAAGACAATGGAAGGATGAATTACAATGAGAGAAGAGAAATTAATTTCAAACACTTAAAATATAGATGGACAGTACACAGCCTTAGGAAACATCAACTTTGATTTGACAAAAGTGCAGTTGTGTGCAAAGTAGGCCTGCAAGAAAGGGTAATATGACTGAAATGCCCTTCAAGGCATTTGGTTATTTTAGTCCGAAAATTGGCTACAAAAACATGATATGTGATTATGTTTAAGGTCAGAGTCTTGTGGCGATATTTTTTTTGTCAGGGACCTGCAGTATCACAAATAAAAACATCAGAGACTATTTATGTAGTTCACTGTTTAGTTTAAAACGGTTGTTATTGGCTGAGTTAACTTAAACTTCAATGCAAACATTTGATAACTATATTTATACTTTGAATGTACACAACATATTATTATAAGTCGTTACGTGTCATCAAATCTTTATCTTTAGTGACTAGTGAGTAAAAAATCACTGCAAGAAGATTATAACTCAATGTAGTAGTAATTAATGAAAAAATGACGTTAAAAAAATGTAAACAAACAAAAGTACAAAACCGTACAGAGGCCGTTCTACCATTTTTTTGGAATATAATTAAGTTTTAAAAATATAATTCTATTACTTATAAAATTATAAATTCAAAGATAAGATCTTATTAGAATGCACTCAAGCCTGTTTAATGAGCAAAAATGTCAAAATGAACTCTGAGCTCTGATGATGAAAAGATCAATGCTAATATATTGTTACCAATAAACTAAAAACAATTAGTACTAGTATTAGATAAGTTATGAAAAAGAAATTAATTAAAGGTTCACTGTGATGTTGACACTACAATTTAAGGTTTATGCTATAAGAAACTAGAAAAAAACTATTATCTTCGTCCATAAAAATATGTATTCTTTTCTTTTTGATGAGTCTCACGTGAGCATGCACTTTCCAATTTTAAAAACTATTTTTTTTCTAATAAGGTGAGACTCATTCTTTAGTGACAATATTATAAATACTTTGTCTTTTATATACTATTGTTAATTAATAACCTAAATCACGGGCAGACACAGGTGACGTTAATCATGAGGGCTTAAAGTGTAGCTAATTTGTTTATTCAAATATATAACCTTATTCAATTTTTTATATTTTATATGAATTGCAAAAAAACATAGTATTACTTAATTCTCAACTATGACGTATCATTGATGCGTATAATACCCCATATCTAGGACAAAGAAAAGGGAAATGAAACTCGAATTTGTCCACGTATTTCAGCAGCTAGTTATTGTCACCTAAGAGCATCCACATCAGTTGAAATTCGTCGTTCGTCCGTCCGTCCGTGTCAGCGGGACGGCAACCGCTGCTCCTCGCTGCACTCTTGCCGCTGGCACGGCGCTGCTCGATGCATCGAGCATGTCCGTGCTAGCGAGCAGCCTACGTGTCAGCTTGTGATTGGCCAACTGCAATGCCGTTGGCAATTTATTTTTTTTAAATCGGATTTTAATTAAAAAATCCGATTAAAAATAAAAATAAATTTTTTTTTTCACTTTCTAAAAAATTATATCCGTTTTCTACCCACTTTTAATTTATTTTTCAATTTTTTTCCCCAAAAATACACATTTTCATCTATAAATACCCTCACTTCCACACCAAAAAATTCACACCACACTACACAATTCTCATCTAAATTCTCTCATTTCTATTCTTACAATTCTCAATCTTTCTTTCACTCACAACAAAAAAATGTCCGGCTCCGGCGATCACCCCTCCGGCTCCCACGGTTGGAACCCTGATTGGTTCGGTTGACAACCATTTCCTAGTGTTGAAATGGAATATTCGGCCCCTCCTCAAACCCAAGGTTCGCAAGTTCCGGGTGGCTACCGGCCTTACCCGATCGACGACCAAGATGCCCCCGAAGGGCAATACGGGTGGACACCCGAACCACCCGTGCCTAGAGCGGGAGGGAGCGGCCCCTCTCAAACTCCTCATCTTTCTACTCGTGGTGTCTGCACCCCGTACACTCCGGGGGAGATGGAGCAATTATTCAAAGCGTACTTGTCAATCTCCGAAGATCCGGAGGTTGACACGAACCAATCCGATGACCATTATTGGTGGCGCATCTGTCGCCGGTACAATCAAAACCAGCCGGCTAGAACAATCGAGCGCAACGAGAGTATGGTGCGCAATGTCATATACAGAGCCAACGAAGAAATCCAAAAGTTCTAGGGGTATTACCTCCAGGAAGAGCGGTCGGCAGCGAGCGGCCGGAGCGAGCTTGACATCATCAGTTCCGCCTTGGCGACCTACCAATCCATGAACTACTAGCCGTTCAAGTACCTCAACATTTAGCAGGAGACGCGAGCGCATCCGAAGTATAGGGGTGGCGTATCATCCTCCTCTAGCTCCTCCTCCATACGGTCGAGGTCGGTATCCCTATTCGACGCCGGCTCCGACGATGTGGCTAGACAACTTGCCGGAGCTAACTTGGGTAGCCCCGACGCCGACCCGAGCAGTTCCCAACGCCGGCCGCAAGAAAGGAAGAAGGCGGCGGCCAACCGCCGTCGCGCCGCGACTCCATCCGCCCCCGCTCCCTATGTGCCACCTCAACCCCCCACCAACTCGTTGTGGGGGATTTTGGCCCAACTCAATTTGGCCGATAGGTCAACTATGACCCCCGAGCAACTTCGATCGCATGTGGCAATGATACAGGGTCTCCCAAGAACATTGGGGGTAGAGCCGGATGAATAGTCTTCCACGGGGGTATTTTTAGCCTTAATTATGTAATTCTTTTTTAGGAGTTTAATTATGTAATTTTTATTTTTTAGGAGTTTAATTATGTAATTTTTAATTTTTAGCATTTTAATTATGTAATTTTTAGTTTTTATGATTTTAACTATTTAATTTTTATTTTTTATAATTTGTGATATTATTTCTGGTAATTTTAATGCATTTTAATTTTGTGAAAATGTTTTTATTTAAATTGAATAATAGAATGGTGGGAGCCTTGAGCTTGTCCTTGCGAAAGAGCACGGATGTGGGTGTTGTGCTCTTGCCTAAGAGCAGAGAGTAAAAGTGGGACCGTGCCCACATCCGTACTCGTTGGCAAGAGCACGGATGTGGATGCTCTAATACTCAACCACATGAAAATGTTAACAAACAATTAGATCAATATTTTTCTTCATTCCTTTTCCTTTTTCCTACATAGCAAAATAGATTATGTACTTTATTAGAGTGTGATATATGTCTATCCAAACATATACGATGTAATAATTAATTTTAGGTATATGTTTCCCATTGCAGTAGATCGGCCTGACCAATTTAAATTAGTTAGTATTTTAATAAATCCATTACGAGAATATTTTTTTTCTCTTTTCGTAACCTTAATTTTTATTGGGATTAAACTGTAGCTAGATATTGTTTTACATATTTTCATATTTATGCGTGTCTGCCAAACAAATTGACAACTAACAAAAAAGAATAATGATGTATTTTGGCACTCACATGATAAATTTGCACTTTGGATTTTTAATCAATTTTTTTTTTGTAATTTTAGACATAATAATTACGTATGAAAAACTAAACCATTGGGGAAATGGTTGATCAGTTTAGTGCTGAAAACTGCGTGAAATCAAGCTAAATAATGTAATTTATAATCAACATAAAATTAAGAAAAAAATTATTAGTATTAATTTGAATGCTAATTCCATGATGATTTTCTAATAACAACGTGACAATGATATTCTTTGGATATTATTATATCAATATATATCAAAATTCAAAAGTGTGTTGCAAATTGTAATAACCAAGCAAACTGTAATTCTATCTAAAAATGACATTAACTCAAACAAGATAAAAGAGTAATTTATCAATTGCAGCCTTAAAAAAATAGTCCTCCCCAGAGGCTCTCCTTTGCCTTTTTTCATTTTGTATACTGTACTAGTATATTTCCTTTAAGCAATATAGGAGTAGTAGTAGTAGTAAAATTCCTGCTTGATATATTTGAACTACAATTTGACTACGAAAGTACAAATATGCAACTAGCAAAACATGACAATTTTATGCTGCTTGACAAATAAAATATCGTTCTCAGTCACATAAATATGTTTCCAGTCTTAATTTTCTTTTGACTTGTATGAGCTTACTAGATACTCATTATATTACAAATTTAACACATTAAAAACTTATAAGTCACTCCTTACGTTGCATTGTTTACAACACATTTATTTTGAGTACTAGTAGTATTGAAAAAAGTTAAAAGTAATTTAAACGAGTAAGAGAAATATATTATTCAAAGTTGTTAAAAAGAAAACATAGCATGTTAATGAGATGATTTGCATGTTTAGTAAGCATAATAAGCTAACACAAGATAATTAATTAGAGTAAGATGGATTTTAAGATAAAAATGGGCTTTAAGTGCCTAACATGAGGATAAAGTAGGTGATGGAATAAAGTGAACGAATTGTATATTTGGTGTTTTGTCGGAAAAGAAAATGACTCAACTTAGTCAGAACATCCTAAAAAAGTAATACGACTCAACTTAGTTGGAACAGATGAAGTAGTACTTTTTATTGGAGGGCAATACTAATGATATATTTCCAATTAAACAAAATGCTGAAGCCAAAAAGTGATTAAGCCAAAAAAATCTATCTAAAAATTAGGAGAAGCTATATATTGATGGAGACCAATGCTATCGAAAAATGTTAAATGAAATAGAGATTTTGGGAATGGATGACTTTTAAAATATGAAATTGGTAAAGTAAGAAAGAGAGAGATTGAAAGAAAAAGTAATTAAAATGTTGTTAGTGGTGAGAGTGAAGTCCATGCCGTAAAAGAGAAAAACTTGTCAAAAATAGAAGTTGAATAAATTATGTTGTATGAGTATTTTTTGACAAAGGGAATAATATTTTTAAAGGGAGAGAGATAGAGTAATACTTCCCCTTCCCAACAAAAAATAGTATTTTTTCTAATTGTTCCGTCTTACAAAATTGGTCAACATCTATTTTTTTAATTTTATTTTCACGAATCATTATACTACTATTAATGATGTTATCTCATTATCTAATAATATATATTAATTGACTACTTATTTTCTTTATTTTTTACATTAAAATATATATCATATACAACATGTTTATTTTGGGGATGGAAGGATTAATAATGTATTGACGAAATAAATTCATCTCAAGGTCTCAAATTAGTAAGCTACAACTGCTACCAAAAAGAGTTGAATAAATCCAATTAATTATCACCATACATTTTAAATACCATACCATATATTGTTAAGTGGTTATCAAACGACGGTGCATGGTTTAGTCTGGGAGTCAATTCCACGCGGGTTTGATTTTTCAAAGTATAGTAACATGTGATTGTGAATACATTGGATAGCAATTATTGAACACAAATGAGTCCACAAAATTGGGTGTCCCAATCTGATTTATGTGCCTATCGTTTTTGACGTTTCAATTCCAAAATACTTGCGGAAAAGAGTTTGACACGATGCTATATCTGAAAATTTTTAAATAATTTAATAACACACTCTCATTACTTCATTTTGGAGGACTTTTTCAATTTTCTAACTGCTACTGAAGTGTTTATTTTAAAAAAGAGGTTTGAAAATAAGTTATCTCCAGTTGCCAACGATATATAGTTCTCTATTTATTTTGGATTGTGGGGAATGTATGTGTTGTGTATGTATACCAATGTGTGTGTATGTTGAGCATTGTGTGTGTTTGAGAGGTCCCCAATTTTATAGTAATTATTTATAATTTCAAATATTTCATTTTGGCAATAAAATTTAAATTGTAAAATTGTGAATAATTGAAAATTATAATTCAATCCAAATTCTAACATATTACTAGTATAATACAAATAGTAAAGTTGGAATTGCAAACTACTTATAATTTATACTTCAAACTCTCAATTATGTAGTTACAAAGTCACCCAAATTATTTCATAAACTCATTAGTGCAGTCCATCACAATCAATCTGAATATAACCCGGAATCTACATTCTATCCATCTTATCAGTTTGCTGAATTTTAAAGCATAAAACGAATATTCAGAATATAATTATTTATTTCAATTTAATAACAAAACTTAGCAATTTTAGGATAAGCAATTCATAATATTTAGTTTAACTATTTAAACTTTTTGAATACAACATTTATCTAATGTATAAGCAAGATTAAATTAATTTATTTAATTTTAGCAATACGCGCCATTATTTCAATAAAAGTAATCATTGCGCAAAACACCAATTATATTAATGCAAAAACAATTTCCAGCACAACCTAATATTCCAAGCGTAGGGCTGGAGAAAATTACCGAAATGCCGAAATACCAGCCTTATCGTACCGAAAAAATACCAAAAATATCAAATTTTCGGTATACTGTGATTTTTGGTACGGTATGATACCTTACCGAAAGATTCCGGTAAGGTAACGGTATAAATTTTCAAATACCACGGTATACCGCTACATACCGAAAACTAAGGTATATACCGCAAAAATATAAACACAATTATATATAAAAATATATTTAATACTCCCTCCATCCCATAAAAATATGTGCATTCCATTTTTAGAAAGTTATATCAATTTAATATTATAGGTCCACTATCCACTAACTTTACTTTAACTACCATTCTCCTCCTCTCTCTTACTTTACCTTACCATTCTCCCTCTCTCTCTTACTTTACCAATTTTGTTTTAATTCTCATGCCATCTCATCTGCCCATATTTTTATGGGACGGAGGTAGTATACTTTTAAATTATAAAATATATTGTGAAATATAAATATAATTATGAATAAATTATATTTAATTTAGTTTTAAAATTATAATAAAATATAAATAGTATTCTAAAAACTAAAATCTTCTATTTTAATTGATGTTGAAAGTCGGGTATATCGCAAAAGTAAGGTATACCGAACTTCGGTACGGTATCGGTATCGAAATTCGCCATACTGACAATAAGGTATACCGGATTTCGGTATACCGAAAACTTTAGTAAGGTAAATGTATGAATTTTTCGCATACCGTATTTACAATAAGGTATATAGTGTGATGGTTTGGTAAGGTATACCGTACCTACCCACCCTACCAAAATATATATGAGACAGCAGAAGTCTATGTTATATGGCCCCATTCAAATCTTTCGAATCATGTTTTTCAAAAGTTGACTCTGGAGTCAATGATTTATTAAATTAATCGAACATGCCATGCCCGCCCAAATTAATGTATAGATTTATTTAAAATTTTGATAATGCTATTCTACCTTTAAATTACAAAATAACTAAAATATTTATATTCATATCAAAATTGTAGGAGTGCACAATTGTATAAGCTCAATGTACTTCTAATCAGTGTACATGTTCTGATTTTTTTCAGAGAACGATAAGGTTTTAGCGGTATTTGATTTTAGAGTAAATGTCAAAACTAGTCCTGAACATATGTCCATTTTATGATTTTGGTCCTATATATTATCTTTTGAATTTTTGCATCCTGAACATTTCAACTCGGATCACAATTGGTCTTACACTAATGGGACTGTTTTAAACCGTTTAACCCAAAATTTTAAACTGTTTTAACCCGAATGAGACTGTTAAAACCATCAAAATCGGTCAAAATCGGGGTTTAAACCGTTTAAAAATTGATAGAATTGTTAGTGTATGATCAATTGTGATCCGAGTTGAAATGTTCAGGATGCAAAGATTCAAAAGATAATATATATGACCAAAATCATAAAATGTGCATATGTTCAGGACCAGTTTTGACATTTACTCTTGATTTTAATGTTAAACAATTGAAGTTATAAGGGTTTGCTTGAATGCCCCTTAGCTTTAAATCACTACATTTATGTATATATAAATGACAGCCACCCACTTGTTTGACATCCACCGATTCAATTTTTGTTTCTCTATAATAGAGTAAATTGTCGAAAAAAAATCAAGTTTAGTCAATTTTGTCGATCCCATAACTTTAAAAAAATAAGTGATTATATCATATATTTGATATTTTTTCAATTACCATATGGCGAAAACATTTGGCGTGTCACATGCCTGAATTTATTGACGTGGTGCATACATGTGTGAAAATAAAAAAATCGTGACTGACTATTATATTAAATGAAGTTGTTTAAATAGTTAAACGTTTTGTCCACATAGTAATTTTTATTTGTTACATCATACATAATTTCTCTCAATATGAGATTATAGAACAATTGAAAAATTTGTTAAAGTTATGATCGTAACAAGAATAGATCAAAATGGGGCAACATACATAATTTATAGTACGATTTGTACATAAATGGTACATGATCTTTCACTTTTGCACATAAATGGTACCTGATCTTTATTTTATATCGTTTTTGGTACCTATAAATCAAATTTTTAGTACCAGGTGCGATTTTCACCCCAAAATGCCCCCTAAACAAATACATTTTCCCATTTGTATCATAGATGATATTTTGGGCATACACAAAACTAGTACCAAAAGTGATATTATAATATCTTCTCTCATTCGCCTCACACTTTATACTATTATTATTAACCAATATTAATATTATTATTTTGATGTTATAAATTAATAATTAATTTAATTTTTAATATCATTCAAATATACTTAACTATAATTATAGTTATAACATATTTAATTATTATAATAATATTGTTGTTATAATACTAACAACTAGTAGTAATGAATAAATAATTATAGTATAATTATTCAAATTATGAATCATATAATATTATATAATAATAATAATTATTATTATTTTATATTAAATTAATAACTAATCAATATAGTCTTAATAAAAATTTAAAATTGTGAATTGTATTCATAATGATATAAAGAGTTAGGTGTTTTGTTCTTGATTTATATTCATAATGATATAAAGAGTTAGGTATTTCAACCCTAAAATAATTTAATAAAAAATATTCAATTGATTTAAGTACTTTAAATAATTAATTTAATTATGTGTTTTGTTCTTGATTTATATTTTGAATGCAATTAGATAAAACACTAAAAGAAAGAAGAAAAAGAAGAGGAAAAAAAAGAGACGAAACATAAATTAAGGAGAAAAAAGAAAAAAGAAAGAAGAAAGGAAGATAAAATACTAAAAAGAAAGAAGAAGAAACTAAAGAAGAAAAAAAGAAACAAGAAAGAAAGAAAAAAACCGCATGTTGGGTACTATTTAATTGAAATTTCCAAAAGTATCATTCACAATAAAAAAAATCACATGTTTGGTACTTAGGGTTATTTTTGTCACGGGGTATAAAAAATGATATAAAATAAAGATCGCGTACCATTCATGTGTGTGAAAAAGTGAAAGATCATTACCATTTACGTAGTTTTTTTTTTTTTTTTTACTGTTATAGATGATGTAAAAACCAAATATATTTTGGGCCTTATGCCCTCAACTCTGGAAAAAATGGCTTGGCCTCCTAACTTTCGACCTTTTCCATCTCTGACCTCTCAGTTCAGTTGTCATTTTATGATTTTATCCTAAAAAAATACCTGTCACAACTGCATCAATTCAATCAATATACATTTAATATTCTAATTAACAATTAATCACCGTAATTAAGACTTAGTCATCTAATCAACCTAACTAATTCAGCACGCATTAATGCGATTCCTCATTTTGTAATGATGAATTGTTCCTTTTTTTACCTCACAGAATATATTTTGTGTAAAGATTTTGTATCGACTTATTTAAGTTAAGGTTCTTTTCTTATGACACCTGTGAAATACTAGGATCATAACATATCAAGTAAAAAAATATTTAATTCTTAATAATTGCATTATATTTTCTTTAAGCGATTTTATTTTTTATTTATACTTGAAGGTCGACGATGATTTGAATACCACAATTCTTCATTCGTTTTGATTAAATTATTATCACTCACAAAAATACTATATATAAGTATGTGAAATATCAAATAAGTACATAACTAACTCCAGATATATAAGTAGTTAAATGCTCTAAAATATACCAAAAAAAAACAAAAGGAAAAGGAAAGAGGTTACTATGCGACGTCGTTTGTGCCTCTTCCCCAAATTTCCCCCCAAATCGATCATCAATTCCCAAATCAAATAACCTCCTCTTCCGACGACCAGTTATCGGCACCGAGAATACACCGGCGAAGCACAAGCGTCCAAACAGAGCTCGCCGGAGACGATAAAACACCGTCCAATCACGCGGCGGCGCCAAGCTTCCCGACGACGGAGGTATCCTACATGCGATTGAGAAATGGACACGTCATCATTTTAGACATGTAGGGCGGTGATGAACAAGGAATACCAATCTCTAACCATATTTATCGATTCTCCGTTTGTTCTTTCAATATTCATCTTCCTTAATCTCGGAAATCCTTAACATTGTCAATTTTAGCGCGGAATTTTGAAAATTTCGGTTGCCTATCACATTCGAGATTGGTTGCCGGGAAAGAGAGCAGAGCAGCCACCATTTCTGTATCGGAGACCGCGTGGACGACGCGATAGCTGAATGCTGGTTGATTCTGAATTGCTTTTGGTTTCGGACCTTTGTTATATCGGTGGAGAACGACGGTGAGTCTAGGAATTCAGCCTAATGCGAGTAGGCTTTGGTTTCGGTTCTGTTCATATGATTTGTTGTTGTGCGTGGTTATTGATAGCCCTAGTTTGGAGTTTCATCTGGTGAATTATGTGGTGGTTGCTTTGGATTGCGGTTGTTTGAGATAGTGCTCGTGTTGTTTTTTCTGTACGGTAGTGTTTGAGTTAGGAGCCGATGGGTGGCTGATTGTCAAACTGAATCACCAGTAGTCTCTTCTTGCATGGTTTGGCATGACTTACAGAAGAACAAAATTAGAAACGGAAATGTTATGAAATCTAAAATGAATCCCATCACCAAATTAGTGACTAGAGAAGAAACTCGTGATCATCTCACACTGAGTGTTTCAATACTAGTACTTGTTATGACTTACGTGAACATACAATTCTGTGGTGAATAAATTTTTTACCTATAGGATCACAATAATACATAATTATGGATTTAGTTTAAATATTTAAACTAGAAATCACTTGAAAATGGATTGATCTGCGTGGTGATAATAGCATCAAATAGATTGATGTTTATGGCTTAATTACAGGCTTTCCATACGTAATTGGTCCCTTTAGCCTCTGTGCATTGCAAAGGTGATACTCAATATAGATAATTCTAAGTTCTGATGACTAGTCACTCATTTGGACTAGTTGAAATAGATATACCATGATATAATGGTTTGTTAAAGCGAAAGTGCATGCTTGTTTTACTTGTGTTTTTTTGGAAATATTTCAGGATCCACTTGCTAGTTTTGGTTGTGCACTAGTATCTTCTATCTTGCAAGAGAAGACCCTGAAATACTTGAACAGGTGACAAATATCCAAAGAGAGAATCATGGGCTCTGATAAACAAAACCCTGGTTTATTGGAGACTCTAAAGATGGAGACAGTTAGGACTATATTCACTCACACGTATCCGTATCCGCATGAACATTCACGCCATGCTGTCATTGCTGTTTTTATAGGATGCCTATTTTTCATATCATCAGATAACATGCACACTCTTGTTCAGAAGTTAGACAGCAATTTTAAGTGGTGGTCTATGTATGCGTGCTTGCTGGGGTTCTTCTATTTCTTTTCTTCTCCATTTATAGGAAAAACAATCAAACCAAGTTATTCAAACTTCAGTCGCTGGTATGTTTCCATTCTCAATTGATTTCATCAATTTTTATTTCTATATACTAACTCAGAAAAAAAGGTCATGAGATTAGGATAGTGGGTTCTGTAATTGAGTCTTCCACGTTTCAGGTACATAGCATGGATACTGGTGGCTGCTTTATATCATCTTCCTAGTTTTCAATCAATGGGAGTTGATATGAGGATGAATCTTTCTTTGTTTTTAACCATCTACATATCTTCCATTTTATTTCTTCTTGTATTTCACATTGTATTCATTGGCCTCTGGTATATTGGCCTTGTTGCTCGGGTGGCTGGAAGAAGACCTGCAATTCTGACAATCCTTCAAAATTGTGCTGTAAGTTCTGATAGTATTCTGGAAATGGTTAAACTTCCTTGTTACTTATTGCTGCCATTATTGTTGTGTAGGTTATAAGTGTAGCATGTTGTGTATTTTATAGCCACTGTGGCAACAGAGCTAACATTAAAGAAAAGACATTTGAAAGAAGGAATTGTGGCTGGTTTACATTGTGGAACAAGGAAGAAAGGAATTCATGGCTTACAAAATTTGTTCGCATGAATGAGTTTAAAGATCAAGTTTGTAAATCATGGTTTGCTCCAGTTGGTTCCGCCAATGATTATCCATTTTTGTCAAAATGGGTCATTTATGGAGAGGTATGTTCTCAATCTACTGCCATCAGCCATTGTTTTACATCAACATGTCAAATTATCTTATGCTTTTGTTGCACATTTTTCAGCTGACTTGTAGCGGTGGCTCGTGTGCAGAATCATCAGCTGAAATTTCACCTATATATTCATTGTGGGCCACTTTTATAGGTCTTTATATTGCAAATTATGTTGTGGAGAGATCAACAGGGTGAGAGTTAACAAGACACCATCTGCTGTACTTCAGATTTGTTTTTTTGTCTGGCTCCTTTAAGTGATGCATTTTGCCTCCATTTAAGCGTATGTCAGTGTAGTCTTTACCGAACAAATCACGTTGTGTGTTGGTTAAAGTAATTACATAACTCTGTTTCTTCCATTTAGCTAAGTTGGACTGCAACATTCAGTGGGCAAACAATGAGCGTGGAATAGTCTTGGTTATTGATAATCTGGCCATTAGTTATTTTGTTTAGTCATTTTCTCACAATTTAAGTAAATCTTTAGGTTACATGTCCCTCAGACATTGAGATAAGTGGGTGCATTTTCTGATCTTGTCATCCTCATTTTTTAGTCTTATTCTAATTGGTGATGCTAATTGATAACTCCAACAGTTGGGCTCTTACTCACCCTGTATCACAAAAAGAATCCGAGAAGTTGAAGAAGAAGCAAATGAAGCCTGATTTTCTGGATATGGTTCCATGGTACTCAGGGTACAGTTTTAGACTCTCTCATGGTTCCACAATCCACATGGATGCTTATATTATTTGGTGGAACCTCCAATCAGTTTAATCTTTCTTCTCATATGGTTTAGGACATCTGCTGATTTATTTAAGACAGTTTTTGATCTGCTGGTATCAGTTGCTGTGTTTGTTGGGCGTTTTGACATGCGTATGATGCAGGTACATTAATCATTATAATTTCCCTTTTCTTTTTTTTGGTCCCCGTTACTTTTCACATATCTAATTTATGAAATTGCTCCTTCAAACATGTTTCAAGCTTTTTCATGTATTTTTCAAAATTGTTTCTCATGCTCCATTCTTGTAAGGTACTTGCTTTTAATTGTGATACTGGCGTCACTACCGTATATTATCATGAAGTCTGCAATATGCTATTTGATTTTTAGTGTGTGATTTCATACTCTGCAATTTTCAAATATTAGGCTGCAATGAGCAAGGTTGAAGATGCAGCTAAGCAAGATGATCTTTTGTACGACCAATTCAGTGAGCACGATGAGTTGTGGTTTGATTTTATGGCCGATACTGGCGACGGTGGCAATTCTTCATATAGTGTGGCACGGCTTCTTGCTCAGCCTTCTCTTAGGGTTCAAAGTAATGGTTCCTCGATTACTTTGCCACGAAGTAACTTGCTCCTTATTGGGGGTGATCTTGCGTAAGATCAACGAGATCTCTTTCTGCTATTTATTTTCTTGGACTCTAGTTAAGACTGGGACTACTGAAAGTTCTGTATATTGTAGGGTTAAATACTGAGCAGGGTGTCAAATCTGGATTTCAGGTATCCTAATCCATCTGCATTTACGTATGAGAGACGCCTTTTTCGTCCCTTTGAAGATGCTCTTCAGCCTCCTCAGTGGTATAAGGGGGAGCATATAGCTGCAAATAAACCAGAATTGCCTTGTGGGATGTCATTACTGAAGGAGTATGATGGTCCTCAGTGCTTTGTTATACCTGGAAATCATGGTTGGTTTAGTTTCTGTTGGTTGCCCAGATTTGAACTAAGTGCTACTTTGACTTCCTTATTTCAGTTTTGATATTTTTACTGGTTAATATAGATTTGTCATGGCGTCTTCTTCTCATTTACAGATTGGTTTGATGGGCTTCAAACATTTATGCGGTATATTTGTCATAAAAGTTGGTTAGGTGGATGGTTTATGCCCCAAAAGAGAAGCTATTTTGCTCTTCAGCTTCCAAAACGATGGTGGGTCTTTGGCCTTGACCTTGCTCTCCATTCTGATATTGATGTCTACCAATTCAAGTTCTTTTCGGAACTGATTAAAGAAAAGGTATAATTTCTTAATATCTGACTTTTGTGGCAAGTGCTGCTGTTATATTGTTTATTCCTCTTGAATTTGTTTATATTTGTGATAGTGTTTTCTCATGTAAGCTAGGGGTCTGTTAGATATTTATATTCACTTATAAGTAGGAATAATATCTGATAGTTAAAAGATACAGAGGCTCGATGTTAACATACTAGCAAACAGTAGGGAGAAGGCCAGAAAGCTCATTTACTGACATGATCATACTCGTGGTTGTGGTTGGAGATAGACAAACACAATTATTTTTTTTTACAAACCTTTACTTTGGTTTTGCTAATCTCATCTTCTCATAGTTAGTTACATTTTAGCTCTTTTTTTTACCTTGTGTTTTATTTTATTGCGAGACTAGATGTTTTAATTGTAAGTATTTCTTCACAGGTGGGGGATTGTGATTCAGTTATCATCATGACTCATGAGCCTAACTGGTTACTCGATTGGTACTGGGATGATGTCACTGGGAAGAATGTTTCACACTTGATACGAGGCCATTTAAAAGGGAGGTGCAAACTACGAGTGGCAGGGGACTTGCATCATTACATGCGCCATTCTCATGTTCCCTCAGAGGAGCCCGCATATGTACATCATTTACTTGTTAATGGTTGCGGTGGAGCATTTTTGCACCCGACTCATGTTTTCAGTAACTTTGATAATTTATATGAAGCTTCTTACGAAAGCAAGGCAGCTTATCCATCTTTTGAAGACTCAAGCAGGGTAATCTGCAATTTTATGATTGATGCATCAACTTCTTAGATGCTAATTTTCTAATAATATGTTTATAATATTGGTGCAGATTGCTCTAGGAAACATATTAAAGTTTCGGAAGAAAAATTGGCAGTTTGACTTCATAGGCGGTATTATATACTTTCTACTAGCCTTTTCCATGTTTCCACAGGTAAATATTTTCCTGGTTATTGCCACTGAATACCTTGATTCAGTAGTCAAGAAGCGAGCATCCTGACTGCTTTTAGTATCAAGTTCAAACTTTACAATTGACAGTAAGATTACTGATTGCCTTCCCCCTTTTCTAGTGTAAGCTGGATCACATCTTACAGGATGATACGTTTTCTGGTCACTTGAAGAGCTTCTTCGGATCAGTATGGGATGCTTTCATCTATATGCTTGGACACTCGTATGTATCTTTGGCTGGTGCTTTCTTTTTGTTGGTTACTGCTGTCACCTTCGTGCCTTCAAAGTTGTCCCGCAAGAGAAAATTTACAGTAGGCATTCTCCATTTTTCTGCACACCTTTCTGCTGCCTTGATTCTCATGCTGCTTTTGGAATTGGGTATCGAGACTTGCATTAGGCATAAATTGTTGGCAACTTCAGGTGAATGCCCTGTTGGTTGGGATACTACATAGGTAGTATTTAGTAGTAAAAGAAATAACTGATGTTTTGTCGGTTATTGTCTTTAAATTTTCATTTCAGGGTACCATACTCTGTATGAATGGTATCGATACGTGGAAAGTGAGCATTTTCCCGACCCATCTGGCCTACGACCACGTATTGAGCAATGGACACTCGGCCTTTATCCAGCATGCATTAAATATCTGATGTCGGCATTTGATATCCCTGAGGTGAATATACAGTATATAACTTTCTTCATTTTATGAGCCTTTCCCTTCCATCTTAGTTTAAATATTGTTATTCAGGTGATGGCTGTCACCAGAAACAATATCTGCAAGAACGGGATGGAGTCATTTTCTCGAGGAGGGGCTGCAATATATTATGCTTCAGTCTTCCTTTACTACTGGGTCTTCTCAACTCCCATCGTTTCATTGATTTTTGGAAGCTACCTATATATCTGCATCAATTGGCTTCACATACACTTTGACGAGGCTTTCTCTTCCCTCCGCATTGCTAACTACAAGTCATTTACTCGGTTCCATATTAACTTAAAAGGCGATCTTGAAGTTTTCACACTTGCTGTGGATAAGGTGAGAAACAATGGTCCTTTTTTTTTCTTTCGTTGCCATCGTTGTGTGCTAAGGTTGGCCCGCATGTGTAATTTGAAGGTGCCAAAAGAGTGGAAGCTGGATCCTAGTTGGGAAGGTGAATCGAAACAACAACCTGACCTTAGCCACCACCAAAGGAAATTTCCCAGCAAATGGAGATCGCGTTCTTCTCAGCACGATCCTGTCAACACTGTAAAGATCGTCGATCATTTTGTTGTTGAACAAACAGTAAAACCCGAATTCGAGGCAGTTAATGGATCAGTATCTCATTGATCATTGTTTTGTAACACTAATGTAAGTTTTGCTATGGGTTTCAGAAAAGCTGTAGTAGTGGTACAAAAAGAAGTAAAAAGGAAGAAGTGAAATCAAGGTATAGATGGAGAGGAGAGGAGTAGTTCTAAAACGCAAGTGAATATGCGATGATTAACCCCATGCTGTAATATGCAAATCTAGTTGCTGCAAATTACATGTACAGTTTTACGATTAACTAAATCTATTTCTACTATCTAGTTATTTTTGCAACACAAGATTACATATTTTGTTTCAATACTTTCATGTTTCTTGGTTCAAAAAGTATTTTGTAAAAGATTGTAACCAACTCTTCGAGCAATAGTAGTTTGATGGGTTTGTTACTAATTTTGCACAAAATTCGACCCTTGCTACTTATAGCACCCATTAATACAGCAAAATTTTTATTTTGCACAAAAATTCAGACTACAACTAATTTTTCGTAAAATTCATCTCTTACGCATAAATATTTACACCAATGATCGAATAAGTGAACTTCGATAATGTACAAATATGTCATACTCCTATTAAACTCTAATCGAGACATGGATTCGATTCGATTCAATCCTCACCGCATTTATTCGACCTCAAAAAAAAAAAAATTGCATCAAAATTAGAGCTGTCTCTTCCCAGAAACATGAGCAAAAGACTGAGGGTGTCCACTATGGAACCGCCGCGGTTATAGCCCCGGCGGGGGCGAGGACGGGGCGCCTTATAGTGGAGAGCACGTCCGCCCCGAGGCGGACGATCAATCGGCGTCTTCGGGGCGAGGACGCGTCGAATAGGCGCGCCGGAGGACGGCGAAATTATTATTTTTTAATTCAATTTAATTCATCTATAATTACACCACATTCCATTCATTATTTTCACATCATTCCAACTCTTCATCCCTCAAACTTTCTCTCACTAGAATTTGTGGTCTGAAATGAACAATTTGTGGAAAGACACGTGGAATTCTCTGATTCAATAAGTGCAACACCAGGCCGCCCAGGAGGATGCGGCGCGCTTGGCGGAGGAGGCGGAGGCTACGATCCCTCGTGCGATTACTCATCGGCGGACCATCCAACGAGACCACGTCGGTGCGCACCAGCGTCTAATGGCTGATCACTTTGTGAATAACCCCCGTTATCCACCCGAGATTTTTCACCGACGATTCAGAATGTCGCAACGGCTCTTCAACCATATAGCGACGAATTTGGCGGAGCATTACCGGTGCTTCACCCTCCGGCGTGATTGCGCTGGCCGGATCGGGCTGTCTACGCATCGGAAGTGCACCGCTGCAATCCGGCAGCTTGCCTACGCCGATCCAGCCGATATATTCGATGAATACCTACAGATGGATGAGACGACTAGCCTAACAGTGCTTAGGTAGTTTTGTAAAGGGATCCGGGAAATTTTCGGTGGGGAGTTCCTACGGAAGCCCACCCCTGATGAGTGTCAGAGACTGCTGGATATGCACGGTTCGATCCACGGGTTCCCAGGAATGTTAGAAAGCATCGATTGCATGCATTGGGAGTGGAGGAACTGCCCCGTGGCCTGGAAAGGCCAGTTCACAACTGGATTCAAAAGCAAACATCCATCGATGATTCTGGAAGCCGTTGCCGACTATCGTTTGCGGCTCTGGCATGCGTATTTCGGTGTGGCAGGTTCAAACAACGACATTAATGTTCTTTAGTCATCGCCGCTCTTCAACATTGGGTGCCGGGGGGAGGGTCCAGAAATCAGCTTCATAGCCAACGGCACGCAGTACAGTAGGGGATACTATTTGGCTGATGGGATATATCCGCGGTGGCCCGTATTCGTCAAGACAATTCGCCAACCGGTTGGACCGAAGAAACAATATTTTACGCGCAAATAACAGGGTGCTAAGAAGGATGTTGAGCGGGCTTTTGGTGTCCTCCAATCACGGTGGGCCATTATACGGTGCCCGGCACGAGTTTGGCACGAAGATGATGTCGCGAATATTATGTTAGCATGTATCATATTGTATAAAATGATAATAGAGGACGAAGGATTTGCGGTAGAGCGCTGGGCACCGGAAGAGGGCGCAAGTACAAGTCACTGTGTTGCATCCGCGCCGATCCAGATGGGCGTACCACGGAGCAATGAATATTTGATTTAACGTTTTACTGATATGCGCAGGACCACAACACATACCACACTCCAGGCCGATTTGATTGAAGAAGTTTGGGCACGTAGGGGAGGCGGCACAGTGTGAACACCTTTGTGATTTGCACTAGATTAAATTTTCGTTGTATAATTTTTCATATACTTTAATACGACAAAAATTTAGTGTTTAATTTTAATTTCTTCACATATTACCGTTTTCTTCTAATTACGTATACTTCGATAAATTTAATTATAATTGAAGTAACATAAAAAATGAAAAAAAGATTGGGGCTATTGGCAGTGTCCACCATAGTGGCGGAAACTAGGGCGGGACTATTGGGGTGTCCGCTTTATAGTGGACACTCTTATATACCCTTACAGGCTAGAGGTAGTCAATCAAAAGTCCATAGACCATAAGGCCACCCGCAATGCGTTACGCGGGTGGCCCGAAATTCGTTCCTCCGTGATGGAACGGTGGCTGGACGAGTTGCAGCGTCTCGTCCCGTCACCATCCCGCCGGATTGCCCATCAAGCCGAGACGCGGCGCGAGACGGCTCGCCACTCGCTCCCGCGACGTGGCACGCTCTCTGGCCTTGTGTGACGCCCACTCGCCGGCCCGCGAGTGGGTTTCGTCACGCTGACACAATAATTCATTTTTTTTAAAAAAAATTCAAATTTAATAAAAAAAATTTAAAAATTCAAAAACGGTAATATTGTCGTTTTCCACCGTTTTCCTTTTTTTATTTTTATATTTTTTTCTCTATAAATACTCCTATTTCATCCTCATTTCACACATCTAAACCTCTCAAATCCTCTCTTTTATTCTTCCCCCAAAATTAATCGATCTAATGGATCCATATGAGCAAATGCGTCGAATAATGGAAGAATCACTTGATGAAGATCGACGCCGGGAGGCGGAGGAAGCCGCGCCGCCCCAAAGACGCTCCCGGACTTACATCCATCGTAATCGGGAGGAAGCCACCGTAAGGTTAGTCCGCGACTACTTCTGCGATAACCCGGTGTGGGGAGATACCTACTTCCGTCGCCGTTTCCGCATGCGGCGACCGCTACTTCTCCACATCGCAAATACATTGGCGGCTCGGGAAGAGTTATTCCAAGAAAGATTCGACGCCGTCGGCCGTCCCAGCCACACGACGTTGCAAAGATGTACTGCAGCAATCCGTCAACTTGCGACTGGACAAAAGGCGGATGTGTTCGACGAATACCTCCACATTGGAGAAAGCACTTGGAGAATGTGCTTGCTCCAATTCTGCAAAGGCGTCCCGGGCAGCCTTCAGCGACGAATTTCTCCGGAAGCCAAGCACGACAGATTGCCAGTTCCTGCTCCGCCTTCACGAAGATGTGCACGGATTCCCCGGGATGCTTGGCTGCGTCGATTGCATGCACTGGCAATGGAAGAATTGCCGGTGGCGTGGAGGGGGTCGTACACGAGCGGCCACAAAGGCACTCACCCTACCGTTATACTCGAGGCCGTTGCCGACTACCGGCTATGGATCTGGAATGCGTACTTCGGGGTCTCCGGCTCGAACAACGACATAAACGTCCTCCACCAATCCGACCTCTTCACCGAAGTTTTGGATGGTAAAGCGCCGGCCATCAACTTCACCGCTAACAATCGGCGCTATAAAATGGGGTACTATCTTGCCGATAGCATCTACCAAAAGTGGCCAACATTCGTGAAGACGTGCACCATGCCTGTGAACGCAAAGCAGACGCTTTTTGCGCAGAAGCAGAAGGCTGCTCGGAAGGATGTGGAGCGGGCGTTCGGGGTTCTTCAAGCGCGCTTCAACATTATCAAAGCCCTGACTCGTACGTGGTTTATGGAGAGCATGGTCGACATCATGCATACGTGCATAATCTTGCACAACATGATTGTCCAAGACGAAGTACCCGAAGCGGGAAATTGGTTCGACCCTGAAGACCCCGCAAGCTCTACCACAAGTAGTCTGCCACGCAGTGGAGTGCATCCGTCTATATAAGAACGGTTGTTTATTCGGGCAAGGACACGTGACTCTTCCGCCCACTCCCAACTCTAAGATGATCTAATGGAGCACATTTGGACAAAATTTGGCGGAGGAGATTATTAAATTATGTATTTTAATTTTTTAGGAAATTATTAAATTATGTTTTTTTTACAAATTTTAATGTTGTAAGTTTATTTTATTTAATGAAGTGTGTTTAATTAAATAGTAATTTAAGGGACAGAGGGTTGCAGGTTCCATCCATTAGTTAAGATATGGAGTAAAAAAGTACATTGAGGCCGTGAATAGTAATTTAAGGGACGGATAAGTGTCAGCGTTACCGGCCTTTCTTCTCTGTCACACTCCCTTACATTCTGATAATTTTCTTTCAGATTTTTATTTGAATAATTTCAAATTGCAAACGAGAGAGGTTTCCCTGTCAGAGCTGGGTATTGAAATTGCGTGAGCACTCTAGTTTGTATGTATCGCGGTGTGTTTCCTGCGGAGATTGACTAATAGGAATTTTGTGAAGAATTAAGGATGAATTTCCTTGGATCCAGCATCTCCTCCGACGTAAAATTCTCTTCATATCTGTTGACCTTCGCCTTTTATTCGGAATCGGAATTTATTTTATTGAATTTTTAGGTCATGAATCATTATCGAAATTTTAAACAGCTTATACTTTGCGAGGAATTCCTAGATGTAAATCTGTCGATTTCTGTTTTTTTTTTCGTTCTTTGCTTGTTTGAATCATGAAAATTTTAAGCAGCGGAAAATATAAGATAATTGAAAATTTTAAATCGTTGTTGGGCACCTTTGTGAACTTTTCTGTGTGTATGCGATTGTGGTGGATGATTGATTATTACATCGACATGGTCATTCATGGAGTCTAGACACAGTGAATATTTATCTCTATGCGCATGTGTTTGTATGCTGCATTGTTATTTGTTAGTTAAAACCTGCATTTGAGCATTTGGAAATAATATAATTATTGCTTCGTGCTATTGCAGGTCGGGCTGCGATTACTTCTCTGTCCCCTTGGTTCCAATATTGTAGTTCGTACAGCATGGTGAGTTTTGAATTATATTCTCTGATGAGTGTCGATTATGAGCCAATAGGCATAATGAGATTTGTATTGCTTAACCATAGGGTTTAACTTCTGGCAGTTTCTAACCACAGCTGTTGTATATTTGAAGGAGATTCTGTATCTTCTGCATATAACCATCACTGAAGCTAATTATTTTTCACCATTTTCACTTTTGAGTCATGTTGTCCATGAATAGAATATGAATGCTGATAGCTTGCTGACAATCTGCATGTTTCTTTCAGCTGCTCTGTGGGGGTTGTCTTACCTGTTTATTCTACATTCAAGGCCATTGAGTCGAAGGATCAAGATGACCAACATAAATGGCTTGTATACTGGGCTGGTAAGTGAGGCGATATGGATAACTTGATTCTTAATGTCTATCATGGCCGAAAACTTTTGTTCTCCAATATGTTAAACTGTGATTTTTTTAATATGCATACTAGTGGCTGTTAATTGAATGACCTTATAATTTGACATAACTTTATCTTATGCTTTTATTGATGGTACCTGATAAAATGGAATCTAAAGAATGCTTTCTGTATGCGTTTGTTACTTCTGCGAAGTTACAGGAAATTTCAGTCTGTTAGAGTTCACTGTTACTTTTATTTCATTCTGATAGTGGTAAATGGTTGCAGCATATGGATCCTTCACTGTTGCTGAGACCTTCACTGATAAGCTTCTCTATTGGTACTATTTTGAAGAAATCTCCTTCCCACCTCCCCAGAAGAGACAAAATATTCAATTTACTGTCTGCTGGTTTTTCAGGGTTGATTTGTAGCTTTTAATAACACCAGCGGTATTGGTATTTGTGTTGTTTTATCAGGTGTCCTTTCTACTACCATTTAAAGTTTGCATTTCTTGTCTGGCTTCAACTGCCATCTGTTGAGGTAGGTTTGAGCAAAATAAATCCAGTTCTGTTTGGTTTTGTTAAGGTTTTTCTATATCTTGAAGTGTTTTTGTTTTTCGTAAATGACTTATTTTATTTTTGATATGTATCACTTGCGGTTTTTGTGCTTGATGCATGTGTCTAGTATCAAACTTTTTATCTGGTGAAGAGAATCTTCAGTTTGCCTACGGATAAGCAAAACTGACTAATTATGTTTGCCTTCTAATGATGCTTCAGACTGAATTGTTTTCTGCAGTGGGCATTGAAACTTTCATTATACGGTGCTGTTGTCATAGTTGGTTTAGTTTTTCGTCAATATCATATCCTTCTTATGTACACCTGTGTTTCAATAGCAATGGTAGCGGATCTTTATCTGCATTTTGTTGCTTTTGGTGATGGTTTTTATAAATTACTTATGACCAATTGAACAACATCAAACATTGTTTGGTATATACAAATTTGGAAGAAAAAAACTGATAGTGTGATCAAATATCAACCTCTTAATATACACTATCTAATTAAGTTCACTTTAGGTATCTAGATGCTAGAGCCTAGGATGATGCATCTTGGTCATAATTTATGAATGTTTATACACTCTAATGTCCTATTATGGTAGGGGGCAAGTGTGTTGTATACGAATTATCTGCGGGCTTTCCTCCAGAAACATCAGGCCAGGCTTGATCAAATTGTGATTTTCTTCCGTAGTGAAATGGTAACGGCCTTCTCCAGCAACTTCTAGCAGAAAAGATATTGAGCTTGGCTTGGGTATTAATACGTAGTTTATGACTTTATGTTAATATGTTCCTGCAGGTGAAATTTGCGAGTAAACATGAAACAGAAATTCAGGTTACGAGGTCAATCCTCACGAAGATTTTGTTGTCAGGTGCTTGTTTTCTGTTACAATTGGACAACCAGAAATTACTTTTGTTACTTTTTTTTATCTATAAAAAACATGATCTTGATCAGCATGTGATGTTCTAACTTCACACTATCTTATAAACCGAGTCTCTTATTTTATAGCTAATCAAATGGTTAAAGAAATACTGCACCCTACGCAAAGGCAAATCGGAGGTCCTACTCCTAGCCAACGTGTGGAGACTCCAGATTTAGATTTGGATTCGGATTCGGATTCTGAAGTTGAGGGCTGACAAATAAGTTGTAGTTTGTTTAGCCTATAACTTCAATCGCTTTTAGAATATATGTTCCTACTTTGTTTCGGTATTTAGCCTAGTCTCGAGTATCGATGTCTACATTTAGCTAGTGTTTGTGGAATTTTTGCTCTACTAAATCACTCTTCACATGGTTGTATATATAACTATATCTATCTGTCTATCAATGATGGCACATTCTTATTTATTTGTGTGAATAGGAATTAAAATGATATGCCTTTGCTGTATTAGTTACAATAAAAAGTACTTTGTGTTGGAAATCATAGAAGGAATCAAAGGGATATTCTACGAAGATTGCATAAAATCAGATACGGAATTGAGAAGATTTCTAGCGGATTGATTAGGGAAATTGATTGAGGAAATCTTACCTTGTATAACATCTCTTTAGCTTATATATCATGTACCATTGTCATTGTGAAGAATATAATAGAAAATATACCTTTCTACATGGCATCAAGAGCAGGTTTAAGGCTCAGAAACAAATCATCATAGCCCAGAAAATACCCTTCTCGACCAATACAGGCGAGAATCTGTCCAAAAAAAAATGTCAGAAAACAAACCCAATATTGAACCCATAGCCGAAAAAATCAGGTCAAGTAAGAGTGTCACCATAGCCTTCAAACTGAATGGCTCGAATTACTCACTGTGGGCACGATTAATGAAGGTGTCCATTGGCGGCCGAGGAGTCTACCGCCACATCTCCAGAGTACCGTCCCCACCGAAGCCAGGGGAGAGCGGTTTCACGGATTGGGAAGAGATAGACTTGATAGTCTTCTCGTGGATTATCGACAACATGGAGACAAATCTCATAGCCGACTTCGCACATCACCAAACGGCGAAGTCCCTGTGGGATACGCTCGCGGTGACGTTTGCTAGTTCAACGGACTCGTACTTAATCTACGACCTGCGAGACAAGGCGAGTAAGATATTGCAAGGAGATTCAACGCTAGAAGCGTACTGGAGCCGTTTACACGGTCTATGGATCGATATCGATCGGTGTTCACACAAGACCGTGAATTGCTGCGACAAAGGAGTAGAACAATACCGAGAGATCAAATCAGAATTGCGTCTATTTAAATTTCTCCCCGGACTAAACGAGAAGTATGATTGGATCCGACGAGAGATCCTCAAAGAGGATCCCTACCCCTCAGCCGACGTAGCGTATGGATGGGTGAAACGGGAGGCAGCTCGACTCAAGATCATGTCACCGGCGTCCGATTCAACATCCATTACCGTCGGAAACGAAGCATCATCGGGGGTCGGATTCGGATTTGGGGCAAGGGAGTATCGTCCACAACAGAAACAAAACCGAGGCCAGCCGACGCCGACACCACGTTCGGCCACCAACCGCCGGGGAAACAACCGGCCAGACAAGTCAAACCTCTGGTGCTCCCATTGTGGAATGCACAAACACACCAAAGAAACGTGCTTCCAATTGGTAGGGTACCCAGAGTGGTGGGAGGAAGAGAAAGCCGCCAAAGCCAAGGTAGCCGTCGGAATCAATGGCGGAGGAAGAAACCAGATTGAAGGTCTCTCGACCGGCGGAGGGAGTCAAGCCGTGACGGGATTCCAGGAGAGGAGGACCGAAGCCGGAGGTCTCTTGACCGGCGGTGGCAGCCGCAGTGAAAGCAGCGGCGACGGGAGAAAGACCGCAGAGGCGATGAGCGCCTCTCTACTGGTTGAAGACGACGAGAATGGAGGTACTGGGCTGGGGGATGAGAACCCTAGCCCATTTAGAAACAGCTTTGCAATTAAATCCTCAACTTTTAAGAAATTTGGCATTTTACCCCATTCCGAAAATTATAAACAAAATACCCCCCAGATTCTTGATAATCCCAAAAACGACCCCATTATATGCAAAAACATGTTTTCACCCCTAGAAAATCTATCTTATGCTTTTGAGGCCCAAGAGTGTAGTATTATTAATGACACGGGATGGATCTTCGATTGTGGGGCCACCGATACTATGTCTTACTATCGGAATGATTTTCTAGAAATTCATAAGACCCAAAAATCACACATTAAGACTGCAAGCGGGGGGATAACACCAGTTGAAGGGGCGGGAACTATAGAAAATTTCCCTAATGTTCAAATTCCCAACTGCCTCTATGTTCCTAAACTGTCCCAGAAATTAATGTCAATCAGTCACGTGACGAAGAATTTAAATTGCTCTTTGCTGATGCAACCGAACTTCTGTATGTTGCAGGATATCCGGACGGGGAAGATTATTGGACGTGGCACTGAGCGTCGTGGGCTTTTCTTTGTGGACGAGATTGCTCGACAAGATGGTGCGGCGATGCTTGCTCACGGGTCCACTAATCAAGATACTTGGCTCTGGCACCGTCGGATGGGCCATACCTCTCCGGGTTATTTGAAATCCTTATTTCCTAAACTCTTTGTTCCTAGAAATTTTTCATGTGAAGCCTGTGTTTTGGCCAAGAGCCACCGAAACTCTTTTAAAACCAAATGATACTCGTGTTGACACTGTTTTTTCCTTGATTCACTCTGATGTGTGGGGCCCAGCGCCCGTAGGAACTAGTTCTGGTTTTCGATATTTTGTGTTATTTGTCGATGATTGCAGTAGAGCTACTTGGGTTTATTTCATGAAACATAAATCAGAAGTATATGATAAATTTGTGATGTTTTATAAAATGATTCAAACTCAATTTCAGACATCTATCAAAATCTTGCGATCTGACAATGGGGGGGAATTTTTAAATAGCTCCATGACAAATTTTTTCAGTGAAAATGGGTTAGTACACCAAACTTCTTGTTCCCATACACCAGACAAAACGGGGTAGCAGAACGGAAAAATAGAATCATTCTTGAAATGACCCGAGCCCTCTTATTTGACTCTAAGGTACCCCCATCCTTCTGGCCTGAAGCTATAGCCACATCCGTTTACCTCCTTAATCGCCTTCCCACTAAAGTGCTAAACCGAAAGACCCCTCTGGATCATTTATCTACCTTAACTAAAGTCCCATCAGCCTTATCCTTACCACCTAGGACTTTCGGTTGCTCCGTCTACGTGCACGTCCCAAAACATGAAAGACATAAATTCTCCCCTTGTGCAATTAAGTGCGTTTTCTTGGGATATGGGGTTAACCAGAAAGGCTATCGATGCTATGACCCCAAGACCAAACGGGTCATTACCACCATGAACTGCAACTTCCTTGAGACTGAATTTTTCTACCACCTTGGGACTCAGGGGGGGAGTGTGAGACAGGGGGAGCCGTCTGTCCAAAATGACTCCCTACGGTGGTATGTGCCAAGTACCTTTGATTCGGACCCAACAGAGCAAGCTGGCACTGTTCATGAGCCGATCTCACCTACGGAGACGATCCCAACAACGCTTCCGCCGCGTGCCTCTAATCCAACCGTAACGGAATCCGAGGTAATATCTAGTAATCCTGAAATTTCAGATATCACCCCTAACTCACTTGATACAGAAGACGAGGAGGATACCACTATTGATCAGGATACAGGGCAGTATGTACTCCCTCCACGGAGTACAAGAGGAGTTCTGCCAAAGAGATATTCTCCAGAACGAATAGGAAGGAAGAGCAGGTACTCAGTAGCAAACTTTGCCGAAGCCAACATATCAAAAATGGCTAGAGCATTCCATACGGCACTGTGTGAGGAGGAGATCCCTAGAACCTTTGAAGAAGCTGTCAAAATTAAACACTGGAGGGAGGCAATGCACGTCGAGATGAGGGCACTAAAAAGAAACGGCACCTGGGAAGTTAGCCCGTTGCCCAATGGAAAGCACACAGTTGGCTGCAGGTGGGTCTTCACAATTAAACGAAGACCAGATGGAAGTATTGATCGATACAAGGCTCGGTTAGTAGCAAAGGGCTACACACAGACTCATGGAGTGGACTATTCAGAGACATTCTCCCCAGTCGCAAAGATGAATACCATAAGGGTCCTACTATCAGTGGCGGCAAACAAAGACTGGCCACTACATCAGTATGATGTCACCAACGCCTTTCTTCACGGAGAATTGAAAGATCCCATCTATATGGAGGCTCCACCTGGGTTCACAGAAGAATTTGAAGAAGACAAAGTGTGTAAACTGAAGAAAACACTGTATGGGTTGAAGCAGTCCCCGAGAGCTTGGTTCGGGAGGTTCACAGAAGTAATGAAGCAATATGGCTATCAGCAGAGTAACTCCGATCACACACTTTTCATCAAGCGGAGAGGGGAAAAGATCACCTGTCTAATCATCTATGTAGACGATATGATCATTACAGGCGATGACGCAGAGGAGATAAAGGATCTCAAGGGACATTTGGCTACAGAATTTGAGATGAAGAATCTAGGAGATCTCAAGTACTTCCTTGGGATTGAAGTGCTCAGATCGGGAAAGGGAATCTTCATTAATCAACGAAAGTATGTTCTCGATCTCTTGACAGAAATAGGGATGCTCGAATGCAAACCCGCAGATACTCCTATGGTGCAGAACCATGGCCTTCAAATAATTAAAGGAGCAGCGTCAATCGATCGAGGAAGGTACCAACGGTTAGTAGGGAAACTCATCTATCTATCCCACACTCGGCCGGACATTGCATATGCCGTTGGAGTTCTGAGTCAATTCATGCATAATCCACAAGACGAACACTGGGAGGCAGCACTTAGAGTGGTGCGCTATCTGAAGGGAACCGCGGGACATGGAGTGCTGTTCCGAAAGAATGGACATCTCGACATCCATGGATACACGGATGCAGACTGGCAGGGAACCCAGTTGATAGGCGGTCAACAGGAGGTTATTTCACCTTTGTGGGTGGAAATTTGGTGACTTGGAGAAGCAAGAAGCAGAAAGTAGTGGCTTTGTCAAGCGCAGAGGCCGAGTTCCGAGGCATAAAGAGTGGACTCACTGAAATACTTTGGCTTAGGAGAGTAATGAAGGAACTAAATCTCGAGTCACAGAAATCCTGCAAGCTACTATGCGACAACAAGGCTGCGATAGGTATCTCAGAAAATCCTGTGCAACATGATAGAACCAAACACGTTGAGATTGATCGACACTTCATAAAGGAGAACCTTGAAGAAAAGATAGTAGAAATCCCATATGTGAAATCCGAAGACCAACTGGCGGACATCTTGACGAAGGCCGTTCCAGCAAAGAACTTTCAAGAAGTTTTGGGCAAGTTAAGTTTCGGAAATCCCGTCACTTAACTTGAGGGGGAGTGTTGGAAATCATAGAAGGAATCAAAGGGATATTCTACGAAGATTGCATAAAATCAGACACGGAATTGAGAAGATTTCTAGCGGATTGATTAGGGAAATTGATTGAGGAAATCTTAGCTTGTATAACATCTCCTTAGCTTATATATCATGTACCATTGTCATTGTGAAGAATATAATAGAAAATATACCTTTCTACACTTTGTCACATTATTGATATGTATTTTCAGTTTCTTTATGTTTGTAAATTGATGCTTGCTTGGTGAGCTTGTGATGGTACGGGTCTTCAATAAATTGCATATTCATTTCTCATTTAAGACGCGACCAACATTATCTGTGGCCTGTGCTCATTAATTGTCTATCTTTTTGCACTACGTATGGTTTGGCAATAAATAAATTTTTTTTTTTTGGCAATAAATATTTTTTGCAATCGAAGCTTTATGTTCGGTGAAGTCAAAATGGAATCCCCCTACTTCCAAGTTGTCTGAATACAGCAGAGAACATTAGCTCATCTGCAATGTTGTTACTTATTTGTCCTTTAACCGTCCCTTAAATTACTATTTATGGGCTCTACTGTACTTTTTTACTCCATCTGTTAACTAAGGGACGGAACTTGCAACCCTCCATTTCTTATCTGTCCTTTAACCGTCCCTTAAATTACTATTCATTCAATTTCATTTTTTATTTTTATTTCCAACCAAATTCAATTAATAAAAACACACTTCATTAAATAAAATAAACTTATAACATAAAATTCGTAAAAAAAACATAATTTAATAATTTCCTAAAAAAATTAAAAATACATAATTTAATAATTTTCTCCGCCAAATTTTGCCCAAATGTGCTCCATTGATCATCTTGGAGTTGGGCGTGGGCGGGAGAATAAATTTGGGGGAAGAATTTGCTCATATGGATCCATTAGATCGATTAAATTTGGGGGAAGAATAAAAGAGATGCTTTGAGATGAAAATTGGAAAGGAAAGAGAGATGATTTGAGAGGATTAGATGTGTGTTTGTGTGTGAAATGAAGATGAAATAGGAGTATTTATAGAGTAAAAAATAAAAAAATAAAAAAAGGAAAACGGTCGAAAACGGTAATATTACCGTTTTAGATTTTTAATTTTTTTTTATTAAATTCAAATTTAACAAAAAATGAATTATTGCGTCAGTGTGACAAAACCCACTCGCGGGCCGGCGAGTGGGCGTCACGCATGGCCCCAGCGCGCGCCACGTCGCGGAAGCGCGTGGCGAGACGTCTCGCGCGGCATCTCGGCGTGACGGGTGATCCGGCGGGCTGGTGACGGGACGGGACGCTGCAACGCATCCCGCGCCGTCTCGTCACGGAGGAACGGGACTCGTGCCACCCGCTTAACGCGTTGCGGGTGGTCTTATAATGCAAAAGCTCCTAGTGTCCAAATAAGTAGATTTTTTCAATATTCAAGGAGTACCAAATTTTGAGGGTGATAGAGCATCGATAACGCTACAGGCCGGGCCACAAATCCCGAGTCCCGGCCCGTCCTGCGCTTTACACGGGAGAGAGTTGCGGCCTGGGCCGGTCCTGGGGCCGCATTTGCGGCCTGGTGACGGTCCTGGGGTCCGGCCCGGCTGCGCGTTAACGGGTAGGGGATGGGACGCAACGCGGGCCGGCCCAGGGTTATTTCGTGTTCGGGCCGGGCCGCAACGAATTTTTTTTTAATTCAAATTTTTTTTATAAATACTACTCCATTCATTTTCATACACATTCAACTTCATTTCAACTTCATATCTCTTCCTAAAAATCGAAAAATGCCTTCTCGTCAAAGATTGTTAAAGCTCAAATGTCCCGATTGTTAGCAGAGGCGGTACCGACAATCCAAGAAGAAATCAACAACGAAGTGGAACGCTACCAAGCTGCTATCCAAGTTTGGAACGAACAACAAGTCTGGGTACCGCGTACTCGGATGTATATTCACCGAGACCGTGAACAAGCTGCCTTGCGGCTTTTCACGGATTATTTCTCTAACGATCCGCGATGGAGTGATCAGAAGTTCCGTCGCCGGTTCTGGATGCGGAGGCCTTTGTTCCTACGCATTGTCAACGCAGTTGTAGCTCGTGACACATATTTCTGCCAAACCACCGATGTTGTGGGCCGACAAAGTATATCGACGTTGCAGAATTGTACGTCTGCCATTCGTCAACTCGCTTACGGAACTACATCGGATATGTTAGATGAGTATCTCCATGTAAGCGAGCCTATTGGAAGGGAGTGCCTAGCCAGATTCTGTCGGGCAGTCGTCGAAGCATTCAAGGATACATACTTGAGAAAGCCAACGACCGACGACGTTAGGAAGTTGGTGAACTTCCACGAGCGGACCCACGGCTTCCCGGGGATGCTTGGCAGCATCGACTGTATGCACTGGCAGTGGAAGAATTGTCCAACGGCTTGGCGATGACAATACACTAGCGGGCACAAGGCCACACATCCCACGATTGTCTTGAAGGCTGTTACCGACCAACGATTGTGGATCTGGCATGACTACTTTGGTGTCGCGGGGTCCAACAACGACCTCAATGTGTTGAACGAGTCTCCATTATTCAACGACTTGTGTGTCGGGCGAGCGCCGAACGTAGAGTTCACAGCCAACCACCATCGGTATAGTGTGGGGTACTATCTACCAGACGGGATCTACACTCGATGGCCCGTGTTCGTGAAGACTATCACATCTCCCACAACCGATCGGAGGGCATTGTTTGCCCAAAGGCAAGAGGCGGCTCGGAAAGATATCGAGCGTGCATTCGAAGTCCTCCAAGCACGGTGGGCTATCGTGAAGGGAGCGGCCCGTGGTCGGCAGCGGTCACTAGTTGCCGACATCATGTATGCATGTATCATAATGCATAACATGATCGTTGAGGACGAGGAAGATAATGTCACTTTGTGGAGCGACGATCCGCTCGCCAGCACCGGGAGTGACTACGTAGTCACCGACCCGCCCGTGCAGGGCCTTCCTCCCGACATCCACAATGTCATGGCCCGGTCAGCTGCGATGCGCCAAGAGGAACAACACACTCGCCTCCAAGCCTATCTAATCGAAGAGATTTGGACTCGCACCAATGTTTTCCAGCATTGACGTTGTGTTTTTTATCGTTTTTATTTTGTATTTTAAAATTTCTATGTTGTAATTTCCAATCTTCGATCGAAATTAACTTTTCCGTGTTATAAATTTCCGGCGTTTTTTATTTTACGTTTAAAATAGGTTGAAGTTGTGAATAGTGTCATTTATTAGTTGCGGCCCGGGTTGTGGCCTGCAGGGTTAGAGCAGTTGGGGCCTGGGCAGCAACTGTAGAGGAATGATGACGTGGAGGGGACTTAGGGCCTGAAACCGGGCCGGGGTTATTGATGCTCTTAGAGCATTAGCAGCGCCCTAAGGGATGCCCTAAAGCCCGCCCTATGCACCGCCACATCAACATTTTATCCTTCTACCCTTCCACCTGCAGTGGGGCGCCATAAAGGCCGCCTTATAGGTTTCACTATTGTTTTGTTAATTAATTTAAATGTTTTCAAATATGTCAATGCAAAATAATTAAAAATATACTACTATTAATTAAAAACGGCAAATCCTACATTGATTAAATTTTTTTTTACACGAGTTAGAAATGAATGGAAATGTTACAAATGAAGGTGGGTATTCACCGGAATCTATTTTATAGTGTAATTTGAGTGTGGAAAAATGAATGGAAAGGTTACAAATGAAGGTGGTGTAGAGGGTATTTATATAAATAAATTTTTCAGAATTAAAAAAAACACGTTGCATCGTCCCCGCCATCGTTCGCGGACGATCTATAGGGCGCGGACGATGCATCGGGCATCGTCCGCGCACCCACAGTGGGCGGACGATGGCGCGCCCGAGGCATCGGGCGGCCTATCGTCTGCCCCATTGCGGATGCTTAGACCAAGTGTTTTTAGATAATTTGTGAATAATATTCATTTTGAAAATGTTTTTCATATTTGGAGAACATGCCGAATTTCATGCATTTTGATAAAATAATTATTGCAACTATTCCTGTAAAATTAAAATTGAGTGAACTTCAGCAATTAGCTAAAAGCAAACGAATAATTTTTTTAGTAAAATGAAAGGCGTAGTAGTAATTTGTTAAAGAGGATTAGTAGTTATAATCAATGCAGAAAAATATGACGTTGAACGGATAAAAGTCTACTCCTCTGAGTTGGCTGTAGAGAAATAATGGTGATTAGGAGTATTATTTGGTTTAATTTATCAGTTGTTAATTACTGGCACTGCTGAGTTCGTGTTGAATAATGCTTGCTGTAGCAATCGCGTATTGCTAATCCGCCGTGAGAAAGTGATGCTTGGTGGTCGTAGAGAGACCGCGTTGATGAAGAAGGACGGCGGCAAATCCAGAATCGCCTCCGCCATCTTCGTCGGAATATTACTCGGATGCGTCTTCGCCTTCTTCTATCCCGACGGATTCTTCGTCCTATCGTCAACGCCGCTAAGTCGCCGCCGCGTCGCCGCCTCCGATCCCGAGGTACAATTTTTTACCGCTCATCTGTTCAAACTCGAGCTATTTTATGAGATTTTAACAGCGTTGACTAGAAATTGAGTGTTTGATTTGGAATTGGATCGGTGATGTTTGAATTTTATTGCTATATTTTGGTATGATAATTGAATTGAATTGTTATATTCCGTTACTGCTGCATGAGCTGACTGAAACTCAAGTGGTAAATTGGTAGGAAATTAGGAATAGAAGCTTCCCCTGCGGCTAGGTGACTTGGTTTGAAGTGATGGAATTTGAAAGAAAAAATTATCGTTGTTTTTAGTAGCTTGATGGTGATCGGACCCTACGAACTGTGAAATAAAGCTATTTTGTGAAGAAAATTAGAGAAGCTGCGTTCTTGCTGAGCTTTGTTTGTAGGCTGAATGAAAAAGTGAACAATATGAGTGACTTATGTATGTGAATTTTAGTCTCTTAGAACTATGCAGATTATGGTTTTAATTTCTGAATGTCTAATAAAGATTTATGTAGTTTATCAAAACAGGTATAGTGCATCTTTTGTGTGTGTGCGTGTGTGTTTGCATAATTAGAGTATAACTAAGGAGATGAGGATGGGAGTTTATCAGTGTTATCTTTGTTTTACTCCATATATTATCAGTAGGTTCTTGGTTGTCTATATATCGGGTTGCTTTTCTTTTTCCATGACTGGTTACCAGTTGACCTTTGGGGAACTAATTTCTCTAACATTGTAAAACTTTATTTTGCCCATGGTTGATCTATCTGCCAGGTTATTACATCTTCATGTGAATCATCAGAACGCATCAACTTGTTAAAATCAGAGTTTGTCGCTGCTTCAGAGAAAAATGCAGAGTTGAAAAGGCAAGTTAAGGAGTTGACGGAGAAACTTCGGTTTGCTGAGCAAGGGAAGGATAATGCCCAGAAACAGGTGATGGTGTTAGGCAAACAGCAAAAGGCTGGCCCTTTTGGCACTGTTAAGGCATTGCGAACCAACCCTGCAGTTGTACCTAATGAATCTGTCAACCCAAAATTGGCCAAGCTACTGGAGAAAGTTGCTGTCAATCATGAAATCATTGTCACACTTGCCAATTCAAATGTTAAGGATATGTTGGAGGTGTGGTTCACAAATATCAAAAGAGTAGGGATACCTAATTACTTGGTCTTTGCGTTGGATGAGGAAATTTACAATTTGTGCCTAGCAAATGGTGTTCCAGTATATAAAAAAGATGTAGAGGAAATAAATGAAGACAAGAACTTTGAATCTATTGCTAGAACTGGAGGAAATCACGCTGTCTCGGGATTGAAGTTTCGGATCTTGAGGGAGTTCTTGCAGATGGGATATAGTGTTTTGCTCTCAGATGTCGACATAGTCTACTTGCAAAATCCATTTGAGCATCTCTACAGGGATTCGGACGTGGAGTCCATGACTGATGGTCACAATAACATGACAGCTTACGGATACAATGATGTTTTCGATGAACCTGAAATGGGTTGGGCTAGGTACGCTCATACAATGAGGATATGGGTTTACAACTCTGGATTCTTCTATATTAGACCCACAATCCCCTCTATAGAGCTCTTGGATCGTGTGGCTGGTAGGCTGGCTCGAGAGAATGCTTGGGACCAAGCAGTCTTCAACGAAGAGCTGTTCTACCCATCACATCCTGGTTATGAGGGGCTTCATGCATCCAGAAGAACTATGGATCATTACATGTTCATGAACAGTAAAGTTCTCTTCAAAACCGTCAGGAAAGACTCACAGCTGCGTAAGCTGAAGCCAGTCGTAATCCATGTAAATTATCACCCTGATAAGCTGTGGCGAATGAAGGCAGTTGTGGAATACTACGTGAACGGGAAGCAAGATGCTTTGGACCCCTTCCCCGATGGCTCATCTTAGTAGAAACTCAAAACGTTTCTACTAGCATGTCATAGCATCGCTTCACTATACAGTTAAACCGCGACAAGATCTTTTTTTGTTTGGTACGTCACGAATAAGAACCCCTCAGCATCTGCTTCACTATAAAAACTCTTTTGGCATTTCTCCATTTGTATAAGAAATGGTTTTACTTTTAAATTTATTTTACAGTTAGTGTTTTCTGGTGTGGAATGTAATTTTTACTCTCTTCTAGCATTCGACAGTCAACTTCCTTGTCACAGGACATGACAACTTGATAATGAAATCGGAATGTGATGAGATCTTGAAAATGTTTGTCGGTGGAAATTTGATTTGTAGGGTCGTTCGTAGCCATTACATTATATCTCATGTTTATTCATCTATCTCCATAATCTCAAAATTACATTATATCTCATGTTTATTCATTTCACTTCCACTCCTATTACGAATTTAATCCTGCATTACATCTCTCCGAACATATGCATGTGATCTAACGTTCACAAGTTTTCGAGTTTACTCTATTGAGGTGGAAAAATGAACAACAATTCATGCATGTAGTTCAATTTATTAACGATCGAATTTTGTAATTTAATTCTTTTTAATCGCTGATTTGGTGCCGCATTAGTCATTATATAGAATAACAATATTTGACAAAAGACTCAGAAACTAAGACCAAAAGTTTCTATTGGACTTCAAACAAAAGTTTGATCCTAATTCGGAACTTAAATTTGTTTGAGAATTTAAATTAGAACGCCTTCAGTGTAAGTTAGACTTAGGGCATCCAATTTCATTTGATATTTATGGCTATTTTTTTCTTTTGTGCACCATATTTATCTAAAAAATCAATTAAACAATTTATTATTTATAATTCAGAATTAGCAATTCGGGATTGGTCGGTGTTGTGATATAACTAAGTATATAAAAGAAGTTTTTTCACTAAAAGTTATAACGATTTTTTCCTCTCGAATTCACATGGACGATCATTAGTTGATCAGATGCTTACCGTCCAATTAATAAATAGAATGTTTGTATTTGATGTTCTTTAGTAAAAAACATATTTTTATAAACTGATTTTGTAACGACCCATATAATTTACTACTCCTGTGTTTCTAATTACTTACATGATATATGGAGTATAAAGACTTTCTAAATTTTATTTTCTTTTTATTTATTTATATATTCCCATCTCTTCGTCCTACTTTTTCAGCGTCTCTTTAAATTGCAATTTGCATAATACTAGTTGGCAACACGTTGACGACCGATTATTATGTCACACGGCTTAAGGAAATTCCATTAAATTAATTTACCAACTCAATGCTCTATAATTGGACCGTCCTTTATTTCTCAATTGGAAAAATGAAATAATTGTTTCTACAAATGGAGAATTAAAAAATTTATCAATTGATTCGAATTATTGCTAAAATTTATCAATCGATTCGAATTATTCGAGGGCGCAAACAACAAAAGTCAAGTCAAAATGTTCAAATTGGAGTGGGACTTCGCATTTTATTCACGGATTCAAATAATTTATCAACAAATTCTTGAGAAAAAAATACTTGAATTTGTCACTATAATCTGAATGTTTTGAATATAGAATCAAGTTGGCATTTTTTACAGGTCAACTTTTTCCCCTCTATTTTGTTTTCTTTTCCTTTCAACTAGGCTTTGAATCTTCAAAAGAGACAGACAGCTGTGAAGTCTGACTCTCTCTCTTCCTCCCTCTCTCTATTTCTCTCTCTGCATCAGAATCTGCTACCAAAGAGAAAATAATGCCCATTGTTCAGTCACATACACTCCTCTTTCAGGTGAGTTTTCTGCTGTGAAAGCGGTTACTTTTTCTGCAGTAGAGGAGGAAACATTTCTTGACAATGAGTGCCCTCTTTTTTAAGGTAAATAATTGAATTGGGTTTCCCTTTTCTTTCTGTTTCTTGCACTGCAACTGCAACAATTTTCCTCTAACTGTATTTCGTTTTATGCTTAAGAATTTCCCTTTTTATTTCACCGCCTGCATTGCTTCGGTTCCTTTCTTTGCTGGTTTCTTTAGTGAGTGTGATTTTCTTGCATTGGAAGGTCTCTTCGAACCCTCTTTTTCCATTATGGATTTCTTGGTTTTCTTGAAATCTGTGGCTGAACCTTAAAAGATTCAATTTTTGCTCTGGGTTTAGATTTTAGGTCCAATCTTTTGTCCCACGTTCATTCATGGTTCTTGGTTCTGTGGCAGAGGGGATTCTTTCGTTGGATTTTTTGGTCAACTTTTTTCTGTATTTACTTAATCATCACCACTTTCTGAATAGTTAGTTCTTCCTGGATTTGATTGGTCTTCCTAGGTGAATGAGGTTGTGGTGAATATGTTGAGAGATCTTAGGAAACATGATGATTGATCTTAATTATCTCATTAGAAAGTTGGCTTTTGTTGGTGTATCGACCTAAAGTTGTCATCATTCAGCCCACCACGTCAAAAAATGACAATGTACCTTAAAAAATGTTGCTATTCTGCCTTAAATTATTTCCTCCATTTTATTCCTGTAGCCATATTTTAACCTTTCTCCAAATATGGAGATGGGCTACTATACATGTGTGTGTTTGTGTCTCTGTGTGTATAATATATGGTTGGAGTGGATAATTCAGAAGTCCACATATTCCTAGTAGTTTAGTTTACGCATCTTCATATTGTTTTTCAGAAATGAGGTAGCATAGCTTGCCATATTTTGAAGCAAAGGAATATCACCTTAATATCAAATGTGTTTGATATTGGCAATGGAAAATCATCTAGTCATTTTTGGGCTAAATAGTGTAGATAATGTTTATGTTTACTCGTTTGATCCATATCTTCCCAAGAATCATTGTCTCCAAAACAAATCATCTCCATCTTCATCTTGAGGGTCTACTTCAACGTCCTTTTCTGCATATTGCCATGTGTTACTGTTTGACGAGAAACAGTATGGTGTCAATTTCCTATTCTTACACGCTTCATAGGAATCCCAATTACACATTGCCTATGGCCCTCAAAACTTTTGTCTATATCCATGCATCTAAAGTCGAGTTAATGATTTACTACTGTGTGCCTCCTCTATTAAGAATGGCTGTTGTTTTCAATCTTGGGCGTTTAAAGATAATTGTAGAGTGTTAATTGCACTCAATTATTGGTTCTTTAATCTTCCTTTTGATTGTAAAAGAAAATAAAAAGCCCAAATCTTGTATGATAAGATTTTATGCTTCAATAGTTAAAAGCAAATTCTTAAGAACTTCTAAAAGACAAAAAGGCAGCAGTTGTTAATAGTTCCAGCAAATGATACTTTCTTTAATAAAGTTACTGATAGTTGAGATCTATACTGCACTTGGGGGAATGATACATTTGAATGTTTTCAGTAGAAGGTCTGCCTTATGAATTCACTATTCAGTCACAAGGTCGATTTCATTCACGTGAAAAATGTTGTAGTTCATTTTTTATTTTGAATTGAAGTAGGCGATGCTTTCATTAGATGTATTTTGTAATAAAAGTTGGATAAAATCTTGATAACATATTTTCTTAATTACTCAGGATCTGTTCCTTCCAACTTCCACAAACTGGATGTTCATATTTGTGTATGTACATTTGGGAGAAATAAATCTGATGCTGAGTTATTGACATCTAAAATAATGTTACAGGCTGAAACTGGGTATTAAGCCATTCCTGGTTTCACCCTTGAACATGAAATCAAAATTCAAAAGTAGTTGGAGATCAATTGTGCCTCTGCGAACGCAGGGAGAATCAGCGACAAGGTTCTGCGTGTTTCCTAAGGTTAAATCAGCTAGCTTTAGCCAAGGAAACACTCCTGTTTACCTCAATGTTTATGATTTAACACCTGTCAACGGCTATGTTTACTGGGCTGGACTTGGTGTCTTTCACTCTGGGGTTGAAGGTAGAGAGATTCTCTTACTTTATAACGTCTTTTTGATTTGTATTGCCTTTCTTCCTATATAGTACTTTCTTTGTTATCTCCTCGTTTGATACTTGAAACGTCCATTCACTGAGTGCATAGGAATTATGTTTTTGCAGTGTATGACATTGAATATGCTTTTGGAGCCCACGACTTTCCTACTAGTGGTGTATTTGAAGTTGAGCCCCGGCAATGCCCTGGATTCAGGTTTCGCAGGTCAATTTTTATTGGCACGACACATTTGAACCCTCACCAAGTTAGAGATTTCATGGAGAAGCAGGCCACAAATTACTGTGGTGATACATATCACTTGGTTGTCAAAAACTGCAACCATTTCTGTGAGGATATATGCTACAAGCTGACTGGAAAACGGATACCAAAATGGGTGAATCGTCTGGCAAGGATAGGTATCTTATCTTCATATATCTTGCCCCTGATCATTATTAATCTCATTTTGATGCATCATATTATAGAGGAGTCCAAAAATGCGTTTTATCTGAATAAATGTGGTTAATTGTCAGTCATAGAAAACTTCATGCTGGTTTATTGGAACTTCCTTCTAAGAGGTTTTTTTATAGGCTCGTACTGCAACTGCATACTCCCGGTGGCTCTAAAAACGAGCAAGGGGCCACATGATACAAACTGTCAAGATTCAGAGAGTGAGAAGAAGAGTCTGAGAAGCTCTTTCAGCTGCTTCTCTTCGATTTCTATGCACCCAAAGGAGAAAGATGCATCGATATCATCGTTGGTCTTACAATCACACTATAAAGGCTGTCTGCCTCCTTGGGATTTAAAGAAATCAAGAAGTACTAAATCTGTGAAAGAAGGTTAGAGAATAGGATTTTGTTTTTCTTTTTTCTTTTCTATTTTTGTGGATTCTTAGATTGTTTTAATTTTTGGGTTACAAGTACCACCACATTGAATGTAGTTATCTCAATGAGGTTTGAGGGTAAAACTGTTGCTGTTTTTCCTCTATTCTGTAATGTGTGTATTATGTTCTCATCTTTCTTCTTGTACTTTCTTGATGATGCATCTGCAGAAATATGATGTATTTGTTGCTAAGAATTTGAAATTTTCCCCAAATAGGCATTCATGCTTTACAAATCACTATTGACAAGTTATATTTTTATATACATTATCTTTACAAAAATGACTAACTATTCACTTAATTACATAAGTTTACATTATCAAACATTAATAATATTTTAATTTATAAGCTGATTTTCTAACATTTAATATAAACACCATCATTAAATATTTCTACAGTCTATTTTGAAGCATAACAAAAATAATTAAATGAAGCTTGAAATTTGTAGCACATTCAACCCACTAAAATAGATGAACATTAATATCCAGCGAAAAATAACATGTGGAATGAGGAGGATTTGGAATTATTCCCTCACTCCAATTTTTGTACTAGTATGGATTGATAAGACCAAAACACATGGGGATTGATGGCAAAACCAAAGTGTATTTTACTTTAGGATAGACAAAAACACATGGGGATTGTTATTTCTCAATAACATGAAGAACTTCTGCCCCAAAATAAGAAAATGAAATGCTTCTGAATGTAAATGGTTTTAGCATTTCTCCATGTAAGAATATATCTTTAAGAACTAATTAGTGATTTTTCAATGATTAAGTTTTTAGCCAACTAGCCTTAAACTCGAATAACCACATAATTATCCAAGGAAACAAACAAAACCAGGGAAAGAAACCTTGTCAGGACTCGCGACACAGAATGTATACACTAATAATATATATTTCTGCATAAATTTAGAATTATCATCAACTCAAACAATTGAAATAATAATATTGATGACACAAAATAAATCAACAACAATAACTGAAAATCAATGTTCTAGATGTTACACCATGAACCAAAAGCACAAGTTCCATCATTCGTTTCCACAGTCAATCAATGGTGGTAGGTGTTACCAACTTACATTCATTATGCTCCACCATGGAAATATAGTACATAATTGAATGCCGAAAATGTTTCATCTGCATCTCTATAAACTATTTACGCATCTCACTATGTGATTCCACTAACATTAGTTTCGATCTCTACAAGTCAAGACTATGCTGATGGAACGACAAAAGGGGCGATCCTATCTAGATGCTTATCGATCCTTGTAACTACAAGTCTACAAGTGATGGCTGCACATCGCCTCATTACACACAAGCTGAGATTGAATTATGTACATTGTACAGTATGAAAGGTCGAGCGAACAATACATACCTCTATGTCATGTCGGTGCCTTCTCTGGAAGCCGGGAGCGTTCCTTATCTGCAAAATGGAGAAGCCTTCTGAGTCTCAGAACCATGTCACAATGGAAAGGCAAAGCGGATCTTCTCTCCAAGTATGCTGGGCTAGCAGTCATCCAGGACAAAGCATGGAGTTCTGCTGCTATTGTATCTAGTATGATGTGCGTTTCCACCTCGATATCTTTGGATTCAGAGCTCACACCTCGCCCCACAGGCTTATTGGCACCCTTCCCTGACTTCTCTTGGCTGACAACGTTAATTCCACAATAGTCAATTAAACTAACAGAGAGAACTGAAGGCCATTCTTCTTTTGATAAACTCCTGGCATCTCTCCTCATTGAAGGTACTGCTTTTGAAACGACAAAACCCGTGGACAGGGGAATTGCAGATCCTTTGCTATGTAGAAGATGGGCGAGAGGCGGGGAATCTGCAGTGAGACATGTAGGGAGCTGAAGAACCGAAGGAGGCAGAAAGCGCATGCTCGGTGAAGGGACTAAAAGGTAGGAAGCTGATGTAGACCCAAGGGACTTCACAGGTGTGTATCCTTCAAGATAGCCTGACAGACCTGACGTGGCACTACCTTGACTTGACCCTGCAACAACGGGATTATTAGAAAAAAATACAGCTTGGCTGAAGAAACTTTCAACAATATATAGCTAGTAGGTTGAAATAGGATTAACATAGATAAAAGATCATTGACACGCCACAAATGTAAGAACGAGAAAAACCCATATTTCAATCACCAAACTTTTTGGAGTCAGACACAAGCACAAGCCTAGAAATTCAAGTCCTGACCTGACAACCATCAAAGTCCATAGAGATTTTAAGACACATCACATTCCAGGACTTAGCATGCTAGAAAGTAGAAACACTGACATTAAATGGGCACTTAAAACATTGATGAATCTCAGTGAGATACAAATCTAAAGCAAAGAGTCAAAGTGAACTGATAAGTACCAGGAGATGAATCTGCTTGTAACACCAGTTGTAATGAATGATCAATCGAGACTGAGACAAAACTGATGCTCTGTACCCATTGCAGTAAGCCTTTTGAATTGTCTAACACTGCATGCCCACCCATTAGCTGCTTCCTCGAGGAAGGTTGTGCAATGCCACCTTTCATGAATGAGGAAGATTTAGAATGAGGACTGTACAATGTACTTGGTGAAGAAGGCAGTGCCCTCTCTTGCATTAAACTCATCTCCTGCTGTTGTAAAGAATTTCCATTGCTGCCAGCTGGCATTCCATCAGGAAGGGAACGACGGAGCTGCAGAGACCACTTTTTCACCTCAGAACCCCCAGCTGAATATAAAGCTTTCTGCCACTCTGCAAAAAGATGGCACTTTTTGAGGTGAAAACTGAAAACCACTCAAACAATCGTTCAAAATTTCTTTCAAAATCTTAACCAACTAGGATACTACGAAAACCAGAAACATAATGTCTTACTCTAAACGTTATCCAACAATTCTGATGCAGAAATAAACATAATAATAGAAGAGCCCAGTACAGGAAAACTGCTAATAAGTTGGTTTCGCAAATGTAAAGTTAATTCAGTACCCTGGCACTCGAGCTCAAAAAAGCATCCAATTCGTGTAATCACGAGATCTCTAGGCTTAGCTACACCAGCATCAGGAGAACAAGCTTGAAGAATCTGGCATCCTTGTTGTAGTATTTGGACAAAAAGGGACTGCAGACCCTTTGTGTCTTGCCGACTACTGATTCCTCCAAAGGGGTAAACACAACTGTCAAGCAATTCTCCCCTTGAATCTGTCCATATGCACACCATCCAGCGCCAATCCTCAGTCCACCCATAACAACAATGCAGACTTGGGATTGATTTTTGGTGGCCAGATGTCAAACCATCTGAATCCAAGGAATCATGCTGAGAAACAGGACCATTATCCCCAGTTACTGAAGAAGTAGAATTTTGCACAAAGCTAGTACTTGTGCAATCATCTGACAGCTTTGATGAATCTGCCGAATTACCAAAAAAGGGTGAAAGCCCACGCTCAATGGATCCAGGTTCTGCAAGAATAAAAAGTGGTTCAAACAAACAACGAATATCATCCAGAGGAAAGATATCTCCAGTTCTGCTGGGATCTGCTCCAAGCCCCCCACTCCTTGCTGTCTGCCAAGAGTTGTCCCAAGCACCCTGTCTCAAGCTTGTATCAAGTTCACTCTCTCTCTGAAGAGGAGGTCCTCCAATTCGAGAACCAACACAATCCTTCCACATACCAGGAACTGACGGAGACATTTGCATCAAGACTGAATGAGAACCCCCTGGCACAGATAATGATGACATTGTCTCACCAGATGCTCCCCGTGAAATTCGCCGAGCCTTATTGTAAACAGTGAAAGCAATTTCCTTTAGAATGATCAGCTCATTTAGCTTGGGGCTAGTAACCCTAAATATGGCATCTACAGTCACAATCTGCAATACAAGCTTTGGGATGCTAAATCCTGTAAGAGTCAAAACATTTGAAAATGATTCATCTACAGAAGCAGGGTAACTCAAAGCTTTTGCAACTTGATTGTGCATCATGGATCTCCTTTCTTTATCAGAAGATCGAATCACTGATCCGATAGCAATCGAAGCTTCAACCACAGTCTGTAGGACTGCAAGAGGCTCTGGGAAGGGGCAGACCACATAAACAACCTGATTCAATGAACGTGAATGAAACTCCAAACCATTATTGAAATGCATATCCACTCCATGAATTTATAATGTGACGAAGAAGGGCAAAGGAGAACACTAATAATCAAAATAACAATATACTTCCAAAATGAAGAGAATATTCATATTATGGAACATCTCAATTCTGCATTTAAGTAAAATTGTTAAAAGAGACAATCTTTTGCAATCCTTAAGAATATCATGCAGCATATACAGAAAAGAAAATCAAATGGTAAATCTAACAAGACTGAAATAACGAGTGGTGACAGCCCCAAAAAGTTATGCATCTTTCTTTCCTAAAAGAGGTCACCACTTGCCAATTGGTCAACAGGGTAATGAAGATTTTGTGACCCTGAAGTCTAGTTTGCACACTACAGTAACAAAAAGGAGATCTCATGCAAATAAACATATTCATCTGGATATTAAAGATGTATTGAACCACTATATGCCTTAATTTGCAGTAGCAAACAGAACACATTGGTACTAAGATGAAATACAGGGTCGGATTGCGAATGTAAAGGAGTTGTAGAAAGATGGTGTAAGTAGCATAAAAAATTGCAGAGTTCAGAACTTACAGTGCATGGTCCACCATTTCCTTCCTTGGAATTCCCTGGCACAGACGAACCGAATTTCAAGGTCTTAAGAACCTTAGAAAGAGTCTTTAAATAACTAGTCAGGTCCCAGCCATTTGATAGGAAAAGGAAATAATCACTGATTGATCCCAACATAGATGCATTGTTGGTATCTATCTTCATTGATTGAGGGCAATCAAGAAGAGCAAAACCAGGTGATATTTTCTTGGAATCTATATCCAACTCATTTCCCAGACTTTGGGGTGAATGTGTTCCCAGCTTGCAGGTTTCATAAACTGAAATTGTGAGTGAGAGAGAGAGAGAGAGAGATTGGGAATTTTAGATATCCGACCCAGAAAACACACAAGTAGGATAGGACTTTTTAAGCTAGCGAGAAAAACATATAGGAGTTAGCTCACGTGAAGGAACAAAACTTATAGTGAAACCAAATTACAGCTAATGTATGTGCATTAAAGAACTAGAGCCAGCAAAAATAAAAGCTCAAATAAACAACCTACAGTTACAGAAAGCAGCTAGGTTCAAATAAAACGTAATAAAACAGCTTACATTCATAACCAACTGAAATAATAAAGTGGCTAAGTTCGTCAGACATGTTAAACAAGTAATATCGAGAAGCATATAAAAATTTTAGCTCAAGATTGCAAAATCTGCCATTGTTTTCTTTGTTTGGTTTATGATAGACAGATATCATACTATGATAATTATAAATTGTTGGCAACATATCAGAGTATCATATTAGATACCTCTCAAGATTATATATCTAAAACTCTTCGTAAGCGCAAGAAGAATCTTTTGGCTGAATAACAGAACGAAATACAAATGATACTAACCAGTTCCAAGCTGAAGAAAAAAATCAGTAGCAGCTGTTGTAAGTGGATCAATATTTGGACATACCACGTAGTAGCTCATCTACAAGAGAGACAAGGAAATATGTAAATCAGTTATAGTATCAAACTGAAAATCAAAAGTCAAAAGGGCAGTTTCCAGGCCTTGTTAACACCAGAGAATGAAAGAAAAAGAAGAAAGAGCACAGGACCATCAAAGTTTAAAAACAAACAGATTAACCAGTCTTACATGTTTCACAGTTGCATAAGGTTCCAGAGGAGCCTTTTCCCACAGTTGCAAGGAACCGGCTGAGGTTTTGAGCCAATCATCTTGGTACCTATGCATATAATGAAATCATCACATATTCTAAGTAACAAAAAAAGAAGGTACAATATACATCCTAAAGCCCAAACTCTGGTGGCACGTGGATTAAAAAGTTAAGCTACTGGCTTAAACATATACCAAATATACAAGGATATCATGCATACCCAACAAGTATTGATGGAAATGGAACAACAGATAGTGTAGGCCGTATCCATGAGCAGTGTTGCTGATCTGACTCCATCAGAGAAGTACCTCCATCATCCCCCCTGGTTCCATCACCTGTAATGGCAACTGAATTACTATTCAAAAGGTAAAATAAGGTGAAAGAATCATTGAACTATAAGCATAATACCTTTGAGCCCAGATGCTCCACCAGCAGAGGTCAGAGATGGGCTCATGGGATCTCCTACGGATAAAGTTACTGTACTAGAAGAATCTCGGCATTCACTTGCACTAGCAATATACTCCGCAGAGTGTCCATCATAAGTCATCGCCGATTCATTGGATGGGTTACGGCCCCTACACCAATCCATAACAGAAAGAGGGCCATCTGCATTGCTAAATGCAGATTTCAACGCTTCTTTTATGTCAGACTGAAGTAAACCAATTGTTAAAGAAGCCTGGACCTGAACATGACAATAGATTTTCATAAGAGTCGTGTATTGTCTGAGAAGCTCCCGTGACATACTAATGAAAAGCATATAAATGATAAAAAAGAATTTGTACTTTCATGATGATGAGTTCACTGACATTACACCAAATAAAATTACAATACTATACAAAAGCTATCTACTACATACATAAAGCCCATCTTTCAACAGTCAGAACAAGCCCAATAATGACCAGATGTGCAGAGTAGCAACATACTATTGAATAGAAAATTCATTGAAATCTTAAGGTTTTTGTGATCATTAAGGGTACAATACACGTAGTTCTGCTGCATCCATTTATTAAAGGTGCTCAAAGGAAAACCAGAGCCGAGGTAAGTTACTTTCATCAGCAACGACCTACCCACAATACAGTAAATGTACTTGCTCAGCAATGAAAATTAGAGCTCTAGGAAATAAAGGTTAACTCATAAGAACCACAATATTCTTTGTTCCCCATCTAATTAAACAAGAAAGGAGTGAACCCACTCATGCATGTGCATCACACAGAGTAGGAAGTACACATTTCAAAAGAGCCAACTGTTCAGGAAAACTAAAGAATGAAATATAGTAAAGGTAAAAGGGCCAGCAGGAAAGAGAATGGTGGCCTTTCTTGTCTGGATAAATAGAAATTCTCAATAATAAAAAATCAGCATGAATTGAAACAAATAACCATATCTCACATCAACTGAGAGTGGATCAACAAGCTCCATTCCAGCAATGTCCAGGGAATGGGAAGAAGCCAAAAGACCCCCACAGCCAGCATGTACCATAGAGGGTCCACATGAAAATCCACGCCTCCTCTGCTCTTGAAGTGCGAGCCACCCATATGGACCATCACCACAATCAGCATCCAGAGCCACATCAACAAATGAAGTAGCTTGCTGAACAAGGAATGCGATACCATCAAGAAGTTCCTGTAGTGGCTGCCGTAGTCCGTATGAAAGCATACTTTCTTCCATGAATGAATTATGTGGAATGGATGGGCAGACCTCCATATTTGATGAACCTGTCTTAGCAACTTTGGGAATTCCAACAGAACGCCAGACCCCAACTGGTGCAGTCAAAGACCCATCTAGCATTCCCCCATCTACATCACCAGCTATCCTAACAGGAATTGTTTCTTTCTTTTTCAACTCAGATTTGCATGACATATTGTCCACCATGGTGCTTGAATCATTATGACCTAGATTTTGAGTGCTGCTACAAGATAATCCACTCAGACTAGAAGGTGAAATGTTGCTGGAAGAAAGCAGTGTATGTCGCAACCTACACATGGAAACCTGGCACACTAGGCATTCAATCTCTGTTGCAAGGACAGTCCTAGCGGATGGGAGACAATTATCTCCTTTTTGTGAGCTGTCACTTGCTTTAGCTGAGATAGGTTTGACATCTGCTTGGCTCAAAGCAAAAAACTGTGCTGATGAACCTCCAACTTCACTTTTGCTAAGACTATTATGACTTGCACCAGTTTGCTGCTTTCCTCTTTCAACATGTGTGTAATATTTTTTTGATTTAAACGCAGAACACAATTCTTTCTTTTCTGTACAAGCTTTCTCACTTGGCAAGATGGACTTCTCATGAGATCCATTACAGCAAGGGGAAGGAGGTGTTGCAGAGTACACATAATGGCTTGAGCTTGATGCAGAATCCACTTTGCAAGATCTAGGAATGTAGGGGCTTCGAAAAATCACAGAGGAGATCTCACTGTTAGGGGCTTCCACACCCCCATATTCTGGGGCAAATGACATCAGTGCTTCAGCCTTTACGACGTGATCAAACTCAATATTGGAAGATGGCAGCATACAAGTAACTTGCCTGGGAGCAGAACTCTTTGTGGTTTCTTGGTTTTTGATGACTGAATCTTCCACAGAATCAGGAGCATTTAGTTGGTTGAAGTTATCAAAGGTTGGAAAACCTGTCGATACAAGCATTCGATCTGGCACATCAATCACTGAGGTGCTGGGGCTGCTACACAACTCACCACCATCAGGCGCAGGAAACATGAGAACTTGAGACTCAGCAGTCCCTGGAGGCTTCATTGTATAAAAAAGGAAACACAACTTTTGTTATTGAAAAGGTTAAGCTTACTTGCTGAAAAAGCGACGTAACTGTCAAGAAAGTTTGTAAAGGATAATTCAAGTTCACATCGTACCTCAAAAAAGAACGCACAATGTAAAGATCACCTAATGTTTTTCTACCACACAGCCAAATAAAAAAATTGATTGCTTTTTGCTGAACTTCAGAATTAAGATGATAATGAATGACACTAAATGACTAAATACACACAAACAATCTATAATCAACCCAGAACTGGACACCAATAAAGACCTCAATCACTCAAGATAATAAATGAAATGCAAGGCCCGGTTCGCTTCCTAGCTCTAGAAATCAGCATTTCCCAGCCAGCCAAATAGGTCGTCTGGTATTACTTTATCCAATAGAGCATATCAATGTTATCAAATAGCGGATATGGCGGCGCCATGGCGCTATGGCATGGCGTTTGGTGGTGGAAACGCCATAGCACCATGTCGCTGCCATAGCACCGCCATATCCGACATTTGACAACATTGCGTGTGTACTGCATTTAGGAATAGGGCATTATGCAAGAAACATGGTTGTTAGAGTGGTATATTATGCTTTATTAATTGTTTAAAGTGTTTTAGATGATATATTTTTAATATTTTTTGAATTTTTGAATTATATATAAATATATAAGTATTATTTTATTTATTTAATTTTTGACTGCCATGTCCGCCATACTAATACGCCATATCCCTGTGGCGGTTTTTAGGCAAACCGCCATAAGCTGCCATACGAGATTGATAACATTGGAGCATATAATAAAAGATATAGAATTACCTCCCCGAGTGGCAAAGCATCATTCTCAAAAAAGTCACCAAAATCGCCAAACTCTGATAGTAGTGCTTGAATATCCATCCCCATGCCTCTATCATCATCGTCCCATCCCCACTGAGATCCAACAGTTTCATTTGTAGCCCCATTAATAGACATATTGGCTTCCATGGTACCATAATCTGTCATGGAAGGATTCAAAACCATGCCTGCTTGACCAAATGACTCGGAAGTCCCACTTCGTGGCCTTTTAGAACCCTGAGCAGGAAATGAAAATGAAAAAATGAGATGCTTCAAATGCAAAGCTTTTCAATCTATAAAGTTAAAGAAGTCACATCAAAGGAAAATTACTAAATCAGGAAGTGAAAAGATATATACTAAAATTTCACATATAAATAACTAAACAAACTCAGGTCCGATAGGAAACAAGCAAATTTTGATCAGTAAAAAGATAGGGTACAAAGGGATAAGATATCTGGAAAAGGCAAAAATTACAAGATATGACAAAGCTAAAGAACATGAAACTACAAGATAATAGAGTTCAAAAAAGAAAATAAAGATCCTTGCGTTTTCTAGTCAATTATTATAAGGGAAAAGTTACCAATTGAAGGACATCATTTGGCATCTGACCCAGGGAAGATAAACCAGACTGTCTGGACATTAAAGAATCTGCATCTGCCTCAAGATCACGAGCTCCCAGGACCTTGCGATCACTGTCACTTGAGGAACTGCTCATGCTGCCATAGCTACTACTATTACTGTTACTACTACTACGATAACCATGGTAAGAACGAGTTCCACTTGGTTCAAGAGAAGATCCATCCATTGAATCAACTTTGTCATCACTGCCAAAATCAAAACTGATTAAAAGCACAACTTCAGGGATGGCCTACAATAAAAGATATGGAAATCAGATGATAAATAGATTAGAAACTTTAGGGCTAACCAATGCATAACAAGTGATGAAGCTGACAAAGACGGTCCAGCCCAATTTTGCAGCCAGAATCTGAAAAGTACAAAAACTGTGTGAGTAAATGCATTTGCATGTACTGTCTAGGGTTAGGGATGTCAATTCGAGTGGACCCATTTGGCCTGACGGGTGGCGTGTCCGGGACAATTGGCCTAGATTTCAAGCAATAATAATATGGTTGTAACCTTAAACCTTCAGTTTTTAGGCTATCCCGTCAAGTCTGATATATTTAGGAAAATATTTTGATGTATTGCCTATGATCATGATGATGCCATAAATGATGCTTCTATCTTCCTTTTGGTGAATAAACAATCACACAATAGGTAAAAAAGAATATTAAAGATATGGACCTTGTCTCTTATTCTTGATGCTCCAATTTCAACTTCATAACCGATTTACATTTGTACTCTTCTTCGTCTATTAAAAATTATTATATTGCAATGCAATCAGATAATTTAATTTTGATAATAAAAATGTAATATTGGCCTACAAAGAATAATTGATGAGAGAAGAATAACCACCCCAAACCGGATCATAAGCTACGTACTAATGAGATCCCAATTGTTATCTAAGTCAATAAATTACCAAAAGATCCAACCCTCCACAGAACACTATTTAATCAGAAATTTCCATACTTCATTGATCATAGTAATACCTTTTCAAAGATGATCTTGCAAAAGATGTCTGCATAACTGGAACAAGAACAGCCTCTGTTGGATAGACAAACTTTTTTTCACAAATTGGAAGCTTGTCTAAAGGCCACCTCTGATTACATATTCTAGAAGCTGGAGACTCAGTGCCATGAGGCTGAGAAAAGTTACTATGCAAGTTCGCACTATCCCGCGCCAGCTTTTCTTGACAACCAAGGGTCACTTCAACAAAGCAATTTTGTCCCCTTTGTTGAGTTGGCAGTCCAGATCCTCGAGCAACTTTGAAAGGAAGACCTGAAGTTCCATTTGGATCTCTAAACTTTCCGGAGCTGTACATTTATGACATATAAAAACAAATTTCCAGAAAGAAATTAAACAATAGAGTACCATAAGTTCAATTGTTAAAGGAGGAAGCAACTGAAAAGGTAAATATAAATAAAATACAGAATACACATAGAGAAGTAATTATAACAACCTCAGAAACACTTGCTTTACAAGATCACCAGGACAACATCCCGTGAGCTTCCCACGCATTCCATGAGGAGAAACAACAACTGCAAAAACACAAGGGTGCTAGTATGAGGGTCTAAGTAGATCAGTCACAGGCTGTGAAATTCATGACAGCTTGAGATATTTGACAGTGAATAAAAAAAATAAAATAAATGGTTTTCACAAGTTCATCTATCATGGTATCTTAAATACTTTCAAGGGTCTATATATAGTCCAGCATGTACACACATACATATATATATATATATATATATATATATAGGGAATGGAACAAAATATAACCAAATTTTATATCAAAACTTTAACACCTTAACCATGTTAAGCAAAAGATTGTTAGATTATCAAAGTAGCAAGAGTATATAGCAGTAGACAAAGTCTAACACATATTTCAAGACATCTCAGAACTCAGCTTTTCATTCTGTTCCAAATTTGCCAATTCATCAACAAAAAGGACAAGGAGAGAAGATCTCACTGGGGCAAGTCAAATGCGATGAAGATAGCAGATTATTAGACCAAAAACACACCTGAAATTTGGTCATTGGTACGCCGGCTAGAGCTGCTGAGGAAAGGTTCAATGTCGCCAGTTGAAAGAGCTCTGACATGCCTAAAAGTGTGCCAGAAAATTCATGCTCATAAGAATATTAAGGGATCAGGTCCAGACCCAATGTAAAGACTACCAGTGATAAAGCTATTGGCAAATACAGATAAATTAAAATACCAAGATGCAAGATACTAACTTAGCAGATATAATAACATGAACAAATATTGTTTCTTCTGTTGCAGCAAAGATGAACTCAGCGACAGGTTGACCCCTCCTACAAAACACAAATACAAGTTCAGGAGGTGGATTTTATGCCAGAACTGTCATCATGGCTTGAGTAGGAACAAAACACTAAGACACATACAATATTGTACAAAAATGAAAATAAGAAATTCAAAAGGGGGCAGTTTCAGTTAATCCACCATAGTTGATTGATACTGGTTACAGTACCACTCATTGAAACAATATTAGAAATCCAAAAACTAGGTAATGAAACAGGATGAGATGTCCCCAAAGGTGAAGTCAACCTAGCAGTCTTAAGCACAAATACAACTCCAATCTCACGCAATCTATGTTTAATATTGAAATAGGGACTTTATTTTTTGGAGCATGCTCACTGCCCTATATTTGATATAAATCGTCAGCAACCTATTCAAGTTTTCCAGCGGTCATTGAGGATAGCACCATAACAAGCCAAAGCAGCACAGTACATCGCCCTTTGTGTGTGTGTGTGTGTATTTGTGGGGGCAACAGGCTATAAAACCAAACAATAATGAGCTGGAAAAATCAGAGCTAAAGTACAAATGTCCTTTTCAGTGGTTCGGCCCAACATCACTAATCTTTTCCTGCTGATGGACAAAATCATTAACATGAAAGCAATAAATGGTACAGACCTAAAATTGTATTTAAGCCAAGAATATAAATGTGGAAAAGCCAGTTCTGGGTATTATAACCAAGATTTATAAAATCTAAATGCTTCATTAAACAGCAAACATAAAATAGAAGAGTACCCAGATCTACTACGTTAAATTCTTATGCTAGGGAAACCCACACCTACAAACATTCAATGAAATACCAAATATTAAAAGAAAGAGCACTAATAACATGAATGAACCTGAATAGTTCTTCATTCTGAGTAAATGGCTGATACTTGGAGAACACATCCCCAAATCGTACATATGAAAAGCCTCTAAGTGCTCTGTCAAAGGGAAAAAAGCCTTGTTAACTACTGTTTATGCTTGTCAATCAAGCAAAAGAGAGACATGGAACAACCTTTCTATACAGTTTCTTAAAGCCTGTGATATGGCAGAAGCAACTTCTTCAGAATCGCCAGGAGACACCCAAAATCCAGATGCGAGCACTGAAATAAAATATATATATCTTAATTTACCAAAAAATATCCACCATTATCTCTAAGGAGTGAATACATGTAATAGCAGTAGGGGTAAGTTGAAGAGGTAATTAACTTCATACAAAATTACTACACAGGAACCATACCTCTCAATGTGGCAACAGCATGTTGTGCCTTCTCATTGATAGAGGAGTGTTGACCAGGGAGAAAAAGCCAAAGCTTAATCTTCTCATCTGATCAATAAGATGAGTACCAGGAATGAGGAACACAGTGTTATTTCTTACTAATCAACTTATAATTCTTTACCAGGATTATGCAGACCCTGAGAAGGATCCCAGGGTCCAACGAAAGAGTTAGTCCATGCGCTGAGAAACCCTTCCTTCTGCAGCTGCAGATGTGCTGAGAGCACTGCCGACATCGCTGCATCTTTCGGGTCCACCTTCACACTTTAGAATAATAAAAGGGCAATGATCAGCACACATCTAAATCCAAACCATAAGAGTTTGTGTGCGTATGTGTAGTGACCAATTGATTTCCCAGATAAGTCATGGGAGAAACCACATGATTAACACGGTTATACAGAAGATGAACCTTATGAGTGCCTAAATCAATTATTCCAGAAAAAAAAATGAAAAAAAATTAGAAATTCATATCTAAATCAATGTTTCCTTATACAAGAGATATCATGTCCATATATGAGTCTGAGCCATAGGGTATGCTGTTTCGTGTAATAAGTACAGATTAATTTCTGCCAGCACTATTGCAGACTACATACTAAGAACCAAATCATGAGACACAAGCACTTCTTTTCTAATAGAAACAAAGTATCTTTACTATCAACATAAGAAACTACAATAAGGCAAGGGGACCCTGAAGAAAAATAGTAATACATACTACAGCACATTACTCCCATCTCTAGGTCTCTTTTTTTTATGGGTTAATGAATTTAAATTCAAAGGCAGCGCCACGAAGGACTCGATCTTGAGACCTTTGGCCTCATGCATTAACCTATCTACTGCTTGGCCAACTCACCAAGAATACAAGTACATTTTGAAAAATCTTTCCCAAATCTATTAAATTAATCTCTAAAAACAATACATGTAAGAATTTGAAAAATCTTCCTTAAACTAACTAGATGTATGTAAAAATCTCAAACAATGAAACGAGCACTTTGATTAGTCAAGTTCACTTATTTACACCGATGGCGATATCTCTTAGAATTAATTCAACATTATAGGCAAAGGATAGACCAAAACCACACCTCTTATCAGGTAGAGCGCTGAAATCAAATTCATTGGGAAGAAACTGAAACCATGATATCCGATGCAAACCTCCCTGGGAAAAGGTTGGAGGGAAACAAACACTTACATATAGTAATAATTGGATTAAAAAATTTACAATAAAGCATAATTTCAAAGAATGAAAAGATATGCAATCATAAAAGAAAATTAAAATAGGGACACAAGATGATAAATTCTTCGGACATAGTTCAGCAGATGCATGTATTGATGAACAAGGGGAAGACTCATTCGTTCTCAAAGGAAAGCAATTTTTTCTCATGTGGCATGTCTAAGATTAGAAGCAAAGTTTCCAGATAATGGAAATATTGCCAAGTTCAGGCAAGTTCAGACTTGAGCATGTCCTGACACCAAGTGTGCCAAAACATTTAACGGTTTATTCAATCCAAAATGTAGAAGAGTAGAGGACAATAAAGCAGTTATGTTTTCAAACTATATACATATGGCAGTACTGAATTGCATAATGGGATACCAAATTATAGTGAATATTAACTTTCCACATGTGAAAAAATAAATATAATGGAAAACAAATAGGTTTCTTATGATTCCGCCATACCTATAAATAATGAAAGGAAATCCTTATATCAGCATAAGGAGCATGATTAACTGGGTGCTTGATGAAAGGTGATTCCTCAATCCCTTAAGCAAACTGTTTTCAGAAATGGTAGTCTTCAACTATATATATGTTCATTTTAAGGCATACTATGTTATCAATTTATCACTATTTTAAATATAAAATTAAACAAGACCCTACACTTTTACCGACATAAATTAAGATGCTATTATTGAGAGTATCAAACTGAATTTGTTATCTAGCTAGGTCTACAGTCATTAATATATGTGCAGCATATAGCGAAAGGATAGCTATTAAGAATCAAACTTTTGACCGATTGGCTTACACAACTCAGAGTTATATATTCCACACCTCACTATGATCAGAAAATATCATTATATCCACATTTGAGAATATAATGACAAGTGAAATTCGAACAACAGAATTGAGTAGGGCGGGACTACTGTGCAATAAAATAGCTCAGAGATGCCTAGGACCATTAAGACTGGTATTGTGCAATCAAAATAAACTAAAATAATAAGATTCGACTTCACTGGATACTGCAGTGAATTATAAACCCTACAAACTTACGATTTTGAATATATTTGTCCACATCCGTGATTTGCCTCCTGATCAGGCTTCTCCTCAGCGTCCACCAAAGTTAACAGGCTTCAACACCTCATATAGACACCTCCTCAATAACAAGCTCCGCACATGAAAGTCATTTAAAAACTGAACATAAAACATCAGTGACTGCGTTAGTAACCCAATTTTCAGCTATTATCAGCTGAAGAAAAACATTAAACCACATAAACTTCACCTTAAGCTCTTCTAATTCAATCCATAAGAGCTACTGAAATTGAACACAGAGAACCGACCCGATCTATCGAGAATTTAATTAAAAATTATAAGAACCCAACCGCACATGCAAATGCTCAAATCTTCCAGCAAAAAATAATAATTCGGAAAAGGGCAACTGAACTAAAACCCAAAAAATAGTAAAAGGGATAATTAACTAGATTTCTAACTAATCGCATATGTGGATAGCAGGTGGAATCAGTACCGTTGTACTTCGGCGGCGGAAAATAGCAGAATCGGCCGCGGAAATAGGGGGAAACGGATTGTCGCCGAGGAGTTTGAGTGCGCGAAGAATGGAAGGTGTTGCAAGTGGCGGTCTGAATTTAACTTGCGAGAGGGCACCAGAGCAATCGAGCGCCTTTCTTCGATTTTGTAATGCCCGTAAATTCAGATTCCATTCTTATTCTTCATCGCGTGAGTATTTATAATTTTATGTCATAAAAATCATAATTTTTGGTCAAATTCGCATACTTTCAATTTTGAATAAATTAAAAATGAACTAGATCAGTCACCACTTTAGATCACTAGCTGCAGTACTAAGTTAAGAGCATCTCCAATGGTCGGCGTCACCACCGGAGCGCCGATTTTTCGCCCACGCCGGTTTGACGCCGAACCATTGGAACCGGCGTGGGCGAAATCGGCGTCAAAATCGGCGTCGCCATGCCGATTCCCGCGCTGACGCCGGTTCCCACGCCGATCCTCACGGGCGCCATTGTGGCTCCCGGATCGGCGCCAAACCGGCGTCGGATTTAAATATTTTTTTTTTTTTTTCGCAAAACACAATATATACGCGCGTTGAACCTCATTTTCATTCGCACCACTTGTTTTAACGAGTACTCTCTCTCTACCTTACTTTCTGTACAAGATCAATAACGAGCAATGGAGAACAACTACGAAGGTACTCCAGTTAATCCCGGGGGATGGTCTCAGACTCCCCCGGCTCCCGGTGTAGGGTCTCAGACGCCCCCGACTCCCGGGGCAGGGTCCCATACTTCCCCGGCTCCTGGGGGAGGTGGTTGGCCTCCAATGAGCGGGTACTACAACGTGTACCCGTGGCAGCAGATGATTCCGGGGTGGGCACCCGGCATGCAGCCCCCTATGCAGATGATGCCGGGGTGGGCACCCGGCATGCAGCCACCGGCGCAGCAGATGATGCCACCGGCGCAACATATGATTCCACAGTCGCAGGCGACGCACGGGGGGGACAACGCCTATCGGCCGACTTTTGATTTTTCCACCGGTTCTTCGCACACATCGACCCCAACGGATGCACAGTATTCGGAGACCTTCTCCTTAGCGGACTTGGGTTTTGATATTAACGACGTTTCTGAAACTCTCATTCAAAGCCAGGGAGTAGGGCGGGGTAAGAAGAAGGGCAAGGCGAAGAAGGTCGGCGAGTCGTCGCAGCCCCGCGCCGAAATCCGGGGCCGGAGGAAGTGGACGGACGCGGAGAACGTTGCGGTTGCCAAGGCGTGGGTGAGTGTTTGCGACGATCCTCTCGTTTCAAACAACCAGAGGATCGTCAACTTGTGGGCGAAGATAGCTGCAGCCTACAGGGCATTTTGCCCTGAAGGGAGACCGTGCACCGGGGAGGAGGTCCGGAAGTGCTGGGACCGAATCAGGGCTGGCGTCTCTCGATTTTCGGGTTTGTACGCCAACGCCCTCCGCATGCAGACCAGTGGCCAAACAGAGGAAGACTGCAGGAGGATTGCGGAAAGAGCCTACCCCGATCCGGATAAGAAGTACTATGAGTTCACCTACTGGAACTGCTACGTTGTGCTCAACGAGTCGGAGAAATTCCGGGCAGGCGTCGACGCTGGCTGGCCGAAGAGGCAGAGACTGAACTATACCGGAGATTATAGCGGCAGCAGCGGTGGTTCGTCAGACCTCCCCGAGACGGCCCAGGAGGTCCCGACTCCTCGGTCGTTCGGTCGCCGACCTCGCCCGGTTGGGCAAAGGCGGGCGCAGCAGGTTGCGAGGGGGGGCACACCGAGTTCCCAGGATGTCCATTCGGCATCCCCCCTCGGCAGGTCTACCGAGGAGCTCAAATTCTTCGCGCGCCAACAAACGCGCGCTCAAATGGTGAAGACCTTAGCCGACTTCCAAGCGGCGGTGGACCCCGAGGTGAAGGATTTTCTTCGCGTATTGCTCCAGAGCCAGCGTGAAGAACTGGAGGCGATGAGGAGGGACACCGGCGGGAATAGCCGCGGCGTAGGTGGCGACGGAGGCGGCGGCGACGGCAGTGAAGAAGCGTTGGGCGACGACGGAGACGAGGACGGCGGCGATGAGTGATTTTGTTTTACTTTTTTAAATTAATGTACTTTTTACTTTTTGTAATTTTTTTAAATTGTTGTACTTTTTTTAAAAGTAATGTACTTTTTAAATTTTAATATTATTATTCGAATTTTCCGTATTTGTCTCGTAAATTAAATTATGTATGTTGATACAATTGTAAATTAAATTATATAATTGTTATTAGTGATGTGGATAGGTAGTGTGAAGGCTATTTGATGGCTATTTGATGTCCAGTTGATGTGGCAAGCTGATGTGGCAGGAGAATTGTAGTGCTGATGATGTGGCAGTGTGAAGGCTATTTGACGGCTATTTGACGTCCGCCAGCATTGGAGATGCTCTAAGATGTTGTGTAACGTGGCAGACGCAAAAATTGACGTGGCCAAAACGTTTGGCCCGACTTTGTCCCATTAAATACGAAAGGGCGCTTGATCCGACGTAGTTTTGCTATAAATCTCCTTTTATATTTTGCTAAATCCTAACCCTATATCTTCGAAAATCCTCTATTTTCGTCATTTTTTTGGGATTCCAATGGTTTGAAGAATTTATTCTCAATAAATTATCTCTACTATTCTTTACAATTTAAGGTAGTCTAGTATTTATTATCGATACGGATTGGATTTCGATGTGGGGTTTTAGGCATCGTGATTGAGGGTTGATTCTTGTGGATCTTTCCTATTTTCTTATTCGCTGATTTGGGTGATGAATGATTAAAGAGATATATCATTGAATGACAACTTCTTCATGAACATCATACAATAAGAAACCAAAGATAAGATATTGCGAAATCTCTATTCATTAAAATCCATCTATAAAAACTCAATACACATTTATTCTCAATATCTTTATAATCATACCTTTGGGTATACATATTTCTCTTTTTCTTAAGTCGTAGGCTTAGGGACTTTCATATCTCCACCATCAAGTGCAAGAAATATAACAAATATTCATTGTCTACTTGATTGGTGTCTTTCTTTAGTCCTGAATCGCGTATTTACCAATATTTTACCAGGTACTCAATATAAGTTAAAATTTTGTAGGTTTGACTCCTTTGAGTGCATTGCATTTAATTTATGCTACACCTTTTTTGTTTTCATTATTTATAATAGGAGTTTAAGTGTTTTTTTTTCTTCTTTTAGTTGATGGAAATACTTATGATTTTTTACTATGAGTTCATTCACTTTCCCGATTTGCATGTAGCTAAAACTTCAATTCAATGATTTATTATATGTGCTTGAAATGTTAGTTAATCTCACGTTCAACACTTTAATGCGCTTGGAATGATGTGAAAATCAAGAAACAGTTTACTGATAAAGTTAATCTTTATTATACTGTATGCAGTTATCTTCAAAATGATGTAATTGTAATCGCGCAACAATTAAACAATTATATTGTCGATTCATTTAAGAGCTTTGTTTTATTACAATAAATACATGGTTGTACATTTACGCCATTGACACGTTCAGAGCAAAGCTATTATACATATTTTTTGTTTAGTCTATTAACTAAACGCCCCTTTTCAAATTCTCGAAATATTAGAGCATCTCCAGTGGCGGACGTCCGGTCGGACGTCGCGACGGGCGACCCGGACGTCCGCCATTGTGGCGTTTGGGGTCGGATACGGACGTCCCGTGAGGACGTCGGGTGTCCTCGGACGTCCCTGGCGGGCGGACGTCCGCCACTGTGGCAAGGGTCGGACGTCCCGCTCGGACGTCCGAAATTTTTTTATTTTTTTTAAACCCTATATATACGGCTCGTTGAACTTCATTTCATTTGCACCACTTGTTGTTAACAAGTTTCTCTCTTCTTTTACTACAAATTTCATTTCTACTTTTAATGGAGAACGATAGGAACTCCCCGGCCACGAGCGAGTCGCAGACTCCGGCGTTTCCCATCGACCTGGAGGGAAACGCCAGCGGAAATGCGACAACAGTACCGGGAATGGGACAGATGGGTGGGATGGGTGGGATGATGTCCCCTTATATGTATAATTGGATGGGACAGATGGGCGGTATGGGTGGTATGATGCCCAGGGCAGCCGGGATGGGGGGCATGACCCCAAATATGATGATGCCGGGGATGGGGATGGGGGGCATGACCCCAAATATGATGGGACAGATGGGTGGGATGATGCCGGGGATGATGGCGGGGATGATGCCGGGGATGATGCATGTGGGAGGGGGTGGCAGGGGCCCTGAACCACTAGCGGACGATGTCTATCGGCCGGTTGTGGATATGCAGTCTACTGATACCCCTTCCACTTATGTTCCGGATACTCAGTTCACCGGCATAGACACTTTCTCTTTTGAGGAGTTGGGGATATCTCCAGTCAGGCAGACGCCCGATGATATGAGCGGGGGCAGGGGAAAGGGACGTGGCAAGGGCAAGGGGAAAGCCCCAGGGTCTTCCTCACGAACGGTGGCAGAGGAGGAGGATGAGGAGACGGGAAAGAGGACGATCTGGAGCCAGTGGGAAAACGTCGCGCTTGCGAAGGCTTGGATTGCAATTGTCGAGGATCCCTATGTCGGTGCCAACCAGCATATTGACAGACTATGGCATCGGATCGCTGAAGCCTACCACACACACAAACCGGCTAGTGCGAAGCGTCGCCTTCCCGAACAGTGCCGGAAACAGTGGGAACGGTTGAGGCCTAAGCTTAGTCGATTTGCTGGCCTCTACCAAAACAACCTCCGCCAGGCAAGCAGCGGTATGTCCGAGGAGGATGTCCGGAACCGTGCCTTTTCTCAGTACCCTGACAGAGCCTTGAAATTCAAACAATTCGACCAGTGGGAGGCCTTTCTCGTGGTGAAGGATTCCCCAAAGTTTTGTGGGGGAGTCGAATCGGGCTGGGTGAAGCGGACGAAGATCAACGCTTCCGGTGAATACAGCAGCAGTGCTGGTTCGCACGAGCTCCCGGAAGCCGATGAAGTGTCCCCGCTACCGCAATCAGACTCTCGCCGTCGTCGTCGCCCGGTTGGGCAAAAGGCTGCGCAACGGAGGGCTAGGGGAACCAGCAGCGGTAGCGGGTCGTTCGAGGTTGAATCGGAGGCCCCTGCTCCCCAAGAAGATATCGACCGCCTCGCCCGCGCGCAGTTAACGGCAAGCTTGGTCCGGACCATGCATAGGTGGCATAGCACGACCGATCCGCTGTACAAGAGGATGCTGAAGGATGTCATCGATGGATGTCGGCGCGATTTGGGGATGCCCCCCATTGGAGATGATGGCGCCGAGCTTAGCGGAGGGGACGACGGGGGCGGCACGGGCGACGGTGACGGCACGGGTGACGGCACGGGTGACGGGGGCGGCACGGGCGACGAGGACAGCGCGGAGTGAGCCGGGCCCATTGGATTATGTATTTTTCTTTTTTTGAATGACTATGTATTTTGCTTTTTTTTTAACTATGTTTTTTTTATGTTTTATGAATATGTATTTTTGCCCGTATTTTACTTTCCCGTATTCCGTGTCAAAATTATATTTCCGTTTTTACGTAATTAAATTATTGTGATTTTTTTTTATTGCGGGATGTCCTAGTGGGAAGGGCGGACATAGGAGGGGATGTCCTAGTGACGTGGCAGTGGGATGGGAAGTCCTAGTGACGTGGCAGGAGGTGTTTTTGGGATGTCCTAGTGGATGTCCTAATGGGATGTCCGCCCACTGGAGATGCTCTTACACAAGTACATATTTTTGCTGCGAACGTAGTTTTCTCGCTTCACCACAACAATGACGTCTTGCACACTTTAATGAGCAATGGATCGTTGAAGTACTTTAATTCGTCTACTTTAATTGACTTTGAACGAGAATAAAGTAAAATTTAATTATAAATAACTTAGCAAATAGAGCTCATAGACACACACTAATACATAATGTAAAATATACGAATATGAGTGTTGGGTCATTTATTATTGAGAAAACTCCAAATTTGGTAATATAAGACTGAACATAATACTCCGTTCGTTCATTGTTAATAGAGACATTTATTTTCAGGACATAGTTTAAGAATAATGTGTTAAATGGATGATGAAAAAAGTTGGAGAGAATAAAGTAAAAAAGAGAATTATTTTTGTCAAAATTAGAAATTACTCAATTAACTTAGAACTTTCTAAAATATAAAAATAACTTTATTAACATGGGATAACGTTTTAAATCAAGTACTACCAAACAAAAACAATATACTTATAAAGATGATCTCCATGGTCAAACCATACCAATTAAATGACGTTGGTTTGATTTGTTTGAAAAAGAATGAAATCAGAGAATATTATATCCATATCAGTTATTATATTATTATTAATTAAAGTTGCTAATACATTACGAAAAACACTATCGTGAGCATGCGGATCATTGACTCGGTCCGAATCGAAAATTGAAAAAATAAAGTTGGACTCTCACTACAAGCTAGGTCAAATTCCCCCTTTCAATTTGTTAAATATCTATATCATTTTCAACTATATATGCAATAACTAATCGAACGTGGTGTGGCAGTTGAGGAAGATGAGAGAGAAGGAGACAATGGCGAGGAGGGGAAGGAGAAGACGTCGGTGACGGTGAAGAAGAGACGATGACACCTAAAAAGAAGTGTAAATGAGGGATAACAATGACAATGGAATACGGAGAATGTGAGATATGTATTGAGATGCGCATTGTAAAAGCCACATGCAAGTTTTTGTCAAACATCTTTCATAACTATTTTGTGATTCTGGTATATATACCATACCTTCCGCATCACCATATTTAAACATTTAAACCTACACCAAATCAACCCTATATCACTATTTCTTATGAATATAACATGTACTATAAGCTACATCACAATTTAACATTTTCTCCTCCTTATAAAGTTTGCTCCATTTTTCAATATGAGTATCTCCAAATTTTGTCCCATTTTATTGTAGTAGTACTATATTTAGTAAATTCGACTACAATCTACTAACTTATTTTAGTCACATTATATTATAAAATTAATATTATAGTACAAAAATATGTTTTATATTCCACTAACACAAATAGAGGGAATACTATTAAAACAAGTACATAAGATTAATAGATACATTTAGTTAGACCATCAGCAGTGGGGCGCCCTAAGGTGCGCCACGTCAGCATTTTTATCCTCCTCCTTCTCCACCTGCAGTGGGGCGCCCTAAGGCGCGCCCTATGACGCGCCACATCATCATTTTGTTGTTTTGTTTAATTAATTTAACTGTTTTCAAATAACACGTAACGAGTAAAAAAAAACGACTAAATAACAAGCGGCGAAGTTTTAATAAAAAAAAATTACACCATTCAACTAAAAAAAGAAAAAAACTAAGTCGGGCCAATTCCCAACTTCCTACGCAACTCATCGAGTAATGCACGGAGATACTCGGCTTGTTCGGGGTCGGTGCACTTCTTGAGGGCCTTGTGCGTCTGCAACATCGTCCTTGCCATCGACGCTGTAGCTAACGACGCAAACGCGGTGGACGTCTGCGTCGGGAGCTCATCCGGGTCCGGATCAGGGGTTGCAGCGGTCGACGATGACGTCGCGGTCGCCTTCCCCTTGGCCTTCGCAGCCTTGATGCCGGGAGGACGCCGGGAGGACACCGGTGTGCCGGAACTCCCTTCATCCACGTACGTCCGGTTGAGGTCAACCGGGTTAGTGCCGCTGCCGCTGCTCGTGTAGTCACCAGCTTCGGTGACTTTCGTCCTCTTCGGCGCACCAGTGTGCAGAATTCCACCTTGGAACTTCTGCTTCTCCCTCAAGAGCGCCCAGATGGCCTCGTGCTTGAACTCGCCGAACATCGACCGGTACGACAACATCGCTTTAGAGCGCACGTCGTGCACGCTCTCGCCGCTCCCCTGTGATCGCGCGCACTTCTCGAACTCCGCCGAGTACAAGTTCACTTGCTTCTTGATTTGATCCCAGTGCTTGCGGAGTTGCTCACGCTTGCGCTTGTACGCGGTCGGCGGCTTGACCAAATTGTAGAGGTCCGCGATGCACTCCCAGTACGCGGTCTATCTCTGGTCGTTGGCGAATATCGGATCTTCCGATATATCTACCCAACACCGGGCCAAAGTGAGAGTTTCGTCGCCGGTGTAGTTCGTACGGCCGGGGGCGTACTCATCGCAGTCACCGGGAGGCGGCAACTTCTGCGCCCGCTGCCGGTTCCGCTTCGCCTTCCCCTTGGCGGCACCGGTCGCTGCGGGGGCGGGATCGGCCGATGCGGTTGGGCGGTGCGGCGACGGCTCCATATCAGACAACCCATACGATTCCGTACTGAAATCGGGATCGTAATGGGTGTTGTCGCCGAACGAACGATAATCACCGGGTTCTGTACCCGGCCAATGCGCCTCTCCGCTAAACGTATGGCTATTGGGGCTTGAATCCATTTCGTAGTAATTATGTAAATGTAAGTTTCGAAGATGAAATCGTGTGAAATGAAATGTTACAAATGAACGCTATTTATAAAAAAACGAAACCGCGTGCCATCGTCCGCAGCCTTCACAATGGGGCGGACGATGTCGCGGACGATGGCCATCGTCCGCAACCATCGTCCGCGACGTCCGCAATGGAGCGGACGATGGCGCTGACGATGACCATCGTCCGCGGTTTAAGTCGCGCCCGAAGCATAGGCCGCGACTATCGTCCGCGGCCTATGCCACACACCCACAGTGGGGGCGGATGATGAATGGCGCGGCGATGCGCGCCACCGGGCGTGCCATCGTCCGCCCATTGCGGATGGCCTTAGGCGTACCAATTTTAATGAACCACGTTATTGCCCGGGCAGAATATCCGACATACCCGAATCCATGGACTTCTATCCCGTGCCATCTCGTCAAATGATTACCAACACGATTTCCATTTGTTTAGAACTGCAGAAAATAGAAAAACCACGATTTCCATTTGTTTAGAATTGCAGAAAATAGAAAAACCACGATTTCCAGGGTTTTTTCTTTTTTTGTTCTTGAGTAGAACTTAGATTCCGTAAGTGTACTGAAGTTTTTTTTTTGTTCCGGGTTTAGGAGAGACGCATGACCCTCATGCGTATCCTCTTAATGAGACGCATTACAATTATGCGTCTTTATGGGAGACGCATGAGGGACATGCGTCTCTCAATTTTTTCGAAAAATTTTTAACGATGTAGGGAGAGACGCATGTCCCTCATGCGTCTCTAAGTTGCTCTGCTCCTCTGTTTCTTGGACAATTGGAGTTGTCACGTCTTTTCCCCATTCAAGCATCATTGCTCTTTGAAAAGCAAGAACTTTTATTGACCATTGAAAGTGACGTCTTAAAATGTCTTGTAACTTCATTATATAGGAAAACTGACAACAATTAAATAGAGGGAAACAAACTATTTTTTTTTTACCATTTCTATTTTCTAGAGCTCAAAAGCAAAATTGGAAAATAAAGATAAGTTTTTTGATTTTTCATTTCCTGTATACTTATGATAATATTTTTTTCTAATTCAAAAACATAAAAAATGCAAAATGTATTTTTCATGGACTAATTTCGAATTTCACTTCTTTAAAGTATCTGAACACACCACCTTAAATATACTTAATTAGTTTGTGCATGTTACTTGATGATGGTTTGCAATGAAATATATTTTTATATTTATATATAATAGAAATACATTGACGTTCGTGCTTTCCTTTTCTCTTTTTCTATTTTTTATAAAAAAATTGTTACTTTACCCTGCATTGTGATTTTATATGCTCCACCTCGTTTACATTAATAAATTATAAAAAAGTTCTTGCTTTCAAAGAGTAATGATGCTTCTTTGGATTAACATGCTATCCTCTTTTTCAAGCACACAACAAAACTTCTGTTGAATGGGGAAAAGACGTGACTGACAACTCCAATTGTCCAAGAAACAGAGGCAGCGGCAGAGCTACTTTCGCCCGAGTGACATGCGTCTCTCCCTAAGCGTCGTTAAAAAAAATTCTGAAAAAATTGAGATGCGTCTCCCATCTCATTAGTCTCTCCCAAACAAAGTTCAGTACAAATACGGAATCTAAATTCTTACTCTAGAAAAAAAAGAAAAAACCCCGATTCCATTTATTTAGAAACTAGTAAAATCGAGTAGAAAATAAAAAAAGATCTGGGATCGGACTGCAAACACACTCTCACACAACAAGTGTGATTTGCGGAAACTCCATAGCTAAAACCCTTCATTTTCGAGATCGAGCGCCATGATCAAGATATCTCTCTGTTTATTCTTGGTCTCTGTTCCGTTTTTCGCGATCATATGCTCCGCATTCTCTGAAGACAGACCCACGGATCGCCGTGTTCTGGTCCTGCTCGACGACTTCGCGATTAAGTCGTCGCATTCCATCTTCTTCAAGTCGTTGGAGACCAGAGGATTTGATCTCGATTTCAAGCTAGCGGATGATCCAAAGCTCGCTCTGCAGAGATATGGACAGTATTTGTATGACGCCATTGTTCTCTTCGCCCCGACAATTGATCGTGAGTGAACAAATTGCCCTACTGCAAATGCGGATGTCCTTTTAAAGTTGCTTGTATTTATGAATTTCGTGTGAAAAAATTGAAAATCACGAGTTACTGTTGTATGTGATGGGCACTCCAATTAGGTGTGAGATATCTGTTTCGTTTAGCTTTTATTGATTTGTCTTTGTTATTCATCTTTTTGCTTGGTGCAAAATTAGGGTTTGGCGGGTCCGTCGATGCTGCGTCATTGCTAGAATTTGTTGATTCCGGTCATGATTTAATTCTGGCTGCCGATACATCGGCTTCAGACTTGATTAGAGAGATAGCTGTGGAATGCGGGGTTGATTTCGATGAGGTGAGAGTTATTTTTGTCAATTCTGCTTCTCTAGCACACTCTTTATCTTCAATTTTTCTGTTTATTTTAGATAATTAATGTGAAAATTGATGCATTATTCGTTTTCATATATCATCCGGGAAATGTGTGAAATTTTGTGTTTGAATGCTAGGACCCAACAGCTATGGTAATTGACCACACAAATCATGCAGTTTCAGAGACAGAAGGGCATCATACATTGATTGCCAATGATGACTTTGTTAATTCCGAGGTTATCTTGGGGAGCAGGAAAATAGAGGTATATCTTCTTCCAGATATCATCAAAATATATTCCATAAATTATTGACCACCACAAATTTCATCTGACATATGAAGCGTTACTTGTTTTTTAATATTCTACCAACTCCTATAAGCCACCCAAACATTCCTCTGGTGTTTATGTGTCCTGATTTTACTGCAGGCTCCTGTTCTGTTTAAGGGAATTGGTCACTCTATAAATCCTTCAAGCAGCTTGGTAAGATTTCTACTTTGGTAAAGCATACGAGCTATGTTTACTGAATATAGATATTATCCAATTTGATATATCTCACATAGTTGCTCTATTTTGCAGGTGACAAAAGTTCTCTCTGCTTCACCAGCAGCATACTCGGCAAATCCAAAATCCAAGTTATCAAGTCCTCCCACTTTGATTGGTTCAGCAATCTCTTTGGTTTCTGTAGTCCAGGTATATCATCTTACCAATTTCCTGATTGATAATTTGCCAAATGTTCCCATACATGGGTTTGGGCTCAGTTACTTAGAAAGTGATTTCAAATTTTCTTCTAACTGAAAATTATTTTAACTGAAGAAACCAGCATCCCACCCTTATAGCATACTGTTTGTTGTGCACTTTAGCACATCCAATCACCATCAAGTAAAAAACTAGTCAGTGGAAACTTCACTTGTACTACACTGTGCTAATTTTGCTGGTAGTACATATGCTTCTTTGATATTTGACGCACTTGTTTCCTCACTGGTCAGCAAGAGTATTGTTGTTACCTTTTAAAGCCCTTTGAAGCAAATTGCTGCTTTATTGTTTGTCTTGCATTATTCTCATGACCAACCTATCGACCATGAAATTGTTGTTTAACTTCTGAATACTGTGGTAGATAAATATGAACAAAGCCAAGTTTGGGCCGAAGGAAAGTCGTGATTACATATTTAATCGCTTAGCTTATTTATCTAGGTTATGTCCTGACTTGGTAAAGTCAACAAGTGTGCTTTAAATCAAAAGTACCAATGTAAATTTTCTGAACTCTAGCTGGTTTTTCTCTGGCCTACAATCTTTAGGAAGAGGCCCAAAGTGGTTGCATTTAACCTGTGTATACCCTATGGCAAGGTTTAAAACCAAACTTCCTAGTGAAGTGGTCCTTCAATGCCAGTGCATAAACCGTCTTTGAATATGTACCCAATTGGGAAAAGAACAAAAATAAATATGTTGTGCGCAATGAAATGTTTGGTTCATCTTCTGGTTTGTGAATTTGGATTATCATTTGTAGACACCTCGAGATATTGATTTTTCGTATGAAAAATTATAATGTATACTTTTCAGGCAAGAAACAATGCTCGGATTCTGATATCGGGTTCACTTACTGTGTTCAGTGACAGGTTAGTAGTAACATGGGTCACTTTAACATGCTGTAACACAATTTATAGAAATTTATCTTTTGTTCAGGTTCTTCCGCTCTGGAGTACAGAAAGCTGGAAGCACTACCAAGTAAGTGAATGCAATCCTGTATATGAAGTTGGCATGTTTTTAATCTTTGATTTGATCTTTTAGGATTTTGATTTCAGTAAATTGGTAGATTGTGATTATATGAGTCTTTTTATAAGCGGTTGCATCAAGAGATCAGATCTCTATAGTCATAGTGGCAAGTGATTTTGCAATCTCATAAGAGGGGCTGATGGGGGGAGGGGGCCTTGTGTGGGGAAGTGGGAGTGTATGCTGTCAGTACTGATATCTATCGGGAATATAATTTTTGTTTTGAGACAGTTAGTAAGGTCCTCTTCCTTGAAGAATGTAATTATTTATTTACTTATTATTATCTGAAGATAAAATGACTGTTCTATTTCTCCTATGACAGACATGAGAAATGTGGGAATGAGCAATTTTTTGTTGAACTTAGCAAATGGGTGTTCCATGAAAGAGGTCATCTGAAGGTTTGCTCTTTCTCTGGATTAGCTAGCCTGTTTGGTATTACAGTTTCATGTTAATACACAGTAGTATTGTTTTATATAAATTTTCTTTACTTTGATATTGAGGATTCTCATATTTTCAGGCTGTGAATGTAAGACATAATAAAGTTGGTGAGACTGATGAACCTTCAATGTACAGAATAAAAGATGACCTGGTAATAGTCTTTTACTGGATTTAGTGCATACGAGAATGAATAAATTGAAGTGACATGGTTCAGTTAGTGACTCTTTAATCGTTGAAGGAATACTCCGTGGAAGTATATGAGTGGTCTGGCAGTAGTTGGGAACCATATGTGGCTGGTGATATGCAGGTTCAGTTTTACATGATGAGCCCATATGTTCTGAAAACCCTGTCAAGCAATGAGAAGGTGCTATTTTGTTTAATGCAGCATGCAAAACTTGGCCATGATGTGTTTCTTTGCAACATGTAATCAATTGTTATTTTCTACAGGGCCTTTATTATACATCTTTTAAGATTCCCGATGTTTATGGTGTTTTCCAGTTCAAAGTTGAGTACCAGAGACTTGGGTATACTGCCTTAAGTCTATCAAAGCAGGTAGTTCCCTCTTTGTAGATCACATCCTTTGAGTTATATGCATTCCACACTGAGTTGTTCTAATTAAGTGTTTTTTCTCCTTCCTGTGAATTTAATTGTGTTAATTGTAGTCAAACATCACTGGCGAGATTTACAATACAAATCTCAGGCTTTATTGTGAATTATAAATTTTCTTCTGGCCCTTTCCACATGCAAAGTAGGATATGGTGAATGCTTTGACTGTTTTGTGATATGATGAAAGAACATGTGGGTATCTCTAGATAGCTGCACTGGTTACTTTTGAGCAAGGTGTTACATTTTATAAAGCATTTGGAAATTTATTGGGTACTTTCTCTGAACACACATATTCACCATCAAATGTAAATGCTGTTGGACTTCCAAAACCACGTAAATATAATCTCGCATCTATTTTTCTTTCTGATATTCTGTACAAAGTTTTCCAGCATGTCCATTTATCTAATATAGCCATTTGATTAATAGTTTTCCCGCTCTCTGTTTGAGGAGTCAGTTTTCCAGCATGTCCATTTAATCTCGTGATGCTTGGTGCTAATTTTCTCTTGTTTGTTCTTGAATATAACTGGCTTTATTTTAAATATCAAGCACCTCTTTCATGTTATATGTCTAGTATTTAATCAACAACCAATTTCTTATTTGTAAATCTAGTTCTCTGAATCATTTACTATTATGTTAAAATATGCAGATTCCAGTTCGACCTTTCAGACATAATGAGTACGAAAGATTCATACCTGCTGCTCTTCCATATTATGGAGCATCTTTTTCGATGGTATCTTCCTCTCTTTCTTTCTGCATCTATCTGCTTGTTGATGCCAAATTCCTCCATTGACTGCTTGCAGCACAGCTTTTACATTCTTTGGTTGTTCATGTTTTCAAAATCTTGAAATTCTGGGAGATCTTCCCTCATGCTTCAAGGAATAATAATTCAAATTTCTCTTTTTTTTTTCAAGATTGAGGTCATTTTTTACCTAAAAAAGTTCTGAAATCTTATTTTCAGTTTCCTCCCCTATCCCCCTTTATTCCCTATATTATTGAAACATTCTTTTGGTAAATTCCATCTTTCGTATTATGATCCTCTTGTCATGATAAATTATACAGATGTCGGGGTTCTTCGTCTTCACCTTGGTCTATCTGTACACAAAGTAGCGCGATTTGGTTGATGGCGAGAGATGAGATTATGCATTCGAGGCTCGATTTTGCAACTGAAATGAGGGAGTACTATCAGATAGTTGCGGTATTGGTAGTAGATAGTATGTGTGAGTCGTGCTTGAAACATTTGGAGCAAACGAAGCTTATAACCGCTGAGACTTGTCAACATTTTCTTAGTAATTAGAAGATAGTCTTCACACTCCTTCACTTGCAGACTTGTTTTTGTAATCTTTGAGATTTTGGTTCTTCATTTCTTTAAATGTTCCCTCCGTGTTCCTATTGCCATACCAAAGGGTGCTGGTTTCTCCATCAATCAAGAAGAAATTGGTTGTCATCTCAAAAAACATCTAGAACTAGATATATATACATGTTTTAATAAGAAGTTGAAAAAGTAAGAGAGAAATAGATACAGTAACTAAAGTAGTACTCTCCCGTCCCATATTACTCGCACTTTTCATTTTAAGTCATAAATTTGAGATTGATTTTTTAGTGTAATTAAATTAGAATTTTAAGTGTAATGAGACATCACTTAATAAAGGAGCTCTTGACTTGAACTAACATATTAATTAAATGCATTAATTATAACTTAAACTATAAATAGTGTAAGGAGTTTGTGACGAGTCGAAAAGTAACAGTGCAAGTGCAAGTAACATGAGATAGAGAGAGTACTAGAGAGAAAGAGAAAACATGGAGAAAGTATAATAGAAGAAAATAAAAACTGAGGAATAAATTATGAGCGACTTTTCATTTTAGTTGAGACTAATTTGGTAAATGGAAAAATATGAGATTATTTTTGGTGGACTTATACAAGATCGATAAAATTAACTCTACACAAAAAAAAGGTTAAAAAACAGAGTTGAAAATTAGAGAGTGACGTCACTTTCCCTTGTATATTTGGCCTGGGTTGTATATTCCGTTCACTTGCAAAGAAAGTCTGACAGTCGTGCTTCGAAATCTTCAGCTATGGCGTAACTTCACAAAGTCGTGTTCCTTTACGCGGTTCAGCAATGCAACACTCGTCTCTTTCTCTCTCTCCAGTTTATATTATTATATGCATCAGCAAAATGAATGGCGCTTCTTCCACCTCTTTTTACTTTGGGAAAAAGTCTCTCATTGCTTCCCGCGTATCTCTTTACGATTTCTGCGTACATTGTCTTATGCGTGCAAGCTATACTCTCCATTTTTCTCTGAACTCTCTTCATTTATTCCTCTTTTAGGCTTCTTCATCTGCCGCATTACATTAGATCAGATCGATTTCTCCAGACAAACGATAAGCCCTAACCATTGGATTTAGAATACTTCTCTTTAATTTCTGTAACAGGACTTGCTATCTGCTCTGTGATTCCATTTCAAGGGTTTGAAACCGCGCTTTTTTTTCTAACTCAATTGTCAAGAGATCTATCAGGTGTGTTATGTACTTTTCTTAATAATTTGAATCTTTCTACTTTTTGTTAGTTTGTAGTTTCCACGAGTTTATCCCTTTTTGCTTCAAGCTTGTTTGATCCTCTCTTCTCAGATATTGATTGACTCGTATCTGTTTGATAAATTGCCCCTGAAGAAGCTCTTGCATCGATTAATCCAACCCGATCCCCAATAGTTAAGTCAAAGAATTGAAGCAAAGAATTCTGCAATCTGTCTACTGTTTGTGCGTGTTTTCCAGCAAAGTTCAGTTCTTGTCCGTTCTAGATTAGGATTCTTGAGAAAAATGGGGAGCCACATGAGCAAGAGCCAGGGTGAAACCTCTGCTGCAAACGACATCAACAATCTGCATTTCGCAACGGAGCTGAATTCATACGAGGCCGCGTGCAAGATCGATGCTGACGTACAAGCCTTCGATGCAGCCCTCCATTGTCGAACAAACAACGCGATCAGCGCCCTAGCTGCTGGAGTTGAGGTCAGAGCGATGTCGTTTGATTCCCTCCGAGAGGTCACAGCCTGCCTCCTCGACATGAATCAAGAAGTGGTAAAGGTGATCTTGGACTGCAAGAAGGACATTTGGAAGAATCAGGAGCTGTTCGAGTTCGTCGAGGAATACTTTGAGAACAGCCTCAAGATCCTTGATTTCTGCACGGCTTTAGAGAAGTGCCTCAAGTCCGCAAGAGACAGGCAGCTGCTTATCCACATTGCCCTCCAGCAGTTCGAGGAAGAGGAGGAGGAGGGGAGGTATACGAAGACGCTGCTCGAGTTGAGGAACTTCAAGGAAGCAGGGGATCCATTCACGGAGGAGTTCTTCACGATCTTTGAGTCTGTCTACAGGCAGCAGATGGTGATGCTGGAGAGGCTGCAGTCGAGGAAGAACAAGCTCGACAAGAAGCTCAAGTCCGTCCATGCATGGAGGAAGGTGTCCACGGTGATCTTTGCAGCTACATTTGCGGCTGTGCTGATCTGCTCGGTGGTGGCTGCTGCCATGGCTGCCCCGCCTGTGGCGGCTGCCCTAGCAGCGGCCGCCTCTATCCCGTTGGGTTCGATGGGAAGATGGATGGATTCTCTGCTCAAGAACTATCAGAATGCTTTGAGGGGGCAGAAGGAGATCATCAACTGTATGAATGTTGGAACCTACATTGCAATTAAGGATTTGGATAATATTCGAGTGCTGGTTGATAGGTTGGAGATTGAGATTGAATCACTCTTGAAAATGGCGGATTTCGCCAAGAATGAAGATGCTATGAAGGTTTGTGTGGAGGAGATGAGGAAGAAATTGGTGGTGTTTACAAAGAATATTGAGGAATTGGAAGTGCAGGCTGATAAGTGTAGCAGGGACATTCGAAGGGCTAGAACTGTGATTCTGCAACGGATTATCAGACATCCTAACAATTGAACATTGTGAAAAATGTTGGATCATTTGTTTTATTGATATGTAGACAAGGAATATTTGGATGTTAGCCTGACTAATTGCATTCGTTATAATAGTTTCTGTTGCTAAGAATATGGCTTTATGCTGGTTCAAAGTTCAGTCTTTTTCCTCATCTTCAATTTTTTTTTATTCTTCATCTGTGATGTGATTATTGGCATTTCTCTTTTTGTGGAATAGTTGCTATATTACTAGTATATCAGTAATGGTGATTGTGATCATACTTTACCTTTTATCTTCTTGTAATATACTTAGTAGAATGGAATTAGTATATCACATGTTCAAATACTAGATTCTAATAAAAGTATTTAATCATCATAAATATAATCCCATCATATATGTATAGTCCTCAATCTAAAATAGTACTACTACTACTACTACTATTATTACTGGAGAAATACTAATAAGATATCATGTCACAGTATATTTTCATGTTTGAATTAAAAAGATTGTTGTCGACCTGTCGTTTTTGCCGTCTACAATCTTGTACTACAAAAATTTATGCACATTGGATTTGTTTTACAAAAATATCAAAGTATATAAGACATCTTTTAAATTCAAACAAAGGTAAATTAGGTTGCTTTTATCAACTAGCGTTGTTGTGTACAAGTCAATTATCTATAAGGTGACTGGTACATAATTGTGTTTGGTTATAGCTATGTCATGGCTTACTGGCTCTCCCTCTTCACCTCATTAATTGTTCCATTTTTTATTGGTGCCGGTTGTAAAAAATTGTTTAAGTTTGTTAAGAAAAATAAGTGAAAAAAGTTAGTGGAATATTAATCATATTTTTATATACTCCTCATGTCCAAAAAAATAGATCAATTTATAAAGAGTGATGAAGTGAACTACTTGATCTTTCATTTCCGCACATAAATGGTACCTGATCTTTATTTTATATCGTTTTTGGTATTTCGTGACAAAAATAATCATAAGTACCAAACATGTGATTTTTTTTTCTTCCTTTCTTATTTCCTTTTTTCTTCTTCAGTTTCTTCTTCTTTCTTTTTTCTTCATTTTCTTCTTTCTTTTTAGTACTTTATCTTCATTTCTTCTTCCTTTTTTCTCCTTAGTTTATATTTCATGTGTTTTCTTTTCTCTTCCTTTTCTTCTTTCTTTTTAGTGTTTTATACATACATCTAATTGCATTCATAATATAAATCAAGAACCAAACATCTAATTACATTAATTATTTAAAGTAATTAAATCAATTAAATATTCTTTATTAAATTATTTTATATTCATTTTAGGGTAGAAACACCTAACTAAAAATATTCAACTCATTATGAATACAATTCACAATTTTAAATTTTTATCAAAACTATATTGAATGGTTATTAATTTAATATAAAATAATAATAATAATAATAATTATAATTATAATTATAATTATATAATATTATATAATTCATAATTTAAATAATTATACTATAATTATTTATTAACTACTACTAGTTTTTAGTATTGTAACAATAATATTATTATAATAATTGAATATAATTATAACTATAATTATAATTAAGTATACTTGAATGATATTAAAAAAATAAATGAATTATTAATTTATAACATCAAAATAATAATATTAATATTGATTAATAATAATAGTACAAAGAGTGAGGAGAATGCGAGAAGATATTATAATATCACTTTTGGTACTAGTTTTGTGTGCCCAAAATATTATTTATGACACAAATGGGAAAATGTATTTGTTTAGAGGTCATTTTGGGTTGAAAATCGCATCAGGTACCAAAAATGTGATTTATAGGTACCAAAAACGATATAGTAAAAGAAAAATCAGGTACCATTTATGTGCGAAAGTGAAAGATCAAGTCCTCCGTCCTATAATAGATGTCACACTTGGGGACTGGCACATGTTTTTAGGTGATGTTGTTTTGTGTGTTAGGTTGAGAGAGAAAATAGTATATATATATATATATAGGGATGTATTCATTTCCTTTTCCTATATTTCCTCCTTTTTCCTTCTTAATATCAGCCATTAGATTAGAGAAATGGACGGTCAAGATCAACATTGGGTAATTAATCCCGTGTTGCATTATTTGTCCTATTTTGTGCATTATGAGGGTACAATAGTAATCTAATAATGGCTGGAAACCGCTACGAATAATGCACCACATGGTCACGAGTAATGCATATAATTGACTATATAATGCACAATATGTGAACTGCAATGCATACGAACAAGATGTGTTGTGTTATGATGTTTGACACACGTTTCTTGTTTCCCCTAAGGGTTTAATAATCTTAGGGGCTAGGGTATAGTACGTAGACAGGTATGTAATCTTCACATGGCAACGAGTAATGGATATAATTGACTATATAATGCACAAATTGTGAACTGCAATGCATACGAACAAGATGTGCTGTGTTATGATGTTTGACACACGTTTCTTGTTTCCCCTAATGCTTTAATAAGCTTAGGGGCTAGGGTATAGTACGTACTCATTAATAACAAATTATAAAACGATACGAATAATTCACCAAATTGTCACGAGTAATGGATGTTATTAACTATATAATGCACAATATGTGAACTGCAATGCATACGAATAAGATGTACCATGTTATGATGTTTGACACACGTTTCTTGTTTCCCCTAAGGGTTTAATAAGCTTAGGGGCTAGGGTATAGTACGTAGACATTACTAAATGCACGTATGTAATCTTCAATCCGTTGATTAACCCATATACACAATACCTCTAATAATGCATAATATACTGAGATAATGACAATTAACAGCTACATAATGCACTACCTAAACCAAATAATGCACATACGTATATTCCAATAACAACAATTTGTTAGTAATGTCTACGTACTATACCCTAGCCCCTAAGCTTATTAAACCCTTAGGGGAAACAAGAAACGTGTGTCAAACATCATAACATGGTACATCTTATTCGTATGCATTGCAGTTCACATATTGTGCATTATATAGTTAATAACATCCATTACTCGTGACAATTTGGTGAATTATTCGTATCGTTTTATAATTTGTTATTAATGCGTACGTACTATACCCTAGCCCCTAAGCTTATTAAACCCTTAGGGGAAACAAGAAACGTGTGTCAAACATCATAACACAGCACTTCTTGTTCGTATGCATTGCAGTTCACAAATTGTGCATTATATAGTCAATTATATCCATTACTTGTTACCATGTGAAGATTACATACGTGTCTACATACTATACCCTAGCCCCTAAGCTTATTAAACCCTTAGGGGAAACAAGAAACGTGTGTCCAAACATCATAACATGATACATCTTATTCGTATGCATTGCAGTTCACATATTGTGCATTATATAGTCAATTATATGCATTACTCGTGACCATGTGGTGCATTATTCGCAGATACCAAAATGTGACAGTTACTTTTCCGTCAAATGTCAATAATAACCCTGTAATGCATACAACCACCTTCTATAATGCAACACGGAACCAGTTTTATAGAATCAATCTGATCCGTTGATGCCTTAGATCTAACGCGTAATATTAAGAAGGAAAAATGATCTAAGATGTGAAAAGGAGAATAACGCTCCCATATATATATATATATATATATATATTAATGTGAGAGAAAGCTTTTTCCAAAAAATGAAATATGAAATCTTTTGTGGGATAAACTAAAAAGGAAAGTGTGACATCTATTATGAGACGGAGGAAGTACCATTTACGTAGTTCATTCATTTGTAAATGACACAAAATTTAATGCGTAATTGGTAAAGTAAAAGAGTGGAAGAAAAATATGGTGGAAGTAGTATTGATGGATTGTGAGGTCTATATTAAATATTTAAAACTTTCCTTATTTAGAATTAGTCTAATTTTGCTGAAATTAGTTTATTTTTGTGGACGAAGTGATTATTAATTTTATAATAATTATGCGTGAAATGAGTTAGTAAAATATGGAGTTCACTTACCAAATTAATATAGTAAAAATGAAATAAGACAATTAAGGACTAGATGAAAATGATAAAATGGAACAATTAATGAGACCGGGGAAAATTTTTTTTGACTTTTTTTTATCGATTGTTACACACTTTGCATGTCTTTAGTAACTCGATCCTAACTGAAGACTCATTTCCTTCATATTTAGACATTCAAACTTCAAAGCGATTGTGGACTGAAACTTTGATGATCAAAATGCTTTATATAGCTCCACAATTTTCAGCACCTATTGAATGGTTCATCACCAATCGTCGTTTAGTTATACTCCGTACTGTATTAATCAAAACACTTTGATTGTACTTGTAACTTTCCGAATAAGAACACTAATAAATTAGACTGAATAACTAATAGTATAATAAATAATTATAATGATAGTAAGCTTTTCCGTATCAAAGATCACCCAAGACGATTAAACACCAATATTAACACAAAATGAGATTATATAAATATTCGTGTGGAGAAAAACTTGCATGCATCCACACCCCATGCAACAAAGCTTAGGTGGCTACGATTCATTCTCGTGTCTGGTGCAATTTAGATCATATAATTATTTACTCCGTATAAAGGATTTACATGTGTCAATAGCAAAAATTTAGGATCTCGGATTTTTGTAAGTAAAACTAAATATTCAGTGTTTGCCAATCTTGAACCCTACAAATTACTCGCTTCTTTTGTTGTGGAAATAAAAATACTAGTACTAGTTATTTATGATGCGTAGAGTACTAGTATTTTTATTTATAAGGTGATAAATACATCTAAAATTAAGTTGGGAGATTCAATCTTACGAATCAAACATAGAGATACTTAATCTTGCAAATTGAACAATATTACAAGTAGCATATCTAGGAGATACTGCTTCGAATCACAACTTGTTTAACCCACTTCATGTCACCACGGTAGTCGTCAACTTTCCCTAGTAATTCTTCAAAGCACTTTTCCACCGCCGCCACTTTCTCCCCATCATCATCAAAGGTTTCCGACAAAGATTCGGCCTCCAACTGCAACCTTCGAGCCAGCGCGTGAAATAGCAATTTTAGCGCCAATAATCATAACGCCGAGTGTCTCCGCATTGGCTGCCGCGGCCCAAACGCAGATCACGGCCGCCGCTGTGCGGACACCTTCTTGTAGGCAGCGAGGCGATGGAGCTTCTGAGTGAAGGCCTTGTCCAAGGACCCAAGCATCTCCCCCGTCATCACATGCTCCATGTAAAGTTGTTCGTTTTGGAGCGGCGACGTCGTCAAGCTAGCATCGGCGGTGCTCATGCCCTTTTAAAAAGGTGGAATTGGGGAAGAAAGTGATAATGATACGTACGGTGGAGGTGAGAAGGAGAAAAACAAGTGTGCCCTTTTAAAAAGGTGGAATTTGGAAATGTCATGACGCGACATATAAGTAAGGACAAGGTTGAAATGTCATGACGAGACCACATGAAAAAGGGATATGTGGAGAAGACTTGTAATAGAAAGTAACATACCACTAGTAAGCGCTTGTTGAATTTGTGTGCACTTAAATTTCGGTTCCGTTAGTAGTATTAATGAAGACTAGAAGTGGAAAGAGCCTGGTATTTGCTCAAGACTAATACATACTATAAAAATAGAGAATGTGAATGTACGTATCGAGCGTAGAATTAGCTACTCATTTATGAAGAAAGGGATGATGTATTGTTTATTAATCGATATCTATATAATACTATAAAATACTAGTTATACTTAATAAGTTTGATTCACCTACCATATCCCTCTTCACCACCTCCCATTTTTACGCTTCATTACATATGGGTATTACTTTTTGTGTTGCACCGAATGTATTAAATGTTAACTAACCTTAACATGCTAATTATAACTAAATAGTAGTCACTGGATTATCAAATTAAGCTAGATAATCCAGACTCTACAGTATCAATATTGTGAATATAAAAATTAAGGATATTATATCAACTTATTAGTTATAACTAACTATTTTCTCTTTCAAAAAATGTCTCAAAACTTTGACTAAAGTGATGATTCTCTATCTCATGAAAGCATACATAAATACCATATAGCCTGAAGATATTTATGTCTTAGATAGTGTAAAAGTCATTCCAACGATATTATATCAATGTGCAGGAGTTTTTGGTATAACTTTTAAATATTTAGGATTGCAAATGATATTAGTGCATTGTCCAAGGACTAACAAATGTAGTTTCACTTTGTTAAAACACAGTTATTGTACCCTACATGGCTATTGTTTATGCAAGAATCAAATATATTACTCCCTGCATCCTCAACCAATAGTTTTATTTTTGTCATTTTTAACCTGTTCACCAAAATTCATCATTTCTATTTTGGTAGTTTTTTCTCGCCGAGTCTCACTTCCCACTCCAATATTTTTCTCTATATCTCTTTTCCTGTATCAATTCTGTACTAAAACTCGTACCATCCACTAATAACGTACTATTTAAATTTTTTGATTTGGATGCAAGTTGTAAGAAAATAATTCCATAAAACATATCATAATATAATTAAAAATCGTACTCCCTCTGCCTTTTTGGTATATAATTTGTACTTTTTTGGGACGCATAAGGTAATTGACTCATACTATCATTTCGGTAAAAATTAATATTTAAATTTTGTCTTACTCTATCCCGTTTCATACTTTATTTTTTTTCATTTAATTAACTAAATATTATTTTCTTAAATTATGTGAAAAAAAACTTTATATTTTCCCTGATTTTTCCTCCTATCTCTGGATGAATTCAAGCAAACAAGTGTGAAATCGCGTTAAAATTCCTAGAAGGCTAGAACAGTCAACCAGATATAACGAAATACAAGGCGCAACCTTAGGCCTATGATGATTGGGCTCAATAGAGCATAGGCCTATTAGGCCCGATACCAAACCCATTAGCAATTAGCCCATACCAATAATTCAAGAGAGAGAGAGTTGAGAGAGAATGCTCGTCTTCACTAACTTGCGTAGCAACCTATTACCGATTCTCATAATTTCACGGCTGGAATAGTTTCATTGCGCTAACAACATACTGGAAAGCAACTTCTGTTCCCAAATCTCTCATTACAATTCTGAAATTCACTGATGTAAGTCATCATTTGCGCCTATTTTTTGATATCTCCGTTGGCAATTTGCCTAATTTTCAGCTTAATATGTTTTCAAATTTTCATTTTTGTCAGCAAAGCAACCTCTATTAAACCCTAAAGCTCTCGTGCCGCGAATTGAGGAATGGCTTCAAATTCTATGGATATCGATTTCAAGGAGTATCAACTGAGGTGCCAACTTCGAGGCCACGAGGATGATGTATGATCTCTCAATTTTTGTATTACGAGTATAGCGTGTTTAGTTTTTTGATAATAGATGTGTGCTGTTTTGATATATTATTATCGAGTCACAATGTCATTGGGTGCATTTCATTCAATCACGAACAGTTGACTGTGAAATTTATGTTTATCTGGACATACTTCAAGTTAGTTATTCTTAATTTGATCGATCAGACCAATGATTCGAGTATGTGCTGTTTTTTATATACCGGTGTAAAGTTTTGAAACAGAATTAAGGTTTTTTTTTGTTCGGTGCTTGTTTCAAACTATCTGCTTAATGGCTTAATGAACTGGATTGAAATACTAATGCTGTAAGAGTATGCATTTCTGGAATATTTTGATGTTTAATGTAGTTTTGATCGACGTTATCTGGTTGTCTTCATAATGAGTACAACTGAACTCAATGTGCTTATTAATGTGCTTTGTGGACTTTGACATCTTTAGGCTCGAGGTATATGCATATGCGGGAATGCTGGCATAGCAACGTCTTCAAGAGACAGAACAGTTAGATTCTGGACCTTGGATGAATCACAAAAGCGTGATTATACAATGTCAAAGATATTATTGGGCCACACTAGTTTTGTGGGGCCATTGGCTTGGATTCCTCCAAATGAAGATTTTCCAGAGGGAGGAATTATGTCAGGTGGGATGGACACTTTGCTTCTTGTCTGGAACCTGACGACGGGAGAGAAAGTGCATACGCTGAAGGGTCATAAATTGCAAGTCACTGGCATTGCATTGGATGGTTCAGATGTCGTGTCATCATCCGTGGACTGGTATGCTATATTTTCTGAATGATGATAATGTCTTTCATGATTATTGATTATGATCCCAGCTGTGGCAGTTATTTTAGTTGGGATTAACTAACGTAACAAACAGTCAAACACGATTAAGTTCTTTCCTAGATATCTAATCCCTGCTGTGATAGTTATTCGTCATATTTTATTTAGATAAAGCTGTAGGAACCCAACTAGCCACTTGTTGAGGGTGCACAACTGCACATCCTTGGCCTTAGGCAGTCACTTTTGGTATGCATATACATAGATTTACTCAGACTTGTAGATATGGCATTTACAGAAAGACATGCAGAGTGTTCTTGTTTTGCGGCGATTCCAATGCCGAAGGATTCTGATGTGACTGCTCTCTCCGCAATTGATGTGACTGGTCTCTCTTCAATTTAGATGAATTAGTAATGCAACTGGTCACTTGACTAATTTTATGTGGTGCACTGTTTTGTGACAGAGAACTATATATTCATATATGGAGCATATGTTTTTGGCTTAAAAGGGTGTGCCATAAGCTTATATATAGATAGAAAGATCCTGTGTCAAGGCTGGAGCTTATAAGATAAGAAATCTGTTCAAAAAATGAGTCATTGAGGTTTTGAATAAAAAACCACCAGCTTGTATTTGATTATAATAATGATAATCCAGATGCTTTAATTAAAATAAAGGAGTTTTGTTGAGATCTTAAAATAGCTTACATCTTTCTCCTTCCCCCCTGAGGGTAAGCTTATAAGTTCCTTCACATATTTGGGAGCATATAAGGTTGCTTCTTATAATTCACTCAGCACTCTAAAACATTTTACGAGAGCTTATACTTAGACCCCCCCCCCCCAAAGTATGTTAAGGGACTTTTTTGTTTGCTACACTCTAACTGGATTGATGCGGTTGCTTTTTCTTAGTACATTGAGACGGTGGAGAGGAAGTCAACAAGTTGAGGAATGGGAAGCTCACAAGGCAGCAATTCAAGCAGTTATTAAGTTGCCCTCTGGCGAGCTTGTTACAGGCAATGACTTCATCCCTTCTTTTACAACTTCACCAGCTGTCTTTTGGTTTAGTTACTTTATTATATTATCTTGATTGCTTTCCTCGCATCAATTATGGTTCAGTGTGCAGGTTATTAGTGAAATTTTTATCCTGATAATCTTTTTATGGAAAAAAATTGCAATCCCAATTGTAAACCTATCTCTAGCTACTTTTGGTTTTATTCCATATAAAAGTATTTTCAGTGACCAAAAAATCTGACATCTTAAATTGCTAGTGGAGCTAAAATGTTTGTGTAGCTTGAGATTGATGATCTTGCAAGGTAGATATTTATTTCAACATTCAATTACAATATGTTTTAATGGTTAATGCAGGTTCCAGTGACATGACTTTGAAGCTTTGGAAAGGGAAGTCTTGTATCCATACTTTTCAAGGACATACAGGTTATTTTATCACCCACTCTTCCATTTTTTTTTGTCCCTGTAATTTATCAAGTTTCTGGTAATGCCAATATTTTTGTTGCTTTTCAATTTTTCATTTTGATTCACAACTAATACAAGCTCAAGCTTCCTAAAATGTAATATATATATTAGTGTTCCTCTTGGGTATTACTGTGGCTTTAGGTGATATATAATGCTATTAATGTTCTTTGTAGGCTCTCCTTCTTCCAGTCTCCCTTTTTATTTATTTATTTATTTATTTTAATTCTACTGTTTTTGTTGCTCTTAAAATGTCATGCAAATATGCAATCTGATATAGCATATTCAAATGTAATCTACATATTGGTCTTCGTCTTGGATATTCCTGTGTAACAATTATGGCTTCTTAGCTATAGATGGTACTCTTATGTTCTTACTGTCAATTCTTTTTAAATATGCATGATGCAGCATGTGTGTTCAATTTCATTATATAAATGTGTGCACTTTAAAACCTGAAGCTCTTATGAAAAGACAATCATGTGCTGTAATTTGGTTTTATCTATCTTGTGGCATATGCAATAGTCAATTGTGCATCTTTATATTTAGGTTGTCAGCAACAAGACAGGAGACCACTTCATGGACCTAGAACTTAGTTAAGTTATATGCAAACCAGTTGAGGTGATGGTTGTCCATGCCTAGGGGTGTGATTAAGGTCGATCTTGAGTTCTTGACTAAAAACTGTAATGCTTGATCTTTCACTGAGCTTTAACATCTTTAGCTTAAATGGGGCTCAATTACTTAATGAATAACCTAGAGTTTGTTGGCCTATCGAGAGTGGTATATTTGAGCTTGCAAGCTACTCAAGAAGCTTAATTTGGCCCCAATTAATTTTGAGCTTACTTTTTAATCCTAGAGTAGTTCATGAATCATGATGTAGTTTGGCATTTACACTCCTAGACATGCTAATTCTTGAGCATCATAGAAAGGATCTATTGAGCTTAATGAATGTTGATTTTAGATTGATCTTAATTTTTGGTAATGATTTAACTGAAATGAGGAAGACATTAATTTAATCTTTTAATTACTTCCTTCACTAACGAATTCTGATTTGCTGCGCTTCATATTTGGCAGATACTGTTCGAGGAGTGGCTATTATGCCAAACTTAGGAATTCTTTCTGCATCTCATGATGGGTAAGATGTTTCCTGAGTAGACATGCTAATGAGAGATATATAACAACGAAAGAGGGTTTATATCTATAATCGACTTGATATCTACTTTTCCCGGTGGCTAGCTACTCTCATTGTTATAAGTGTTTATAGTTCGATACAGATATTGTTACATTGTATTGTACAGCAACTTCTATTTAGTTTTGGCGTTAGTGAAGATTATGAATAATTTTTCTCTTCTTTTACCCTCTGTTTTTGTCTTCATTCTGATCACTCCTGATCGTTATTTACTTTCTATATGGCAGTACAATCAGGCTATGGGCCCTTAGTGGGGAGCTTCTAATGGAGATGGTTGGTCATACATCCATTGTTTATTCTGTAGATGCTCATGCATCTGGCCTTATAGTCAGTGCTAGCGAGGATTGTTCCGCAAAGATATGGAAAGGTGATTCTGTTTTTTCTTCCTTTTCCTCTGTTGCCAGTTGCCACAAATTAATTAACTCTTTTTTAAAAACTATTTTCTTTCCGTTTTTAATGCATACTTGATTTGGCCAAGATTTGATGAGTCCCGTGGATTAATTTGCCTTTCTATGGACAATGTGCGAACAATCAGCTCTTTGTTGCTTTGGTTGTTGGTTAACTACCGGGTACAATGTGAGCTTCTATTTGGATTTGACTGTCCTAATTGTTTTTTTATGTATTTATGATGGTTGTGTCTGCCATGGATCATGGATGTGATCAGCAAATATATTTATCTACTTCCGATGTTTGGCCTTGCTTAAATTTGTCTGTATTTTATTCCTTCAGATTGTCTTCCAGTTGGTTGTTGGGTAGTAATATGCCAACAGACATATAGAATATTCAATCAAATTTATATAGTCCACGTGATGGTCCTTCTTTACTTAAAATTAGATCAATGTCTATTTGCTAAAAATTTTCCTCAATATTCTCTATTTCTTTAGTGTCGATAATCGGAGATGATATCAACTTGTCCAATTTTGGTTTGTTGATTATGTATGTATAGGGCTGTATTAAAGAAAACCACAATTCAAGTCATATTAAGAACCAATAATATTCATTTGATTTATTGATTAATGGTATCAACGCATGTCATGTAGCAATATTTTGTAATTAATTTAAATAGAAAAGGATATGATGGTCCATTAAAACTAACATTAAAACTAAGGTACTTGTATATCCTAATGTAACTCCACATTTCCATAATCAATTGCGTATCTTTCTGGTACTAATATGCATATTTTGATATGTTGCATGTACATATATTCTTCACATTAGGATGATGCATTTAAGATGTTAGTGGATAAGTAGTTATGGGTCGAAATTTTCTCATAATGATCTTTTTTATTTACCATATAGATATAGGGCAAGTGATAAAGTGATATAGATCATACTGCAGACATTGCCGGAAGGATATACTGATATATATAAATTCATGTACTGTGTAAAGATGAATTGAAGCCTATCAATATCAACACAAACGTTCATGGAATATCAATATCAGTATAACACTCAACACACAAACATATGAACATGCAAAAAAAATGTTATCAAGTTTCCTCATCTAAAACATGTGCAATTAGGATGTCGCTATAATTCTCATCAAATTACCTTTTAAATTTGATACTCCCTCCGTCCCATGCCGCTTGCACTTTTCTGTTTCGGGCCGCTCCAAACTACTTGCACTATTTCTATTTTAAGTAAGAATCAGAGTATTTTATTAAGATATTAAAGGTAATAAAGTGTTCCTTTGTTAAGTATTTTTTATTTTTATTATACTAAAGATAATAATTTAATTACACTAATTATTCAATCTGTAATTTACTGCCTAAAATGAAAAGTGTGAGCAGCATGGGACGGGGGGAGTAATAATTTAAATCGAGAGAGTTATGTGGAGTTCAAAGTTTTGAGATATTTTTAGGAGAGAGAAAGTGGTTAGCTTTACATAAACTGCTCTAATATTATCGTTTCCTTTATTTTCCCTGATTTGCGCGATTTTTTATACTGATATTCGGGAAACAGAATCCAGACAATCTATTTTGTAATTCAATGAATTATTTAGTTCTTAGTTGTGCACTAATGGGATAGTTTATCCTAGTGCAACCCTCTATATATCATATCATTATTGCAGTGTGCATGTAATGCCATGATTCAAAATTCTTTATCTAGCATGAAAAATAATGTTTCTATTGCAGATGGAATTTGTGTGCAGAGCATAGAGCATCCTGGTTGCGTCTGGGATGCTAAATTCTTGGAAAATGGCGATATTGTGACTGCTTGCTCTGATGGCATCGTGCGCATCTGGACCGTAGATCATGAAAGGACTGCTGACACTGTAGAGCTTGACTCATTTACTTCTCAAATTTCTCAATACAAACTCAGCAGGTATCCATGCCCTATCTCTATTGTCACTTGGTCAAGAAATTGACAAATTAAGGTGCTCACTGTATTGTGCTCAAGGGATCATTATGTGTGGTTATGAGCATAGTGATACCAAGTTCAGGCAGAAAGCCTATGTATGCACTATGCACTCTGTTTGTTTGTTTGGAGAAAAAAGGGCAGAATTTTCAAGATGTTGAAGTATTATTTCATTATGTGTGGAGACACTGAAGATGAAAGTAGTTTTGTGGATTCAGAAGAATGACATTATTTAAAGTTTGAAGCTTTGTGTTTCAATTTGGTAGACTGTACGTAACCTAGAGAGTAGCTGTAGAGTCACTCTGAAACATCTTCTGTGCATTTTCTGTTGCTGATGTTTTTCACCTGGTGTGCTTTAGGAAAAGAGTTGGAGGCCTGAAATTGGAAGAGTTACCAGGTCTAGATTCATTAAAGACTCCAGGTATGTTTGGCATCATTATTTTCTACTGCATCTATTTAGAGTTTATGATCCTCCGAATGTAATTATTGGGTCTATCTTGAATCACCCATGAGCTTCTACTCTATTCATGCGTGCAAAAATGTTTCAATTGTAAATGATCAGGAAGTAGTGATGGACAGACAAAGGTAGTTCGAGAAGGAGATAATGGTGTGGCCTATGCTTGGAATATGAGAGAACAGAAGTGGGATAAGGTAATTGCATTTTGTGGTCCAGCACTAGGCTATTTCACATTCCTCAAGAGTCAAGACGACTACCTTGCCATGAATTGCCCTTCAATTTTGTTAATCCCTAAACCCTAATCAGTTTCTGAAATTATCATTTTTGTTAATTATCTGGTTGTGCTTTCCAAACTGACTCATGTGTACTTCATCCTCATTTCCAATCTAGATTGGTGAAGTAGTTGATGGACCAGATGATAATATGAAGTCCTCCATGCTCAATGGCGTTCAGTATGACCATGGTTAGGCTTGCATATCTACTCTTATCATCTTTTATATCATTTCTTTACCCCCCCTCCCCCCCAAACTAAATAACAAGTTACATGGCATGTCCAGTATTCGATGTTGACATTGGAGACGGTGAACCTATACGAAAACTTCCCTACAATCGCTCAGGTATGCTCTTTTGAGAACATAAACTTTTTAGGGAATGTATAGGAATCCTTGTACCTTTGGCTTATCAAATTCGGCTTGTAATGCGATTATGGGTGCAATCCAAATATTGTAGTTCAATATCTTCTTGTGGCCCTATTTGTTTCTTCTTATTCTGCTCTCTCTCTCTCTTTCTGTGAACAATTGTGGGGTACTTAAATCAGTCTTTTGATGTTGTAAACACCTCTGTGCTACAGAAAATCCATATGATGTTGCTGATAAGTGGTTACTCAATGAAAATTTGCCACTTTCTTACCGGCAACAGATTGTAGAATTTATTCTGCAAAACACAGGACAAAAGGATTTTACTCCAGATCCATTATTTCGAGACCCTTATACTGGATGTAAGGCCCAGCGTTTGTTATGTAAATCTGGATAAATTTTGATGTTTTGTTCACCCTTACCATTTATTTTTCTGTTCTAATTCTTCAGCCAGTGCTTATGTTCCTGGTGCACCATCAAAATTCCCAGGTTGCTATCCTTGAATTTGTATTCTCTTTTTCCATTTTCCTGCGATTATTAGTGGAAGAGGTTGTAATTGTTGCCTGTATTAATGCAGATGCATCATCGTCAAAGCCTTCTTACAAGCACATTCCAAAAGTAATTTTTGTGAACTTTAATCATTTTATGTTTTTCCTCTGTTGAGCTTAATTCTTTGTGGTAGGTTATAAATCATGTTCATATGCTTTGGTTTGGTTTGGTTAGATCATGTATGATTTATTTTCATCAGAAAGTGTTTGAAACTGTTTGTGGGATGTGTTATTGTGAGAGAACAAATTGAGAGTTGTTGGGAAAAACACTGGGAAGTCTAGTCTTGCAGACACTTTTTTGGTTAAATATCAGGAAGTTAGGTGAACCATGTTAACATTGAAAACACAATCCACTAAACCTAGGAACTGTCCTTGTTCCAGGTTGGTAAAAGTTAAGTAAATAGGAATATCTTAGAATTATAAAAATGGAATATCTTTGTCTCCGTGCTTCAAAGTGTTCCACTTCTGATTTTCAGGAGATAACAGTGTCTTGTTTTTTGATATGTCATTTAAAGAGTGATAAATGCCTATGGTATATAATATCAGAATGTGGATCTTCTTTCACTAATTGTATGATGAAGATACCTCGGTCATAACTTGAAGATCACCAATTACTTCTGGCATCAATTTCCAAGTGTAAAGTTAGGTTAAATGAGTTATAATATTTGCAGCAGTGAGGATTACTGCCGATGTTGTTTAGATGCAGTACTCCATTGTATTTTTCTACTAATGGCAGTTATTACGCATATACTTTACTAAATGCTTTTTTTGGATCACGAAATCCAAAAAAATCTTTATGCTGGTTACTTTCTCTAGTATGCTTAATACTTGTTTTTTCTGTGCAGAGAGGGATGCTTGCATTCGACACAGCTCAGTTTGATGGAATCCTAAAGAAGATTTCTGAGTTTAACAGTTCCCTGCTGTCTGACCCGGTAATCTGTTTCCTTCATAGTCTGATTATTGTTTCCTCTTGTTATATGGTGTCAGCTATGGCATTGTTTTACCTTCTGCGTGTTACTTCACTTGTTGAAAGTTCTAATTTTTGCTGCCACCTCTTCCTCTGACCTTGTAAATGTTAATTGCCACGCACTGATTAGTTTCTGTTTAGCTAGCCTATTTCTGTCTGACACTTGTTTTTTGCATTCCTGTAGGAAAAGAAACATTTATCATTGAGTGACAGTGATATGTCTAGATTTAATGCCATTGTTAAGATCTTGAAAGACACATCACACTACCATAGCAGTAGATTTGCAGATGTTGATGTGGCATTGATGTTGAAAGTTCTGAAAACATGGCCAGTTGCTTTGCTTTTTCCAGGTAACTATCTTTAGATCTATAGTTTGATAGTATCTACATACATAAGCTATCAACTTGTTTTGTGTAATTATGTGTGTGCAGAAACATGCGGGTGCACATGCATATTTGCATACGCTTTTAGTTTAACCACTTATCTGTAGAAATATGGTAATGTGATAATGAGATGCTACTTGATCATTTCATAATGTGGAAAAATTCTAGTGTTTGTGTTGAGGAATTTTTAGCATTGGGATGATTTGGATGGACAATCAAATAAGCTGGAGCTGCTCGTTTGACATTTTTTGCATCCTGTTAGATTGAAAATATACAGGATTGTTTAAACTGAAAAGTTGGTAAACTAGGCACAAATTTTCTGTTCAAGCTTTATTTAAGAGAATACTGAGTTGCATATTTTTGCCATGTTAGAAACTTTAAATGCATCATCTCAAACTCTAGTGTAGGGACAGACTACGTAGATACTATTTCTCATTTAGTTATGAAATTGTGAAAGCTAACATACAGAACAATGCATTACTTTTCTTGGCAAATGTGGTCTTTTTTCCATTTTCGTCCGTCCACAATAACTGTGGTGTTTCTGTTTTAGTACATGACCCCATCCATTCTTTTATATTTTAAACCCCATGCATACTCAATAATTACCAAAAGCCCAACACTTTATTACCTAACACAATACCCTTTGAGCCTTGAGGGACCTTTCTCTACTCAAAATACATTTACCAACAATTTAATAAACCCGTTCCCTCCACTCCACACCACACTTACCGTGGGAAAACTGTGTGGGATATGATAAAGGAGAAAACTGTGTGTGAAAGACCTTTATATGTTAAAAAGGAAGGCTGCATGCATGGCCTTTTTCAGTGACAAAAATAACTTTTCCAACACAGGCACTTTATTTTTATCTCTTACTAATCTAGAAGCCATTGTTGCAGTTATTGACGTAGTAAGGATGATTGTGTTGCACCCGGATGGAGCAGCGAAGCTTATGCAGCACGTCAAGGATCAAGATGGTACTAATGAGATTAGCTCTGTGATTATTCATTTCACTTTCTTTTTCACATCTGTTTCACCAAATAGGTTCCTGTTGTTGTTGAATGCTCTTCATGTTTTACTTTCTTGTTTTCCACATGGTATATAGATCTATAAACTAATCCCTATGTCCGCTATTAGGAGTCTCATTTCTTGGCGGCATGGGTTTTAAGAAATGTTAAGAAAAGTGGGTGGAAAAAAGTAAATGGAATAGGGGTCCCACTTGTATATATTAGTTTTAAATGAAATGTGAGTGGAATGAGTTAGTGGAAGGTGGGACCCTATTACCATTTATGGTAAAAGTGAACCAGGACTCTTATTCGCGGCGGACTAAAATGGCAAAACGGGACTCCTATTCGCGGACGGAGGGAGTATATATTAATTTTTGGGGCTGCTACTAGCTTGACTGTGCTTAGGGTGCTGTTTCTAGAGGGCCGGGTCTTGTGTTTATTATTTTAAGTTTTTTTCTTATTCATTTGTTACTGCTTCATTCTTGAATTTGTTCTTATCAGATATAGTCATTGAGGTGATAAAGAAGGTGACTGCGAGTCCTCCGCTTCCTGCAAATCTGCTTACCTGCCTCCGTGCAGTTACTAATCTTTTCAAAAACACATGCTACCATGAATGGTTATTAAATAATCGTGCTGAGGTAAGAGCGATATTATGCAGAAAACACCCTTCATTCCTGTGGCATATGTTGTGGAACCAAATATTGTTGTAATCACTTTGGATTGTGGAATTTTGTTTTCAGTCACCAACTTCAAAAGATAATTTTTTGCCAAATTGACCTAAATACCCCCAAAAATGAAAACGAAATGGAAAAAATATAATAACAAAAGAAACTAGAGAGGGGGGGCAGCAGGAAAACATCAGTGGCGGCGGCGATTGCATGATGGTGGTGGTTGTGTGACATTGTGAGAGGAAAGAGATACAGATCTGATGGGGCTGGTGGACGGGTTGCATGGGTGTATTTGCAGAAAATACTTCCAAGGGTTGGGGGAGGGGTAGGTGGTGTCTGGGTGGCTAATATAGCTATGTTGTTGAGCATGTGACTATTTTTCTCTTTCCTAACTTGCTTCATTTCCCAATTGTCTCTATGTTCTTTTTGTCTCATCTGGTACTCGCACAGGCTTTTACTTATTTATGGTAAAGTTTTAATATTTTGATCTTGTAGGTTCTTGATGCACTATCATGCTGTTGTTCATCTTCAAATAAGAATGTCCAATTGTCCTACGCAACTTTGATCCTCAAGTAAGTGGAAGATTTAGTGAATTGTCTTAATTTCACTTTGACTTAAATCTATGCCAAATGCTCTTTCCATTTTGTTTGAGAGAAAATGATGAGCTATATGGAGTACTTATGATCTCATGTTAGAACTTGCGATTTAAGATGATTTGCAAGTAAAATTGCTGACTTTAGAGCAATATCAGTACTGTACAAAATTTCTTGGAGTTGATAACTATTGATTTCTGCAGTTATGCTGTTCTTTTGATTGAGAAGAAGGATGAGGAAGGCCAATCTCAAGTTCTTTCGGCAGCACTAGAGGTATCCTTTCTTTGCTGGTTTTTGTCCATTTCATCATGAAAGACATTGAAATGGATGGGTGTCTTGAATTTGAGTTAGTCAACCTTTCTCCTTTAAGCACTTGAGTCACAGCATGTTTAGCTGGAGCAGTGAGCTGAAGTTTCATTGATGTAACTAATGTTTATATTGTTGCATTCTTTTGTCATCTCCCGTAGATGGCTGAAGGGGAAACAGTTGATTCCGATTCCAGATTTCGGGCTATGGTGGCAATTGGCTCACTGGTATGTATTCTTGCATTTCATTATTTGAAATAGTGGCCACTTTCTACTTTCTAGTTACTGAATTTCTCTTCCAAGCTATATTTAATGCCCCTATCAACTGCTATATACCTTTTGTTATCCTAGTGATGGATGAACTTATTATGGTTATACAAAAGCTGGAATACAAAAGCTGTGAACATTTTCGTAACTCCCAATGCCAAATTTTTTAAAACAGATGCTCGAAGGCCTAGTGAGAAGGGTTGCTTTGGATTTCGACGTGCTAACAATTGCCAAAACAGCAAAGTCGTCTAAGGAAGCCAAGATTGCTGAAATTGGAGCTGACATTGAACTGGTTGCGAAACAGAGCTGATTGATGATGATGCCCTGGTAATCATTCCCTTTCCAGCTCTGGTGCACATTGTTGCAGAATTTTCGCTTCATGGCTTTAATTTTAGACATAATAGTGAGGCCATGTTACGAGACTCTGCTTCATTTGCTTGATTCTTTTACTTCAACAGGGCTGTGTAAGTCACCACTGCTGGCTTTGTAACATACTATAATCCAAGACGACCGGGCCTGAGGCGACACCAGTTCTAACATCTTTGAACACTATCCCGTATTCGTAATTTTTTAGTACTAAGAAATTGAACACTATACAATTTATCTACTTTTCCAATTTTTTTCTTCTTATTTATAAATTCTAGTTAAATTGATTTACTAATAAACAAAATATAGTACTAACATTTTAACTGAGAGAGAAAATTATCGAATTGAAATAAAACAAAAAGTAAATACCAAAATGATTTTTTACATCTGCCTCTGTTTCATTCTACTTGCAAACTTCAAAGATTCTATGTATAATTAAATTGAAACAAAGACGAGAACGAACTGAAAATTAATCTTATTTAATGTCTAACTGTTTACCGTCAAAGTAATTTATTCAAACAATACATTTTATTCAAACCACAACAATCAATTTACATAAAAAAAGGACGAAATACGCCCTTTTCTTAGATGTAAGTCGTGTCACATTGAAGGAATGTATTTATGAATCATTTAATAAATTAGAAATCGGGATTTTTGTAGATGTAACCTACTTGCTTGTTGATGTTGTTGTTGGTCTCAATTTTCCCTAAAAGAAATGGAGTATAAAAAAATTGATATTGTTAAAAGTAGCAGTCTATGTTTTAAGTAGAGTTTGTACCGAAACACATACTACTATGTTATTGTCACTTATACCAAAATGTTATACTCCTACTGCTATTTTAACATTTCTACACAAACATATGCAAAATTATTATTCAATACATAGTACATACCCTATCAGTACTGTATATTGCTGACGCGACACGTCAAATGACACTCATGTATAAAACATTATTTACCAACAAATAAAACAAGAAAAAAAGAGTTTTGGTTGGAAACATCATCACATCCACCTCTAACAATATTATACATTAATCCGCAATTTCGTATATGCTGTAATATCATTGCGAAATATTGCTTTGGAACAAAATGTTTGTAATTTCCAGGAGGATTTACTCATTTAATATGTCAAAAGAGGTTAAATAAAATGTTTGTAATTTCTGTTTATTATTTAATTTAATGTTGTGTTTATTGATCAAGGAATCCAACGGCCCGCAATCACCGACCATTTGTTGGGATGCTGAAGATGTGGTTAAGATCCATTTTAAGAATTATCCGTATTTGCTCATCAGTCCCTGTAAATTATCGTATTTCCTCTTTATTTTTTCTTTTCCACGCTCACAAACTTCCATAAATTTACGGCCTATTTTTCTAATCCCACCTACCTGTTGTATTTTGGTATACTACTTCAGGAGGTTAGATTTCCCTATTTTCACTCGTTTAGCTTTAATTCATGCATACATTGTAAATTCTACCTGATCTGTATTATCTTCCTTCTAATTTTGATCTATTTCAGCTCGCTTTGATGTTTTCTTCTGGTGAATATCTAATTTCTCGGATGATGCTTGTCTGTGGTTTTTAATTTTTTTTTCTTCGGAAAAATCTAATGTGTGTTTTCAGTGTTCTAATTGTGATTTTTTGTTTTATGTATTGGATTTTAGTATTCAGTGAGTGATTAATTATATCTGAGTAGCTTGATTTTTTCGGATGGTTTTAGATTGAGGGAACAGTGGTTTTGTTTAATGTTTGAAGTTCTGCGATTGAATGATTCCGATTATCTTTTAATATGTTTTTAGTGGACTGGAATTTAATTTTTTTTCCGGTAATCTGATTATCTGCAGTTGTTTATTGAAATTGAGATTGATCCGAAGTTAATCTGATTTTACTGTTGTTAGGTTGATGCATTCTGTATGTTAAAATTTGATTCAGATTTCATACTTTCTAAATTGAATAATTGTTTGAATTGTTCATGGTAAGATTTTGTGAATCCCAATAGATAGATTATTACTTGATCTATATGTCATTGAGAAGGTCATTAGTTTCTTTATTTTTAGGTTTGTGTAAGTTGTTTGATGTATTGTTCTTGCTTTTCTTTTTTTAATGTGAAGATCGATTTAACTATTGAATTGATGACTGTTGGCATTATTTTTGTTTCCTCCTTAATTCATATATTCATATGTTGTTTAATTTGATTTTTGCATCAAGTATAAACGGATATAAATCAGAATGTTGTTTTTGGCATTGGTTATGATCTAACAGATTCAACGCTCGGGGCTGTACATATGGATCGCGGTTTTGGTGAATTGATGGACGCCTCCTCTTCAGCTGATTTAGTCTACGACACAGGAAATTTCGAATGCAACATCTGTTTTGAACTAGCGCAAGAACCAATTGTGACGCTATGCGGCCATCTCTACTGCTGGCCGTGCCTATACCAGTGGCTCCGACTCCACTCACATTGCCACGAGTGCCCTGTTTGCAAGGCCATTGTACAGGAGGAGAAACTAATCCCCATATACGGAAGGGGGAAATCAAATTGTGATCCAAGGTCCCGATCACTCCCGGGAATCCTTGTCCCAAATCGACCAATGGGGCAGAGACCACAGACGGCCGCCCCTCGTGTAGATATGAACTATATCCAACCAAACGAGCTGGACCCCATCATAAGAGCCATGCCTATGTCAGCTGCAAGATTCGGCCACCTGACACTGTCTACCCTCTTTGGTGTCATACCGGCCATCTTCAACCTCCAGGTGCACGGGTTCCACGACGCCACAGTGTATGGAGCCACCTCTGGAGCCCCATACCTGTTTTCGAGCTCCTTTCATGGAGGTTATGTTCATGGCTTTCATAACTATCATACTGCTCCAATAGAATGGAAACCAATTATTTGGAAGATTATATTCATCATCGTCGGAATTTCCCTACTCCTGCATCTAATATTGCATGAAGGTTGATACTCAAATCTGGTTCAAGACTTACCAACCAAAGTTATGGTAACTGTATATTTATAGTTGAAATAGGATATATTCCACTTGTGTGTGTTAGTGTTACAGGCTAAATAATACTATGATAGTTAACAGTTTAGTGATGAGGGACTACTATACTTTCCTGTGGCTACCACAACAATCACTCGCTTCAGTTTTCTTTGCTTAAATAAAAATCGAATGCGGATTTTTTTATGTATCGCTAGGTTGATCTGTAATTATCTCGCCACCTATTATGTATTTTTAGCTGTTTCTCCTTCACTATGTGTGTTTGTGTGTGTGGTTTCAGAGTTCAAATGAGAGTATGGATTCATTCTATTTCCTGTGGGTGGTGGTGTTGATCTGGATGAATTTTCTGGAGTTGTTTTTTGGATATTTTAGAGAAGAAAGAAAGGTCCAAATGTCTGATCTGATTTGGTTGATTCTTGAAGTTATCTGCAATGTCACATGCCTAATTTGGTATGCAAATGTTATTTATTTTATACGTCAATTGAACTTTTCTTCCAATTTAATCGGATACCACTCTCATTATTATAGTCCTTAGTAGTATTTCATATTCATACTGGGATATAAGTATATTTAAGCAAAATCTTATCTGCTCTGTTAAGAAAATAGAAAGAAAATCTATCGATGGTATTCTACCCCTTTATTTCCGGTTGAGAAAAACATATACATTGGCTTGATTTAGAAAAACAAAATCTACATAGTTCTATATAATGATATTTTAACTTGTCCCCCTGAACACACAGTTAATTGAGATTTTACCAGGAGTATTTATTTTAAAAAGCGAACCATATTTTAACTTTATTAGATATTCTCAAATCCTACTAATTGAGATTTTACTATTCGTTCTTAGTTCCAAACACTCATTAATTTCTCAAGCACATTTAAATCTATAATATATAGTACTATCATATAAATTAATACTTTAATAATAATTGGTTTCTGCTCTAGATAAAATACTAAAAATACATACAGTAAACATTAATAATAATTTATATAAATAGTAATAAAAGAAAGAAGTATAAGTTTGTAAAGAATGCTATCTATGAATCAATTTAGAACTTATATAGACCGAACACGATTAAAAATTAATTAAGTAGGAGTAGCATATATTGTCTCAATCTCGATTAGTAATCTATATTTTGTAGCGTTAAGTGATTTAACTTTTTTTACATATTGTATGTTTTAGATATACAATTAATTAAGTTATCGTTATTTGACAAATACTGTACTACCAGTTAGGCAAATCTAGATGCTTGATTCTTGAAACTTCTCTGTAAAATTATTGGCATAATTTTCTTCCACGTTCTTGAATTGCATTGTGATGTTGCATTTCTGGAAGATCCAAATGTTTCAGAAGTATTCAAATCTGTTTGTAACTTGTGAATAACCAAAGCATAATCCGTCCACGCTGCAAATCAACGGGGACAAGAAGCTCTACCGAACATCCCTGCCTATCTCAGACGCTGATCTACTAAGTACTAACCCTAACGGAATGTAAGCTCATTTACTGTGAAGCTATCATAGTATATTTTTTGCAGGGCTTCTCATACGCTGGATAATACATACTCTGTTTCTTTATGATCAACCAGGAAAATTTGCTAGAGTCATGACGGCCTAACTCAAAAGTCCCCATCAAGGTTGAACAGTACCTGCCTTGAACAGTTGAACTATAGGTAGTGATCGACGTTAAGTTCAAGAAAATAGTGCACTCTTCTTGTTTTTTCCGTCTCATGTTGTTTGTTTTGTCTCGTCTCGTCTCGTCTCATGCATAGTGATCCAAGTATGCCTAGTCTACATGCTGGTTTTGGTGGTATCATGCTCACCACCTGCATCAGCTTTCTATCTCATTCACAGGTAAAAAAAATCAAAATTTCTCTGTTTTTGAGTTGTTGAGTAATAGACAAATCTTGCATCCATAGTCACAACTGTCGTCATAAAAAGATTTGGGATTTGCAAGATGGAACAGCAGTGGTTATAGGAAGGTAAGACGAATTTCCTGAGGATATGAACTTCCTACTATTCTTGATCAAGTTCGTTGATTCGTCTGCTTCAAAGCAACCAAAAACTAATCATAAACGAGGGAGACCTACGTCGTAGAAATTTGAGTCCTGCCTTAGAATCATAGGTTTTAAAAAACACATCATTATGGTTATACATATGAGAGAGAAGATGAAGAAACTTAGACATCATATTCATAGTTAGGTGAGACAGACGTATTTCTCTTTCATTTTTCATCTCTTGAGAGACCTCAACAAGAGGCTCATCTCTCAACATCAGATCCATGCTATATATGTGTCCAAAAAAAGTAGTTTTGGTGGATGCAGACACATACATAGATCAAGAAATAATATATTTGGTGGATGTTTCAAATATTTTGATATCATTCCATTCTTGATGTAGATGGAACAATATGCAGCTTTAAAGAGCTAGTACATGATAATTTTCAGGTCTCTATGTCAAGGATGTGTTTGATGATATCTTCATAGTATGTAACAGAGACGACTTTAAGTGATAGAATTAGAGATGTCAATCGGATTGTTTTTTACTAGGCACATGATATTTTTTGTTTTGAGTCAATCAAACTAAATTTTATTGGGGTCGGGCTATTTTCATTTTGGGGCAATATAGATTTTTCGGGCCATCTTGAGTCATATGCATGCATGTAATCTTGTGAAAGAGTTGAATATATGACGAGAACTTTGGTGGGCATGCACTAAGTGCATGACCAATATGTATTAGTAGTATACTATATAATATCATGATGCATGTATGTTATTGTGACAATAATTGTTTTTGTGATTAATGTAAGTACAGAAAGGACAAGTTTGGTCTTTTGTTATATTAATATCCGAATGCATTGTTTCTTGTAGCGGTTTGCCCTTCATTGTAGAATATTGTTTGTGTCGCTGGCTGGAATGGAACTGATCTCTAAATAAATAATCCTCATCGATCAATCATGAAATTAAGCATCGTAGTCAATGAAATCGGAGACCCAAGTTTTATAGTAAAAAAAGAGTGGGTTGTTGGTCGGAGAATAAATTAAAGTGTCATCTTGGACTAGTTGGCTTAGTTTTTCAATATCACTAGAAGAATCTTTTTCTTTTAATTATTTCATGTACCAACCCTTCGTTGAAACTTCTTAAGTATTCGGATTTCATATTAATTAGTAGGGGTAAGTATTCGGATTTCATATCAAATTTTTGTTCAATTTGATCAGATCTGAACATCTGACTTTTTGAAATTTTGATTTTATTTAATTGGAATAAGATTTTCGGCTATTTTTACTCGCCCCAAAAATTGTAAAACAACAAAATGGTATTAGTATCTTTTTAAAAATATACTGTATGTCTTCACCCAAGCAAAGAGACATGCAACATATTATAGAGACTTTAGAGAGGGAGGTAGGTAAAGGGGTGGCGACGTGTAACAACAATTTTTAAATAAGTTAAAAGTCAACATTATCACGAAACCTGCCTCTAACAACTAACAAGTGTTTCGTTATCAAGTTCAAACTGCATACAAAGGCACATGACAATTAACTTCTCCAAAAATAAATTCCAAATTAAACAAGGAAAAATCGTTTAGAACTCATCATTCATTTCATGCTCACCACCACTCACGACTCCTCTAAAAATATTCCACTATATCGTAAATTAATAGGAGTAATAAATATATTAAGCCAACCAACACCACCTAATCAGTTTGTACATATGTAGTTAGTTAATCATTTCTTGAAAACACAGCCTCTCAAGTGGGGCCTTAGTGAAAAAATAGAGACGTGTGACATAGTAACAAATTATCCCATATAGTTTTATTTCATATACACTATGAAAAATGAAAACCACCAAAAAAAACCAAGAGCTCAAACTATTACACTGCCAAAAAAAGCAGCCAAAGCCATGGAATTAGAAACTCCCCAAAATAATACTAATTCCCAAAGCAAGAACACCCTCAAAGCCAAAACATGGGACGAGTCGAAGAAGATGTGGGAGATCGCCGCGCCGGCCATCATCGCCACGGTGGCCCAGTTCTCCATCGGCGTCGTCACCGTGGCCTTCGTGGGCCACCTCGGCGAGCTCGAGCTGGCCGCCGTCTCCATCGTCCAGAACGTCCTCGAGGGTTTCGTCTACGGCATAATGGTTGCTATCCTATGAATTCATTTTACTATGAACTAAAATTAAATTTGATTGTTGAAAAATGATTAGCTAGGAATGGGAAGCGCCCTGGAGACGCTGTGCGGCCAGGCCGTGGGCGGCGGCCAATACGAGATGCTCGGAATCTACCTTCAGAGATCTTGCATCATCACCCTCGTCACGGCAATATTCCTATCGCCGATTTACGTATATACTTCACCGATTTTGAAGCTGCTGAGGCAGAAGAAGGAGATCGCGGAGATGGCGGGGAAGTTCGCGCGGTGGGTGATCCCGCAGCTGTTCGCGTACGCGGTGAATTTCCCGGTGCAGAAGTATCTGCAGGCGCAGAGCAAGATATGGGTGATGACGGTGATATCGGTGTTGGGGCTGGGGTTCCACGCGGTGCTGAATTGGGTGCTGATCACGAGGCTCGGGATGGGGCTGGCGGGGGCGGCGATTGCGGAGAATGTGACGTGGTGGGTGGTGGTGTTGGCGCAGGTGGGTTATGTTTTGTGCGGTTGTTTTAAGGAGTCGTGGACCGGGTTTTCGGTGGCGGCGTTTAAGTCGCTGCTGGGGTTTGTTAAGCTGTCGCTGGCCTCGGCTGTTATGTTGTGGTAATCTCATTGCTAGCTTGAGTTTTAGTTATTTGGGATTTGAGATTTACTACTTTTGTTTTGGTTTGATTATTGATTTGATTGGCAGCTTGGAATTGTGGTATTACACCATTGTCATTCTGATGGTTGGGTGGTTGAAGAATCCTGAGATTGCGGTCGATGCTATATCTATCTGGTTAGATTATGCTACTTAAAATTTAGACAAATTTTAGTGGAGAGAGTTAGTATAGTGAATGAGTTAGTTGATTTACTTAAAATAGTAAAATAAAACGAGATATATCTAATGATGGATGAGTGAAGTATTATTTAGTAAGGATAGTAGTAGCATGGAGTATTAGTTTTTGCAATTTAGATATTTTTGCACGTAAATGTCAATTTTGTTATTAATAGTTCATCTGATAATAGTATTAATAGTGTCTCTGGCGATTAGACTGATGATGTATGTATGTGGACAGCTCCAATTTCATGGTATGGAAAACTGACGTGGCTAGTGGCTACCAGGGCAAACTAAAATCCAGAACTTCCTAGTTGATTGAAAAAACATTGTTTAGTAGGGTAGGAGTATGACATAATCATAAAAATAGAAAAAAAAAATGCAAAGATGAAGTCGAACGTACAAAATGAGTATAAGTTTGTGATATTTTAAAACTAGAATTTGTAACATTTACTACTTGATTTGATCAAAAAACGGCAGCATGAATGTGGAGCTTTGGATATTGATGATCACTCTGGGTTTCAATGCTGCAATAAGGTAACATTCGTAGACCTAGCAAAACTTTAGAAATTGCAAACAGATATTTTGTCACAAAATTTGACATATAGGTTGGGTATTTTAATTGATAGTGTTCGTGTTTCAAATGAACTGGGAGCTAATAATCCGAAAGCTGCGAAATTTGCTGTGATAGTAGCTGTGGTTACATCAACAATATTTGGCATTATATTCACAATTGCAGTTATTGCAACCCAAGACATCTTCCCCAAATTATTTTCTAGCCATAAGGAAGTCATAAGTGAGACATCCAAATTGGCCTATTTTTTGGCAGCAACCATTTTCCTCAACAGCATCCAGCCAATTTTACATGGTACTCCCTCCGTCCCAGAAAGATTGACTCATTTCCTTTTTCACACTCGTTTTGCAAAAATAATAATAAATAGTTAAAGTAGAGAGAGAATAATGTAGAGAATAATAATGTATGATTCTACGTGTGTGACTAAACCAACAATTATTTCCTTGGATATGCATGCAGGGGTGGCAGTTGGGGCCGGGTGGCAGGTCTCGGTTGCTATGATAAACGTAGCTTGCTACTATGTCTTCGGCCTTCCATTTGGTGCATTGCTTGGCTACAAACTCGGCCTTGGTGTCAAAGGGATTTGGATCGGGATGATAGCCGGTTGCTTGCTTCAGACCGTGGTATTGTCACTAAATGTGCTTCGGACTAATTGGGCTAGAGAGGTGTGTGTAAAATAACACTTTGGTTAAATATTGTCATAAATATAATAGTATGATGTTTATTTGTGTAATTTTTGGACTAATTGACAACGAGTTAAATGTTTTTCTAATGCAGGCTTTGCAAGCGGATGAGAGAATTAAGTCTCAAGCCACCTCAAATTTGGCTCAGAATGGGAATGTGGGAAATGGAATGACCACACACAGTCAAGAACCTTAATTAATGATTTGAACATTTATTTTTGGGTTATTTATAATATTTTAATTAATCATATAGTAGCATAGGTTAGAATCTATAGTGAGGAATTTTATTCTCTAGTATAGTGATATTTTGACAAGGTGTGTAATTGGGGGAGAGAATTGAGCCGATTAAGTGGTGAATTAATTCGGACATATTAATAAAGGCAATACAGAAAATGGAGTAATTTTTGTAGGCGGAATGTGCAAATTATACATATATTATTATTATCATCATCATCATTACTATCCCTCCCCATAAATTTACTAATTTAATAAAAATATGTATGTTTATTTATTTGTAATGATCAAATTGACACTGTTTTCTATTATACAGTATACCCTACTTATGCATAATATGAATGCCAAATTAGGTGCTGATAAAAATAAACTACAAGCCCATCGAGTAAAAAAATGTAAACTTGGATTTAGAGTAAATTGAGAGGCCCATCAGGAAATTATAGTACATATAGTAACGAAGTTTATTTTTTATTTTGTGACTGGAAATGATGTCCACATTTTCTCACATTCCATTTTTGGCATTGTTTTATTTTGAGAATGACAAAATATCGATTACAGAAATGATAACATATTTTTATGTGGCGCTACTTCCTCACGGAATGTTGCGCGATGATTAATTTTCACACTTGTTAGTTTCTAAATTCTTAACCACTCAAAAAATAATTCGATGACACGTGTCATCCATTTTGTGATTGGCAATGCGCCATGAAATTTCCCATGATCATACCGCCAAATCAACTCCGTCACTCACTCACTGTGAACAAAATCCAATTCCAGTGTTTGAATTGAGCAGACTTCATCGAGATGGCGATCTCTCTTCAATTTTTCCGCATCTCAACTCCAACCGAGCTCCCGGTGCCGGGGACCAGGTTGTTCCGATGGCGGCGGACTTCCTCGCTCCGGTGCGCCGCCGGCGGAGATGGTGCCTCGTCGTCGGCCGTGGCTTCTGAACCTGCCGAGTTTGACGCCCATGCTTTCCGTCGCAACTTGACGAGGAGTAAGAATTACAATCGGAAGGGGTTTGGGCTTAAAGAGCAGACTCTCCAGCAGATGAGCGAAGAGTTTACAAGTATGATGTTCTGAAATCCCCCAATTTCTGTGTTTTTTTATGAACTTTTTATGTATTTGGGATTAATCTGAAGATTTAACGTTAGAAATGGATCTGAGTATCATGTTAATGCTGATTGACCTGCTTTGACTTATTATACCTACTATTTCTAGTAGCTTTTCTACTATAATTTGCCTTATATTTTTAAGCATATGGTTGTATGCAATGCTATTGGTTGTTTTGGTTACTTATTGAATTTTTGGTGTGTGTGACCATTATTGTGATTTGTTTTCAATTCAGGTGACATAATAAAGAAATTGAAGGAGAATGGGAATGAATATACATGGGGGAATGTTACAGTGAAGCTTGCAGAGTCTTATGGATTTTGCTGGGGGGTGGAGCGTGCGATCCAGATTGCTTTTGAAGCTAGAAGACAATTCCCCTCTGATAACATGTGGCTCACTAATGAAATGATCCATAATCCCACTGTTAATAAGGTTGGTTGTTTACTACTACTACTACTACTACTACTATAATTGATAAACAATTTCGATTTGGTTGATCAAAAACTTCTTTTTGTTTGTTGCCTATTTTTAATCATTTGATATGTGCTGTGGTTGTTGAAGATCTTTGTTCTCAACTTTACTCTTATAGAATGCACTTCTTACTTTTGTTCAGTTAGAAATCTGTATTAGGAAGAAGAAATGCTAGAGGGTTTAATATAGTTAGTTATCTAACTTTCCATCTGCAGATGCTTGAAGATATGGAAGTACAAACTATTCCCGTAAATGAGGGGAAGAAAGAATTTGAACTTGTTAATGAGGGTGATGTTGTGGTATTACCTGCTTTTGGAGCTGCCGTCGATGAGATGAGGATTTTGAGTGAAAAGAATGTTCAAATAGTTGACACAACTTGTCCATGGGTGTCTAAGGTACTTCCCTCTTCCCCACCCAACAGCTTTAAGAATTAGTCATTCCTTTTTATGTTAACATGTTTGGTATTTGATAGGTCTGGAATACTGTTGATAAGCACAAGAAAAAAGATTATACATCGATAATCCATGGTAAATATAATCATGAAGAAACCGTGGCTACTGCTTCTTTTGCTCGGACGTATATCATTGTGAAGAACATTAAAGAGGTAAGTTGGAACTTCCGCTTCATCGCTTTTAAGCTCTGGATGTGATAGAGCATTGTTGTTTATGTAGACATGATTGTGCAGGCAACGTATGTATGCGACTACATCTTGGGTGGTGGACTTGATGGATCTAGCTCTACTAGAGAGGCATTTCTCGAGGTAAGATGATTGTCACCTGCTGATATTAGTCATTTATTTTATGCTGGGAATGGATTTCATGTGGCATAGTTCTTGTGCAGAAATTTAAGTTTGCAGTATCCAAGGGATTTGACCCAGATAAGGATCTTGAGAAAGTTGGTATTGCAAATCAAACTACTATGTTAAAAAGTGAAACAGAGGAAATTGGTCAGTGTTCATCACCCCAAAACATCTTACTTAAAGCGTTTTCACCATGTGGCTTCATTGCTAATTCTGTATCATGTAGGAAAATTAATCGAGAGGACCATGATGCGCAAGTATGGAGTCAAAAATACTACTGACCACTTCATGAGTTTCAACACCATTTGCGATGCAACTCAAGTAAAATCTCTCCCTGAATGCTATTTCTCAGTTGTGTGTTTTTCTTGTAAAATAGATGTAAAGAGGGATATACATATATTTGGGGTCTATCTAGACTAGTATCACTAACATATAACCATACTTTGTTTATTTAGGAAAGGCAAGATGCAATGTATAAATTGGTTGAAGATAAGGTTGATTTGATGGTAGTGGTTGGCGGATTTAACTCAAGTAACACTTCGCACCTACAAGAAATTGCAGAGTTTCGTGGGATCCCATCGTATTGGGTTGATGGTGGGAAAAGGATAGGTCCTGGAAACAAAATCAGCCACAAGCTGTTGGTATGCCTTGTTTTTATCTTTGTCTTTTGGATGTGTTGAACTTTTTATGATTGTCGTCTAAATTATTTTTCACACAGCATGGCGAGTTGGTGGAGAAAGAGAATTGGCTACCGGAGGGTCCTATTAAAATTGGTGTTACATCAGGTGCATCAACTCCTGACAAAGTGAGTTTCCACAATATGCTGCAACTGCACTTGCTACTTATGCACCTGCCAATAATGTTTTCTTGTGAATATTCTCATACAGGTTGTTGAAGATGTTCTGAAAAAGGTGTTTCTCTTGAAGCGCGATGAAGTATTGCAAACTGGTTCGTGATTCCACATTAGCTCGAAATAGATCAACACAGTTAGGTGAGTGGAAGTTCCTTGCTAGTTGTATATATATATGTATATACAGAGTTATTGTAAACTTTATGTGAATGGTTTTAATGGGAGTTGGCTTTGATAATAAGCAAATGTATGTAATAATCTCATCAAAACCAAATACAGATGTTCAGTTAAAAACAAGGATATTAAGTGGGCTTTGAAAACCATTATTGGGCCTTTTAAATCATGAAAATTCTTTAAAATTACAACGACCACCATTTATCACTAAACATAAATTAACAAAAATTATATATACAAAATGCCCTTAAAATTTTAAATCGATTTTTATTTAAGCCGGTTATCTTATAAGTTATTATTCCTTTACTTAAATGCCCTTTTGTTATATTTGTAAAGTTAAATCAATATCAAATTACATTGATTTTATATGGAAATGGAGTATGAAAATATCAAATATAGATAATCACTACAAAAAAGGTGCCATTTATTTAGAGGAATCGCATAAATTGAGTTACACTAAGAAATTGGATGACAACATTTTTATTTCCCTAAAGCCTTAAGAAGTGTATTTGATAATAAAATAATTGTGGAATACTATTACGGTATTATTTTGTTAGATGGCAAGCAAAGCATTAATAATTATATAATACGGAGTAATAAAATAAGTGAACTGTGAAATATTATTATTATTATTTATTAAAAGATAACACTAAGAAATTAAGTATATATACATGTAATTATTTTTATAATTTAAAATTATAAGAATTATTTAATAATGAAATAATTAGATGTGAAATAGTAATATTATTTCATTGAAGGATAACAATAAGAGATTAAGTATATATGAAGTAGCCATTTTTTATAATGGGAAATTAAAAATTATTTAACAAAAAATATCTGGATGCAAATGACTGATTATTTCATTAAATAGTAACACTAATAAATTAAGTATATATATATATATAATTATTTTTATAACTTAAAATTGTAAAAGTTATTTAATAATAAAATAATTGAATGTGAATGGTTATTATTAAATTGTTGGATGATAACATTAAGAAATAAGTATATATGCATATAGTCATTTTTAAAATTTTAAATTTTTAAAATGATTTAATAATAAAATAATTGAATGTGAAATACTATATTACTTCTTTGGATGATAATACAAATAATTAAGTATATATGTGCATGTAGTCGTTTTTATGAATTAGAATTTTAAGAACAATTTAATAATAAATAATTGGATATGAATAAATATGATTATTTCGTTTGATGGTATACTAAGATATTAAGTATATATATGCTTGTGGTCATTTTTCAATTTGAAAATTTAAATATTATTTAATAATAAAGTAATTGGATGTGAATGACAATGATTAACTTGTTGGTCAATAACACTAAGGAAATTAAGTATACATACATATAGTTGTTTTTATTACTTGGAAATTAGATGTGAAATAATACTATTATTTCGTTGGATTATAACATTAAGAAATTAAGTATACATTCATGTAGTCATTTTTATAACTTGAAGTTTCCAGAACTATTTAATAACAAAATAATTGGATGTGACTGACTATGATAATTTTATTTGATGGTAACACTATAAAATTAAATACATATGCAAGTAATCATTTTTATAATTTAGAGATTTAAAAATTAGTACTCCCTCCGTCCCTCTACAGTAGAAGCGTTTCATTTCCAGCACTCGTTTTGAAAAAAATGATAATAAATAGTTAAAGTAGAGAAAAAGAAAACTAAGAGAAATAATAATATAGAGAAGACTCCTATCTATATTGTTTTCTCTTTTACTTTACTCCTTCTCCATTTTAACTATTTGTTATCATTTTTCCAAAACGAGTGCTCAAAATGAAATGCCTCTACTACAGAGGGACGGAGGGAGTATTTAATAATAAAATATTTGGATGTGAACGACTATGATAAATCGTTGGATGATAGCACTAAGAAAGTATACATGTATATAGTCGTTTTTATAACTTAGAATTTTAAGAGTTATTTAATTATAAAATAATTGGAAGCGGAATACTAATATTATTATTTTTGATGATAAAACAAGAATTTAAGTATATATGCATGTAGTCATTTTTTATCATTTAAAATTTTAAAAATTATTTAATAATAAAATAATTGGATGCGAATGATTGTGATTGTTTCGTGTGATGATGATACTAAGAAATTAAGAAATCAAAATATACACATGAATTTAAAAAATAAGGAATCAGATTATTTTCTCAGACAGAATCTTAGCAACCAAGCGTGGCCTAAGAACTTAAGCATATATCCAAGTAGTCGTTTTTATAATTTAGAATTTCAAGAATTATTTAAAATAAAATAATTGAGTGTGAAATACTATTATTACTTATTTGGATGATAACACTAATAAATTAAGTATATATATGCATGTAATCGTTTTTATAACTTAGAATTTTAAGAATTATTTAATGATAAAATAATTGGATGTGAACGACTGTAATTATTTCCTTTGATGGTAACAATAAGAAATTAACTATATATGCATGTAGTCATTTTTTGTAATTTAGAAATTTAAAAATTACTGTGTTAATAATAAAGTAGTTGAATGTAAATGACTATGACTAAATTGTTGAACAAGAACACTAAAGAAAGTATGTATATATGCATGTAATCATTTTTAAAATTTAAATTTTTAAATTTTTTTTAATAACAAAATACTAATCTTATTTTTTTGATGATAGCACTAATAATTATGTACATATATGATGTAGTAATTTTTTATAATCAGAAATTTAAAAATCATGAAGAAATAAAACAATTGGATGCGAATAACTATGATTATTTCGTTTGATGACAATACTAATTAAGAAGTTAAGTATATGCATGTAGTAGTTTATAAATTAGAATTTTAAGAATAATTCAATATAAAAAATTAATTGGATGTGAAATACTATTATTATTTATTTTGACGGTAACACTTAGAAATTAAGTATACATGCATATAGTCATTTTTTATAATTTAGAAATCTAAAAATTATTTAATTACTATAATTGGATTCGAATGACTATGATTATTTTGTTTGATGATAACACTAAAAAATTAAGTATTATGCATGTAATCGTTTATATACCTTGGAATTTTAAAAATTATTTAATAATAAGATTATTATTTTGCTTAATGGTAACACTAAGAAATTAAGTTGCATGAAGAAATCCTCATTGTTGTTAATGAAAGAAGAAATTATGCCACTAATACATGTTATCTACATAATTGATTGCAAAGATTTAAATTGTTTCCAAAATTTGTAAATGTTGATTAAGGTAAACTTAATTTTCCCTAACGTGCCTAGAGGGGTAAGTATGTAATGCATTAATATAATTAATCATGATATATTTTTTGTAAATATAAAATACCTAAAATGTCCAATTCTGTGCATACAATTTTTGTTAATTTTTCACTACTCTTATTCTATTATTACAGTTGTTTTTTTTAAGAAAATCAACCACCGTTACTTGACATTTTTGTTTATTAGAGAATGTGTTCTAAAGTCATTAAACTCATTACTCAAGATATATTTATTATTCAACTAAAAATTAATTTACTATTGATGGTTCAAAATATTAGTAGTAATAAATATGAACGAAATATTATAATTATTTTTTAACCATTAGCCGGTCAATTATATAGGACGGATTTTTTTAAAGAAAAACTATAAGAGTAAATATTTAATATCGTTATGCAGGAATTGACGAAAGGCGGCTAGTTAGTCAAGGATTTGAAAGTCGAAAAAACACACAAATTAAACATGAATTTGACTTTCTTTTTTTTTCTTCCTTGAGAATGTATTCTTAATTTAACAATGATTAATGTGTTTCTTTCAATTTAGAAGTGCAGTAGTATTTGTACAATTTATTTTCAAGTTAAAAAATTTAAAATCCAATTACCGTCATCAACTATAATAATGAAACATTTAGTTTCCAAAAAAAAGGAATATGGAGTTGAAAGAAAGTTGTGACTATGTGAAATGATTAATCAAGACTGCCGATTTTTTCATTATATCAATTAAATTCTAAACTGGCGGCGTTATTTTATTAGGTTTGGTCGAACACTAATTATTTAAGAGTGAACTGCACCAAAAGGCCCCTAACTTTTCGCTTTATAACATCAGAGGCCCCTAACTTTTAAAAATACCATCACAGGGATCTGACAAAACATATAATCACAAATCGTGTATATTTTACCATTTTTCGGACGAAAATGCCCAAATGGGGTGAAGGGCAGTTTAGACCATTTGATTGCATTAGGCTGCACCCCTATGACTGCATTTGCAGGTGCGGTCTTGTCAAGCACATGTGTAATCATAATTCCATTTATATTTTTCAATTCTGTTTCATTATTTCTTCCCTCAATTTTCGTTTCATCTACCCCTTTCAAGTTCTACTCAAATTCTTCTTTCTCTCTCAAAACAGTATACGCGATTTTACCTTCTTCGGCATCGGGCAATTTAGGGGATTTCATATCTTCGCTAGCCGTTCGGGATCTCGAATTTAGTGGATTTCATCTGGATTTTGCTGAATTTAGGGTATCAAAGAGGGTTTTAGGCGATTTCCGTTGGAATTTTATTTTGCAATTGTTGGTTGATTTTTTTTGGTTGTATGGTTACTGTCGGGCATTTGAAAATTATTTTTGCAATTCTTGGTCGATTTGATTTTTGTATTGTCAAACTGAATTGAATTCAGGTCGTTACGCAATGTCTTCTTCTTCTACTCAATCGTTCGGCTCAAGCTTCAATTGGAATTGGCCTCGTCCAGAAATTGTGAAGTGTAATCACGATCTTGAGGCCGAGCTCGTTACATCTAGGACGACTGCTAACCCGGGTAGACGTTACTATCGCTGCCCTATATGGAAGGTTAAAACCATGTATTTTGATCGTGTTGTCCATTAATTTTGTTGGCATAAAGATTAATGAGAAATTATTATGCAGGACGATGACTGCAAGTTTTTTCGATGGTTTGATGCGAGTCTATCCCCAAGTCAAGACAGTTATTTTCAGAGAGTGAAACTTGAGCGAGACCAATTTGAAGCTGAACTTCGAAGCAAATCTCTACTCGAAGGTGTGCTGCACGAGAAATTGCGCTTGAAAACCGTGGAGTTTGAAGACTTGAAGCTACAACTGGGTATGAAAACTGAAGAGTGTGACGCATTGGCGGTGAAAATTGGTCAGATGGCAACAACTCTCCGACGCTTAAAAAACACAATCTTGTTCTTATGTATTGTAATTTTTCTACTGTTATAACAATGCTATGTCGTGTTCACTCCGTGGTTCATTTCTGAAATCACAAACTGAAATCCTGATCGACTACGCTTTGCTTTGTTGCTATTCATATATGTCTGAAAGCCACGAATGAGGTTACACAACTATGACTGAAATCACAAACCATGTACACAAATGAATACTACCAAACTGAAATCACAATTGAAGTTACTCAAATATGATTGAAATCACAAACCATGTACACAAATGAATACTACCAAACTGAAATCACAAATGAAGTTACGCAAATATGATTGAAATCACAAACCATGTACACAAATGAATACTACCAAACTATCACTGAAGTCACAAATGAAGTTACTCAAATATGATTGAAATCACAAAGCGACGTACGTTATCCACAAAAATATCACCACCAAAATTTTTCCACAGAACTTTACTTCCACCAAAATACTAGTCTGTTACAAAATAGTTTGTACCATACAAATCATACTATTCATATCATCACTGACACAAATTGTTCAACCCATCCGAAACAAACCAACGTTAATAAGTAAAGGCCATCAATCTTGATCACCGCGGCGGCCGCATCTCTGAGGATGAGTCCTTGTCCGACTGCTTGGTCTCGGATTCGAAACATTAGACTGCAACAATTAATAGTGTAGTAAGTATACATGCTTAAGCACTGTGTACAATTACATAATATAGTTGCATATGCTTACTGCATAGTACCTCTTGGCGTTGGGGATTGTTTGACGATTCAGGTAAAGTACTGTCACCATGTTCACGCGAAGTCTCCCCAACCTGAGAACGGGCATCTGTCCGAGGATCATTGCTGCATGTCCTCCTATTATGACGAACTTGAACGGGGTAAACTTTATGCCATTCTTCTTCAATGCCTCCAAACCCTCCAAATCCTGAAGGTCATCAACATCTTGTAGCTCGTCCGCAAGTTCTTCCTCGAAAAGTGGGTTGTTTGTCATGGTCCTCTTGTCCACATAGGGCGAAAACTTCCTCCGTGTTCACCATGGCTAACCTGTTCATTAACGTCTTCAACCTCAACCTCAACTCCACATTCGCATTCATGGACATCTCCTTGTCCAACAACACCAACCACTGGTTCATTCCCTTCAACATCAAACACAACAGCTTCTGCTTGCTCTGCACTACATGATGCAAATGCATCCATCAAATTCTTACGGGCAGCCTCCTCTTGCCTCTTCCATTCGCGATGTTTGTCTTCTAAACTCGTGGTCAAATACTCTTCAAACTCAAGATCCCTAGGGTACCACTCAAGCAACAGTAATGGTGCCGATGGTTTCCTCTGCTCCTCCTGGTGTTGTTTCTTCATTTTCGGTTTACTCTTCGGCACAATTGGGTTCGGTTCGTCAAGTTCTTCAATGACCACAGTGGGTTTTTTTACTAGTATTCACAAATTTTAGCAACTCCTCCGCTTCTTCAGCAAGGCGGCCGCCTGTGTTATCTCGACAACATATATGTGAACTAGCTTTGTGCTAGTAGCTGCGACTTTGAGAAAAGGACCCAGATGTGCATCGTCAATTATGGGCAGCAATGGGCCTCCTATTTCCACGCCACTACAACCAGCACTGTATGTTGGATGAACGTAATAGTACTCACATATGAGCTTCCTATTGTAACCCAACCGCACTACCATGCCTGCCAGATCTACGAAATCGAACTGACGAATCCAGCAATAGTCAAAGAATGTCAGTTGCCCCCCAACATACTTCTTCTTTCCATTGATTTCGAAGATTGACCCTCCGTGATGAAAACCGACGGAAAACATCCTGGGATGGTCCCCTGTTATGGTTTGTACAGAGTTAGCAAACGTCCAAATTTAAACCAACTTTTTTCACATATAAAGTCCTAAATCACAGTCCAAACAATTTCCCAAACGAGGACATCAAAACAGTTTCACAAATCAACCAATTTTCGGAGCCCTAAATCACAATCAAAAACCTTGAAACCAATTTTAAATTTGAACTTACTATATTCTTCTTCCGGATAGAAGAAATCAAGCAGAGGATCGCGAATGCTCCACGTTTCTGGGTCTACGTCGATTATCTCCGGTCCCCCGACCCCTTCTACTGTGTCTAGGTGATGCCGGAGGTGATTGTGACGAAGACGATGGAGTCGCCGGCTTCTTTTTTCGCCTAGAAGAACTACGAGCGGAGGACGCTCTAGCAGCACTTCGTCTCCGTTTTGGAGCCATTGATGAAAAGGATTAAAATGGCATGAAATGCAGAGGCGATAGGCAGAGGCTAATTATTTTGGCGAAATGGCAAATTGATGAAGTGAAGGTGGAATTGGAGGGAAAAAATATAGAGAAGCCTGGCGAAATGTTTTGGAATGGCAAAAATTTGTGAAATTTCAATGCAGGTCCGATTGCAATTCATGCGTGTGAAAATAATAGGGGACAACAAGCAATGCAACCTGTCACACCAATTGCAATTCGATGTCCCGTCAACAGTGCTGCAGCTGACACAGCACTGACGGCCATGCAAAAGCCCGATTTTGCCCTTACTGAGGGTCTAATGGTCCGAAAAAACACGATTTGTGATTATATGTTTTGTCAGATCCCTGTGGTGGTATTTTTAAAAGTTAAGGGCCTCTGATGTTATAAGGCGAAAAGTCAGGGCCCTTTGGTGCAGTTCAGTCATCATTTAAATATGTTTGGCGGAGTAGCAACATTAGAATAAAAATTTAGACAAAAGAAAGAAAACATGACCAACGTTTTTTGTGGTTTGAAGTGAAATATTTATATGCACCTTCACTTGCACTTGCCAGTTGCCCCATGCCACTTGACTCTTTATTAATTATTATAAATACATGATAAGTATATATTGACTGAACATGTGCAAGTGACGCTATATTATCAGCCGACGGTAGTTGCAAAAACTATTGCGCACACACACATTAACAAAGTGTTTAGCAACACTATTAATAGTAATACACCACCTATAGTTGGCAAAGTGTTTAAAATATTAATAAGCACACACACATTAACAAAGTTATAATGCCATCCCCTCGTCTACTGTGATCTAGAGGCATCACATACCTATATAGGAGTATTTGTGAAAATATTACTATATTGATATAGGGGTTAATCAATTGCTAACTAACACCTTAATTGCTAACTACAACTAAATTAAAATCATAAGATTTATAGGGATTTAGTGGTCTATAAATTGTCCTGTGTAATTTTGTTTATTATTATTTAAAATTAAAAAGATAAGATGAATCACCAAATTTAGGATTTTGGAAAAACTGTCAATATAGTGTATAAAAAATATCAATACGATTATTATGTCAACACAATTTAACATTGACACTGTATATGTATTACATTGATATATTATGAGTGCTATGTTGATATTATCTGCTTGTCAAAAAATTCGAAAGTTCATGATTTTTTTAAAATTTTGATATGGAAACATATGCAATTGGGATCTCGTTGGAATTCTTATAAAATTATCTTTAATTTGATATATGTTGTATGAAAAAATAATTTAAATTAAAATAATTATAATCATTTAAAGTTTAAAGATATTTTTCAAAAGTTGGTTATAACTTAGTTAACAATTTAAGATTTAGTTAACGATGTAACGTACCCTTAACCTATAATTGTAGAAAATAGTAATAATTAAAAGTTGGATTGCTATTAAAAATGCATATACTAATATACCAGCTTAATAAAGGAAGTGTTTGGTAAGTAGTCGTACAAAGAATAAAAGAGAAATTATTATTTAAATTATATTTTTTATTCACTGTTAGTCGACCCTATAATTTTTGAAAATTGAAATATAAAATTACAATTTACAGTCTTTGCAATATTGTCTTATCTAATCAAAATCAAAATTATTTGACAAAATAATATGATACTATGATAAAAATATCGCATTGTTTTAGACCAATCTCCATTGTTTTAATTATCTCTGAAAATTGTTTTAGACCAATCTCCATTGTTTTAATTATCTCTGAAAATATAATGATAAGTTACTTTGTTCAAAACAACGCTGTTTATCATATTAGTTTTGATTTTGATAAAAAAGATAACGAAATTAAAATTACAATTAAAAAAAATATCTAGTTTTGTTTCACAAATTTATTTATCTTTAACTTAACATTCAGGCAATTGACTAAAAATTCAAATTCATACAAAAGTTCAATTAATTTGACCATTACATGATGATAGGTGCTGTAGCAGTCACACTTAACACATTGAACAAATTTAATTTCTCCAAACAAGTTAAGAATCTGCCAACGTCAAACATCGTGTTTCGTGGAATCAGATTAGGATATATGGCAGAGCGACAAATACCAAAAAAATTGGGAAATCAAATCCAATTAAAAATTACTAATAATCGTTTAGTTTAATTAAGTTGAGTTGGCGAAGATGCGTCAGCATTTACAACATTAAATAAATGCAACACGCCAAAAACGAGTTCATTCAATTTATTAGGCAACAGATAAATTGCGCAGTCCACTGCAATTCGCCTACAATCAACCCCTTCCCATGGCGATCTCTCTGCAATTCTGTCGCATCTCGACGACAACTGAAATCCCTTTGCCCAAGGCCAAGTTTTCCCAGCTACGGAGGCCTTCTTTCCTCCGCTGCTCCGCCGCCAGAGGTGGCGATGCCTCCTCCTCCGCCGTGGAAGCTGAATCCGCCGATTTTGACTCCAAAGTTTTCCGTCACAACCTCACGAGGAGTAAGAATTACAATCGGAAGGGGTTCGGGCATAAAGAGGAGACTCTCGAGCAAATGAGCCAAGAGTTTACGAGTATGACTTCCTAGATTTCTCCAATTTCGCATTTGTTTTTAGTTTGTTGGACATAAACGTGATTTTTTTAGCTTGATCCGTTCAGGAATCTAATTTTAGTCTGTTAGTGCTGATGAATCGATGATCCTGCGTTCGCTTACCTACTAGTTTTAGTGATTTTATGGAAAAACGCTACCTGTTGTTATGATTAATGTTTTGTGTATGTGATATTAGTTATTTTGTTGATTTGCTTATGATTCGTGACGTTTTTGGTGAGTGATCGATTATTTTCTGGATAATTTCAGGTGATATTATTAAGAAATTGAAGGAGAACGGTTACCAATACACATGGGGGAATGTTACAGTGAAGCTTGCTGAAGCATATGGATTCTGCTGGGGAGTCGAGCGCGCGGTTCAGATCGCTTATGAAGCTAGAAAACAGTTTCCATCTGAGAACATCTGGCTGACTAATGAAGTCATCCATAACCCCACGGTTAATGAGGTTTGTTGTTTACTTCAACCTTCTTTTCGATATAGAGGGTTCCATTTAAACTTGTTTATGTTGTGGTAGACCTTCTTCTGTGCATATCTTTTGTGGAGATGTTATTGGCTTGTAGCAATCCCTGTGCTTTTCATGGTTCAAGGTCGTGCAGTTAAATATTCATGGCTCTGTGCATTTGTATATGAGGATCTATCAACTGCAACCTCTTGCAATCTGATCAGTTATAAGCACTTCTAAATTTCTATACCTCTTCTAATTTTGGATTGACCGGTCATATGACCAGTTGATTTTTCTGAATTGTGTTTGTTTGAGTTGGTATGTGTATAAGAATTGACCATTGAGGGTCTTTGATATCAATATCACTCAGTATTTGGAAGACCGAATTTTTAATTAATAGACAGTTACTAACTGAAATTTTCACCCCAGAGGCTTGAAGATATGAATGTAAAGATTATCCCTCATCACAATGGGAAGAAAAAATTTGATGTGGTTGACAAGGGTGATGTGGTGGTATTGCCTGCTTTCGGAGCTGCTGTTGATGAGATGAGGATTCTGAATGACAAAAATGTTCAAATTGTTGATACAACTTGCCCATGGGTGTCTAAGGTATTTCCCCACTTTCCTACCCCTAATTTCTATTTGAAGTATTATTTCCTATATTAATTTATATGTGTTTCTGCTATAAGGTTTGGAATACTGTTGAAAAGCACAAGAAAGGAGAGTATACTTCTATAATCCATGGTAAATATTCTCATGAAGAGACTGTGGCCACTGCTTCTTTTGCCGGGAAATTTGTCATTGTCAAGAACATGAAAGAGGTAGTTTGAAATTTCTGTTTCGTTTTAAGTTCTATATGCAATAGATCACCAGCATATTAATAGACATGACAACACACTGCAGGCCACATATGTATGTGACTACATCTTGGGTGGTGGACTCGATGGATCCAGCTCTACTAAAGAAGCATTTCTTGAGGTAGGCTATTATAACACACTAATATAGTATTTACTTATATGCTTGGATTTCATGTGACATGTTTTTTCTGCAGAAATTTAAATTTGCGATATCCAAGGGATTTGACCCTGACAAGGATTTTGAGAAAGTTGGTATTGCAAACCAAACTACTATGTTGAAGGGAGAAACAGAGGATATTGGTCAGTGATCACTCTGCAGTATGATGCTTAAAAATTTGCACTATGTGACTTGCATTGCTAATACTTTTATTCTGCAGGAAAATTAGTTGAGAGGACCATTATGCGGAAGTACGGGGTGGAAAATGCTACCGAACACTTCATAAGTTTCAACACTATTTGTGATGCAACTCAGGTAAAATATTTCTCTCAATAAATTGTTATTTGCTACTCTTGTATAACTCCAAGTGTTGCCTCGTATGCACTATTGGGTTTTATGGACTCAATGACAGTGCAACTCTTTCACTTGTTTTGGGATCCAAAAGACTGCTTATTCTTGTGTGTGTCAGTATGTGTGTGTGTGCATGCACCATAGAGAAATATCTGAAAGTGCTTTTATTGTCGTGTATCCATCTCAAATGTTTATTTTCAGAACACATGACAGACAGAGCTGTTCTTTACATATCATTCAGCTCAACACATTTTGCTTTGTACCTATATTTAGGAACGGCAAGATGCAATGTACAAATTGGTTGATGATCCAGTTGATCTCATCCTAGTCGTTGGAGGATGGAACTCAAGTAACACATCACACCTACAAGAAATTTCAGAATTGCGTGGAATTCCATCATATTGGGTTGACACAGAGAAGAGGATAGGCCCTGGAAACAAAATTAGTCACAAATTGATGGTATGTCTTCTTATCAATCTTATCTTATCCCATGATTCACTCTGAGCTGAAAATCCATCTTTTAAACTCTAAATGATTATCACTATAGCATGGCGAGTTGGTGGAGAAAGAGAACTGGTTGCCAGAGGGTCCTGTCACAATTGGTGTTACATCCGGTGCATCCACTCCTGACAAGGTGAGTCTACTCCGTTCTTGTTTCCCATACCAAGCCACAAACTTATTTGCAACTAGTGATAACCATCTTGATATGGGATTCCGGGCATCTGCATCTCCTCTGATTTCACGGGTTACAATTATGCCACTCTTGCAAGTACGCTTACTACATTCAATGATGCTAATATGTCTTCTTTACTTTTCCCTGTTATCGTATCTAGGTTGTTCAAGATGTTCTGGAAAAGGTTTTCAAGTTAAAGAATGCGGAACTATTGCAATCGGCTTAAACTCTGCTACGTGGTTCAACATTGCTGTGATCAGTTGGAATCCATCTGTTGGTTAAGCAGAGTAGTGCATCTTGTTTCCCTGCTCTGTGTAAACCATATGTAGATGTCTGTATCAATATCGCGTAAACTAAAGTTCGCTGCCTTCCTTTCCACTCGGATGTGCTCTCTCTGTAAGGAAAGTATGCGCGAATACTATGCTTTGATGATAAAGAAATTTTAAGTGTGATAGCATGCTCTGTGGCTGTAGAAGCAGTAGTTTTGTTCTCGGTTACAATAAAATTATGTACTTTTGTAATAAAACAACCTGCTAGTTATGGGGAAATATGATATCGAATACTACAAAAAATTAAGAATATATGCTATGAGTGTTATGAAAATCACGAATTCGAGAACTCGTTTCTTTTATGATTTTCATCTGACTCTTATCAAACTATATTTGAATAAAGTGATGTTTTGGTGATTTTCTTCAATATCAGTCGTACAAATTCTAAGACATGAAAGAAAAGGAAATAATACAGCAGTTAAAAACGGCCCAATCCAAATCTTGAATAAAATCAGCTAAAATCCATCGCCCAAAAATATGTGGTCTGCAATTCACTTTCAAATATGACCAATCGAACATGCAGAAACGTGATCGTCTCCTACTCCATAACAAAATCAAATAACAAAAGCTAAAATTAAAAAAAAAATCTGAGACAATTGTTTTTTTGCTGTTTTCTGGCGCCAATGAAGCTTCACTGCATGCAGTCGCCGGTAGTCAGCAGCATTCCTCGGAGCCTGCCGTTTGAGAAGCCCTTTTCATGTGGCCAATCTGTTTTCAATCTGACCGCTAGTAAGAAGGCCTGTCTCCATGCCAGGAGGATTAGATTTCTTGATTTCGGAGCTCGATCATCAGGTAGTTACTCTATCCCTCTGACTCTCTCTGTGATTTAGGGATTTTTGGTGAGTTGTGGAGAAACTTTTTGCTTGATTTGTTTTTTTGGGTGAACTGAAATTCGGTATTTTGTTTTTAGGGCTCAATCTCTTTTCCAATAGAATACGGAGAAGAGTTGTGTGGGGAAATATCAATGTCGCCTATTTTAGAGTTTCTTAAAAAATAGAAGTATCTACTTAAGTTAATAGTTGAAATCTAACTATTGCCAAACCTATGGCAATGCCATATTGTGGAATTTCTATGCTATTTGTTTTATGGCCATTCTTCCTAAGTTATATCCCAATGCCAAATGTAGAAGTGAAAGGCGTTGGAATGGTGCATTTGACAACTGATGTACCTTGTTTCTGTTCTCTTGGTGAAGGAATCACAACAATCAGATCACAGGCGCAATCTGCCACACCGAGTAATGGTGACCAAAAGGATGGAAATCTTGTATTTGTTGCAGGGGCTACTGGAAAAGTTGGATCACGAACTTTGAGGTGTGCTTTCGGCTTATCTCAATGTGAAGCTGCAGCAATGTAGGCCTATTAAAGATCTATGTTTCTGAAATATTTTGTTTTCCTGCAGGGAGCTCTTAAAATTAGGATTAAACGTTCGAGCTGGTGTTAGGAGTGTTCAGAGAGCTGAACCCCTTGTGCAAGTATGAGTTCTATTTATTAAGTTTCATTAACAGCACAATATTTGCAAACTTATGATTCATGAAAATATTCTCTCTAAACAGAGTGTCCGCAACTTGAAGCTTGAGGATATTGCAGGAGGCACTCAACGTAAGCTTGTGGATGACTCGGGAGATAGTTATTTTGCTTCCCTAAAAGTTATTTAACGATTTATACGCTATACATGGCTATATGCATGTAGTGAAATTATTTATGTTACTTTGGTCTTTAGCCCAGCTATAGATAAGCTTGAACTCGTGGAGTGTGACTTGGAGCAGCTGGACCGGATAAAGCCAGCACTAGGCAATGCATCAATTGTTATATGCTGTATCGGTGCTAGTGAGAAGGAGGTTCTTGATATTACTGGACCTTACAGAATTGACTACCAGGCTACCAAAAATTTGATTGATGCAGGTAAAATAAGTTCTAATGGTACCCGGAAACTTATTGCTATAGTCTAAGTATTAGTATAAAATTTTGAAGCCACTTTGTCTAAACACGCAGAAATAATATGAAAATGATGCCCAAAACAAAACGGTTTTTCCTTTTGTTCTTGTCATCATTCATTAAGGACACAATATCTTGATTTCTTACTGATGTATGCTTATATAGTAGCAGTCTCAGTCAGGGTTTCTAACCTTAGGGTAATCAAAGACTTGTTAGTGTCAGCATCTTTTCCTTATGGTGTCGGAAATCTGTCATTTTAATATAAAAAGATGCTATAGTGATGCCTGTTTTCCATGCAGCAACCTCTGCAAAAGTTGAACACTTCATTTTGGTCACATCTCTTGGAACAAACAAAGTTGGATTTCCTGCTGCTATCTTGAAGTAAGGCTTTTCCGACATTTCAACATCTTAGTGCAGATACTCTTCTATAGGCTGCATAGCTGAAATTTCCAACTAAATCTTCCGTCCTTAATTGATTCTCGCCTTTCCTTACATGGTAAAGTCTGTTCTGGGGAGTCCTTATATGGAAAAGAAAAGCAGAAGAAGCACTCATTGCGAGTGGTCTTCCTTATACAGTGAGTTTTTGCAGTGCACCTTTAGCACATAGCAAGATAAAGATTAATTTCTTTACACATTAACTTGCTCATCGAACAAAATTGCTGCAGATAGTAAGGCCTGGAGGTATGGAGCGGCCTACTGATTCGTTTAAGGAAACTCATAATGTTACCTTATCAGAGGAGGATACTTTATTTGGCGGCCTAGTGTCAAACCTGCAGGTTATTTTCTTTCGACATTTTTTCAGTTCACAAGATACCTATAAACCGTATCTTTTGGGTAATCAAGTAGATAGAACTTTTTTTGCATAAGCAGTAATATGCTTTCATGCTCTGTTTCGATGGGTGGTCTTCTTGTATTGTAGTCAGCGATAAATTTCTATACCCTCAGTTGATTACAAACTGCACGCATGTTAAACTGGAATTTGTCGACTCATGATATATTACAGGTAGCAGAACTTCTGGCGTTCATGGCAAAGAACCGCAGCCTTTCTTACTGTAAAGTTGTCGAAGTAATTGCAGAAACTACAGCTCCTTTGACTCCTTTTAGAGATCTCTTGAAAAAGATACCATCTCAGAGACCAGATTACAATGTTAAGGTAACTTTATTCAATGTTCCTTTGTCTGCTTGTATTTGAACGATTTTAGTTGTATAGGCCTTGGCAAATTCAATTTTTTTTAAAAATGATTAACGTTTAGAAAATTTATCTGGCTGCTAGGATAAAGATGAATCAGATCAATCACCGCCTGTTATATCAGACAGCAAACCTTCTGTGGAAGAACCTAAGCTCGCTGAGGAAGAACCTAAGCCGGCTGAGGAAGAACCTGAGCAAATTAAGGCAACTAAAGCAACACCTCTGTCTCCCTATGCTGCGTGAGTTTGCACCAACGTCTATCAAATTTTGTTTTTTTTTGTTTGTGCGATTTTTCATCGAAAATCCCTTCTTATAGCTATGAAGATCTAAAACCACCAACATCTCCCACTCCTATTGCGAGCACTGGTGCTGGTGCCACCAAGCCAGAGATCGTGCCAGCTCCAGCAAGTCCCACGCCTTCATCAGTTGAAGCAAGTTCTTCAGAGACATCAATAGAAGATGTAACTCCCCAGACTGCGCCGAAGAAACCACATGCCTACTCGCCATACATAAAGTAAGTCCATTTGGCCATAGCGTACAGGATGATTTTTCATCTATCATAAATGTTGCATTAGCATTTTCTTGATATAATGCACCATATATATCTTAATTACCTTCAGTTCTTGGAACTTGACCCTTTACATTAATCGCGCAAGACCCTTAGAAAGAGTATGTGTTTGTGAACCATTTGATTTATTTGGCAGTTACGAAGACTTAAAACCTCCCAGCTCGCCAACTCCAACTTTTAGTAGTTCGAAAAAGGAGACTCCTGTAGAAGTAGAACCGCAGCTCACTGGGGGGAATGATGTCCCAACTTCACCTTCTCCTAGTTCGCCAACACTGTCTTCAAACAGCGAACCTGAAAAGCCAGTTGACGAGACACCAGAAAGCCATACTGAACCAAAGGCCAAACCCCTATCACCCTACACAATGTAAGCACATTCCTATTGTTTATAAAATATTCCCAGCAAAAAAAGAAAATGTGATTTAAGGAAATCGGTATATAGAGGAATGCAGCGTAATAGTTTGCGTGTGTGTTGATGAGCAGGTATGAGGAGATGAAACCACCAAGTACCCCGACACCTTCTCCAAACTAAGCTCTGAGTGTGAGTAAAAAGCTTCGGTAAAGAGATGCAGGTTTTGCATTCTTTTTTCAGCACACACTCTCTCTCTCTCTCTCAATTACTATTTGAATGAGAGATCATTCTTTGTCTAAATAGTTATTTATGTGATTCTGAGCAAGTCGATGATGCATCGGCTATGTTTTGGGGTGATTAATGCCATCTGTAATTCTCATTTTCTTCATGAATGATTTCGAACCATTGTCTGTAATTCTCATTTCGACGACTTTTGTTTATGACTATGATATAGAACTGTTGCCTATAATTGTGTCTTTGATCTCATCGTTATGACCGATTAAATAATACTAGTAACATCCAATTCTCATAAAAATTTGGATAGGACGAGCTTATTTTGCTACAAAATTGAAAGTGAAGTAGTTATACAGTAGAATGTATTGTGGATCAAAATTTGTAGACCACCCAAACAATTCTTAACATACTCTATTTCGACTAGTATCACTATTTTCATACATTTAATATTTTTCTCCACAGTAATTTTATAATATATAAAAAAAATAGATAGTGATTTTCATACATTTAATATTTTTCTCCATATTAATTTTATATCCAACTCTAACAACTATAATCTATAAAAAAAAGAGAGAGATAAAAGAAGGAAGAATAACTACCAAATGTTGACGGGTTTAATTTAGGGTTTATCTCTCAAACCCAGCCCTCAAATTTAGGCTTAAATCCCTAAAACTGCGAATCATGGACTCATCTGAGGCGCAGAAATGCGATGTTTATATGATGGGGTCGGCCGACCCCCCCGACCCCACCTAGATCCGCCGATGGAGTGATAGTACAAGTTTATATGATGGGTGGTGTGTTTAAAATCGTTTGTCATATCATTACAATTGTAAGAACTTGAACTTGTGATTACGCAAACTTTTTATGACAAAACACTGCCTGAATTCTTGAAATATATTCATAAGAACTTGAACTTGTGATTTTCAACTATAAGTTCATCAATTTGAATTTTTGATCATCCCTTAGTCCTAAGTGGAAAAATGATTGGTCCAACTAGTGATTTTTTATTGAAAAGACTACTAATATTATTCCAATGAGATTATAAGAGAAAATATATTGTTTACTTTGATTTGTTCACTAATTTTAAAGTTGTGCAGTTATTTTATTCTTTAAATATTCTTTTTTACATATTCATTACTATGAGTATCATTTAAAATAGTAAAAGAAAATGACATTATCACACGAAGCATGCATATATTAATTTGAAGGAACTCGGGAGCATACCGTATAAATTGCGCATGGGGGGCGCAACGTAAACTCACTGAGCAAACTCTTCTCTAACGTGCGCTTGAGTTAACTAGCTTCATATATTAATACCGGCATGGCGATCTCTCTGCAACTGCAAGCCTCCCTCATCTCAGCGCGCAACGAATTTCCGTTTCCGCAACCGAGGCCATCCTCCCAGTCTCTGACCGGAGAAGGTGCTCCGTCGAAGTCCGCCGAGTTTGATCCCAAAATTTTCCGTCAAAACTTCATGAGGCGAAATGATTACAACCGCACCGGATATGGGCATAAGGACGAATGAGCGACCAGTATTCAAGTAAGCATTTGTTCACTTCATTTTTCACTAAGATACTAATTTAATTTGGTAACTAGGTCGTAAGTGAATTGGTTACTGCAGATCTGAAATCATGTGGAAAAGTAAATTTTGAAATACTAAATTTCAATTTGGGACGAATATCAGGTGATAATTTGATGCAGAAATTGAAGGAGAATGGTAACGTTGAAGCTGGGCGAAGCTTATGGATTCTGCTGGGGAGACTCTGAGAATTGCTTATGAAGCTCGACATCATTTTCCGGATCGCACAATTTGGGCTCACTAATGAAATCACTCACAATCCCACTGTTAATCAGGTTTTCTCTTAGTCCTTAGATCTTCATCTAAATCTCTCTACAGATTGATTAAGCTTGCAATTAATGTTTAACAGACGCTGGGGGAGATGGGAGTGAAGATTATCCCAGTGAAGGAAGGGAAGAAACAATACGATCTGGTTGCGAAGGGCGACGTGGTGGTGCTGTCTGCGTTCGGAGCTCCGGTGCAGGAGATGATGCTGCTGACTCAGAAGAATGTGGAGATTGCGGACACAACTTGTCCATGGGTTGCCAAGGTTTGGCATAGCGTTGAAAAGCACAAGAAGGGAGAATACGCGTCGATAATCCACGGTAAATATGCGCATGAGGAGACTATTGCTACTGCTTCATTTGCTGGCACCTATTTAATTGTCAAGAACATCAAAGAGCTACTCTACCACCTTTTATTTCATCTGCAATTTCAATTCATGATAAACATGATCGAAGGTTGCAGGCAACATACCTTTGTGATTACATTTTAGGTGGTGCACTTGATGGATCCAGCTCCACCACAGAAGCCTTTCTCGAGGTTTATTATACTGCATATACATATATAGAGAGAGGATTGTTCTTAGTATTAGTACTAAGTTTTTGAATTTTTGTTGTACAGAAATTCAAATTTGCAGTATCATAGGGGTTTGATCCAGACAAAGATTTGGAGAGAGTTGGTATCGCGAATCAGACAACTATGTTGAAGAGGGAGAGAGCCGAGAGCCGAGAGCCGAGAGGGAGCCGCGGCCGCGGCCCTCACGCGACTCAGCCGTGTGCGCCGCGGCCCCACCACTGCAGCGGCCCGAGAGCCACGGCCCGGCCACCGATTTTTTTTTCTTTCTTTTTACCATTTTTCCTCCATTTTTCTACCCCAATTCAAACACCACTCTTTCCAATCTTTCCAATTTTTTTGCTTCGGGTTGTTGTTTTTAAACTTGAAAAATTTCGTTGTATAATTTTCCCCTGTTAATATAATACAACGAAGTTCTTGTTAAACTTTTTTTTGGTTAGGTTGTGCAATTTTTTTTATTTACAATCCAAATTGTTTTATTTTAATTAAAATTATAAATATCATAAATTATAGTCTAATAAAATTTATTGTAGTTAAATTAAAAAATATCATTAAAAAAACAAATAAATTAATTTTTATTTTGGAGCGGGCCACATTTCGTGGCCCTTGTAATTTACCATTGTGGAGAGCCCAGGAAAGCCACATTTGGTGGCCGGGCCAACTTTGGTGGCCCTTGAGGGCCATCATTGTGGACACTCTTAATCCACTCTTCGTCTGACCCGTTTGGGAATCTGGCTTAAAATATGAATTTTGATTCGTCTGACCCGTTTGGGAATCTGGCTTAAAATATGAATACTATCAAATGATTTTAAGACGACTTCAATAAAATTTAAATTATCTGCTAAAATATGGAACTACATAGAGTTAATAATTATAAACTTTTGTATATCAAGTGAATAATTTTAAAGATCAAATGCTAATTCAAATTGTGCTACCGAAAATCTTTTATATTTATATTCTTAGATTTCATTGGGCATTTACAAAACGGATATTAGTAAGTTTGTTAACGTTTTGAATGCCAATTTTTGGAACCCTAATATTTTTGTTTGCTTTTTCTCGTTTGGCAATAAACTCGGTCATTTGAGAGTTTTGGAAAGTGATAATGAAATGAGGAAAATAACTTTTATATCCTTCATAGCTCAATGACAAAATGACCTCTCAAAGCACCTCTAATGTGATTTGTCATTTTCCATGAAGTATGAACCTAAAAAAGTAAAACTATGAAGTTCACTCTTATAAGGAACGTGTAAAACCTAAAATTAAGAAGCCCATGTGAGGCTCAAACCTCGTTAAATTTAGTATAAGGTGGAGATGGAGACTGAAACTCTTAAGAGCATCCACAATGGGGTGGACTAACTAACAACCTAGCTCTAGAACTAACTATATACACATTCTTTCACATCACTAGGACTAATCAACAGCATGCCACATCACTAGGACTAACCACAACATAATAATAGCTTTGCACTAGGATTAGCTGATGCCCTAGCCAATAGAATAAATTCACAAATTCATAAATACAGAATTAAAAATTCGACACAGATATGGAAAAAGTGCAACCATTTTATTTTAAAAAAACATACGTATTTCAATTTAAAAAAAAATACATAGTACAATAAAAAAAACATCTTCAAGCTTCACTCTACTACTCCGCAGCGATAGGCATGCCCTGCATCATCCCGCTCATCCTTGCCATCCCGGGCAACATCCCCCATCCCGGGCATCATCCCGTCCGTCATCCCGTCACTCATGCCCGCCATCCCGGGCATCATTTCACCCATCTTCGCCATTCCGACGGCCATCCAATGGTACATATTGAAGTACCCGGGCATCATCCCGGCCATCCCCACCATTCTGCCGGCGTTCCCGCCCGTTGTAGTCGCGTTTCCCCTACCTCCAACGGGGAACGTCGGCGTTTGTGACTCGCTCGTGGCGGGAGAATCACTGTCGTGCTCCATTTATCTTCAATACAAATGAGAGTAGAGAGAGAAACTCGTTAATACAAGTGGTGCAAATGAAATGGCGTGCAACGAGCCGTATATATAGAGTTGAAAAATAAAATAAAATAAAAATAAAAAACGCGTTCACCGATCGCATCACTACAATAGCGGACGAGCGATCGGCTAACGCCCTTTGCTCGCGGACGACCGCTAGCCCTACCCATTCGTCCTCGCCCGTTAGCCGACTCTAGTAGTGGACGTCCCCACACCCTAACCACTAGCCCTACCGTTAGGGCGCTATTGAGAATGCTCTTAACATACACCTTTTTATGACTACCCTAGAATTTAAGTCAAAGGTGTTGGAACTTACTAAATTTGGATTCAATACAAAATATACTAGGAATGGAATGTTTAGTCTCCAGGTGTAAAGTTTTGATTTGGTAATACACAATAACTTACGTGAGAAGCTGAATCTGATTAACTGTCGTTAATAGAGATTTTGTGCGATTCTAATAGTACATTATTAATATAATTAAAATTATAATCTAATTGAAATGTTATGTGTATTCAATCAATCAAATTCTAATATAATTAAAATTATAATCTAATTGAAATGTTATGAGAATTCAATCAATCAAATTCTAAGTGAAATTCAATAGGAATTCATAACCGATGACAACATTTAGCCGGGCATGTACGAATCGGCCAATTCGAGATTGTCATATGACTATTTGAAAGTTGAAACTTTTGAAATTTATTTTGTATTTGAACTGCTTTTATAATTTAATAATTTATAATTTGAGTTAAAAAGTATTTGAAACGGATCTGATAAATTGGTATGATACATTAATATGGTAAGTTTGGTCTATATTTATGCCTCCGTATTGTGCAACTAATTACACTGCAACGGCGTCGTATCGAGAACAGTACAGTTGAGCCCTCGTAAATATTTATATAATCCCAATAAGCCCTCTCTCTGAGACCTATTTTTTAAGATTTTCTCGCTCCTCTCTCTTCAAACTTTCCCGGGAAGGAGCCGCCGCCGATCGGATCGCGATCTTTGTTCTACTCAATTTTGTTTCTGGATAGCCGCAGTTAGTTTCTGCGCTACGCAGAGAGAGAGAATTGATATAATAACAACTGAATTATGGAGGAGGAAGATTACTATATGAGCGACGACGGCAGCGAAGAGAATGATTGTAGTTATTCTTCCGATCAAGACGCGGAACCGCTCGACGGATTTGAAAACGATGATTCAGATGATCAGTGGGTCGCGCACAAAGCCCCTTATTCGAAGGTATGTGCTGCTTTACGTTTGCTTTTGAGAATGCACGTTAAAATAATTTTAATTTTAACTATTGAGTTCGGAATTTGGTTAATTTGTGAGATGGACGATGGGATTTTTGCTTAGTGAATTTGAAGTATGGATTTTTCCATGTACAGAAGCGGAATTTTAATAATTTTGATCCTTTTCCGTCCTTCCCGAGGTTAAAAAGCTGATTTTTTAATTATTTTTTTCATTCCATCTTTCTGTTTCTGTTTTGTATTGCAGTTAAATTTTGCTGTTTGATGTTAAGAAATATATTGGTCGGATTTGTTGTGTGGTATGTATATGGAATTCTGTTTCATACTTATATGGTTTTTGAGGGTTTTGTGGCATCTAGTCGTCTTTGGTTTCATTGATTAACACGGTTAGCTGTATGAACTTCAAATTATTGCTTTATGTTGCCTATTTGTTTGTTTGTCATGTTCCATTCGCTTATCAACCATGACCATGGACATGGATGCGCTCATTTATGTTGATGTTTCTTCTTCTGGGTTTTACTACCACCTGTTGACATCTGCCATAGTGGTTGAAGCGTTTTTGAACTATTCATGCTTTGGTTTATTGATTTAGAATATTTTCTGGTCCCTTTGGGCTATTTGCAGGTTATCACAAAAGCATCTCTGTTGGCTGCTCAGGTATGGAGCTACATATATTTATTAATTCTCTCTCCAGTTAAAATATGCTTTGTGTAGCTTATTTCCGGTGATAGGTCTCTCTTGAAATTTTGGATGTGGTTTGAGTAAGAAACCCAAATGACAATGGTGTAACTTAACTGAAGATTAAGAAATTGTTGTCTGTGCAGAGAGAAGATCTGCAGACTGTAATGGACTTGCTATCAGTGAGGGAACACCATGCCAGAACTCTTCTCATTCACTACAGATGGGATGTTGAGAAATTAACTGCAGTTTATGTTGAGAAAGGAAGATCTCACATGTTTTCTGAAGCAGGTGTTTCAATGACTGAGATTTTTGACCTAGATCCTGATGAACCTTTCTCTACAGTGATGTGCAGTATATGTATAGATGATGTGCCACTGAAAGATATGACCAAAATGGACTGTGGCCATTCCTTCTGCAATAGCTGTAAGCACCTTTTTCTTCATCTGCTTAAAATTCTATCTAAGCCTATTTTTGCACTTCGAAAGTTGAAACTTAACTTCATCAGAGTTTGCTATTTCTTCTGCGGTATCATAAATTTGTACTACCTCATTCTGGTTTATTATTCTTTTACCATTGCATCTTCTGAAAGATATAATTCATGCTTTCATTATGTTCATTGGTTTACGTAGTTATGTACTACAGTACTACTATAGATTTTTTGGCCTTGACTGGTTTGGTATTGACTGTATTGGTACTGGTATGTGGGAAACAATTTCAGGTTGGACAGGGCACTTCGTTGTCAAAATAAATGAGGGTCAAAGCAAGAGGATTCGATGTATGGCTCATAAATGTAACGCTATCTGTGATGAAACTATAATTAGACATCTAGTTAGTGTACAGCACCCTGATTTGGCAGCGAAGTTTGACCGATTCCTTCTTGAGTCATACATTGAAGACAACAGAATGGTTAAATGGTGTCCCAGTACACCCCATTGTGGGAATGCAATAAGGGTAGAAAATGATGAGTTTTGTGAGGTAGAGTGTTCTTGTGGTTTACAGTTTTGTTTTAGTTGCTCATCAGAAGCCCATTCCCCTTGTTCATGCTCTATGTGGGAACTCTGGATAAAGAAATGCCGTGATGAATCTGAGACCGTCAATTGGATTACTGTGCATACGAAGCCTTGTCCGAAGTGTCACAAACCAGTTGAAAAGAATGGTGGTTGCAACCTAGTTAGTTGCATATGTGGGCAAGCTTTTTGGTAAGATATGCTTTTGTGTTGAAATTGTGCTTCTAAAGCTCTACTGCCTAAAAGAATGGTTTGTGGCTTGAAGTCATGTCATGCTCTCTTTGCTTCTGCTTGGGCTTAATTTGGCTGTTTTTTTTGTCATCATAATTGCCATAAGCTGCAAGAAAAATAAGGTGCAATTTACTAATTGCTTGAGGTGTCACTTATAGTGTTTGCCTGATAGTACTTGAGTGCAAAAGGTGTACATTTGATAACAAAAATGAGAATTGTGTTATTAGGATATGTGCAAGCTTATGCCATGGATACTCTCATGTATATAGCCTTGCAGTTTTACAATTTAAATTTCATGTTGCCCGATATCTTCTAACTATTCATTTCCTTCTGTAGTTGGTTGTGCGGCGGTGCTACTGGCCGAGATCACACTTGGTCGCATATTGCTAATCATAGCTGTGGCCGTTACAAAGAAGATGGTGAGAAGAAGGCTGAGCGTGCAAAACGAAACCTATACAGATACATGCATTATCATAATCGTTATAAAGCTCACACAGACTCCTTTAAGCAGGAATCTAAATTGAGGGACAAAATCAAATCAAAGGTTTCACGGTTAGAAGCAAAAGACTCAGCGTTGAGAGATTTCAGCTGGGTTACTAATGGCATTTACAGACTGTTTAGATCGAGACGAGCTCTTTCTTATTCTTATCCGTTTGCTTTCTACATGTTTGGTAATGAGTTCTTTAACGACGAGATGACAGAAAAGGAGAGGGAATTAAAGCAACATTTATTTGAAGACCAGCAGCAGCAGCTTGAGTCAAATGTTGAGAAGCTATCCAAATTTCTCGAGGAGCCATTTGATGAATATCAAGGGGAAGAAGTCATGCAAATGAGGATGCAAGTTATTAATCTCTCTGTTATCACTGATAACCTCTGCAAAAAAATGTGAGTTAAGTCTTCCAGGAAGGGGCGGAAGGGCCATATAATACCTGAATGATGAAATTTACTCTTGCTCATCATGCAGGTATGAGTGTATTGAGAATGATCTATTGGGTTCACTTCAATATACCGTTCACAGTATAGCTCCTTACCAGTCAAAAGGCATAGAGAAGGCAGAGGAGCTAACCTTTGGAGGGAACACTCTAGCAGATAGCAATGGTAATTATCAGGAGGCAGCTGGACAGTCCACTGGTAAAGCGGTTTGAATTTACCTCTGACTTTTTATATTCATGAATTGAGGAAATGATATTGATATTAATGTTATACTGCATCTTGTCTGGTAATGGTTGACCATTTTGCTTTAGATCTTCACCTGATCTGTTTGTTACCATTGCATGGACTTGCATACTATAAATACTGTAGCTAAGCTTATTAGCCATGTGGTCAATAATGTGATAAGTTCCTTTTATTGGATCATTATCATCATATGGGAGTAGCAATATAAGTACTTGCAACTAAGGAAGTAGTGTGCTAGGGATCTGAAGCTTGGATTTCATTCTTGATAAGTCTTATGACTTATGAGAATTAGTGTGCTAGGGATCTGAAACTTGGATTTCATTCTTGATAAGTCATGTCTTTATGAGAAATAATTAAAGACCAATGAATTTATAGCCTAAATACTTTTAAGTTTTTGTTTTTACTTCTGGTTCCTAAATCTGTTCATTGATTCTGGCAATGAATGTGACTGTTGTGAAGATCAAAAACTACATAAGAACATCTTTCGTTATATCAAGTACCGTGTCAATTTTTTATATGTAGGTCTATTTTATTTTTTGATCTGTGTTACAAGCCCAATTTGGATTTGAAAACTGTATATCTATTGTGTCACTCCCTGTGTGTTTGAAGCCTTCATCATGTTGAACTATCTTGCATGTCCATTTCTTTGTCCGAAGCTGACCACATCTCTTGGTGAGTTTTTACAAAATGAACCAGTTACTACATTCTGTTGACACTCTGTCATGCATTATGTAGGGGACTCGGTAGAAATTGGCCAGCCTTCGGCATCTGGGACTTCAAGCAAGTGCTCTCAGTTGACACGGAAGCGCCCTAGAAAAGAAAGAAACACTGGTAGCATCATTGATCTCAACAAGCCTGCAGAAGCTCATCCAGTAAATGCTTACAATTATGAATAAAACTGTGCATGGAGAGATCATGGTGGAAACGTAGTATTTTGAGAGACGATTTCCTTGGGAGAATTTAACGGCCCTTTTTGCCCGGTTAGCGTGCGTATATGGTTCCCCGACCATCCTTAGATATAGTACGGAAGTAAAGTAGCTTAACTATGTACAGGTTTTTTGGGATGGTATTCTAATGTATAGGGAAATGTTGGATGGTATTTTTGGTTGTGGTGCTAAAATTTATTAATAAGAGGGGGGAAATTTATGCAAATTGCAACCGGCTTCTTTTGAGTTGGTGTGAGCTGGGTTAGCACTGCTGCTTAAATGAAGTCTTAAAATTGTTTATAAAATACTGTGAAAAATTAATATTAATATCATATACTCCCAATTTATCTTAAAGCAAAAATGATAGGTCATAATCCATATAATACAGGCGAGATGGAAGGTAATGTTTTATGAATGTGATAAAGTTTTGACAACACCGTTAGATATGGAAAAAAACAAAATAATTGTGATAAAAAACTAACAAACTTTATGTCTAGGATCAAAAACTTTTTTCCGATAAATGTAGGGGACTAATTTCGAACTTTAGTTTATTATATATCGAAATATTGGGTATTTGTCTCAGTATAAAAATACTCTATTCGTCCACCAATAAACTCTCTATTTGTTTTTTACTACTTATAATGGACCCACATTCCACTAACTTTATCTCACTCATATTTTATTAACAAATTAATATTATATAAAAGTATGACTCACATTCTACTAACTTTTTCAACCAACTTTCTACTATAATTTTTAAAAAGTGAACTACATAAATGGTGTCTGATCTTTCACTTTCGCACATAAATGGTACCTGATTTTTATTTTATATCATCTTTGGTACCCCATGACAAAAATAACCCTAGGTAACAAACAAGTGTTTTTTTGTTATGGATAACATTTTTGGAAATTTCAATTAAATAGTGCCAAACATGTGATTTTTTTCCTTCCTTTCTTATTTCTTTTTTTCTTCTTTAGTTTCTTCTTCTTTCTTTTTTCTTCATTTTCTTTTTTCTTTTTAGTATTTTATCTTCCTTTCTTCTTTATTTTTTCTCCTTAGTTATGTTTCCTCTTTTTTCTTTTCTCTTCTTATTCTTCTTTCTTTTTAGTGTTTTATACATACATCTAATTGCATTCATAATACAAATCAAGAACAAAACACCTAATTAAGTTAATTATTTAAAGTAATTAAATTAATTGAATATTTTTTATTAAAATGATTTTATACTCATTTTAGGGTTGAATATGTAACATCCCTATCCATATTTCCATATTAAGTATCAATTTTATATTTATATATGTATAATTTACCTAGTAGACACTTTAAAGTGATGATGGAAGATAAGATATAATTAAATTATGAGGAGTTAATGTAATATCCATTACTCATGTATTTAAACTTAACATGACTAAAGTATCTAATTACATATATTTATGGTCTAAATGTCTACTCCTTGAATGAAATACATTGTGTGTACATGAAATGAAATCCCTCTTTATCAATAAATATACTTTTATTTGTATACAATATTTGAGCATACGTCTAAAGCTATTAATGTTGGTCAATGAATTCTTGTTTATTAATTTCTTTTATGAGTTAAAAGGAAAGTATTGTTTTAGCTAGATCAATTCATTATCATATAAAGATTACTTTCTATTAGAGAATAAAAATTGATAGTTTTATAATTTAAGTGCACAAAAGTTATTAAAATGAGGTTAGAGAGTGAAATTTTCTTAGCATGCCACCTAATCAATTCCTATATCTATTTATATGTCCAGATGTCAAACATATATTAATATTCCATGTTTTGATAAGGAAATGACACGTTTCAGCTTATTGAAATTGTATACATTTTACTTTTATAAGTTTAGATAGCTATTATAGAAGGAACCGACTTTCATGAATACAAAAAAAAGTAACGTTTTGTAGGATAGGAAAAAAAAGAGGGAGAAGCAAAAATCGAGAGAAATTCAGTAGAAGAGATGAGAAAATAATAAAAGAAATTGAAAGGAAAGGAAAAGCTCATTAGAACTCGCGTACATACATTATTTTCGATTATACTGAAGATTGTAAAGTGGGAAGCATGAGAGTTGGATTAGAAGCTCGGACCGAAAATCGATTATCCGAACGGAACCAAACCGAAAATTTGAAATTCGGTTCGATTCAGTTTTAAAATTTTAAAAATTTTGGTTTGTTCGGTTCGGTTCGGTTCGGATGAAAAAAAACCGAAAAATCGAATTTTATTTTAATATATATATATATATATATATATATATATATATTATACTATATATACTTAAAAAAGACTAAAACCCTAATTTCTCTCCTTTAGCTTTCCGCATCCATTCCAAAACCTCTCCAAAATTTCAAGTTTAGATTCTCCATCTCTTCTCCACCTCTTCTCCATCTCTTCTCCACCTCGTCACCTCGCCTCCATCTATTCTCCACCCCGTCGCCTCCATCTCTTCTCCACCCCGTCGCCTCCATCCTCCAGCCGTGCTCCAGAGTCTAGCCTGTCGCCTCCGGTCTCCATGTCAGCGCCCCTCCACCCACGTCTTCAACTTCACGCCCTCACCGGTAACATCCGCCATCCAGCCATCCACGTAGGCGACGCGACTCCAGACCTGGCATCTATCCCTAGATGTTAAATCTCTCCGGCTCTAGCTTAGCAGAATGCTATGTAAATGAAATATATTATGAAAATTTAAGAATTTTGTTATCGAAATGTGTACTCATTTTGTTGAAAGTAAATTATTGTTGATGAGTTTACTATTTACCCATTTTGATTAGATTAGTTAATAATGAAATTTAAATTTTTTGTATTTCAGATTTTGGTTGTTCTTGGTGGATGACAATCAGTATTTCTAATTTTTTTGGTTTTAGCTTTTTTAGGTTTTTAAAAATCTTATAGAATTTCGGCTTTTCGGTTTTTGTAGTTGGGTTTTTGGTTTCGGTTTGGTTTTAATTTTCAATAAAATTTAGTTTTTCGGTTCAGTTCGGTTTTAGCCAAAAACTGAACCGAAACCCGAATGCTCACACCTAGTGGTGAGTATAAACTATACTTTTAATTTTATATGTAGTATATAATTAATGCTATATGTTGAATTGAAGTGAATAATTAGATTATATGGAACATGATATGGATACGTGAGTGGTACAATGTATATGTTTTATATATTATGTTGGAATCATTTGGTGGAATACGAAATGGATATATTTACAGCATTAGAATTATATGCATTATTATATTAAAGAGGATATGTGACAGTCTTGCCCTGGGTCTGATATCAATAATAATGGAAATAGACCTACGGGTCATATACAATGATAATGGACCTACATGTCAAAGAAAATATGCAAAGAGAGGCCTTCGTGGAAAGCTTAAATCAAAGACGGGCCTTCGTGAAAAGCTCAAATAATTAAAAGGGACCTTTGGGGGTATACAACAGAAATCCCGTGCAAATACCAGGCTTGATTTGTCACATAATAATCAATTGAACATAGAGCCATATGTCACATAATAATCAATCGAACATAGAGGCATATGCATATGTATATGAAATTGTTTATGATATTTGATGTCATTTGTATGTGTGGTGAATGATGGATTTTGTAATTATAGCATTTTGGATGGTGAAATTATTAATATGTGATTTCTTTACTTTATTTTTTTATTTACTTATTATAAGTATATAAGTCAGAGGGGTTGGGTGGGACAGAATCACCTAACTACAAATATTCAACTCTTTATATCAGTATGAATAAAATTCACAATTTTAAAATTTTATTAAAACTATATTGATTAGTTATTTATTTAATATAAAATAATAATAATAATAATATATAATATATGATATTATATGATTCATAATTTAAACAGTTATACTATAATTATTTATTAATTACTATTCCTAGTTTTTAGTATTATAACAATAATATTATCATAATAATTAAATATAATTATAACTATAATTATAATTAAGTATATTTGAATGATAATAAAAATTAGATTAATTATTAATTTATAATGTTAAAATAATAATATTAATATTGATTAATATAAAGAGTGAGAATATCACTTTTGGTACTAGTTTTGTGTATGACCAAAATATCTTGTACGACACAAATGAGAAAATGTATTTGTTTAGAGGGGGTTTTGGGTGAAAATTGCATCAGGTACCAAACATGTGATTTATAGGTACAAACAACGATATAAAATAAAGATTAGGTATCATTTTATGTGCGAAAGTGAAAGATCATGTACCATTTATGTAGTTCACTCTTTTTTAAAACCCGTTTCGAGTCAAAACTCCTCTTATATTGATGGACGGAGGGAGTATGTTCAAATGAATTGTCAAACTTCAATCTAGGGAATGATACTCCTATTAACTATAAAAATCCAAAAAAAACTAGTCTTATATAATATGTATTTCAATATTTAAAACCCTAAATTGGTACAGTGCAATAATTTTGAAAGTAAGACAAGATCTAAGAACATCCACAGTGGGACGGATGTCCCGGCTGACATCCCGACGGACTTCCCAAAAATATCTCATGCCACGTCATAAGGACCTCTCACTGCACTGCCACGTCATAAGGACATCCCGACAAACATCCACAATAAAAAAATTCACAAATTCAGGAAATTAAACAATTAACGGAATTAAAATTTCGACACGAATACGGACAAAATGCAACCACTTTATTTATAAAAAAACATATATAATTATTTTTTTAAAAAATACATAGTAAAAAAAACAAACCCCAAGTTTCGACAAATGCGGCCCCCATCTCACTCCTTGCCGTCCCCGTCGCCAGTCCCGTCATCCCCGTCGTCAGTCCCGGCGTCACTCCTGGGCAGGGGTGGCATCCCCAAATCGGCCCTCAGAGAGTCGATGGCATCCTTCAACATCATCTTGTATAGGGGATCAGTCGTTGCATGCCACTTGTCCATGGTGTTTAGCAGGCTCTGCGTCATCTGCATGCCGGCGAGATGGTTGAGGTCGGGAGTGTCATGGGAAGGAGCTTCCGATTGGACCTCGTGGGAACCACTGGCGCTTCCCCTAGCCATCCGCATCGCGACCTTTCGCCCAACCGGGCGACGGCGGCAGGAAGACGATTAAGGGGTTGCCGTGCGGAGGTTGCTTTGGTAGATACCGGAAAATTGGCTGAGGTGCCTCCTCAGCCGCTCCCACTGTTTCCGGCATTGCTCTCCATTGTGAGGCTTCCCACCTGACGGGTTGAATTGGAGGTAGCTTTGGCTAATGCGCCACCACATTCTGTCGACGTTCTAGTTAGCCCCGATGTAGGGATCCTCGACTACACCGACCCAGGCATTCGCCAGCGTGACGCACTCCCCTATGCTCCAGATGGTCCTCTTTCTCCCGCACGCGAGGACGAGGTAGTGCCCTTGCCCTTCCCTCTCCCCTGCTTCGGCGTCCTCCCTGCCGCCGGTGGCATCTCAGTGGGAGACTGAGATGCCCGGCTGACATCCCGACGGATGTCCACAGTGGGACATCCACAGTGCAATAATATGTATTTCAATATTTAAAACCCTAAATTGGTACAGTGCAATAATTTTGAAAGTAAGACAAGATCTAAGAACATCCACAGTGGGACGGATGTCCCGGCTGACATCCCGACGGACTTCCCAAAAATATCTCATGCCACGTCATAAGGACCTCTCACTGCACTGCCACGTCATAAGGACATCCCGACAAACATCCACAATAAAAAAATTCACAAATTCAGGAAATTAAACAATTAACGGAATTAAAATTTCGACACGAATACGGACAAAATGCAACCACTTTATTTATAAAAAAACATATATAATTATTTTTTTTAAAAATACATAGTAAAAAAAACAAACCCCAAGTTTCGACAAATGCGGCCCCCATCTCACTCCTTGCCGTCCCCGTCGCCAGTCCCGTCATCCCCGTCGTCAGTCCCGGCGTCACTCCTGGGCAGGGGTGGCATCCCCAAATCGGCCCTCAGAGAGTCGATGGCATCCTTCAACATCATCTTGTATAGGGGATCAGTCGTTGCATGCCACTTGTCCATGGTGTTTAGCAGGCTCTGCGTCATCTGCATGCCGGCGAGATGGTTGAGGTCGGGAGTGTCATGGGAAGGAGCTTCCGATTGGACCTCGTGGGAACCACTGGCGCTTCCCCTAGCCATCCGCATCGCGACCTTTCGCCCAACCGGGCGACGGCGGCAGGAAGACGATTAAGGGGTTGCCGTGCGGAGGTTGCTTTGGTAGATACCGGAAAATTGGCTGAGGTGCCTCCTCAGCCGCTCCCACTGTTTCCGGCATTGCTCTCCATTGTGAGGCTTCCCACCTGACGGGTTGAATTGGAGGTAGCTTTGGCTAATGCGCCACCACATTCTGTCGACGTTCTAGTTAGCCCCGATGTAGGGATCCTCGACTACACCGACCCAGGCATTCGCCAGCGTGACGCACTCCCCTATGCTCCAGATGGTCCTCTTTCTCCCGCACGCGAGGACGAGGTAGTGCCCTTGCCCTTCCCTCTCCCCTGCTTCGGCGTCCTCCCTGCCGCCGGTGGCATCTCAGTGGGAGACTCCCTGACCGGAGATAACCCCAACTCCTCAAAAGAGAAATTCTTAATGCCGGTGAACTGAGTCTCCAGAGGAATACTCTGGGCGGATCACTAGACAATAAATCCATGTAGGGGAAATAGACATTGTCCCCAGATGATTGGGGGACCCCCTGTCTGCTCCCCCGTGCAGTGGCAGTCATGCCATGCATCATCCCGGGCATTTGGGGGCATCATCCTCGTCATCGCGGCACTCACCCCGGGCATTTGGGGCATCATCCCACCCATCCCAGCACACCAAGGGTACATATTGTATGACCCGGGCATCATCCCCGCCATTTGGGGTTGGGGCATCATCGGCGCCATTCTGGGCATCATCCCGGACATCGGTGCACTTCCGCCGGCGTTTCCCCCAACTCTAACGGGAAACGTCGGCGTTTGTGACTCACTCGTGGCGGGGGAATCACTATCGTGGTGTTCTATTTATCTTCAAAAGAAATGAAAGTGGAGAGAGAAACTCGTTAAAACAAGTTGTGCGAATGAAATGAAGTTCAACAAGCCGTATATATGAAGTTTATTTTAAAAATATTAAAAATCGGGACGTCACGACAGACGTCGTCGGAAAGCCGCGGACTTGCGGTGTCCGCAAGCAACGTCCGCATCCGCCGGTCTCTCGCCTAATGGCGGACGTCCGGCACGCTGGTCCAACGTCCGCCGGGACGCCCGCCGCTGCTGATGCTCTAAGAGCATCCTCAGTGGTGCGGATGTCCCGGCGGACATCCCAAAAACACCTCCTGCCACATCATATGGACTTCCTACTGCACTGCCACGTCATAAGGACATCCCACTGCATAGTGGCGAACATCCCCAAGGACTTCCCACAATAATAAAAATTCACAAATTCACCAAATTAAACAATTTACGGAATTAAACAATTTACGAAATTAAAATTTCGACACAAATACGGAGAAATTGCAACCACTTTATTTAAAAAAACATACATAGTACAAAAAAACATACATAATAATTAAAAAAATTACATAGTTAAAAAAAACTGCCGTCTCACTCCTCGCATTCCCCGCCGCCAGTACCCTCGTCGTCCCCGCCGGTAGTCCCCTCGTCACCACTCTCCGCCATGTCTCCCAACCCCAAATCGTGCCGCATATTGTTGATGATATCCTTCAGCGACGACCTGTAATGGCGATCGGTCGATGTCCGCCATTCAACCATTGCACGTAACAGGGGTTCATGTTGCGCGACGCGGGCGAGTGAGGGGAGCTCGGGATCGTTTTGGGTAGGAGCTACCGATTGGGCCTCGGCGGACTCGCTGGCGCTTCCACTCGCCATCCGCGCCGCGGACTTTTGCCCCACCGGGCGACGGCGGCGGGCCGACGATAAAGGTGTCGGGAACTCTGCCTCGGCGGGGGGAGTTCGTGGGAACCAGCACTGCTAATGTACTCCCCGGAGGCGCTGATCTTCGTCCGCTTCGGCCAGCTAAATTCAACACTCGCAGTAAACTAGGCCGAAGTCTACACCACAAGATACACATCCCAATATTTGAATTCCCCGAACCCCGCCGCAGCGTCTTTGAACTGATGGTGAGACAGTAGCTTCACATCCTCGGCATACATGCCGCTGGTTGTCGAGCGGCGGTTGTTTGTGTAAATGCCGACGAATCGGCAGAGCTGTCTCTTCAGCCGCTCCCACTGTTTCCGGCATTGCTCTCCGTTGTGAGGCTTCCCCCTTGGCGGTTTGAATTGGAGGTAGTTTTGGCTAATGCGACACCACATCCTGTCGATATGCTGGTTAGCGCCGATATATGGATCCTCCACTTTACTGATCCATGCCTTCGCAAGCGCGATGCACTCCTCTGTGCTCCAGACAGTCCTCTTTTTCCCGCTGGATTCCTCCCCCACCTCAGCGGCCACCGCCTCACCATCGTACCCCGCCGCAGGCGAGGTAGTGCCCCGTCCCCTGCCCCTCCCTCTCCCTGTCCTCCCCCTCCTCCCTGTCGCCGTTGGTGCGTCTGTGAGAGAATCCCGGATCAGAGATAGCCCCAATTCCTCCATCGAGAACGTCTCGATGCCAGTGAACTGAGTCTCGAGATGAGTACTCAGGTGGGTTGTCCGTCGACAGTAAATCCATATAGGGGCGATAGACATTGTCCACCGGTGATTGAGAGACCCCCTGCATACTCCCCCCACGCAGCGACAGGCGAGCCCTGCATCATCCCCGACATCTGGGGCGGCATCATCCCCGGCATTTGGGTCATTCCGGCACTCAAACGGCCATTTGGGGCATCATCCCCACCATTCCGGACATCGTGGCGGACATTGGGGTACTTCCGCCAACGGGAAAGATCGGTCCCTGTGACTCGCTCGTGGCGGGGGAATCACTATCGTGGCGCTCCATTTATCTTCGAAAGAAAAGTATTTAGAGAGAGATACTCGTTAATACAAGTGGGGCGAATGAAATGAAATTCAACGAGCCGTATTTATAGAATTTTCAAAAAAAAATAAAATAATCGGGATGTCCGCGCAGACGTTCCTGGGGTCAACGCAATGACGGACGTCCACAAGGACGTCGCCACGGACGTCCCGGGAGCGCTGCAGATCTCCGGTGTCCGCAGCGAACGTCCATATCCGCATTACCTTTGCACAATGGCGGACGTCCCGCACGGACGTCCGTCGGGACGGGCGCCATCGCGAATGCTCTAAGCCAGTCGGCGGTCGGCCTCAAATATCTTGCAACTCTTAATCTCATTTTTAACCACAATTTCCCGGATTATGGCAGCACTTGCTTTGGCGCTTTCCCTGAACTGATTTTCCTGCTTTCCTCCAGCTCAAAACCTTCCTTCCCTCACCGCCCCCAAACCTAACATAATTGACAATCATAATTTCAAGAGAAAAAATCAATCTTTGCAGCTAACGATGGACGAGGACAGAATTGTGCTCGTTTTGGCGAAGACCTCAGACTTAAGGTCCAAAATTGTCAGCTGCATTCAGAATACAGCTTCTAATGCAGAAAGTGGAGAGAGTGTTTCCAAGGAATCTGAAGCAAACCCAGATGCAGAAAATAGAGAAAACGATGCTGAGGAGAGTCTCCTCAGTATCAAAGATGCTCTTGAATCCCTTGAGGCACAGCTGTCTTCTTTGCAGGTTTTAATTTTGTAACATTTTTCATAATTTTAGGTTTTGGTGTGTTCATTTGGGGGTTTTCTTTAAATGCGGATTCTTGGAAGCTTTGAGATGGTTTTTGTTTCTTGAATCAATTTAGAAACTTGGCAATTCTAGGTTTTTGCGAATGGTTAGAGTGATTTGTGATTCTTGGAATGGCTAATTATAGGTCAAGAACTAGTTTTAAGGGTGTTTAGATGGCTCCTCATCCGGCGGACATTCTGTGATTTTACAAATATCTGGTTTATGAAGGTTTTTGATGTTTTCATGAATTAGGTGTATTTTTGTTGGAAGTGTATAATTCATCCATTGGATTCTCAAATAGTATGATTTAAGTCTAGAAATGAAGGTGCTTTATGCCTGTTGAGTGATGCTGTTTCTAAATTGTATCGACTACTTAGTACTTGGTGATTTTAGATGTAAATTCAGCCTATTCAATCATTTGTGCCTACAACGAATGTCTTTCGTTTAGATTTACTTGGATGTTATGCTACGGTCTGGCTTGTTTTTGCTAACCATGGATGTGCATTATTGAGATTCTCTGCTTGAAGATATGAGAGGTTTTGTAACTGTTTATTACTAGCTTTCATGTATCCTTCATCACATGAAAAGTTTAGAAACATACTAAAGTTATAGTATCTCATAAAAGGTGCTGCAATCGTTAACTGGTATTCGGTAGAAGTTGGGAGGATACTCACATCACATATATGAGAGGACCGGGGTACGAAGGTAGGGCTAACGGCTAAAATAAACAGAAAATATTGAAAACTAAAACCTTTTTGCAATCAAGCTGAACCAAGATCTTTGTATTTGATTTCTTTGGTTTATTGGTTCATAAAGAGCAATAAAGATCCTCAAATGAAGACCACAGGAAGAAAAACATGGGATCTCGCTCGGCCAGCTTTCAGAGATTGCGATTGAGAAACAATAGACAAATTTCATGATGGAAGTGACAAATGTCAATAAGTAAAACTGATTACTAGGTCGATGACTGGTGAGAGGCATTAAACTGATGCAATCACATTATGTAGATTTAACCGTACTCAACTAATACATTGGTTTGGTTTTCCTGTTTCGATTTTCCTTGATTGCCTCTATATTCCGGTAAGGAAAATCTATTGTGTGTGTTTGTGTGTTATGTTTGAATGACCCAATCCAGTCCATATCTTTGCATTGGAGTTGTGGCTTAAAATTGCCTTCGACACATGTTAATTACTAGTAGTTATAGATGTTTGCTCATCAGTTTTCTGGAACTTGATCTCTTTAACTATGGGTTCATATTTCTCTAATCTTGGATCCATTTCTTGTTTCCTGAGTATGAGGCATTTAATCACTTCCTGTTTTCCTTCTCAGGCACTGCAGCAGCAACAATGGTACGAAAAAGAAGCAGCCTTGGCTGAAATCGGATACTGCCAGCAGAAGTTACTCAAAGAGCTGAAGGAATACAAAGGCAAGGACTTGGAAGTCATACACGAGGCCGTGGCTTTTGCCAGCGAAACTGAGGACAACAACGATCTCCTTCTTCCTCCGTATCCAAGCCGGCCTTCTCAATCCATCGTGTCCAAAAACGGCTACCTCTCTACTTTCACCTCATCTCGGAGATCCTCTCAAAACGGGTTCACAAGTGGTGGCGCAAAACACCACCACAACATCCCCAACAATATTGACAAACCAGAGGCCGGGGGAGCATTTAAGTCGGTCAGAGCCTTGTTAGGCACAGCAGCCAAGACGGCCATAACCGTAGTTGGGGTGATCACCATCTTGAGCTTGGCGGGCTTCGAGGCGCGACTGGGGAAACGGGACAACCAGTTCAAGTTCTCGGATCTGTTTCAGCAGCAGCGGAATGAGGAGAAGGGGGGTGGCGCGGAGTGCCCGCCTGGGAAGGTCCCTGTCCTCGAAAACGGGGAGACGAGGTGCGTTGTGAAAGAGAGAGTTGAAGTTCCATTTGAATCTGTTGTTTCTGCTCCAGATGTGAGTTATGGATGTGGTTGAATTCTTGATTTTTAGTTCATCATTTTGTCTTGAATTCTTCATTGTATATCCTAATCTCTGTTTTTGTCTCTCTATGTCGTCGAGATTGACTATCTTAAATTTATTTTGCAATTTAGCCCTTTGCTTTCATGTACTATCAGTTTTTTTTTTCTATCCTGTGTACAAAATTAATTTTTTCATGAATATTCTTGGACAACAAGAAATTTGAGATCCACCTCAAAAGTGATTATCCCTCCATCCGTAAGTAGGAGTCTCATTTTTCCATTTTAGTCCGTCCAAGAATAAAGGTCCCGGTTCATTTTTATCAGGATGTCATTTTTCACTAACTCATTTTACTCATATTTAATTTAAAACTAGTATATACAAGTGAGACTTTTATTTTACTAATTTTTTTTTAATTCACTTTTTTTTTAACTTTTCTTAAAATCTAAATGGGACTCGGCGGACAAGGGAGTACCTTTATTACAATGATCATTGTAGTAGTACAATAATAATATTACAAAAATCCGGTCAAAAGCAGCCGCCATTTGAAGCTGCGGAAAACCACGTTCCGCTCCTTGTTTTGCTAAATCGAATTAGATTTTGTTTCCTCAACTCAACTAAATGACTCTCAGCATTTCTCAAGAGCCAACATTTTCCCACTATTTATAGTATCAAACTAATCAATTTTTACCACATTCACAAATCTAACGAATTGAACAATGAGTGCTGCAAATCAAAATGGTTAGTACATTTATAATCCCTTTCCATTTATTTACTCTTTTTCTTAGAAACAGTTTCCTTATTTATTTGGTTATTTTTATTATTATATGAAGATGTGGTGATTATGTTTACCGAAGAAGAAGAAGGTCTAGTGGTGAAGTCATGGAACTTGATGAAGAAGGATGCTGCCGAATGGGGTCTCAAGTTTTTTCTCAAGTAATAAACCAAACCTATTCAAAATAACTCATTTTAATCAATTTCTAATTCAATTAATTATATTAATTTGAATCAGGATATTTGAGATCGCCCCATCGGCTCAAAAAATATTCCCATTTCTGCGAGATTCAAATGTTCCGCTGGAGCAGAATCCTAAGCTTAAGCCTCATGCCAAATCTGTATTTGTCATGGTTAGTTTCAATTTTTTAATGAGTTACTGCAAAATTTGCAATTATTTGTTGAAATAAATTTATGATATATTGGCAGACATGTGAAGCTGCACTGCAACTTAGGAAAGCAGGAAAAGTTGTGATAAGAGAATCCACCCTAACAAAATTAGGGACTGTCCACTCCAAATATGGCGTCGTTGATGAACATTTTGAGGTTTTTATATTTTTTTTTACATTTTCAAGAATTTTATACTAGTATTCAACTTGACTCGATTTGATCATTTTGAAAAAATTAAATTAAAAAACAGGTGACGAAATATGCATTGTTGGAGACTATAAAAGAGGCAGTGGGAGAAATTTGGTCACCAGAAATGAAGAAGGCATGGAGTGTGGCATATGATCATTTGGTTGCTGCCATCAAGTCTCATATGAATCCACAATCATGAATTGAATTCACTTCATAAATCAATTATTTCAATCACACATTTGGTTTAATTTGGTCTGTTATGGTTGTATTGTGCAAAATTAATTACTATGTCAATTTTCGATTGCGTTGTTATTTGTTGAATAAAATGTGTTACTTGAGTTTAAAATGCGTTTTTTGTTCGTAGCTTCGTTAATACGGAAATGGTGTTGGTTTGTACCATGACGGACTAAAGTTAGGGATTTCAGTGCAGCATACAGCCTAATCCATGGGTTGACATTAAGAGGGTTTAGAATTAGAAATTTCTATTCCGACAAAATTATAATTCGATTAGCCTGCAACTTGAGTAGGCTGACTCGGAATCCGGTGGGTTGGACCTAGGTGCAAATATTAACTATTGTTTCGTCTGTTTAACACCTAATTCGACAGTTCATTGATAATTTTTATAATATAAATAACTAAATAAAAGATAAACTTTCAATTTTATGTTAATTATGTTATTTTTTATTGATTTAATAAGATAAATAAATTAGAAAATTTAAATTCACTATAAGAAATATTTTAGTTTCTACAACCTACTTTAAATTTTCTTAAAATGAGTACTTCATATGTTTTATTTTTTTTTAATACAAATCTTAAATTAGTATTTTATCATATTGGAGTTTAAGCACATATATATCTCAAAATTATCATTATTAAATATTTTTCATCCTATTAATTATCATCATTATGTATTGAATTGATCAAATGTTAATTTTATTTGTAGCACCCCGATTAGTCCGAACTTGAATATTCTGAACCTGAGTAGGGTTGGCTGAAACCCGCTAGGTTGACCCGATTGACATTCCTAACTAAAATAGAAGATTATATGGATGGAAATAATATATGGTGTCATCATATTGTAGTTAGGGCGACATTGTTTCACTATATGTAGATAATAGATGGCACAAATTGCTATCTACCACTCTTTAGATCCCAATGAATGAGATATATTATTGACGAAAGCCCAAAATAGAAGGATGTGAACTGCAAGTAGGTCATATAATATAATTAGGCATGAACGATTCCCAACTTTGCTAAGGTTTAGGATCACAAATTCATGCACTGCTTTAATTTGCACGGTCATATGATATGATTGTATGACATTCTTCAAAACAATGCATATGCAATACTACTATTAGTATAATGGATTCTCCTGCCACCCTAGTAGCAACACTGGTAATAACAGAAAATATCAACACAATATCAACACAGCATCAATCGTTGACACTGTGTTGACATTTTCTGTTGCTACTATTTTGTCATCTGTTGACATTTTCTAACGGTCCAGATCATAATTTGGAATTTGTACAATATTTAGAGTTTGCATTTGATCACATCCCATTACATGTATCCCCATATATGTAATATTCTTTTAAAAACGTTACTGGAAGTCTGGATTTACATATGCATTTGAATACAAATTAATTCATAGACTAACATATAGTAGTATCATTTGAATACAAATTAATTCATAGACTAACATATGGTACTACTTTATGTTAGTCTATGCATTAATTTGTATTCAAATGCGACAATTCAGTTCGGTTAACCGACAAGTTGGTTCGGTTATTAACCGAACCGACCGAATAACCAAACCGAACCGACCGAATAACCAACCCTACTAGTATGTCCACAACAAGACTTCACTTTGTACGCAGAATAGCAAGTCCACAAAGCGATATTAAGTACTCCAGAATAGTTCTAAGTTCTAAGTTCTAAGTACAGATTGATATATTATACTCTCCATAATAGTTCTAAGTTCTCTCTTTTGAATACTCAAGTAACAGTCTTCTTTCTATAAACATTACTTAATACTGTACTACCTTCCTCTCAATATATGAATTTAATACATCATACAACACATATATGACCACCACTTTAATTCAAATTAATTTAAAGCACATTTTGTAATTTATGTAATTTCTTTTTGTCCACTTCCTTTTAAAATTGTAACTCCCTTCGTCCCTGAAAATTTGTCACCTATTTCCTTTTTCGTCCGTCCCTAAAAATTTGTCACCTTTCACTTTTACCATTTTTGGTAGTGGACCCTACATTCCACTAACTCATTCACACTCATATTTTATTATAAAACTAATATATAAAAGTAGGACTTATATGCCACCAACTTTTTCAACCCACTTTCTATTACATTTATTAAAACCCGTGCCGGGTCAAATGGTGACGAATTTTGGGGGCCGGAGGGAGTATTTGTTTATAGGATAGTTTGATGTTACACTGATACTACTATCGTATCGTATACTCCATGCTTCAATTACTCTTATTATTAACTATTATTTAGACCATCCCCAAGCATTTACATTAAATTCATACTTATTTTTTAGATATATATTATACTCCAACCCTATAACAAATCTCAAATTTTATATTTTTGAGCTCACAAAATTATTACAGTAGTTCCAGTATACACTCATATTTGGTATTGTTCCACAGAAAAACTCAAAAACAGGTTTAGATTTGCAATACGATTAGAGAAATATTCTATGCAAAAAATTAATTTTTGTGTAAGATTGGAGATGGTTTTATAAACCATGTGGACATGTAGTTTATAGATACGGGAGTAGTTGAGATTTGAAACAGAGGATTAGACCTATATAACCAGAAAATATATGGTAAAAAAAACAACAATTTATTAAAGAATCAATATGTACTAAATTGTTTGTGCGAAACAAATTTTTATTCAAGAATATTTTTTAATATACACCTACTTATCATTCACATGCACCACACTTATACTACAATGGGAACAGAAATGCCTCCCACTTTTCCTATTACAAAATCCCATTATTCTCGCAAAAATAGTTGACTAAAATTTCTTGCTAAAATAAAATAAAATAAAATAAAATAAAATATTTAGAATCTTATCACACAGAAAAGGTGACATAAAAAAACACATAAATAAAATAAAAGTTTGTCTTGGAAAAGAATAATGGTAGTTTAGTCGACTCCAGTATTACCGTCTAATTAATTTCCACCTGTAAAAAAATATAATAGAAAAAACAAATAAATAAATCAAGAAGAGACAAAATTCCTGCAATTCCCATCTTCAGAAATCGTCAATCTTTTGCATCCATGGAGAAACGGATCAGCGCCGATGTCGACAGTTCTACTAGTTTTGATGGCGAGGTCGCACAAATCTTCAAGAGAGAGTGGCGTTAGTGATCTCGAGAGTGGCATTAGGAAATAGATTTGGCCTGGCTGCAGCGCGTGGTCTTTCGCCAGCTGCGGCGCGTGGGAGTTCACCACCATGTTATCTGCGCTGCACAGGTAGCTGTTCGGGTGGCGGGAGAGCACCTCCTCCGCCGTCACCGCCTGCCGGAACTCCTCAAGCCTCCCCTCCAGGTCCACCACCTTCACCGACGACGAAGGCCGCTCATCCACCGGTTTCTCTATAGCGTGAGAAGGCACACAAATGCCCATTTTCAAAATAACGGTGGCGGCGGCGGCGCTCAGGGATCGAAACATGGCCGGACAAGTCATATTTTTCATTTAGGAACAAATATATATTTATAACAGAAATGTGTTATAATTATATATAGGAATTTTGGGAGGAGATTTTGGTGGTTGTTAAATGTTGACTTGGTAATAGGGTAATTTACAATTATTATCAGTATTGGATTGGATAGTATTAATTTTTTCCTAATTAATTCAATTTTGTATATACAGCTATATATTTACCAAAATAAGAATACGAGAAGAGGATTTACTTGTGAGTTGTAAATTAATTGAGTTTGAAAAGTGCAAACGGTTTGTGTAGATTGTGATTTGTAATAATATAAAGGAGACTGGAGAGTGAGATGATTCAAATTAATTCTAGTGTAAAACATTGCCGGTGATTGTGAAAAATTGAAAATGATATCGTGGCAACATTTCCCCAATATTACAAAAGTTTGGCCCACACGGTCCGCGTGATACTCTCATTCTCTAGAGTAAAATGGTTTGAATTTCTTTGAAATTTTCAATTTAAACCATACTTTTATTTTCTATCCAAACAATTTTTTTTTCAATTTTATATCTCTTGCACTTTATTTATGTCTTTCCACTCTCTTAATTCTTGTCTAAATATAATAAGTAATTGACTTGGGACTTAGTGTATCTTTCTCTAATATGAACAATAGTGAATATTATTAATAATAAGCAAAACATTATGTATACGTGATTTCATGGAAGTTTTTAATTTTGTCGTTTTGTTTTCTCAATTTTATATTTTTCTGCTTCTCATTTTCTTTTGTTTACACACTTGACACTTGCTCTTTTTTCAATTTTTTTAAACACTCCCACATATCAACATTGCGCTTTCGTTGGTTTGCAAATTTCAAGATGGAGAATTAGAGTGGTAAATTAGTAATTAATAGGAGAGGGCGATAGGCAAAATTATTATACGCATACAAGCGTAATTTTATTATTGCCACAGACCTAATATTTTAAAGAGTGAATTATACTTTGAGATTGTAGTATAATATTTGTGGTCCTATATTTTAAAATGCATATTTGTAATTCTTATTCATTACACTTTGCTCATTTAAGATGCTTTTGCATATTTTTAACAAGAATGTCCCCAAATCCATAATTGGCCTTTTTGTACATTTCCTCTCCGGTTTTAATTTCTCTACATTGAAAATGATGTTATTGTCAAATCAATTCTATTTCCAAACCATTTTTTTTCGTTTAAGAGTTGACTATTTGTGTGTATATATTCTTTATTATCCGGAGTGCTTTTCTTTTATCAGTATGGTAATTAATTTAAAAAAAAAGGAGCTTGATATTCATAAATAATAAATCGGTCCATCTAAAATATACTCCTACTTGTTCATCATAGATTTGTTAACTATTTCTTCGTAATTTTGCTGTTTACCTATGAAAGTATCATTAGAAAGTAGTAAGTGGAAATCTAGAATTCATATGGAGCCCTCCTCCGTGTGTTGGAAAAGGAAGATTGGCACTCAATAATTTAAAAGGGATCTCTTATATTGTAAACTCAGGCCTAGAAAGTGTTATTTGATCCTACTTTGTTATCTTCAGAATCAGACTTGTATCGACAATAATAATACTCGTAGAAGAGCAACAATGAGGGGTGGTGGGAATGGAATGGGATGGGATCCCCTACAACGGCAGATATGACAAACTGAAGTGCAACGCCAAACCAGCCACCTCACAGCATTTCTCTACATTAATCCCTTTCCTGCTTTTCTTGTGATCTGCTGCTTTCGGTCTCATGCCTGCTGTCTCCTTCACGCACGCCATGATCTGTACCTCCAGCTCCTCCCCTTTCTCCCGCCCCTCAATATTTACCACCTTTTTGTTGGAAATATTGTAGCCTTTACACGGGAAAACTCTTGCTATTACAAAAGAACAAAACTGGAAGGTAAATATAATAATAAAAATTACAACGAAAGTAAAGAGATGCAAACTATAGTATTCTTCAAGTCGAGTCGAGGTGACCCTCTCTCCGCAGGACGAAATACGCCCCGGCTAGTGCTCACGGATTGGCGTAATGTCCCCAAAGATGAAACGACTTTCCTCCTATCGAGTTGAAGCACCTCAAACTCGTAGGCACCGGCGAACTTGAATTGAAGGCGAGAACCGAGCTATGCAATGCGAACTAGAATGCTTAAACTAGAGAAAGTAGATAGTGTAAGTTGTGGTGTGTTCTCAACTCTCAAGACTCCACCTATTTATAGGATAGGAGTGCCTATTTGAAGAGTCTTTGCAATAAGGTATCTCATAAACATTTTGGAGGTTACCACAAGATGAAAGGCCAAAGGCCTAGCCTTTTCAAATTGATGCACGTTTTCTTAATCGACTGTTTCAAATTGTTCCTTCAGCCACGCCAGGCACAGCTGACTCAATCGACTGTTTTAGGGCCTATTGCAACTTGTTTCGGAAGTGGCACTTCTACCTTTGCTAAACACCCTCACACTTTGAGGTATGAATATGAAGGTTTCTTCCTTTTCCACAACTCATAAGGAGTCACGTCCCTATTTTTTAGTGGAATTTTATTCAGGATATGATTCGCTGTTAACACAGCCTCCCCCCACATGTTCTGGGATAAACCAGAATTAATCAACAGAGCATTCATCATCTCTTTAAGTGTTCGATTTTTTCGTTCAGCAACTCCATTTGACTGGGGAGAATATGGAGCCGTTGTTTGGTGAATTATACCACTTGCATGACATAATTCTGCAAACGGGGCTACATACTCACCACCTCTATCACTTCGAACACACTTAATTCGACAATTAAGTTGATTTTCGGCTTCATTTTTGAAGTCTTTAAACGCTTCAATTGCCTCATCTTTACTTCTCAATAAGTAAAGGTAACAATACCTTGTGCAATCATCTATAAATGTGATGAAGTACTTTTTACCACCTCTAGTTTGCACAAATTTTAAATCACATACGTCTGTATGGATTAACTCTAGAGGTTTTGTGCTCCGTTCTACCGAGCGAAACGGTAGCTTGGTCATTTTTGCTTCAACACAGACTTCACATTTTTCTTGTGAGTTAAACTTATCTACTTTTAGTAAATTAAGATTTACTAATCTTTTTATAGCATTTAGATTTACATGTCCCAATCTTTTATGCCATAAATCAGAGCACTCAAGCAAATAGGAGGATGTATCATCTTCCTTATTTCTTAATCTTTTTCCACGGTGAATGACCGTAACATTCAGCTCAAAAAGCCCATTCACTAGGTGACCTTCACCTATGAACTTTTCAAACTTTGTTAATATAACCTTTTCACACTCAAATTCTAGTGAAAATCCATGATTTACTAGAAGTGAGCCTGACACCAAATTATTTCGGATGTCTGGGACATGCAGCACATCCTTGAGGGTAAGAACCTTTCCGGATCCTAATTTTAGGAACACATTACCCACACCAACCACCTCGGAAGAGGCTTGGTTTCTCATACGTACTTTTCTACCTCCAACAGATTTGTAAGTAGAAAAAACGCTTCTCTCGGAGCACACATGACATGTGGCACCCGTATCAACAAACCATTCATTTGGATTATTACCATGGTCCACGTCGGAGACCACTGCGATCACCTCGTGATCTTTGTTGTTTATAACAACACGTTCAAATAATTTGTACAGTATTGTTTCCAACAATAAGTACACAATTATATTGAACCAAATGTGCATTGGTATATTCATCAACCCATGCATCCCAATTACTACTACTAAATCTAAATTGGTCTTGCTTGTCAAATGACAAACGATAAACATCATTCTCAAGAGAATAGATCTCAAGGAATTAACCACTCCATAGCGCATCGACATTGCGACCGTTCGTTGCTTTATTCCAGCTTTGACTTTCATGTTTCCTCCAGCATCGGTCGACATGATTCAGCAAGAGTACAATATTTCGTCTTGCGATTGTTGGAAATATTGTAGCCTTTACACGGGAAAACTCTTGCTATTACAAAAGAACAAAACTGGAAGGTAAATATAATAATAAAAATTACAACGAAAGTAAAGAGATGCAAACTATAGTATTCTTCAAGTCGAGTCGAGGTGACCCTCTCTCCGCAAGACGAAATACGCCCCGGCTAGTGCTCACGGATTGGCGTAATGTCCCCAAAGATGAAACGACTTTCCTCCTATCGAGTTGAAGCACCTCAAACTCGTAGGCACCGGCGAACTTGAATTGAAGGCGAGAACCGAGCTATGCAATGCGAACTAGAATGCTTAAACTAGAGAAAGTAGATAGTGTAAGTTGTGGTGTGTTCTCAACTCTCAAGACTCCACCTATTTATAGGATAGGAGTGCCTATTTGAAGAGTCTTTGCAATAAGGTATCTCATAAACATTTTGGAGGTTACCACAAGATGAAAGGCCAAAAGGCCTAGCCTTTTCAAATTGATGCACGTTTTCTTACACTTTTTACTTACTACTTCCATCTTTTCTTTCTGCTTTATCCAAATAATTAGTCATGTATCATCCATTTCTATTTTCGAATTTAATGCTGTGAAACCTTCTCTTCCAAACAAATACTGGACTCAATAAAACAATTTCTTCATTTCTTTCAACATTTAATTAATTGCCACAAAAAATTCCTAGAAATATCGTCTTCTTTCTCCTAATTCAAGAATAAAACTTGCATACGTTATAATCTATTAAATTCTTCTGCTGTCTTTTATATTCCAAGTGGTCAACACACGCTCTATTACATGTGAAATACATGATGTTATAAAAATACTATACTTTGAGAATGTGAATTCATATAGAGAATTAAAAAATAATTGCAACTTCTAGATATGGTAGCTCATCTAGAATTTTCATTAATTTAGCAATATAATGTTCATAGTACGAAATCAATGATTAATATTGTTTAGTTTGTATAGTTTTCAACATATTACATAAATTTGAACTTTCATTTTTTAATTAAAATTATAAATTTTCAGTGTACTGTTATGGAGCATTAAAACAAGGGTATATTAGCAAAATAAATTATGAAATCTTGTCAAATTCTGATCCATCCTAGTACTTTTTAAAATCTGAAAAATAAAATATGAAACATAAAATTTTCGCAATTAACCCACCTTTCGATTTCTTGACAAATTGCACGCTGATGTGGTTTGTGCTGGGGAAAAATACTGAAAAAATGATACTCCCTCCGTCCCCGATTAAGAGTCACTCTTTTCCATTTCGGTCCATCCCCGATTAAGAGTCACTCTTCCTACTTACTATATTTGGACATAAAAAATACCCTAAAAGTCAAAGAGGTCTCACATTCCACTACCTAACTCCATTTATTACACCACACATTCAAACACTTCCTTAAAACCCGTGCCCGGTCAAAGAGTGACTCCTAATTGGGGACGGAAGGGGCATATCGTTCGTATCGTATTTAAAAATATCGAAAAATTATCGAATTTTCGGTATATCATAATTTTCGATACGATACGATACTGTATCGTAAGTTTTCGATACGATAACGATATGAATTTCCTTATATCGCGATATATCGTTTTATATCAAATATACGATATATAACGATATTTTCGGTATACCGAATTATATTGAAAATCAATACATATTGAATTATCGATATATACAGTATATATCGAAATATATTGAAATTCAATACATATTGAAGTCTAAAATCAAGACCGTTACTAGTTTTTGCTAATTATTGTGATGGAGTTTGTTCAAACTTTATGGTGTTTTTTTTACTTGGTTGTGTTGTATTTTGATTATGGAGATGAGAGCAATGTTTATTTTATTGTGTTGAAATTTTATTATTTTTTGTATTATTTTTCAGTTTTGAAATTATATTTTTCGATATACAGATGTTTAAAACGGTACGATACTTCGATATATCGTTATGGAACGATGTATCGAATTTCGGTACGATATATCGAAATATCGATACGGTAATTATATTGATATTTTTCATATCGAAAGTTCGATATATCGAAACTTTTGATACGATATGAAATTCTTACATATCGATATTTTCGATACGATACACTATACAATGTTTTCGATGCGATATATCGTATCTACTATGCCCTAGATGTGGTACCCAATTTAAAACACATGAACAAAATATTGTTATTTTATCCACATGTATTAAACGGGTTGCCCCGTCAGCGCGTAATAGTCTGAAAGGGGAATGATGGGATAATGAGAGAGAGAGACAGATTGCCTGTGACAGGCGGTGCTGACTTTCTTGTACATGTACAATTTGATCTCGCCGTCGTCGATCATCATGGGCAGCTTGGCGCAGCAAGGGTGGAGGTCGAAGCCGCACAGCCTGCAGTGGTAAACGAACCCCACCACGTCCTTCTCGCACGCGTTGCAGTAACGCGCCACCGGCCCCGGCGGCCGCCTCATGAACTGGAACGAGCACTTGTGGTAGAAAGGGTGTGTGATGGTCGGCGATGGTATGCCGCAATGTGTGTGCAACTCAAACTCACACGCGCCGCCGCACTTGTAGCGCGACCCGATGCCCGCCTCCTTGCACCCGTCGCATTTGAACGGCGCCTCCGCGTACTCGAACTTGAGGTTGTGCGCGTGGCTCGTGTCGGAGATTTCGATGTACTTCATCACGGCGCGTGGCCGGAGGGAACTTTTTGATGGTGATATTAGCATTTGTAGTGGTTATCGATGGAGTATTTATTGGTGAAATTTAAGGTTTATTTAGTGTCTTCTAAAGTGAATACATTAGCGATGGTGGGAATTTTTCGCTTTACTAGACTTGTCAAAATTTTCCATACTCCAAAATATATGTCCAAATCATTTTTAGACTTGTTTGTGAATTAAGAGATAGATGAATTGTTGCTTTGCTAAAATTCTGAAAATGAATATAGAGAATTTCGGTTACTTGGACGGAAACTCAGAAAAAAGAGTTAGCTTTGAACAAAGGTGTTAGAAAAGGAATTGATTCTGCATTCATTATGGAGAATCAATTACTGCAATTAAGGATGAACATAATATATTTCAGAAAATAGAATGATATGTTTTCCTAGTGAACCCTAAACTTACCATGTACATGTTTCTACTCCCTATTTAAAGGGATCTCTACATAGTAAAATCATCATCTCATTCTAAACAAACCTAAACGTGTATTGTCATTCTTTATTCTAAAGTATGTCGCCTGAACCATTTAACATGGTATCAGAGCGGGTTAGGACTCAGATAAGGTATCATCACTGTCCGTGATACCTTTCTCGGCCCTTCCCATTTTTTTTCCGCACTTATTCTGTCCTTTTTTCTTTTTTGTACCTGCGCAAGTAACCCAAAATGTCAGAAGAACACCAACTGACCGAAACCCAAAACCAGAATATGTCCGACGAATTTGCCCGGTAGTTTGCCAATTTCATGCGCAATAGTTTTGCGATGAATAACTCACCAGGAAATCACCCCATTTCTTACCGAATCGATACCCAACCTCTCAATATTGGAATCAAACTAAGTGGAGGAGGAAACTACCCGTTGTGGGCAGTTCTGATGAAAAAGGCGATTTGTGGTCGGGGGATGGAGTCTCACGTCACCGGAGTTCCCTCTTCCCCGCCTCGAACAGATCCGTCCTACACGCAATGGCAACAGGCTAACCATTGCGTGTTCACATGGCTAATTCAAAGCCTTGAAGCACGGCTGGTTAGCCGAGTATCTCAACAACCGACGGCCAAGCACGTATGGGACGCGTTGGCCGTCACATACGCAAGTGGAGGTGACAAGATCCAGATCTATGACCTGGAAGTGAAGGCAAGCATAGTGAGGCAAGGAAACAACTCCCTAGAGGAGACATGGGGTGTATTACAAGAACTATGGTCTGCAATTGATCAGAGACAAGTCAACCCAATGAAGTGTGCAGAAGATGTCGAGATTCACGACAGATTCATTCAAGAACAAAGGCTCTATCACCTCTTGATAGCAATTGACAACAAATACGAAACAATCAAGCGAGAGATAGTTAAAATGAATCCACTTCCCTCGGTTGAACATGCCTATGGCCTGATCTGTGGTGAGGAATCACGGCTCATGGTGTTGCAAGAGTTGAATAAATTAGGATGGGAGTTTGGGAATCAATAGTATCCTATCCCCCTTTCTTAAATTGGAACGTATTCCAAATTATGGAACAAAATGTTACTTTAACTCAGAAAATGAGTCTAAACTTGCAAGAATTGTAAAGCTTTTTATCTGTGTTTCTTCCTACACATCCTAAAAGCATAACAATTTGTTTAAGCAATCACAAATACTATTTGAAATCACTTTAGAGAGAGAGAGAGAGAATCATATTCGTACACTTGACATATGCTCCACTGTTGGCTAGATAAACAAGGTTTCAGGAAATTAAGCTTTTGTGGCTCAATCTTACCATATATGGCTCTAACATCCAGATTTTGTTTCTTAAAATGTATTACTACTACAATTAAATACGTAAATTCGAAACTAGAGTGATTTGCAAGTCATAATGTGGGCAATTGGCATCCATTGATTTGAAACTTAGTGCTTGTAAACCTAAGTAAAAAGGGCAAATATGAATCTGATTCCATGGTCAATTTTCATTACAGTTTTAATCTAGTCGTAATATATGCATTCGTCTTGGTTAATCACACACGACACCAAACACAACCCAAAAAAAAACCCCACTTGACTCAAGATTCGTGTGTCGTACATTTATTTCATAAGTACATACATTACATAATATATAATGTGGCACAATAACTATAAGCATCATTGAGATGGTAACAAGAAATATGCTATATGAATTAAAGAAATATCTTGGGGACCTTACTCATCACTATTTCTCACATGCTCAGTATATTTATTTATATACTCCAGTATTATTGGGTTATCCAGAATACTTATTCGCACAAAACATGCATTATTGCAAATTGGCATATGCCAAAAAATGTTGTCTTTGATCATACATATTGTTGCCACTTTTGGTATAACATGAAAACATATACTTACGTGCAACTTTGCCAGTTAACAATATATTTAAATCACAAACCAAATCCGTGAAGAACAAGTCAAGGTGATGCTAGTGGACCTTGACAATGTTGATTTTATTCTCATGTTTACTGTTCGATATTTGATAAGGCAAGACCCATCTCTCAAACAATACTCTTATAGATGCAATAGTTCTCACCACACAGTCTAATGTCCCAGTGCAGAAGTAGTCATCTTTTTATATGTATACTATATTTCTTCTTCTTTTTCTTTGCTCAATTATGGTCCTAAGACTCCTAACAAACTCAAAAGCAAGAACCTATAACAAAATCCTAAGCAAAATAGTTCAGCTACCTGAAAATCAACTCAAAAAAACAGAATATATAAACATAACATTATCACTATGGGGACTGATAAGATAATAGAAGACTAAAAGCATCGAAATAAAACTGCTGCAAGTACTACCTAAGAGCAACCTTTCATATAAATATCAAGATGTTTTGCAAACAAACTAGGGCTCATTTCCCACAAGTAACTTCAAAAGACATCTTCTGAAATAATGAGTATTTCTTTGCATAATGTAGAGAGATGCTGAAACTAAACATACACAAGAAAAGCACCATGTGTCTCTCTGCTCCTTTCAGGTCCGCTTAGCAGCTGCACAAGAAGTCATGAACACAACAGTGTAAACGTTAGGAGAGTAATTCAATATTCTTGCAGCAGAATAGCACAGTTCAAGTCATAAACAGTAATTGTACAAATATACAATTATATGTTTCTGTATTAATTAGAGCGGTTATAATCAGATAGAATCACAATCCTTTATTTCAAAAAAGGCTTTGATTTTTGAAGTGAAACTTGAGAGCACTACTAGATAGCATCCCAGATTATGTTTTGGGAGCAAGAAACTGCATGACCGGATACATTATACTACTTATTATAATTACAAAATAGTTCTCTGAATTTGACCACAAATGATGTTTACACCAGGTAAACGTGATCAATGTTATCAAATAGCGGATATGGCGACGCCATGGCGCTATGGCTTGGCGTTCAGTGGTGGAAACGCCATAGCACCATGTCCCTGCCATAGCACCGCCATATCCGACTTTTGACAACATTGCATGTGTACTGTATTTAGGAATGGGGCATTATGCAAGAAACATGGAGGTTAGAGTTGTATTTTATACTTTATTAATTGTTTAAAGTGTTTTAAATGTTATATTTTAATTATTTTCTAATTTCTAAATTATATATAAATATATAAAGTATTATTTTATGTATTTAATTATTGACCGCCATATCCGCCATACTAATACGCCATATCCCTGTGGCGGTTTTTAGGCGAACCGCCATAAGCCGCCATACGAGATTGATAACATTGAACGTGATTGTAACGTGAAGGCAGATAGGTCAAGACAAACACAATCCAAAGGGGGGAGCTATGTTTCGTTGTTGGATACTTCCCTTCTATTCCTTTCCTCTTTTTCTCTTTTGGTTTCAAGAATCAATAACAAAAATGTGCAGCTAGCAGTTATAACTGCAGTTGCATTGGAAAACTTTAACATTAAGTAAAATAATTAAACATAGATTTGAAATTGGGATAAAACGAACTGGACTCTATCCAAAGAGGAACAACTAATCACAGAAACTCCGGATATATTCTCCAATATAAGAAAAGTTTGGATAGCTTCTTCCAAAAGCCATATTTCCCTATGCAGTTAAAAGATAGATTCATACAAACAAGTATCGAACTTTCAAATTTCTATACCCACGAACAATCAGTCAAAAAAGCCAAAGAGATATCCAAAGCCGCACCACCAATTTCTTAAATAGATAAATGTGCTTCAAGCCACTTCTATTATTTTCCTTTTACTCTATCAGACCTTGAAATGAACAAGCCAAAGTGAACTTTTACATTGGTTAATTAATACATCTAAAATGTAAACCTATCATAAAGGTAGAAAAATAACACATTAACACTCATGAACATATCTCACAGACACCCTGACGATATCATAATCATAACTCTCAAGAGTAAACTCAATCCTGTGATTAAAGCATTAAATAGAACTTCATCCAGCGCATTGATTTATCGACGGTGGAGCACGGCTGCCCTTTACGGCAACAATACGGACAATCACAAAATGAATTTTCAAGGAATATCACAAATCAGTGGAAAAAGGAAATTTATAGATACAGCTACAGAGTCGGTCAAGACCACCACAATAGATATATACAACTATAGATCACGATACCTGAGATAAACGGAAAAAAAATCGGATGGATCAGAGTTCGAGCTTGAGCTCCTCCTTTTGATTGGAGAAGTAGTGGAGAACGTAGGGGGTGACCCGAATCACTACCACCCAAGCTCCGAACATAGCTACATGGCTCTTTAGCTGCTTAAGCGCCGCCACTTTGTCAGGCTTCCGCATAAACATTCCTGGAAACATCTTCGCAGATTTTCTTCCTTCCTCTTGCTTGTTCTCGTTTCGTCGACGAAATTGTAAAAGGGAAATACTCTAAAACCCTAACCCCCTTTTGACTGATTCGTTTGTATTTAAACCACATTGGGCCTTAATCCATTAAACCGTATTAGGCCTAATCCAGTAAAACCTTATTGGGCCTGAGTTTTTCTTTTTCAGGAAGAGAGTTGTCGTGGATTTTCTATAAGATCTAAATATATTATTTAATGAATTAATTTTTTAATTCGCGTACTCCACCATGTCATAGAGTCATAAATCATATCCCCAAACACATGAATTTTCATCTTCTTTGAACTTTTCCACTTCTTTATTTATAGGATGGAAGCTGGTAAGCTAAGGATCTGGTCAGCCACATAAATTTATTTATCATTCTAGTCAAAGATATTTATTCTAATGAGATGATGTGAACTGGATTTGAATGGAATTCTATATTTATATAAAGTTGTTTTAACTTCTGTCTATTTAGCCATTTAGTTACATAGTTTAATTTTAAATTAGGAAAAAATATGTAGTATTATTGATATACACATTCACGTTTGATGGTGACCTATGATTAAAATTTTCAATGTGCAAAATAAAGCTTCTTATGCCTTTATTTCCGTGAAAGATCTAATAGCTACTTTTTTCAGTCAATTGACATTTATATGGAATTACTTATACATTGTTGCAAGAGTGTCCTATAAGGCGAACAACTCCAATAGCCCTACCAATTTTTAGTCCACAGTTTCAGTTTTTTTGTCCGCGCCCAAAAAAAAGGTTTCCGCCACTATAGGCAGACATTTTCAATAGCCCCAATTTTTTTCGTTTATTTTAATTCAATTATAATTAAAATTATCGGACTATACGTAATTAAAAAAATGGCTATAAGTGAAGAAATTAAAATTAAACACTACATTTTCGTCGTATTAAAGTACTTGAAAAATTATACAATGAAATATTAATCTATTGAACATCACGATGGTGTTCACACTGTGCCCCCACCTCCCCTACGTGCCCAAACTTCTTCAATCAAATCGCCTGGAGTGCGGTATGTGCTGTGCTCCTGCGCATATCAGTGAAAAGTTGGATCAAATATTCATTGCTCCGTGGTACGCTCATCTGGATCGGTGCGGAGGCAACACCGTTACTTGTACTTACGCCATCTTCTGATGCCCATGCGCGCCGCATCCTCCGCGTCGGCGTCGTTCTGCACCTCTTGAATCAGAGAATTCCACGCCTCGTTCCACAAATCGTCCATTTTAAATACCAATGAAATCCACAAATTTTAGTGAGAGAAAGTATGAGTGAAGAATTGGAATGGTGTAAAAATAATGAGTGAAATGAGGTGTATTTAGAGCATCCACATCGACGAGCACAAGCTCGTCCGTCCGTCCGTGCCATCGGCGCGGATGAGCTGTCCGCCGATGCGCTCTTGCCGCTGGCACGGCGCTGCTCGATGCATCAAGCACGTTCGTGCCAGCGAGCAGGCGACGTGGCAGCTTCCTATTGGCCAACGGCATAGCCGTTGGCAATTTGATTTTTTTAAAAAAAATCAGATTTTAATTAAAAAATTCAATTAAAAAAAAATATATATTTTCCCACTTCCCAAAAAATTATATCCGTTTTCAACCCACTTTTAATTTATTTTTCAATTTTTCCCCAAAAATACACATTTTCATCTATAAATACCCCTACTTCCACACCAAAAATTCACACCACACTACACAATTCTCATCTAAATTCATTCATTTTCATTCTCAATTCTCAATCTTTCTTTCACTCTTACTCTTACAACAAAACAATGTCCGACCACTGCGATCACCCCCGGCACCCACGGTTGGAACCCCGATTAGTTCGGTTCACAACCATTTCCTAGTCCGAAAATGGAATATTCGGCCCCTCCACAAACCCAAGGTTTGGAAGTTCCGGGTGGCTCTCGGCCTTACCCGATCGACAACCAAGATGCCCCCGAACGGCAATACGGGTGGACACCCGAGTCTAGAGCGAGGTCGAGCGGCCCCTCCCAAACTCCGACTCCTCCTACTAGCGGTGTCCGCACACCATACACTCCGGCGGAGATGGAACAATTGTTCAAAGCGTTCTTGTCAATCTCCGAAGATCTGGAGGTTGGCACGAACCAATCCGACGATCATTATTGGTGGCGCATTTGTCGCTGGTACAATGAAAACCGGCCGGCTGGAACAATCGAGCGCAACGCCATATACAGAGCCAACGAAGAAATTCAAAAGTTCCAGGTGTATTACCTCCAGGAAGAGCGGTCGGCGGTGAGCGACCAGAGCGAGATCGATGTCATCACTGCCGCGATGAACACCTACCAATCCATGAACTACAAGTCGTTCAAGTACCTCAACATTTAGCAGGAGACGCGGTCGCATCCGAAGTATAGGAGAGGCGTAACATCCTCCTCTAGCGGCTCCTCCAAACGGTCAAGGTCGGTATCCCTATCCGACGCCGGCTCTGAAGACGTGGCTAGCCAACTTGCCGGAGCTAACTTGGGTAGCCCCGACACCGGCCCGAGCGGTTCCCAACACCGACGCTCCGCGACTCCATCCGCCCCCGCTCCCTATGTGCCACCTCAACCTCCCACCAACTCGTTGTGGGGGGTTTTGGTTCAACTCAATTTGGCCGATAGGTCAAATATGACCCCCGAGCAACTTCGATCGCATGTGGCGATGATACGGGGTCTCCAAAGAACGTTGGGGGTATTGCCGGATGATTACTAGTCTTCCACGGGGGCATTTTTACGCTTAAATTACGTAATTTTTATTTTTTAGGAGTTTAATTATGTAATTTTTTTTAGGATTTTAAGTATGTAATTTTTATTTTTTTAGTATTTTAATTATGCAATTTTTATTTTTTAGGAATTTAATTATGTAATTTTTAATTTTTTATAATTTGTAAAATTATTCCGGGTATTTTTAATGTATTTTAATTTTGTGGAAATATTTTTATTTAAATTGAATAATGGAATGGTGGGACCCTTGTGCTCGTCCTTGCGGAAGAGCACGGATGTGAGTGTTGTGCTCTTGCCTAAGAGCAGACAGAAAAAGTGGGGTCGGGCCCACATCCGTGCTCGTTGGCAAGAGCACGGATGTGGATGCTCTTATAGGTATATTAAATTAAATTTAAAAAAAAAATAAAAAATCGTCCGCCCCGCCGCCAGGCGACCGGCGCGTACCGCACATTTCTCGGCGGAAGGCCTTCCGCCCCCTTTTTTTGTCCGTTTCGGGGCGGACGTCCGGCCAAACACATTTCTAATTCCATTATATTCTATTCGTATTTACATGAACTTAAGCTTAGCTGTAAACAAAGTTCTAATTCTGGCAAATAATAAAACAATCTTAATTCACGACTAAATATGAGCTACTATTAATTACTTCACGAGTTTCACTTTGTTGTGCAGAACTTTGAATATTAGCCAACTCATTTAATGTCACCTGAACCCAATATAGTTTACAAATATAAAATGCAACTTGGTAAAATAATTACCAAAACCAAGAAATGATCTGGTTGTAGAGTGCGTGAATCGGAAAACATATTTTGAAGTTCAAACTCTCATAAATAAATATTTTCACACTCAAAATTCAGTCACACAAGAGAAGAAATTATGAACCACATGGTGGTGCAGTGTGAAAATGCAGTGAAGCAAAATATTCAACTACCCAATTAAATGAAGTCTGTCGGCTTCTCATCAGAATTACTCTCATTCATAAAGGCTGCCATTATTTAGTTGAGTTGAGACGGCTTCCAACAATATTTATTATTGCTCTATCCCCATCCATCACTCCCTCCAAATCTCAACTCCATTTTTCTCTCTTTCATTTTTATTTAAATATACATAAATAGGTGTAAAAAATGGGAGATTCTGTTCTGAAATTTGAGGAGCAGCGGCCACCGGCGTTGGTTGAATTGGATCGAAGCAAGGCTTGCTTGAATATGAATCAGTGAAATTGACACACAAAAAAAACACCTTGTAAAATCCGACGTGGCAGGCGCCCACAAAACTCTTTAACTTTCTCTCATTATTTCCACATTCCATTAAAAATTTAAAAACCCTCACTCGCATCTCTTCACCACCATGCGCCACCGCTTCCCTCTGCCCCCTGCTCCGGCGCCCCATCCACGCCATCCTCCGTCTCCTTCTCCCAAATCCTCCGCGGCCACACAGCCACAGACAACGCCTTCTTCCGCGTCGGATTTCGCTTCCCCGCCGCCGTCAAATCTGCCGGTTGACTTCAGCCCGCCGCTGATCGCCATGGTCGTCATAATCGCCACGGCTTTCATCATCATCACCTACTCGCGCCTCCTCTCGCGCCACATCATCCACGCCTACCGCCGCTACAGGCGCTGGAGGAGGCGCCGGCGGAGATACGTCCCGTCGTCGTCCGCCGGCGACATCGAGTCGCCGCCGTATATCTACGACCCGACCGACGCGTTTCACGTGCTCTCTCCGTACGGCCTCGACGAATCGATCATCAAAGGCATTCCTCTCTCCGTCTACACGCAGAAGAGCGGCTTCTACGACTGCGCCGTGTGCTTGCTGGAGTTCGAGGAGAACGACTACGTCCGCACGCTTCCGGTTTGCTCACACGCTTTCCATGTCGACTGCATCGATATATGGCTGCGGTCGCACGCCAACTGCCCGCTCTGCCGCGCCGGAATATTCCGCCCGGACTCGCCGTTCACGCCGTTGATGGCGGCGAGGATCCGACCGAGCCTCGACGATATCATAATCGAGAGCACAATTTTGGAACCTCTCTCCGAGATCTCGGCGGAATCGGAATCGGAAGCTGAAGCGGAAGCAGTTACAGAAGGAGAAATCACTCAGGAACCCTCACCGCGGCGGAATAATCAATCAGAGGACAGGTTTAACCGCCGCGATTTTCTATTGAAGCGATCGTATTCGTTCGGATTCGAACGGAATTTAGGATCGGAGAGATTAGTGCTAGAGCCGGTGACATCCTCGCCGTGGCGGTACCGGATCGGCGGAGGAGGAGGAAGCGTGTGGAGCAAACGCCCTTCCCCGTTCAGCTCGCTGACGAAACATAGGGTTTTCTCATTCCGCTACTACCGCGGCATGAAATCCCCATTCTTCCGGCGGCGGAGCATCGGCAGCTTCTTCCCCCTCTCCGAGTCGAGCGCGCGCGCCGGCCTGTCGAGCGGAGGCTCGTCGCGGCGGACGAAATCCTTCGCCAGCCCGATGTTCATGCGGTCGTCGGCGGCGGCGGCGGGAGCGCTGTTCTCGTCGAGCCGGCTGCGGAGCGGGGATCCGGAGGCGCTCCTGTCGCCGGAGAGATTCAGCAAACGGTGATGCGGGCGACACGTGGATGGTTGAGAATGAAGGCGCGAAAATTGCTGTGGAAAAAAAAGAAAAAATTAATGGAAAGAAAAGTTTCATGTGGGAAATTAATAGCGTGTCTGGAATTTCTGAAGGAGGCATTAAATGGAAACAATCGGGCTGCTCTCCTACTATATCTGTACGTATTTGTATAATATACTGTACATTTATTATTTTCTAGTTATTATACGTTTCTTTTGCGTTATTGGTGGGAGAGGCTTACCAAGAATCATTAATGCTGAGTTGGTGTAGATCGGTGGGAATCGGAAGTCTGGCGGCGGAGGAGGTGGTGGAAATCCGACAAATGGAAGTGGAGCACTAAAAATGGTTGTGTTTGAACGTTGAAAGGAATGGGGCATGGTAGCACTATATGGGGTCGAGTACAATTGTTGATCGAGACTAGGATGAATTGTGAAATTGGATTTTTGGGTATTGTAGGGGGAAATGGGGGTGAGTCACTAGTTTTGATGCTCAATTTTGATGATATTGTAATCATAGGTTCAAATGAGAAGTGAGCACTTACCTTTTTATTCTTTTCTCTTATTAGTTAATGGTTGGTGTAATGATTCTAGATGTTGATATATTTGTACTTTTACATGCAAAGGTTAAACACCACCAATTGAAAAGGAGGAAACGATGAGATTATAGGATCAACTTAAGCATAAAGATATATTTTTTGTGATTTAAAAAATATACTTTCCTAAAAACAAATCTTTGATAATCTAGGATTGATTGAAGGTGTGCGATAGTTTCAATCTTCAATTTTAAGGTCATGAGTTGGTCAAGAATTTAGATGAACTGGCATGGAGAGGAGGCATACGTGGAACTTGTAATGAAGTTGTAGGTGCTTTTGTGGACAGGCAGTCTTAGGCTAATTAAGTAGGTAGAATAACTAATTAGCAAATTGTCTACCGTCATTTACCTCAATCATTGAGGTGTAATCAATTACTAATTTTTTTAAAAAGAGAAATTTCGAATGCTAACTCATAAACGCAGTGTATTAAAAATATCAACACGATGACATAAAAATGTCAACACATAATTTTGTTGACATTTTAATGTCATCGTGTTGACATTTTTAATACTCTGCATTGATGAGTTAACAGAGTTAGCAACTTAAAAAGTTAGCAATATACTCTTTCTCGTAGGTTTTGAGAATCTTTAGGAAGAATAAAATAGCAAGAAAAGAAATAAAATATGCATTCTTGCCTGAGCAAATGAACATGAATATACCATACATCTCCTATTGTACAAATTTGTGTGGAATTAGAAATGCAACAAGATCCTCTGTATGAATTTGAATCCATATTCATAAACGAAGAGATCAAGAATCATTAGTTAGTTACTAACTAAAAAGAAATTTTGAGTCATTTAATCATATAGCATGTTTGGCATCAAATTTACATGCTATACTATGATTCGTCCTCAGAGCATCCACATCCGTGCTCGCTGGCCAAATTTACATGCTATACTATGATTCGTCCTCAGAGCATCCACATCCGTGCTCTTGCCAGCGAGCACGGATGTGGGCCCGACCCCACTTTTTCTGTCTGCGCTTAGGCAAGAGCACAACACCCACATCCGTGCTCTTCCGCAAGGACGAGCACAAGAGTCCCACCATTCCATTATTCAATTTAAATAAAAACATTTCCACAAAATTAAAATACATTAAAATACCCGGAATAATATTACAAATTATAAAAAAATTAAAAATTACATAATTAAATTCCTAAAAAATAAAAATTGCATAATTAAAATACTAAAAAATAAAAATTACATACTTAAAATCCTAAAAAATAAAAATTATATAATTAAACTCCTAAAATAAATATTACGTAATTTAAGCGTAAAAATGCCCCCGTGGAAGACTAGTCATCATCTGGCAATACCCCCAACGTTCTTTGGAGACCCCGTATCATCACCACATGCGATCGAAGTTGCTCGAGGGGTCATATTTGACCTATCGGCCAAATTGAGTTGGGCCAAAACCCCCATAACGAGTTGGTGGGGGGTTGAGGTGGCACATAGGGAGCGGGAGCCTGTTCGGAAGCGGGGGCGGATGGAGTCGCGGCGCGACGGTGGTTGGCCGCCGCCTTCTTCCTTCCTTGCGGTCGGCGTTGGGAACCGCTCGGGCCGGCGTCGGGGCTACTCAAGTTAGCTCCAGCAAGTTGACTAGCCACGTCTTTGGAGCCGGCGTCGAATAGGGATACAGACCTTGACCGTTTGGAGGAGCAGTTAGAGGAGGATGTTACGTCTCCTCTATACTTCAAATGCGACCGCGTCTCCTGCCAAATGTTGAGGTACTTGAACGGCTTGTAGTTCATGGATTGGTAGGTCGACAAGGCGGAACTGATGATGTCGACCTCGCTCCAGCCGCTTCCCGCCGACCGCTCTTCCTGGAGGTAATACCCCTGGAACTTTTGGATTTCTTCGTTGGCTCTATATATGGCGTTGCGCACCATACTCTCGTTGCGCTCGATTGTTCCAGCCGACCGGTTTTATTGTACCGGCGACAGATGCGCCACCAATAATGATCGCCGGATTGGTTCGTGCCAACCTCCGGATCTTCGGAGATTGACAAGAACACTTTGAACAATTGCTTCATCTCCGCCGGAGTGTACGGTGTGCGAACACCGCGAGTAGGAGGAGTCGGAGTTTGGGAGGGGCAGCTCGACCTCGCTCTAGGCTCGGGTGTCCACTCGTATTGCCCTTCGGGGGCATCTTGGTCGTCGATCGGGTAAGGCCGGTAGCCACCCGGAACTTCCGAACCTTGGGTTTGAGGATGGGCCGAATATTCCATTTCCGGACTAGGAAACAATTGTGAACCGAACCACTCGGGGTTCTAACCGTGGGAGCCGAGGGAGTGATCGCCGTGGCCGGACATTGTTATGTTGTAGGAGTAGAAGAAAGATTGATAATTGAGAATGGAAATGAGAGAATCTAGATGAGAATTGTGTAGTGTGGTGTGAATTTTTTGGTGTGAAAGTGGGGTATTTATAGATGAAAATGTGTATTTTTGGGGGAAAAAATTGAAAAATAAATTAAAAGTGGGTAGAAAACGGATATAATTTTTTGGGAAGTGGGATTTTTATTTATATTATTTTTAATCGGATTTTTTAATTAAAATCCGTTTTTTTAAAAAAAAATCAAATTGCCAACGGCTATGCCGGTAGCCGGTGGCCAATCACCGCCTGCCACGTATGCTGCTCGCTGGCACGAACGTGCTCGATGCATCGAGTAGCGCCGTGCCAGCGGCAAGAGCGCAGCGGTGGACAGCGATGCCGCGCCGCTGGCACGGACGGACGGACGAGCTGCAGCTGGCCGATGTGGATGCTCTCAACGCTTTACCACATCAATGCTCTAGTTGATGAATCAAATCTCATGCCTAAGCAACAAACAAGAAAAGCAATTAGGATTCATAATTGAATTTATGTGATGCCATTCCCTATTTATCATAAATGAGTCAACACTGACTAAAGGAAACATTAATTCTGGAAACTGAAAATGCAACAAGAAAGCATTTGGCAACTGTGATTTCATCTACCGTTGAACTGTTCCGAATATAATGTTCAGGAATAGTACTCTCCATACAAACAAGTAACTATCAAGAGTGAATCCATTCTTCATTATATCATTCCCAAGCTTCACAAGCCACAGAAATTTTCTTTGCCTCGCTTCATCTGGATAGACCCTTCTAGTTTGCAATTTTATTATTATTATTATTATTATTATTATTATTATTATTATTATTATTATTATTATTATTATTATTATTATTATTATTATTATTATTATTATTATTATTATTATTATTTTCGTATTCCGTACAATCTCGCGTGTCTATTTTCGTATTCCGTACTATCCAAATTTGATTTAGGTGGTGTCACCTTGATACAACCCTATCTACATACACAGTGTGACATCTCCAAACTCTAATTCATGAAATTAAATAAAACAAACAAAAATAATTATTTACAAAATCTTGATTTATTAATTTTTTTTATTAAGCATCATCGACATAATAAGCATAGTCAATCGAACCCACAAAATGCGCATGTCTTTTTCCTCAAATTTTAAAAATATGTATTATCGACTTATCGTGATATTCAACATTTAGCAACTCTAACTACTCAGTAGAATACGACAATAACTAATTATAAATCTTGAAATAGGTTTTCAATATTGTTACAGAGCACACATATTTTCGAAGGGGGCAAAAAAAATATGGACATGGTCCACCTACCTAAATATTCAGCTATGTTGAATGTACTTAAAAAACATTAATAGTAATATCTTGTTGTCAATAATATTGTATATATTAGTTGCAACCAAGAGCTTGTTCACAATTCTGGTATTAACATAAAAAGACACAACTATGAACTAGTATATTTGTTGTAAAATTATGATGTTTGAGATCCTTTCAATGATGCATGTAGGGGTGAGCAAAAAAACCGGAAACCGAATATCCGAACCGAACCAAACCGAAATTTTGAAATTCGGTTCGGTTTTTTGGTTCGGTTCGGTTCGGTTTTAAAAATAAAAAAAATCGGTTTTTCGGTTCGGTTCGGTTCGGGCGAAGAAAAAACCGAAAAACTGAATTATATATATATTCTATTAATTTAATATATTATATTATATATAATATATGTATTCTTTTAATATATTCTACTATATATATATTATATGTATTATTAATTTTATATTATATATAAATATTCTATTAGTATATATAAAATAAAATAAAATACACATATATAAATATATATTTATATTATATTTATTTTTTCCAGGTTTTTCGGTTTTTTTTTCAGGTTTTTCGGTTTTGTTTTTCAGGTTTTTCGGTTTTGTTCAGGTTTTTCGGTTTTTTAAGTTCGGTTTTCAGTTTTTCGGTTTCGGTTTTTCAGGTTCGGTTCAGTTTGGATTTTGAACTAAATTCGGTTTTTCGGTTTTGGTTCGGTTTTGGCAAAAAACCGAACCGAAACCCGAATGCACACCCCCAGATGCATGCTAATTAAATTTACAGCTATGGCATTATCATTACATACAAATATTTCCAATACAGTGATTCTAACGCATCACATTACTATACTAAAACGAATTGAATTTCAAGATATAGTACTATAGTAACTCCTATTAGTAGTCTTATCTAATTTGCTCGCTCATAAATGAGCGATATATTTAATGCTGACCTAAATACTCTCCAACCAAAGTCCAATAATCATAGAAAATATGGAACAATAAACGCGTAAAACTTTTTTTTACGTGGGGCTACAAAAGATGACAACTACAAAGGCAAAATTGAATTAGACCATGAAAATGCAACTTAGTTAATAAGATATTTTCCTTCTAAACAATAGTTGGCCGAAATTTGATTTATCATGAGAATAATATAGAACAACCACGACAAATTACCTTATAAAAGTTTAGCAAAAAAATTGTTGGAAAAAAGGAGGAAAATCGTATGCAATGAATGTGACAACTTTGTGTGTTAGTAGTATTTATTAACTTGACAATAATTACATAACGGAAGTCAAGTAAAAAAAATAGCGTTACTAAATAAAGTTGCAGAAACTTAGTTTCTCTAAGCATGATAATTAAAGGAAGCATATTAGTATCTGATTTGAGGGATACAACAAAAACTCTTTCTGCATCAAACAAAAAAGAAATTCAACTTAAAAGTTGAATTTTTTTTAACTAACCTGGTCAGAAATGAAGAAACTCAAATTATTACTATTTCATGAAACCGGAAGTGGCCATTAATGGGAAAAATGTTCAACCACCAACATAAATGAATTCAGTTGGGGAATCTCATCTGTAAAAGCCTCCCATTCATAAAGGCTGCCATTATTTAGCTGAGATGTCTTCCACCATATTTATTACTGCTCCACCAATTCCCAACTCTGTTTTCCCCACTTGTATGCAAAATGGAAGATTATGTGGTGAAGGTCCAGGAAGGCCGGCCGGCGGCGGACGGAAAGCCGTCAGCGGGGCCGGCCTACCGCTGCATTTACGCTAAGGATGGGCTCATGGAAATTCCAGCTGCAATCAACTCTCCATGGGATTTTTTCAGGTTCTCTAACATCTTCATGCACCTTTAACTCTCAATAGGAGTGGTATATTATTTTAACTATAACAATACTCATAATTTATGTGCAGTGAATCCGTTAAGAAGTTCCCGAAAAACCCGATGCTAGGTCGCCGTCAACTCAACGATGGAAAGGTATCTCCTATTGTCCGAGAATCGATAAGTTCGATCAATGTCGGGTCAATCACACAACTTTTTAAAATTACCTATTACTATATCATAATTTTGATTTTTTTTCGTCGATTGTCCATAATCTTAGATTTAGAGTGACGTAAAATACTATGTAGACTAAACATTTGGCTACTTTAATGAATTTGTTTAATACAATTAGTCAGTCATGTCTTTAATAATTTTTACACATTTACATGCTATGTAATAAATTAAGACATGTAGCACCGACAATTTTTTAATGCTATGGGAAAATTAAGAAAAATGTCAAAGTTATGATATAATTGATCATTTTTTAAAGTTGCGATCAGAAATTGATGAAACTTGGTGATTTTTTGGCAATTTACCCTTCAAAGATAGTAATATTTCAAAAAAATGGCAGGCGGGTGGATACAGTTGGTTAACTTACCAGCAAGTCTATGATACAACTATTGCCATTGGTTCTGCTATGCGACGCCGTGGCGTCAACCCTGTGAGTACTTCTTGTTTTCACCATTCCTACATGTCATAAGATTGTAAATTTGTAATAGAAAAATGATGTGGTAATAATGTTTTGTATGTTTAGGGCGACAAATGTGGTATATATGGGGTTAACTGTCCTGAGTGGATCATGGCAATGGAGGTAGTAAAGCTCAAGAAATTTGATCATCTTATTAATATTGTTATTCTCTTTTTTATAAATCTCGTTTTATCGTCGGCAGGCGTGTAATAGTCAGGCTATTACATATGTACCACTATATGATTCACTCGGTACGTTGCACATTTTTCTGCAAATTTTAGTAGGCGATGAAATGGCAATATGTTTGAATTCGTGTATTGTCTGTGTTTGCAGGTGCAAATGCAGTGGAGTTCATTATCAACCATGCTGAAGTGTCCATTGCTTTTGTCCATGAAAGCAAGTTTCCTGCTGTGAGTTCTTCTGTCGTATTCTTCGATTTTCATATCTATCTGACCACATATATAGTCCGAAAGCTTAGTTTTCTCATAACATTTTCCTTTATAATGTTAATGCTGAGAAAGACGGAAAACGGATTGTATAAAATTGTCTTATTTATGCATCTTTGTGCAGATACTAACATGTCTCTCCAAATGTGCCTCAAATCTAAAAAGTAAGTGAATTCATGGCTTGTGTGTGTATTCGCCTTATTTTTCTGAATCCCTGCTCGGAAGCTCATGTAACTGAGACGTGGTTTGTTTGTGAAGCTATTGTCAGCTTCGGAAAAGTTTCTGATAAGCAGAAGGAGGCAACTGAAGAGCTAGGGGTCACTTGCTTCTCATGGGAAGAGTTTGCTCTATTGGTTAGTATGTTATCACAAAGAATTGCTTAAAGCATCAATGTTATTACCTTATTTTAGACCTTGAGTGTAGCCAATCATCTATCTGTTTTTGCAGGGGGATTCAGACGGAGATCTTCCTCTGAAGAAGAAGACAGATACATTGACGATAATGTACACCAGTGGCACGACAGGGGAGCCAAAGGGGGTCATTCTATCAAATGGTGCTTTTATGTCTGAAGTCATGTCTATGGATCACCTCCTCAGAGAGACAGACAAAGCTGTAAACGACATTTCTTCCTCATCGATGCTTTTTAGCCTTGTTCTGTAGTATTGTATGCTAAAGGCATGGATTCTACAGGGTACTGAAGAGGATGTGTACTTTTCCTTCCTTCCTCTAGCTCATATATTCGATCAAATCATCGAGACCTATTGTATCTACTCGGGCTCATCCATTGGGTTTTGGCAAGGGGTATGATCGATACTTGTGCTTACTCAATGTCTACACAATGGTTTTGTACATTCAACGCCTTGGATAAAGCTGCATTGTGTTGAACTCGCAGGATATTCGTTTCTTGATTGAGGATCTTGTCGTCTTAAAGCCAACTATATTCTGTGGCGTTCCTAGAGTTTTTGATAGAATATACACAGGTAACGTTTCATTTTCCGACATGTAGTTGGATTAAGATTGATGAAGCATTTTTCTCACACGACTTTTTGTAATTTCTTGGTGTGTTCATCAGGCACAATGGATAAAATCTCAGCTGGTGGTCCACTTAAGAAGTCACTTTTCCATATTGCGTACAACTAGTAGGTGTTATTTCCACGCGTAAATCGTTTACTTTTTTTCCCTTTTCCTACTGAATCTGAGGGATGATACACAAATGATTTACAGTAAACTGAGGAATCTGGATAAAGGCCTCAAACAAGAGGAAGCATCTCCACTTTTGGACAAGCTCGTTTTTGATAAGGTTGCCACGCTAACTTTCTTGAAGTTCGCCTATATTGTCCATTCAGCTTGTTCTCATATCTGGTCTGGTTTTTTCAGATCAGACAAGGATTTGGTGGACGCGTTCGACTCATTCTATCGGGAGCTGCACCTTTACCTAAGCACATTGAGGAGTTCTTGAGGGTGACATGCTGTTGTGTCTTGTCACAGGGCTATGGTATGTGTTGTTTTGCTAACCTTTTAGCTTTGGCCTTTCCTTTCCTCGTCACGGATGATGAAACAATGCTTGAATTTTTCGTGTATTTTTTGTAGGCCTCACAGAAAGTTGTGGAGGATGTTTCACATCTATAGCCAACATATTCCCTATGATAGGCACGGTGGGGGTTCCTATGACCACGATCGAGGCAAGACTTGAATCTGTGCCTGAGATGGGATATGATGCTCTCTCTACTGTTCCCAGAGGTGAAATTTGTCTGCGAGGAAACACCTTATTCTCCGGCTACCATAAACGCCAAGATCTCACGAATGAGGTGCTCGTTGATGGGTGGTTCCACACGGGTACGCTTCTTCAACCATACACATCCCGTCTCTGCTGACAAAGCACGGTTCTCATTCACGACACTGGAAAAAAATGCAGGTGATGTTGGTGAATGGCAGCCTAATGGAGCCATGAAGATCATAGACAGAAAGAAGAATATATTCAAGCTGTCACAAGGCGAATACGTTGCTGTGGAAAGTCTCGAAAGCACTTACTCACAATGCCCTCTCATTACATCGGTAAGTCAAAACGTTGCCTATTTCAACAATGGGGCGAGCGAGTATGCCAAAATAGTTTGGCATCCCTAAATATGCAGTTGAAATCATTGGTAAGGGGGTGCTGAAGCCCCCTTGCTGATTGAACTAACTGCAGCAATATTTGGGCGTAGATTTGGGTGTACGGTAACAGCTTCGAGTCATTCCTAGTGGCTGTGGTGGTGCCGGAGAGAAAGGCACTTGAAGATTGGGCAGCGAATAGTGAAGAGAAAGGAGATTTCACGCTCCTGTGCAATAACCCAAAAGCAAGAAAATACATTCTGGAGGAGCTCAACAAAACGGCGAAGCAACATAATGTACGCTCACCAAGCCCGATTTAAAGCTTCCGCACTTGTCACTTATACATGCTGTTTGTGTTTCTTCAGCTCCGCGGCTTTGAAATGCTGAAGGCCGTTAACCTAGAGCCTATTCCTTTCGACATTGATCGGGACTTGATCACTCCGACGTTCAAGCTTAAGAGGCCACAGTTGCTCAAGCATTACAAGGTAAGTCCTGCTAAATTGGTTTGTCGCGTGAATGCGACATCTGATTCGTGTAATGTTTGCAGGATTGCATTGATCAGTTGTACATTGAAGCTAAGGGTGCAAAGTCATAGGAGCTGCATCTTCAACCTTGCTGCTTGGTGTTTCTGTTTTGAGGAAGAAACGAAACAATTTCCCCACCACTTTCTTATAAACTCGTTCTACTATGTGTTAATATGTTTTTTAATACTTTCTTGCATTATATATCAAGGCTAAGAATAAATGGTTTTATGACACATGAGAGATAAGTACTTGAAATATCAGGTGTGACAGACTCGATTTATAAGGTGTTGGTGTTGGTAGAATTCAAACTCGACACCTTTTTCCAATCTCTTTTCCCTTGATCGATCCATCTTGTTATCATTCAACGCCTACGGAGGCTCCACCATCTTGGGGCGGAGATCGAGGTGGCCGAGGAATTCGAAATTGAGTTCAAACTATGTTCATTCCAAACAATCCTTCAAACCAAACATAACAAAGAAAGTGGCAAAAAGGATAACATGTGCACAAAGTTATATCTTTTACAAACAAATGAACATACAATGTTGCGCTGTGTTGGGTAAACGTAAACAAGAACAATCAAGACAGCAACAGTTGTTTCCAAACATTGATACACACATCTCACACTGTCTGAACTGAAAACTGAAGCATCACACTAAGTTCCTTAAATGGCCTAAAGAATCCAAATCACGAGTGCCCAAACCGGGTAGACGAAGAGGAGGAGGATCCCAATAGAGTTGGAGAGGCCATTGCTCTTGGTGAAGGAGTTCCTGAAGCCTCCAGATGCTCGAATGTGCTCCTGCAGCAAGTAACATCCGATCGCCAGGCAAATGAATAGTCCAATAATGCCACCCCTTACGGTATCTGCAAAGAAGCTCGGAGCCACCACTAGGAGTAAGATCAGAGATCCAGGCAATTCCAGCCAGTCTGCAGCAATGAGAGAGGGAGGGCAGGTCAAAAATCATACTCATGTTGGAAGATGCAAGGAACATAATTGTAGTAGGAAAGGTGGATCTTACCTGGGAAATGCTTGGGAAAGAAGAGACGTAAGACAACGGCTATGAAAGCAATCCACATGCCAACCTCTCCGCTGCGATGTGATCAGCAAGAAAGTATTAAATTATAGTACTCCATATGAAACAGAAATAAGGATTATATCAGGCAGGGACGAGTAGTCGAGTACCTTAGTATACCAAACAACCATGAAGGAAGACTGAGGTAAATGTATGGGATTAAGAGAGATGTGAGAATGTTGGTTTTCCAGTTTGTACGATCCAAGATTAGTAAATAACTGCAGATGAATTCAAAGAAGAAGCTTACAAGCTGGAAATGGATATACACATAAGGCAAGAAAGCATTTGAGTTCCAGACGATATAAACACACACACATAGATGTGTTAGGTAAGGTAGCAAATAGAGCTAAACCGAAGGCAAGAAAGGATAGGTTTTCACTTCTTTTTGTGTCATTACAATCAAAGCTAGCTTATTGGATGATGATGATTGTGGCTACCCTTTTACATGAATCTTAGATATGACTTGTTTTACCCCTTTCTGTTTCATTTTGGGATCCAACTTTTGTGTGGTTCTATCTAAAAAAACAGCATAGTATCTCACACTTTTGAGAATCTAATCAGTTCCCAGATTTATGAACACCAATCAATAAGTACATAACCTAATCAGTTCCCCAATTTATGTTTCTTTCCCAAGCTCTCTCCAAATCACCATGCTTAATTCACCATTTAACAATAAAACATATCTCTCAAGCAATTAATCCAATCACCAAATAAATGATTAAACAAACAAAATCCAAAATTCATGGAAAACAATCAAAATATGTGATGAAAGAGAAAACTAACATTGCGGCAAAACAAGCAACCCATTTGAGAAATGAAGTCCCAAATCCAAGGCCACCTAGCTGGATGGCGTGATTGGCGAACTTCTTCATTGCAGTGCCGACATCATTGAGATCAGAAGTGAGCAACTCACTCGCTGCTCCCAAATCAGAATCAGTTTTCATTTTCAAATAACCCATCTTCCCACCCACCATACTACTCACCAGAATATTCAAGAAAATTAATCAGATTGAACTGATAATTTCTGGATGAGTTAGCATTTATAAAAGGGAATAATAAGAGAGTTGGAGATTAGCGGAGATAAGCGGCAAATCCGCCACGTGGATCTCAATTATTTGGGTAGATGGATGACACCAAAATCTTCACTGCCAGCTGCCCATTCTCTCTATCTCATCTATATTAAATAAATAAAATTAATTATTATCGTAACTTCCATTTATTTTCTCATTGATTTAAATTTGAATGGAAATTATATAGCCAAAATACTTCAATTTAGGAGAGTGATGAATTGCTAACTAATTATCAATCACAAATTAAGATCAAATTTTAGCTATTAGATTATGAGATCTAGTGGTTAAAATAATGACACATGAATTATATTTTAAATTAAAAAAATTATTAAATAAACTTAAAGGGTATTAATGTTAAATCTCTTTCATAAAGATCATCTTAAAACTTTAAGTTTACGTAACTTTCTCGGTTTAAATTATTTTTTCACAAAAAGTATATCAAATTAAAGATAATTTTATAAGGATTACAACGAAATCTCAATTGCATATGTTCCGACGATGTTTGGGTGACGAAATTTGATAAATTATATTTCAATTTTCGTGATTGTTGATAAGCAAATTTTATCAATAAATACAAAAAAATCTCAATATAGAGTATGCAAAATCTCAATATAATGTAGTTAAATATCAATAAAACTGTGTCGATATTTTCTTGTACTTGTGTTGATATTGTAATACACTATGTTTGCTAAAACGAAATTACCCATGAAAATTATCATATGATAACATAATGACGATATTACTTTTGACGACATTATCCTTTTGTTGATATTTTGTCTACTATTTATTGAAATTTGTGAGCTTTAATCTCATCCACTCATTTCAAAATCTAAGGATGTAGATTTAATCTTAGTTTTGGATTATGGTGTTATAAGCATTAGAAGAGACCCCTTTCACATAATCTTATAATATAGTTTTCATACTAAAATTAATAATTTTTGTGTAATATACACACTTAAAAAATTATGAATTTGCACTTCTACGTCATACACAATCTTCAAATATAAATAAGGGCAAATTGCTTGAAGTTATGAATTTTCAGAATAGTTTGATTTTTTCTATTAATTTTAAATGTTGCACGAAAAATTTGAACTTTATCAGACTCTGTAAATTTCCCATAAAACCCGACCCGATAGATTTCCGACACAAACTTATCCTACTTGGCGCGCCGGAGGCGTGACTTGGCAAATGACAAATTTAGAGTTCAATTCAAATTGTAAATAAATACTACTTTTATGCTGAATTCTATATCTGGAACTCGATTTGTATGTTTATGTCAATTTGTATGTATTCATTTGTGCTACTTGTAAGTTTGTGATAAGTCCAGGGTCAGATATTGCAAATATAGAAAGGAAACAATCAGAAATAGTGGAGTTCTGCCAAGTCACTCCTCCAGCGCGTCACATAGGATACGTAATTGTGTCGGAAATCTATCGGGTCGGGTAGGATGGGAAATTTATAAGTCCGGTAAAGTTCATGACTTTTCATGCAACATTTAAAGTTCACGGGAAAAACCAAACTATGTTGAAAGTTCATGACTTTACATGAAATTTGTCCAAAAATATTAATAATTAAGAAAATTATCAAACCAAGAATATAATTAACTATTTTTTAAAGTATTGTGATTAATCAAAATTTGATCATATATCATGCCTTTTACGACGATCTGTCCTGAGCAAATTCACTTCATTTTCAATAAAAGAAATCGGTGCACCGTCACAATCCTATTTTAGTTGGATTTTTTCGATTTATTATTAAAAATGTAGTATAATTAGTGATTGGAATTTAATCGAAATTGGACCTATTTTTGGTACTTGATAAAGAAATAGCAAATTGAGAATTAGAAAACGAAATTAATATTTGACCACCGAAGCTGGAAAATGTGATTCATTTCTTAAATACATTTGGTTGATAAGCACATGCATGATTTTTAAGTAACATGTTGAAGATAAAGAAGCTTACGTGCACGAGACAACTTGAAGATTTAGTGAATCATCCCTATTTCAACCAAAAATTGTTTTTTTAATATATAAACTGGATTCTTATAACTGATTTTAGTAATCAAATAAGTGTGTGTTAAGTTGAAAATTAGGAAGTTGAAGTGTTGAACATTGGCATGTGTCACATACTTGTGCTGTTGTGCAAGGAATTGGCCAAGTGGGCCCATGTCCCTATCAATTATCAAACCACTTCTTTTGTTATTTGTTTAACGTTATAACTCAATCTCATCATTGAACTAATGCAATAAAAATTGGCTAATGGGCCGTCACACTCATTTAGTCCGGTCAGTTCTTAATTTCTTGTCACTAATTGAGCCATTTTTAAAAAATCACCATTTATTTCTAGAGTGAACTACATAAAAAGTTTCTGACGTTTCCATTTGTGACACTGCAGGTCCCTAACAAAAAAAAAATCGTCAGACAATCCTAACCTTAAACATAATCACATATCGTGTTTTTTTGACTATATTGCCCTTAACCCCTAAAGGGCATTCCGATCATTTCAGTGAACATTCTGACAGTGGTGACTGGCCTGCATGCTGCGACTTCTACTGTTCCTAACACAAGTGATGATTATTTTAATCCATTTATTTTAAGTGGAAAATAATAATTGAATTTTAAGTGGAAAAAATGATTTTGCCCCATTTATTTTTTGGCCTAATGAATTGTCATTTCCAAAGACTTTGCAGTTTTCAGATTTCATTCCATTAAGCATTTAGTATTTCTCTGGTCAATTTTGATTTATACATATGTTTAACCCTATCATGCATATTTTAGGTCAAATAATAATTCATATAGTACTATTAAATAATTACTGTTTTACATTATTTTAAATATATATTTGCAGAAGGACAAGCTATACAGATTCACATTCAGAGACCACACCACTTGGTCTGTACGTATACATGCAAGTACATAATAAATAAGTGAAAAAAAGGTTGTTGTAGTTTTTACTACTATTAATAATGGATTTTCAAAAATAATTTAAATAGGCAGATACTTTGAATTTAACATCATGACTTGGTTTAAATTCCATGTTCATTATGTAATTATTTCTTTTTCTAATAACCTTTAATTTATTGTAAACTAAAATATTGTAAATAATTCTTCTAAATTTTATATACTCAATATTAGTCTATCCTTTTGGTAAATTCCAACCGACCTATTTATGCCAACTTGACATTACTTATTTCTCCAACAACCTCTGTATATGTTTCCCACTTAATTTTATAGGTACTAGATAGTCTACTTTACTTTTGTCTTCTTCCCCAATTTATCTAATCTTGTTCTAACATGTTTTTTTAATGTTTTGAAGCTCTTGCATTGGTTATCTAATTATCACTAGAGGAGAAAAAAAATGTTTACCTTCTGTAATAAACAATATAGTACCATTTAATATTTTAACACCTAATTTAATTTCTTAAATGTTAGGAGTATAATACATTTAATTTGTGCAAGTTTATTATATTTATTTATAATATCTATTGATTAATTGTGTATCAAATTCAAAGTCTTAACAAATTTTTATGGTATTTTCATACAAAAGATAAGTAATATGTCATGAAAAATTATAAAAAAAATTAGGTTTATTTCAATAAATGAGATCCATAACAACCTTACTTTGAAAACAAATAAATCAACTCAAACAATTATACTATAATAGCTTGGATGCTAACTTTATAAACTGTTAATTGATGTACTTACACCTAATATAAAGATCAACTTTGATTTGACAAAAGTGCAGAGCAAATGTATGCAAAAGTGCAGGTGTGTGCAGAGTAGGCCTGCAAGTTACGGTAATATGACTGAAATGCCCTTCAAGGCATTTGGGTATTTTGGTCCGAAAATTGGCTACAAATACAAGATATGTGATTATGTTTAAGGTTAGAGTCTTGTGGCGATATTTTTTTTTGGTAGGGTCTGCAGTGTCACAAATGGAAATTTTTTATGTAGTTCACTCTTATTTCTAATTTCTAATACGTGGCCCTATATGACTAAATGATAATGATGTACTTACAAGAATAATGACTCTCTTTCAAACAAAAGGTCGATAGGTCCATGTTTTTATACACAACTAAGTATCAATTAGAGATGTTATATTAGAGTTCCAACTTTGATTCTGATTTGGGGTGTAATCTTAATTGACAGTACTATGATTCTGGGTTATAATCTTAATTGACAGAATATATGATTCAGTACATGGTTGGAATACGATTTAAGTACATCCTTATTGGGTTTGAGAAAGAACCCAATATCCACCCCACCATGGCCACCCCTGTCTCTATAAGTCTACGAGCTTGAGAAAGAAAACAAATGAAGAAATTGTGAAGAAGAAGAAGAAGAAAAAGAAGATTAATTGTTATTGGGTTTGTGCAAGTATTTTTCAATTATTGGGCTTTGCCATTAATGAAATCTCAATTTACCAGTCGCCAAGTGTTAGCTCCCTCCCTATTCACTTAAGCCCACTAATTTTCAAACCAAACATGTCCTCTTCTCCATGCTCAATGAACAAAAAACTACTATGGCTATGATAAATATACATACAACTGCAATATAGTACTATCTCACTATATCATATAGTACTTTATAATTTTAAATTATTATGTTATAGGATAAAACTATGTGCAAATCATTCTTAATTGTTCTATTATGAACAATGTATCAGTATGTGGTGACTGGTGAGCAACATCATTGTAATGATCAAACTCCATTATCCAGTGTATTAGTATGAATTATAAATTGGATGTCAGAAATTTTACAACAACAATAAAAAAAATAAGTAAGAAAGAATAACGTCATAGAATCGAGAGATTGCCTACCCAAGAGGAAAAGTGTATTATAATTCTCAGACATGCTTAGTCTCTTGATTGTATATCTAATTATATATACATACATCCTATAATTTAGTAGATGTGTATATACATTATTAATATTCTAGTAGGGCTACAAGATACGTGTCACCTGCGATTGTTATAAAAGGTTAGTTTGAAACTTTTTAAGCCGACATTAGGTGTAATACACATTTTTTTCTTAAGGTAGGTGTGTTATATTAAAGCAAGGATAAACTTTCCAATGGTTTTCTCCCTTTATGTCTTAAATAAATATTTAATAAATTCGAACACAATCTTCTACGTGTCTTTATTTTAGTATGGTGATCTACACGTTACTTGTTTTTGAAACTAAGTCAATACTATTCCGTTCAATTTAGTGGAATGATATTGCTCCGGAAATTAGAAATAATCATGTAATATTTTTATCTTAATTAAGCAAATCATATTCGATGGTCTCGATTTAGAAAATTTTAGTGGAGTGTTTCAAAATCATAAAATTCTACTCCATCATTCAAAAAGTGTTTTAAACGATTACTCGGAAGTAGGCCAATTTGGAATATATACCCGTGGTCATGTAGAATTAGACCAACTATATATGTTTAATATTCTATACATATATATATATATATATATATGCACATGGAGAAATAAAAAGTATCGAGTGTAGTTTAATTATTTATTGAAGAAAAAATAACGGCGATAATTTTTATTAATAAGGAGTGTTTCCATGGATTGGTTATTTTTGTTGGGAGAAGAATAAACAATTGACGAGGTATACGTATTCTTTTGAAAAAATGCTCTATTTTATGTTAGATACTGTACTATAATATGCAAACCTATCGCTATAAAAATTAATTTTTATATTTTGAAATATCTAAAAAGACAAGAGAAATGGGGAAATCATTTTGTTAAAAGTACACTATATAATATGCAAACATGTCGCTATAAAAATCATTCTAGCTGTCAAAAAATAAGGAAAAGAAAGAGTAATTTTTATATTTAGAAATATCTAAAAAGACAAGAGAAATGGGGAAATCATTTTGGTAAAAGTACAATTATTGAGAAGAAGACAAAAATTTGAAGAGAAGTGTTGATCCAATATATTTTCAATTTTCAGTGAACATAGCCATCAAATCAAGAGCATCTGAGTACTGAAAATGCAACCATAAATCGACAGTTGGAGGTTGGGACCATATAGATATAGTTGATTAAAGATTTTTTAATTGGAAATACTCGTAGTCCATTCATATTCTAGAAGTCAATATTTTGATAACAATTAGTAATTCATTAATGTTACTTTAAATAATCCGAATATAAAATATTCATTTTGCTTGTTTGAAGTAAAAAAATACTACTATATCTTACCTAACAGAAGCAATTCAGAATAAAATAATTTGTGTAAGCTACAAATCTTGATCGCAAAATGGGGCACCGTATTATTTTTTATTCTGTTTATTTGGATTTTGGTGGCAATGTGTCATTCATTATGGTGTTAGCGTTAGCGGTTTACCAATTCAAAAGGAAAATGATATGTGTATTACTTAATCAATCAAATGCAAACTCTAAATATTGTATAAACTCCAAACTATGATCAGAACCATTAAAAAATGTAACAGATGACAAAATAACAGCAACAGAAAATATCAACACAGTGTCAACGGTTGACACTGTGTTGACACTGAAATATTGAAATTTTACAATGTGTTGACATTGTGTAGACGTTGTGTTAACACCATGTTTGAAAATTTTGGGGTTTATACAATATTATGAGTTTGCATTTTATCACAACCATATTTCGCATATATAAAAGATGAAAATCGTTTCTTTACCAAATTAGAGATTTACTTTTTGGGCAAAGTTAACGGCCTTGAGCGTTAAAAAAATCACTACCTCCAACCTCTTTAATTAACACATGTCCCCTAGCTACTTAATTACGTATCTTTTCAGTTTAATTTTAAACAAAAAATAACCTGTCCCCTAGCTACTTACGTATCTTATCAATTAAATATTTAAGCAAAAATGACATATTTTTACTAATAATAGAGTATTTCCATTATATTAGTATCTTGAATCTTGAGTAGTGTTTCCCATCTCCGGGAATGACTATTCATATGAATTCCCACGCAATTACTATTTAACAAAACAGATTTTTCCATCCTTCATGTGTTTATCGATCTAAAAAAATTCTTAAAAATAACTGTTAAAAATCAATCTCGTTAATCTACATGTACTTTTTGTATGATTTTATACATTTAATTTCATCTTAGCACATTAAAAATTGTTAATTATGGACATTATTGTTTTTATAAATTACATAAAATTAAAAACCATGACCTGATTTTTTGTGTTATTCATTCTATTTGAATCATAGAGTCAAAAGAACAAATGGAGTATTGATTTTTAACTAATTCATTGATTTAATGCCGTCCATAAAATTATATTATTAAAATAAAAATAAATATATAAAATAATATTATAATGGTAACATGGATTAAACGAGAGTGTTGCTTGCATATGACATATTTATTTTCGATAAAGTAAAAGCTCAAACCGCATATGACATATGCTCTGGTACTTTAACATTTCTCATATTCAGTTAATAAAAATTTACGAGCATTTGCCATTGAAGATTAAATTAAATATATAATTATGATATGAAGATGGGTTGCAATTTTGCGATATATTAAGGCCCTTGCCTAATATCAAAATTTGAGATAGCTCAATTATTACTATGTAATGTAAAGAGATAAGATTGAAAAAATACCAGTGAAAATAATAATCAACCACGTTATCACCATTTATGCTTACGTATATAGTACTCCATATATTAGTGGACTTATGACACTAACTAAAAATGCTAAACGTAGATATTATTCGATGAAATATTTACTAGGCCAATTAACTACTTCAACTTAAATTATTGAAAATAAACTTATTCCATACACAATTAATTACTCCGAAAGACTAACCAGTAAGGATTGAGATCCATTAAATTTGAAGCTACTATTTGAATAGGTATAGTGCATGCTAAGGTTCTAGTGTTTTCATTTTTAGAACTAAATACCCAATTTATAATTTGTCTCGATTTAAGTGTTTAGTTAATTTTATAAGTAAATAATACTCTCGCATTTTTTTCATATTTTTTCATGGAGCGTATGTTATTTAACTTGAAAAAAGAACTTTCAGCTGACCTCAATCCAAATATTATGAAATTAAAAATGCTCAAAAATGGTATAGATAGGATTGTTTTTTATGAGTATAATAAGAAACAGTTTTTGAAGCTTGAAATAGTGTTTCAAACCCGGCACAGAGTATTTTTCTATTTGGGCAATTTTTAGATTTAATTATAAACTTTTGGCGTGCACCGAAATAATATACTCCAGTATCAAAAGCATCATACTATTATAATTTTGTAATTTAAACATTTTATTAATATTTGTAATTGAAATCAATATAATTAAATAGAATATTCTGTTAAAGTATCCCATCACACCTAATTATCGTCAATACACAATGTTTAGGCACTACCCAATTCTATTGTTTGGTTGTGTATTTTGTTTAAATTATCAAAATAATTTAGTATTTATTAAGCCAATCTCACAATTAGACTAAATCAAGTCATTCACTATTTAATTTTATTTACAGTAACCTGTGATAAAACAAAAGTTTGGCAAAAACCAAAATTACGTACTACTACCACAGCACACGACAAACTAAAACTATCAACTATTTTTAATTTAGATAAGATAATTTCACATAAAATCCAATCAAACGACTGATAATCTAATATCTTTTGAGTTATTACCGATATATATAGTTTACTTTTATAAGTATCTCAATGAATAAGTTTTTCAATGTGCTGAATAAAATACACAACCAAACAATCGAATCGGGTAGTGCCTGAATAAAAGTTAATATTATCAGTAATTACTAAATGTAATACATGCAACTTACAAACTGAAAAGAAATTAACAGGTATGGTAATATTTATGTGTTAATGATATACGTATTTCGGAGAATATTCTATTTGGCAAGATTGGTTGCAAATACAAATAACATAAATACACATAATATACTCCTAGATTATGTATATAGTACGGATATAATTAATAATAAAATATTGTTATATAATAGTACTAACAATCATGCTAAAATTGCATAATTATGAAAGTAAGGATATGTTTAGCTAGCACAATGCTAATAATAAGTATTTTACTGATATATCTTAAACCTCATAACATGCATGGGACAAACCAAATAATTTAGGATTTAATTCAATAATTACACCTTTAATTTGTTGTCTGAATCAAAATTCAAACTCAGTTAGGTTAAGAGAATAATGCATATTACTTTACCGATTAAAATTAAGCACTTAATGCATGCCTGCCAATTGGGAGTTAGGAGCAGCCTATGCATTTTTCTTATAAGTACCAATTAAAATCAAGCATAGCTATAAAATCTATAAGGTTTAGCTAATTTCGGCACCTTTATAGAATATGTAAACTTCTATCAAATTCTTGTACATGTGCGCGTACACATCGAGTAGAATTGGATTACCTAAATAAATTTATGCTTGATGTGTATTAAAAAATTGAAAGATGTACTTATTGACTAAATTTAAGATTTAACTTTTAATTAGTTCATATAGATAAATGAGTATAAGCTTAATTCATCGAAAAGTCAATATATATTGTAGAGAAATAAGCTTAGAATTTTCAAAACGTAGTTTAGAAATTAGAATCATTATTTTGTTATATAAAATATGCACAATTTTAAAGAGATTATATAATTTTCTTTCTCTATTGAAGTCTTGTGCAAAAAATTGTTTTAAGATTGGATGCCATGGATATAAAAAATAGTAGTAGTAGATTCGTCAGTAATATTTGATCAAACCGAGTAGATTAAATACAAAATAAGTAAGTATTTCTTCTGTTATGCTAAAAAAGCTAGTATTATAATTAATTACGAATGTTCATTGAATATCATTAGATAACGAGAATGATTTCAGCAATTCTACCAAATACAACCTCGCACAAATCAAGAGTGTCATGTCATTGATAAAAATTTGAAAGATCTCATCTTCGTAATTGTCATACGTTCGTTATTTTGTATAAATTCATTGAAGTTGGAACAAATAAAAGTCGATATTTGGATCTTTACTTGAGTATTCATCTTGTATTATTTCATGACATATTTTTGACATATTATTTTTTCAAGGAAATAGCAATTACGTGTGACAATTATTCCGGCGCATGCATGAAACTCTCATTCCCCTCGAAATTGTTAATAATACAATCATACAAATCAGTGAATCGCACTCTCTTTACACACGTGTTTCTGTTTCAATTTGCAGAGCTTTGACTTTTTCAAAACACCCGAATCAGTGCTTACGTCATCCCCAACAAGTCGTGGCGTCACTTTATTAGATGCCAGCTCACACGTGGCGGGATCTCTCGGATAGTCAACGGGCAGGATCGAATTACGTGGCTCTGCAAACGACGTTCATTGGCCGGGGAGTACGCTGGCCCCACCGCTTTTCGACGGTTGACCACCATGCCTTATTTTCTCAATAATTTGCTTTGCCCGTAAACAAAATGAAAATGTGGAAGTTCTATTGCGGTTTTTGTCCGATGTTGATTTACCTAACTTTGAAAATATTGGAGTTGCATTTTGGGGACATTAATGGCCATGATTCACATTTGGATAATATGTGCATTACAAAGATGAACCTTGACTTTGTCATGATATATCATTATTTTATTTCATTCAAATCTCAGTTAATATAATTTACAATTGGTTTAATAAATTATAATTGTTGCTAAAATCATAACCTTGTGTTCGTTTTAGTAATACCATCCTAGTTTGTACTTTTGCAGTTTTTTAGTGCTCATACTTGAAATATACTGATTTCTTCATTGGTTTGGACGATTTTTTTTTTCAATAATTGGTGTGGATATAGTTTTAAGAGTTATGCATACTATATAACTATAAAAATACACATTTAAAGTCATTTTGGTCATATAACTTGAAAATAATTTATTCTATCAAACTGCTTCTAAATATATAATTTAGCGATTATCCAAAATAATTTTAATCAACCAATCAAACTAAACCACCTTTGCACGATCATTGTATTTTAAATTAATGTATAGTGCTTATTGGATAAAATATAACATTATATTTCATTGATATCGTAGTTGAAAGATTCTTTGAGCTGATAACTTTATTAACTTATATGATATCAATGGTTATGCTGATTCATATGTAGAAAATTAATTATAACGTAGATAAACCTCGCCCCTCTAAGAGAAGTAAGATCTCAAGGATTTATACATTAAAAGTGCCAATTAAATAATATGGCATCATATATTGCCTCCTCTACAGAAGCAGTAATTTAATTAGTTAAATTAAACAATCAACTTTCCAAATTGGAGATTAATTAAACCAAGAATTATCAAAAGTAAAGTAATGTCAAAGGTCAAGCGATTTTAAATCAACGCTAAAAGTACACATTTTTATAATTTCGTGATGAATCACTGCATATCGTTTCCACGTTGATACTCTTCATTATTTTTACTATTGTTTTCTATAGAATATATTCGATACCATATAACAATTCATAATCAAGATTTGTTACTAATTAAGAATTGAGATTTAAACTGATACAATGATAAAGATTAAAAATAATTATCAATCGTAAGTAAATATTTAAAAATAAAATGAAAATTCAGGATGATAATGAAAACTACCAACCCTTTTACGAAGTTAAGGAGGCAGATTAGTAGTAGCAATTAGTAATTCAATGAATCTTAATTGAAGTTGAGACGAATAGGCAATATGCACACAAATTACTCCTTCGTGAGCTTCACGTATCCTCTCACCACGTGTTCCTCTATTATACCCTGGGTTTACCTACTCTATTTTTCTCAAAATCAAAATATCAAATCAAAATTATGTGTATATAACTATATATTCATACACCCACATCCTCATTTAGTCATTTTCTCAATCCTTCAATTATCAATTTCAAACCCCCAAAAAAACACCCTATCACAAAATAATTGCTCAATCAGAAACACTGACCCCATCACACACGATGACATTCGTGCCTAAAACCGCCGCAACGGCCTCGACGGAAAATACCAGTCTCAGGCGACGGAAACTCGCCTTCCTCCTCGCCGATCCCTCCAATCAAGACAGCGACTACAGCGACGAATACAGCAGCTCCCGCCACCGCTTCAGCGATGCCTCCTTCACAACCACCTCCGCCGCCGACGCCGGCTACTACTCCAACCCCAGCAGCGCCACCTCCTCCCCCTACAACCCCATGTCCCCGTGGACTCAGCCTTCTCCCTACACGAAATCCCCATGGATTCATCAGCTCGTCGCCTCCTCATTGCCCGACGATGAAAACGCGGCGGCGAACAATCACGGCCTCATCGGATCGCTCTACCGCGAGGAAGGCCACGTGTACTCCCTCGCCGCCGCAGGCGGTCTCCTCTACACCGGCTCCGATAGCAAGAATGTGAGAGTATGGAAGAATTTGGAGGAATTCTCTGGATTCAAATCCAGTAGTGGATTCGTCAAAGCCATAGTTGTTTTCGGGAATAGAATTTTCACGGGCCATCAAGATGGGAAGATCCGGGTTTGGAAGCTATCCGGGGATAAGAAAAACACGCATAAACGGGTCGGGAGCTTACCCACGACCCGGGATTTACTAATGAAGTCAATCAACCCGAAAAACTACGTGGAGGTCAGACGCCACCGAAACGTGCCGTGGGTGAAGCACTACGACGCCGTTTCGTGTCTAGGCGTGGACACGGATCGGGGCTTGCTCTACTCGGGGTCATGGGATAAGACGGTGAAGGTGTGGCGGATCTCGGATTCGAAATGCCTGGAGTCCATCGCGGCGCACGACGACGCGGTGAACTCGGTGGCGGTGGGGTTCGACGGCCTCGTCTTCACCGGGTCGGCGGACGGCACGGTGAAGGCGTGGCGGCGGGAGCTGATGGGGAGGTCGACGCAGCACGTGCTCGTGGAGACCATGCTGCGCCAGGACCACGCGCTCACGTCGCTGGCGGTGTCCCACGCGGGGGCGGGCGCCGTGTACGCGGGCGCCTCCGACGGGCTCGTCAGCTTCTGGGAGCTCGGGAAGCACTTCATGACCTACGGCGGGGTGCTGAGGGGGCACAAGCTGGCCGTGCTGTGCCTTGCCGTCGGGGGCAGCCTCGTGTTCAGCGGGTCCGCGGATAAGACTATCTGCGTGTGGCGGAGGGAGGGCGGCGGAATCCACTCGTGCGTGACGGTTTTCACGGGGCACACTGGCCCCGTGAAATGCCTGGCGGTGGAGAGAGACTCCTCCGAGAGTGATGAGAAGCAGTGGATTGCTTATAGCGGGTGTCTGGATTGTAGCGTTAAGGTGTGGATGGTCTCCGAGAGTGCCAGGGCGGAATTACTTGAGCATGAGGAGGAGGAGGAGGAGGAGGAGGAAGAGTGAAGTGGCGGAGGCGCGTGGTGTGAACGGGACCGACCAATGAGGGGATTGGTGGGGACGGGATTGTTGATTTATGACTTAATTCTTAGGTTGGAAGAGTAAAAACCAACGGATCGACATTGAATTTATGATCATAAATGCATTAAGGCTTGATGATTTTCTCACATTTTTTAGTTTTGGGCATGAGAATATGAGATGATCATCAATTTGTATATACACCCACACTGGTTTTAACTTGTAAAATTTCTTTATTAGTTTATTATCTTTAATTGTTGGGATGTTTATTAGTATAGACTCATAGTGATGTTCGTTTTGGTGTAAAGGGAAAAATGAGAGGAAATTTGTGTTTATATGTTACATTTCACGTTTGTACGTTTTTGTGTCACATTATTAATATTTATTTTTCCAGAGTAGTAGTATTTGTTATGTATGCATTATCCGTTTTCGGGAAATTCAACTGGAATCTTGAATAATGGTATATAGTTGCATAATGGAAGATCGGATAAGTAAATGCTTACACAGTTTGCAACTAATAATCTAATATAATGATCCAGACTGCTGAAAATTAATTGATATTAGCATTATCAACAAACCATTACTATATTTTAACATAGTGAGATCGCATACTTGATTCTAAATCGAAAAACAACAGATTCGTAGAATACTTTTCTAATAAATTATATGGGCAATAAGTCAAATGAAATATTAGATGATTTGAATATCTTGCCACAAGTTATATACGGAGTACTATAATTATCGAAGACTTTTTTTTTTATCATTAATGAAAACTCTTATCTAAAGCGGAAAACTTAGTCTCTGGAATTTTCGGTTTCACACAGCCTTGATTAAATATAGCCATAGGTAAGCCATAAAAATACTATAGTAATATTTATGTGTATGTAATAAGAGTAAAAAATGATGCAATTAATGATTTTTGATTTTTTCTATTTCAATAGTCATACGTGTAGATTTACACGAAACTGCAAAACTGCAATATGTATCTGAATTTTCTTTTCACTTTCACACGTTTGGACTGTGACCTAATTCTAAAACCCCTAATAAGTCAGTCTAACATTCAAATATCTTGTACTGTAGTTCTATGTTTCGTCAAATATATAATACTGCTACTTTAAATTGTATGTACAACTAAATATCTAAATAAAGATGGTTTATGTTTACTCCTAAAACAAGCTCCCTTCTGCTTTTTTTTCTGCTGTTGATGAAACACTTTTTGGAAGTGGTGGTGTGTTCATTTTATATATGAGTTGGGAATTTTCTGTTAAATTTTGAAACTTTATTTTTGGTGTACCTATCATTCTATATTTTGTATCGCAATTTTAAATGATCACTAGGCATTTCTTATAGTATGTGAGATTGACATATTAATGACTTTAGACGTGAGTGAAAAGATAAGCTAATAGAAATGACAAAAATAGAAATGAAATCTTATTGTACTCCATATTCACGATTTTTGTTTCTAGTTGTAGATTGTAAATTTATTCATTCAAATAATCAAATGTATCATTTTCTCTGTTTTTGGAATGATAGATAACATATCATTAGGAATGTACTAAATTATTTTATGCATGTATGCCTAAATTTTGTGGTCGACAATAAATAGAATGTGAAATAAGTTGAGCTTAAACTTGTAGCCATTAAGGCTCGTTTGATCTGGCTTGTGAGATAAAGGCGTGATATATTTGATTGAGGCGAATGTTATTACTCACATACTGATATTATCATGATTTGTAAGCTCATTATCCAAAACATATTATCCAATATATCCATACTCAATATGTCATTTATCTGTACTTATCCAATATTCATACACAAAAGGTAAATTAAGAGACATTAGAGTAATTCAATAGAGAGTGGAAAAGACGAATATATTAGAAGTTCTTATCGAGCTTTTATTCAATCCCATGTAAGTAAATCTCATTTATTTTACTGTAAAAAATTGGCATACCAAATTTAAATGAGTTTAAGGGTACATTAATGTAAAGAGATAAATGTGAGTAGCCAGCCTTCTGAGTCTCTGACCCATGTAGTAATAGGACTGTCTAATGGTAGAACATTATTTTAAGTTCACCATTTGAATTGTATTCACGTTTTAATCTATTTATTCGAAACATCCAACTAAATACAATATTTATGGGTAATTTAATAGTATGGTAGCTCACCAATAACGTCCCCTCCTCAAATAACCCCCTCTCTTAACCTTCAATTTCTTTAATAGCAAACTTTCCAAATTTTGAACCGTGTGTGTTTTTTCGATGATTCCTTGATTGGAAAATGAATTGAATCAATATATGTGTTCATATTCATTGCACTTATACGATGAATCGAGCACCGTAGAGAAATTTTAGACAAAATTGGACATCTATTAAATCTTGCAATTTAGTTCAAAAGCTGCAAACTTTTTTAAAATAAAAATCGTGTTGTTTTTGTGAAAGAACACCAATTTTTCATACGCGACATTGTTCCGAATCTTCCGATCACATTCATCAATATTGCACATCAGAAGATTCACAACATAATTATTACGTTAAATTTAATATTAATAGTTATATTAAAATATTTTATTTTAAAACTCCAATCATTAGAACACTATCTGTATACTACAAATTTATCAAACTATGTTCATAATAATATTTCATAAATATCTTCATAGACACTTATATCTACAGACTACATACATATTTAAATATAAAAATAACTGATTTTATAATTGTTAGTATTTTCTAACAATTAGCAAGGATTTTGCTTTTTATAAAGAGAGATATTTTCTATTGGATTTAGGAAGTGTCGGCGGCGCTAACCAAGTGGGCCTTCTGCATAAGAGCATCTCCAGTGGCGGCGTCAGTGTAGGCACGCCGATTTTTCGCGGACGCCGAACCATTGCAGCCGGCGTCAGCGAAACCGGCGCGCCTAGGCCGATTCTTGGACTGACGCCGATTCTGACGCCGACTCTCACGGCGCCATTGTCCCGAATCGGCGTCAGACCGGCGTCAGAATTTTAATTTTTTTTAAAAATTTTCGAAACACTATATATACGAGCTTTGGACGTCATTTTCATTTTAAATTTTTAAATTTCCTGTATTTGTCTCGTAAATTAAATTCCGTATGTTGCTACGATTGTAAATTAAATTATATAATTGTTATTAGTGATGTGGATAGGTGATAAGGCTAATTTCATGCATAGGTCTAGGGCTTTAATTCGTGAAATATCTGGGTCTAACACGCGTTTTAAGCCAGGTGTGTGAAGATTTTCGCCAGGTCCAGCAAAGAAGGGAGACAGTTGCGTGGACCTAGGAAGAAGGCGAAAGAGTGGACATTATGCGGAAAATTGCTCGACGGAGGAAGCCTCGGAGTTGAAGGGTAGAATAGAGATTTCTACGAAGACTCTAGAAGGTTATGTCCGCGTCTATAAAAGAGAGAAGCATGCACGCTGGAGGGATCTTCTCGGTTGGAGACCTCGCCAACAGCTTGTAGCTTAGTTCACTTTTCTTCACACACTTGGGTTATTTCGTGGGAAATTCAGGGCATACTTGGGGTTCACTTCTAGCTTACACACTTTTCGATCTGGTGGTAACACCGTCCTACTTGAGGGCGAAGCAACAATTTATTTTCTGTTTACGTTTCTGCTGAATTCGCCGAGCTTCGCTGTTCGAGGCTCGGACCTCTTTATTTTCTGGATATTCTCTGTGTTTATGCAAGTTTCGTTTTAGTTTATGCCGACTGTGTTGATCTTTGTTTGTCGATTATGTTTACTTGAATTCTGAGTTGGATTGTTGGAGTTGGTTGTTTTCTAGATTATCGCAGGTTTGTGGTTGGATCTGGGAGAATGGAGTTTGTTTGTGGATGAATCGGGTTCTTAACTTGTTGATGTCGTAGGGTTGTCTGTGATTGTTGGGATCTGGAGTTGATTTGAGTAGATCTGTGAGAATCGGAGCTATGGAGTTGATTGTGCTGGGTGTTGAGTTCGGATGTCTTGGATTCGGAGTGGATTAAGCATTCGACGTGAATCTGAGTCGTGTTGGTTTAATTTTATGCCTAGCTTACGTGTTTTCGTTCAGTTTATGTAGATCTGATGTACTTCCGATTCGTAGCGAGTTTCCGGCGTCCCGATTTCTATATTCTGTTCGAATCTAGGAGTATGCTCTGTTTTCTTCATTTACGTTTCTGAGTTGGATAGGAAATTGCATGAGTTTGTTAGTTGCAGCTTTTACCGTACTTACCTTATTTGAATGTCCTGGTCCCCACTTTTTAATTCTTCCTGCCTAGTCATATTTAGTTAATCATTTACACGGTCTAGCGAGTTATTGTTTCTTTCGGTGTTGATGTCTGATTTTACAAGTATTCTGTTTCTTAGGTCTAGCATTTAAATTCCGTGCCTAGGTCTAGTGGTAGTTGTTATAAACCTCAACCCTTTGCGTGGCAGCAGCCACTTGTTTCCAGAGTCTCTAAACACTACTCACGAATCCATCTTCGTGGGATCGACCCCACTTCCCTATACTAATTTAATAGTAATTTGGGTTGAGGGATTAATTTTTGAAGGAGAGTCGAGCGTGTCCAACGACAACAACACTCTGTGTTCCTTGGGTTCCTGGACCTAGTGATCCAGTGGATTTAAGAAGCGCGGTGTCATGACCGAGCACTTGTATTAGTGTTCCATGTAAGCACACGAAACACACACGATCCGACTCAGCTCCTACTTCAATAGGCTATGGGAGGGCTATTGCATGTAGGGATGTCAATCGGGCCAACCCGTTCGGGTTCGGGCTAACCCGTTCGGGTTCGGGCTAACCCGTTCGGGTTGTCGGGCCATTCGGGTGCGGGCTATTCGGGTTATGAATTTTTCGGGTTGTAAAAATTTAACCCTAACCCTAACCCTTCGGGTTTCGGGCTAACCCATCGGGTTATTCGGGGCAAAGTGTTTTTAAAAAGCTCGCATAGTCAAAAACACTAAGTGAGCTACATATAAATTACTTTCATGTCAATCTATGTTCAAATTTAAAACTAAAGATATTAAAGTACGATAAGTATTCAAATATCACCAAGGTTTAGCCCATTACATGTTTAAGAGAAACAACGAAGTACAATTAAAATAAAGTCTAAGCATTTGAATGACACTCTTCCACATCAATAACATTTGAAGCATCAACTGGATCATTGGCATCGAGCTCATAGTCTTCATCATCTATTAAAAAAAGATATTATATAGTTTTTGATAATTTAAGATAAAAAAACTTACCAAAAAAAAGATATCATATAATTGTTGATAATTTAAGATAAAAAAACTTACCATTGGAATATCCACGCAACCAATTACGTAAACAAATAAGAGCTTGCACTTTTTCAGGAAGGAGCCTATTTCTGTATTTATTCAAAACATGCGCTCCAATACTAAATGAAGATTCTGATGCTACCGTTGTTATAGGAATGCTTAGCACATCACATGCCATTGTAGAAAGTTCTCCAAAGCGGGATGCATTATCTCTCCAATACTTGAGTAAATCAAGCTCACCATTTTCAGCCATCTGACCTTCCTCCAAATAAACATCCAACGGTGACTTTGCTTCACAAGTTGCACCTGCTTGATTCTTATATGTCTACCAACATTAATATTAGAAAATAGTCAAAATCATAAATAAAACACAACTATAAATGCATGAAATATTTGAATAAAAATTAACTTACAAAAGTACATGAAATATTAGAAAAAAAACTTACAGCAAAGTCGTCTTCCTCCCAATTCAACAATGCTTGATTAATTTCTCCTCCCCTTACTTCTTCACCCATGAAATCAAGTTCTCTGACTTGAAAACTAGAACTTCCACTACTAGCTTGAGGAACTTTAAATAAAGATACCCCTACACCCCTTTTCTTATACTCATCATATAAAACATACAATTTCATCTTCAGCTTCAAAATTTTATCCTTGCTTGTAAGAGGATCAATTCTTGAATAAAAATAGTCCAAAACTTTGAACTTCATTCTCGGATCAAGCACTGCTCCTATAGAGAGTATTTCACTATGCTCTTTCCAATATTTATCAAATTTCAGTTTCATCTTAAGAGCCATAGACTTGACCACTGCATCTTGATATTCGGACATTTTATTCAATAAAGATGCAATCTTCCAGATTTCCATAAAATAGAGATTGGAAGTAGGGTATGATGAACCAGAAATTAAAGTAGTGATATTATAAAATGGCTTTAAGAATCTACAAATCACTTCTCCTCTTACCCACTCTTCCTCTGTCGGGCATTGTGTATAATTCAAATCTTCAAATCGCAACTTATCAAAAACATGCCGGTATTTAATTCCACTACACAACATCAAATATGTGGAATTCCAACGAGTAGGCACATCCAAACAAAGTGAAGAAGTGAATTCAACACCAAATTTTTGAGCACATTCCTTAAACTTCATCAATCTGCCTTCAGATGCTTTTACATATTTAACACTGCCTCTAATCTTTTCTATGGCATCATAAGCAACTTTTAACCCTTCTTGAACAATAAGGTTCAAGATATGTGCACAACATCTAATGCGCAGTCGAACAAATGTAACCCGAATTAGTGCATGCAGTTCAAACATCCGAAGTTAAGCACAACATCCCAGAAAGATTATTCAGTCTAATCCTTAGTTTCTCCTTTTCAGAATTATACAAGTTTATCACATCAGAGGCATGAGTATTTCTCGAGATGAATTTTACATCAGAGTTCAAATAAGCGAGATAAGCTCTCACATGTTCAAATTCAACCCAATTCAATGGAAGATCATGTGCAACCGTTATCTTAGTCATCATCTCCAGACAAATTTTCGGGTCTATTACTTTAGACCTAGCATTTAACTTTCCCTCATGATCACGGAACATAACATTCAAATTTCCAAACATTGGTTTTTTCTTACACACCTTCAAATGACGACTAAAAGAAGAAGTTTCGTGTTTTGTACCTTCATATGTATATACTTGATCACAGTGATTGCAAGTGACGGTAAACTTTCCATCCTTATTGGGCTCTTTTGCCTCGGTAAAGTGATTCCAAACGTCAGATGTTTTCCTTTTCTTAATTTTAGAATCATCTAGAATCTGTACATCTTCATCACTTTCCTGAATTCCCTCAACAAAACTTGGAGATGAGTCTTCCATATCGATCAACTGCAACATAAAAAGTAGAAAACAAAATCTATATATTAATAGAAGAGTGTTTTTATTAGATGGATATTTAGTAGAGCTGTCAAACTGTTGGGCCAACCCTTCAAATGTAGAATTTGTTCGGGTCGGGCCCGTTTTGACAGCTCTAGCCAGAACATGATCTACAGTGCAGATTGAGCAAGGAATTAGACAGTAACAAAGCAATTTCATCATGCTCTATGCTATGATTCATTGGTGTATTACTATATAGTCAAAAGAATTTGTGTACATATATATATGTAAGAACAAAAAAAATTGTATATTAAATTTCTTCTTCTTAAATTGGAGGAGGGTTTTTCTGTTTCTGAGATTCCTGTTTTTCTGCTTCTTTCATTCTCCACTCAAACTCCTTCCATTCTTCACAACTCATTGCTCGAGTCTAAAATAGAATGTCAATCCACAAATTTTTGAAGTTTGATTATTGTTAATTATGGTTCAAGAATCTTTAAATATTAAAATCAAAGTTTACTAAAAATAATAAAACTAAACTGTAAAAAAATAGCAAAATGTATAATAATTGGAGTAAATGTTAAAGAGGTAGAGAACCTTACCTTTGACCTCTGCTGCTTCTTATTTTCCTGTATGGACTCACCCTATATTTGAGAAATGATATTTATCTCAGTTAGTGAATTTTGTTGATATCCATCTAATAAAATAGCGTGAGGAGGATATAGCAGCGAGAAATTTCGGAATATGGGTTTAAATTCGCTGACCTTTCGAGATAAGGGATTCAATTAGCTTACTTTTCTAAATATGGGTCCGAGACATGCGAATTTTTCGGAATAAGGATTTTACACTTATTATTTCCCTTCCAATAATTATGGAGGTGGCGGCGAAGTGGAGGGTGGAGGTGGAGGTGGAGGCGGAGGCGGAGTGCGCAAATCGTTTGGAGGGAGATAAAATGAAATTTTTGAGAGATGAGTTAAAGGATAGTTTAGTAAATCTATAATTATTGGAAGGGAAATAATAAGAAAAATGAAGAGAATAAATATAAAAAGGTGTAAAACCCTTATCCCGAAAAATTCGCATGTCTCGGACCCATATTGAATTGAATCCCTTATCTCGAAAGGTCAACGAATTTAAACCCATATTCCGAAATTTCTCATATAGCAGCAGGGGTGGTTCATACGAATCCAAACCCCAAACCCAAATATCTTTCCGAAAGAAATCTACTTTACTAATTATACCTCTTAATTCCAATTTTGGATCCACAATTTAACAATAGATTAGCATAAATTGAAGGAAATATCAGAGATGAAAGGAGACAGAAATCGTTGACCTCAAGTTGCTCCGGCGATCTCCGTCGTCGACAGTGAGGAAGGCGTGACTGAGATATTAAACTGAGATCACAGATTCACAGTTATTCCCTAGATGCGGACTGAGATTTGAGAAAGAAGGGAGTTGGATTTAGAAAAAGACGGCGCATTCATATAAGGTAAGAAACCCTAGATGAAGTTAAATCACTAAATATCAATATTTTTTTTTTAAATAGCAACCCGATGGGCCAACCCGCAGCCCGACCGGGTCAGCCCGACCAACCCGACAACCCGATCGGGTCAGCCCGAATAGCCCGATTTCAAATTCGGGCTACAAAATTGCAACCCTAACCCTGTATTTTTACCGGGCTATTCGGGCTAGCCCATCGGGTCCGGGTTAGATTGACATCCCTAATTGCATGTCCAGTTGCATGTCCAGATAATGATGTGGCAGGAGGATTTTAGTGCAGATGATGTGGCAGTGGGAAGGCTATGGAATGGCTATTGAATATCCAGAACCATTGGAGATGCTCTAATGGTAATAATAGGCCATTTAATTATCCAGTTAAAACATTGCCCTTATTTATCTACTTAGTTCAGTGGATACCTCAAAAGAGAAAACTGACTCGGTTAACTATTTAATGGCCTTTTTAATAACGAAAATCAGAAAATCATGAAAACAGGTATCTTTAAAATTTTATCAAAACGGTAAATTTGGCTCTTTACAAGCAATGTTTTTAAAATTATTTTTTTGTAGTTAGAATTAACCTTTGCTTAAGTAAAATGGTAATTTAGATGTATTGTCGTCTAAAATCCAACTTTATATACAATTTTGTAGTACCAAATTGAATTGTAATAGTAGTACTTAAATAGCATGTGACATCTACACCACATTTTTTAGATATTAAAGCATGATTTTGATTTTTTATACTACTCCTATATTCTTTTGAGACATGATACACATCTTGTTTGACCACCGCCATCATTTAAGTCTACATTGACATTGGTTTTATTTATACATTTAATTTGTTATTAATATTTTTAAATTTTTTATTAATATTATTGATTTTTGAAATTATACAAAAGTCATAGTATCTCAGTTTGTTCTTTCATTCATAATTTAAAGTTACAGAGAGAAAGAGTGAATAGATAATCGATTATTCTTGTGTAATTTTAAATACTAGTATTAATTATGTAAGGTAGTAGTATTAAACAAAATAAATGATTAAAACAAATAAATGAGGTTTACATGTGGTAAACGAACTGGTATTCATGAATGATTGTACTCATATAATGTGTGTAGTGTAACACTTTATTTCTATGTATAATTACTTAATATAATTATTTATATTATATTAAGTATATTAATTTTCATTTACAGTATATAAGTGGAGTAGAATAGCACAATAATATATATATCCGTTATCAATGGACAGATATGTAAAGACTCAAGAATATGTAAAGATTTTTGGAATGTTGCATCTCATCTTTGATATTTCCCTTTTAAGTAATTAATTGTACGTGGTAGAAGGTAAAGACAATTAAAAAGGACTTTGGCATTGCAAGGGTCATGATCTTCTGTCAATTGTTTTTGCAATAGCAGTTAGAATTAATATTTTTGAATTTATGATTGACTTTATCTTCTCATTGATCAAGATATGAAGCTCCCTTCTTCCTACATAGGTCAGCTCGAGAAATTTCTTACGTCGTAATCTGTGGCTGTTGCAGTTTATAAATATCGAAGGCAAAATAGTCTTTGTTAATGTTTAAAAGATCGTTACATCTAACACACTACCAAATTAAATTTATAATTGAAGTTATGATTTTAAATTAATATCAATGGAGATTTTATTGTTTCGATCAACCCAGCTCCTTCTAAATTTTGTGCAAGTGTTGATTATTGATTAAACAAATTAGGAAGCTAATAAAGATAACTCAAATGTGAGTGTGACGATAAAGTGTAAATTAGTTGGTTTATATAATATATAGGAGAGGTTCAAATCATTAGGATGGATTATTATCTATTCTCATAGAAAAGAAGGGAAAAATAACTCAAATTTGAATAAACAATTAATAAAATACTATAAGATAGGAACAGAAAAATTGGTTGAAGACCTATTTAAATGGTAAGAGCATCTCCAATGGCAGCGAGCGGACAGGCTAGCCGATTCCCGGCGCTGGCCGGTCCGCTCGCCGAACCATTGGAACCTGCGAGCGCCATTTCGGCGAAAAAATCGGTGACCCGACGCCGATTTTCGGGTGCTGGCCGATCCGCTCGCCTGTCGGCTGGCCGCCATTGCAGGCTCCCGATCGGCGAGCGATCGGCCAGCTCAATTTTTTTTAAATTTTTCGAAACACTATATATACGCGATTTGCAAGTCATCTTCATTCGCACTACTTGTTTTAACGAGTTTTCTCTCATCTTAATTTCTGTACAAGAGCAACAACGTGAAATGAGTAACGCGGGTGGTAGTAGTGGTGGGGATGCTGAGGAGTACGAACGACAAATGAACGAAGAGTTGTGGGTGCGGAGGACTGCACGATTTTTTTAATTAATGTACTTTTTTAAAATTTAAATATTATTATTGAATTTTCCCGTATCTGTGTGGTAAATTTAATTCCGTATTTTGTGTGATTTTTAATTATTTGTTTTTTATAATATTGTTTATTGTGACTAGCCTATTGCTTGTCCAGTTGCTTGTCCTGATGACGTAGCAAGATGAGTTTTTAGTGCTGATGATGTGGCAGGAGGAGTTTGTAGCTAGCCTATAGCTAACCTATTACCATTGTGGATGCTCTAAGTGTCTCACCAGTAGCCAATTTTGTGGTATAGGCTATATAGACTTTTATTGCATTCGTAAACTCAAAAATACCCCCATCTCTCCATCGTCGCTCAGGGCACCCGCAACGCGTCACGCGGGTATCCTGCGTTCCGTCACGGAGGAACGGGACGGCGGCGAGACGCGTTGCAGCGCTCCATCCCGTCCCCAGCCCGTCGCTATCCCGTCCCGCGTTCTGTCCCTCCGAGACGCGTAACGCGACGTCTCGCCACGCGCCGAGGCGACGTGGCGAGCTCCTAGGCCATGCGTGACGCCCACTCGCTGGCCCACGAGTGGGATTCGTCACGCTGACGCAATAATTCATTTTTTTAAAAAAATTGAATTTAAATAAATAAAAAAAATTAAAATCCAAACGGTAATGTTACCGTTTTATAGCCGTTTTTCAATTTTTTATTTTTATTTTTTTACTCTATAAATACTCCTATTTCATACTCATTTCACACACAAACACACATATATTCCTCTCAAATCCTCTCTATTTCCACTCCAATTTTAATCTCAAACAACTCTGTTTTTCTTCTCCCAAATTTAATCAAACTAATGGATCCTTTTGAGCAAATGCGTCAAATAATGGAACAATCACTTGAAGAAGATCGATGTCGGGAGGCGGAGGAAGCCGCACCGCCCCAACGACGCTCCCGGACGTACATCCATCGTAACCGGGAGGAAGCTGGTTTGTACGCGACTACTTCTGCGATAATCCAGTTTGGGGAGATACCTACTTTCGTCGCCGTTTCCGCATGGGAAAACCGCTATTTCTCCACATCGCGAATACTTTGGCAGCTCGGGAAGAGTTCTTTCGGGAAGGGTTCGATGCGGTCGGCCGTCCCAGCTAGACGTCGCTGCAGAAATGTACTGCAGCAATCCGTCAGCTTGCGACTGGACAGACGGACGACATGTTCGACGAATACCTCCACATTGGAGACAACACTGGGCGAATGTGCTTGCTCCAATTCTGCAAAGGCGTCCGGGAGGCCTTCACCAACGAATTTCTCCGGAAGGCAAGCACGACAGATTGCCAGTTCCTGCTCGACATGCACAAACAAGTGCACGTGTTCCCCGGGATGCTTGGCAGCGTCGATTGCATGCACTGGCAATAGAAGAATTGTCCGGTGGCGTGGAGGGGGTCCTACACGAGCTGCCACAAAGGCACCCACCCAACTGTTATACTCGAGGCCGTTGCCGACTACCGGCTATGGATCTGACACGCGTACTTCGGGGTCCCCGGGTCGAACAACGACGTAAACGTGCTCCACCAATCCGACCTCTTCACCGAGGTTTTGGATGGTAAAGCGCCGGCCATCAACTTCGTCGCCAACAACCGCCTTTACAAAATGGGGTACTATCTCGCCGACGGCATCTACCCGAAGTGGCCAACCTTCGTGAAGACGTGCAGTAGGCCTGTGAACCCAAAGCAGGCTCTTTTTGCGCAGAAGCAGAAGGCTGCTCGCAAAGATGTGGAGTGGGCGTTCGGGGTTTTCCAAGCGCGCTTCAACATCATCAAAGCCCTGGCTCGTACGTGGTTCATGGAGAGCATGGTCGACATCATGTATACGTGCATAATCTTGCACAACATGATTGTTCAAGACGAAGGACCCGAGACGGGAAATTGGTTCGACCCCAAATCCCCCGGAAGCTCAACCGCAAGTAGTCCGCTGCGAAGTGGAGTGCATCCGTCTATACAAGAACGGTTGTCTATTCGGGTAAGGACACGCGACTCCAGCGTCCACGCCCAACTCCAAGAGAATCTAATTTGACACATTTGGGAAAACTTTGGCGGAGGAAATTAAATTCTGTAGTTTTAATTTTTTTAGGATTTTTATTTATGTTTTTCTAATTTTTTACGAATTTTATGTTGTAATGTTATTTTTTACGAATTTTATGTTGTAATTCTGGGAGAATCTAAGTTTGTTTTTTATTAATTGAATTTGTTGGAAAAAAATAAAAAAATGAAATTGAATGAATAGTAATTTAAGGGACGATGGTTGCAGGTTCCGTCCCTTAATTAAGGGATGGAGTAAAAAAAATACAGTGATGCCCGCAAATAGTGTTTTAAGGGACGGTTAAGGGACGATATAGTGACAGCTTTGTGAAGGCCTCATGGTCTCACCCATAAGTATTATTTAATGCACACTATATTGAATTCACATTTTGCAATAAAAAATAATAGAGTATAATACTAAATTTCTTGATACCTACTTACAGGTATGGAACAATTATTTTATGATTCTATATTTTAAATATTACTAGAATTTTAAAATTAAAATACTATATTAATAGAATGACGACAATATAAAGTAGTGGCCATTTTTCGGCTGGCTCGTTTCCCAGTGTACTTATGCAGTCAAAATTTATTGATCCAAACGCGTTGATCAAGAAAATTATGGCCTTTGAAAATTTTGATGAAGAATCGGTCTTCAAGCAGCCATGTCCACTTTCAAGTCTTCGTTCCTATCTCACGAAATTTCCAAGTCTTCTTCAATTATCAACCGAGTCCAATCAAACTCCATTATTTTATTTCTATTCTTCAATCTTTCTCCACCATTTCCAATTTCTTTAGATAATGGCAAGTTTCCACACTACAAGATAACACATTTTCTACTCCCCCTGTTGAAACAGACAATGGGTCTTCGTCAATAAATGATTCATCTGTTGCCCTTCCGATTTCAAGCTTAAAAGCAAAATTCTCCGATTTTGAGGAGTGAGTGTTACTTCAGTCGATATGACTAGCGTTTTGAGGAATTTTTGGCCTGGTGCTTCCTCGTCGAAGAACGACGATCACGACGATGAGTACAGCGTGGAGTACTCCTTCGCGGTGGAGTACAGCGGCCCTCCGCTCAGCCACGAGATTCCTCAAGTGGTTCCGGTGGATGTCCGCCGCATTCCTACGGCGGCGGTGGCTGCCAATGCCGTGATAATACGCAATCTCGCCATACCAGTTCTTCAGCCAATTGGAAGAAAATCCGATAAATCTGGCAATAATTCGTCAATTGAGCGGAAATTGAGTACTGGCTCACGTGTTGGTGAATCTGTGAGGGATAGAGGGGTTTATTCGAGTAAATTGGAGAGCTTTTCGGAGAAGGAAGGTGTGTTGGAAGGGAGATCAGTTGATGCACACAACGTGTTCGGTGAAAGTTCCAGCAGCTCTGGCACTATGGGGTTCTCGGATGGCCGTGATGATTCCAATCAGCTGTCAGGGAGCTCGGATTGTGAGGAGATGGAGGAGGAGAACAAGGCCAATGTGTCGAATGATGACCTCTCGGAGACCACCACGTGCAATTCAATCGAAGAACTGGAAGAAGAATGTGAGGCAGAAGCTTCGGGTGCAGCCAGCAGAGCACCGGTTGTGACATTCCGTGATCTGTCTTTGACTGATTCTGCGTCCGAGGAGAGTGATCAAGACGAGGCTGCAATGTCACCAGAGAGGCCTGGGTTGGTGGAGGATGTGAAGGGGCTGTGCCACAGGTGCTGCAGGAAAGAACGGTTTGCAGATAGGGAGGTTTGCATCGTGTGCAATGCGAAGTATTGCAGCAGGTGTGTACTGAGAGCAATGGGGTCAATGCCGGAAGGGAGGAAGTGCAATCCCTGCATTGGTCACCGTATTCATGAGCCGAAGAGGGGAACGCTTGGGAAGAGTTCAAGAATGATGAAAAAGATGCTGACACGCGATGCTGTTAAGAAGATCATGAGCGCGGAGCTGTCATGCCCGGTTAACCAGCTGCCGCCTCATCTGATCTATGTGAACGACAAGCCATTGTCGATTGAAGAGCTGGTTACGCTGCAGAGCTGCTCGAATCCTCCCAAGAAGCTTAGACCTGGTAGATATTGGTACGACAAGGTGTCTGGATTTTGGGGAAAGGTGCGAGAGAGAGCTGTTTCCTGGACTTTAGGCTAATTTCGTGTTTTGTTTTATTTGTGTGTAATACTTTTTGGCTGAATTGAGCAGGAAGGAGAACCACCATGCCAGATTATCAGTCCCCTGCTGCAGACTGGTTATCAGATTAGGCGAGATGTTAGCAATGGTGCAACAAACGTGCTGATCAATGGTCGGGAGATAACCAATCGCGAGCTCTGGCTGTTATGGGTATGTCATGTGTAAAGGATTTCCTCGAGGCACTATTATTTTGAAGGTGTAGATGAAAGCTGAGCAGTTTATTGTGATGTTTGCAGGCTGCTGGAATCCGCTACGAGGGCGAGCCTCACTTTTGGATCAGTGCTGATGGATCCTGTAAGCTTGAAGGCATGAATAATGTGATTGCAAAATTATGGGAAAAGGTAAGCCAAATATTTTTGTTTGTTCTTTTCAATTGATGCATTTATTGTATGGTTATTGACTGTGCTGAAAATGTGTCACAGAAACAAGCCAAGATGTTATGCATGGCTCTATCTTTGCCACTTCCTTCTAGTAGGGCTAATCCTGCTGGCGAAGACTCCGTCAGAGAGAGGGAAAATGTTGCAATGAGGATAGAACGGAGCATGATGTATAAACTTCTCCTTGTAGGCTGTGATCAGTCTGGAACGAGTACGATATTCAAACAGGTGAGGAGCAGGTGGTGGAATATATCATCTTGTTTTTATTGAGTCTCCAATTTGTTTGTCGCTGGTGATACTGATGCTCTTTAGTTTGAAATCTGTATTTGTTTTGGCCTTTTGAGCTCAGGTCTGCTAAATATATTTTCTGTAATGTGAATTGGATTTATATGTTTCAAAAGAAGCAAAATTAGCAATAAGGTCTAAAGCTGCATATATATGATGCAAGTTGATGCATTGAACTTGAGATTCAATTGCATGAAATTTCGTAGTCCTATTATTATTAAGGTGCATTTTATGACGAATATGTTTGTTTGCCTCTTTGTTGTGTCCAGGCGAAAATTCTGTACAATGTCCCCTTTTCAGAAGATGAGAAGCAAAACATCAAAAACATGATCCAAAGAAATTTATATAGATACATTAGCATTCTTCTTGAGGGGCGCGAGCATTTCAGAGAAGAAGATGCAATGGATTTAAGAAGGCGACGTGCTGACAAGCCTGGTCCTTCAGGTATACATATAGTTAGTTATTTTATTGACAGCAGTTGGTAATCTCTTAGATAAGGAGTATTTCCTTAAAGAGGGCCTTCCTCTCAATAGGCCAAGCATCACTTCCACATTTAGAAAACTAACAAATGCAAAGATACTCTGAAATTATGTGAAGTCTTCGTATTTGGAAAATAGATTGAATTCGAACTTTCACAGATTTGTGTGTTCTTGCTAGTCACAAAATGTGATGAAACATATATACATGCATGTCCTACACATTTTAGAATATTTTTGCATAAAAGAATCCTAGTTTGGTTATATTTAGTTTAACTAAATCCTTTTGTTGTCTTCCTTCAGTAGTGAAAGAGGAATCTGACCACGTAGATGAGAAGAATGCTTATTCGTTCAGTCGAAATCTGGAAAATTTCTCGAGTTGGCTACAGCAAATCACGATGACAGGCAACTTAGAGGCTATATTTCCAGCTGCTACTCGAGAGTATTCACCTCTAGTAGAGGAGCTATGGAAAGACAAAGCTTTTCAAGCCATTTACAAACGGAGGAATGAGCTGCCTATGCTGCCTAGAGTTGCTAACTACTTCTTAGATAGAGTGAGTTGTGATATACGGTCTTTTCTCTTTAAGATGCTACATCCTTCGTTCAATCTTAATTTTATCCACACATATTTATAAGCTTCTCTCTGTTTCAAAAGGCAGTTGAAATTTCGCGGATGGACTATGAGCCATCTGAATTGGATATCCTATACGCAGACGGCGTAACGTCTTCAAATGGAGTTGCATCCATGGAGTTTTCTCTTCCAAAATCGTCTCAGGATGGCTACATGGAAACTCTTGATCATAATGAGCCACCGTTGAGGTGAGTTGCATCGGAACTCTGATTTACTGCATCCAAATTGAAGCCCAAACATTGATTTTTGAACATTACAGAGAGATTGATTTTTTTCTTAATCATTTAAATTTTGTGAATGCAGCTGTGAGCTCATCAGAGTTCATGCAAACAGCCTTGGAGTGAACTGCAAGTGGCTGGAGATGTTTGAAGATTCTGACCTCGTCCTATTCTGCATTTCCCTCACAGAATACGCTGAGTACCACGAAGACATTAACGGGACGCGATCAAACAAGCTGTTGGAGACCAAGCGACTCTTTGAGAGGATCATCACTCATCCCACCCTTGCTGACAAACAATTCCTTCTCATCCTCAACAAGTTCGACCTGCTGGATGAAATGATCTATGAAACTCCCCTATCACAGTGTGAGTGGTTCCAAGATTTCAACCCGGTGATGAGCAAACACCCTCACAATCCCAACAGCAACAACAATCCCTCGTTGGCACAGCGCGCCTCCCACTATGTTGGTGTGAAGTTCAAGAGGCTGTTTTATTCCCTGACCGGGCGAAAGCTGTTTGTGGTACAAGCAACGGGGCTGGAGGCAGATAGCGTCGACAAAGCCCTAAGGTATGGCAAGGAGATCCTCAAGTGGGAAGATGAGAGACATACTGTAAGCATGAATCAAGATTCTAGTGAGAGCTTTGATCCAAGTTCCTCTGCTTACACCTCTTGAAGCCCTTTTCGAGTTTTGATGCAATCCGAGAGAGAGAATGTATATAGATTCAAGTTTTTTTGTGTGTAATAAACTGGCAAATGTGTCAAAAGTAGAGTAAGTGTAAGAGAAGTATGTATCCACATTTGGACCAAAGGAAAATTCTTTCATTCAATATAGAGTACACATGAATACAGGTAGAAAACATTCTTATACAAATATACATGTTGCTACTACATTGTGGATTCTACAAAGAGCTAATCCCTTTTCCACATTGAATTTCAAGAGGGGGCAAAGCGGTCAAGGAGCAACAGAACGATTGTTTCCGGCATAGCATCTTCGTTTCTTTCTGTTGTTGTCGCTGGTGATGAAGAAGGAGAGCCATGTTGTTTCAGTTCTTGGCTTTTCTCATCAGTTTTCCTAAAACTTGATAGGAATGGGTTTTTGGCTCTCACCTTTGCAAACATTCCTCTCCCTGATTCTCCAATGCAAACTTCACCTGCAGCTCCCATTTTTTTCTCTTAACACTCAAAATGTCTTTTCTTTTCTTTTTTTTACTTTTTTTTCCTCCTCTTCGATAGAGTGTATTTATATAGGAAAGAGTAATGAAGGTTGAAGTTCATCACACACACAAACAAACACAGTGGGGAGATATTTATTTTGGAATAGCATGAAAAATCAATGTGTGGTTATTCTGCAATAGGAGAGGAGGGTCAAGAAAAGCATGCTCACATGGTAAGTGTGAATCTATAAGTGAAAAGAATATAAAAAAGGAATCATGCTTGTGCATATAAAATTGTGGAGGGAGGCTTGCTACCATTCATTTGTTGAAATTGATAGACGCTTTTGTCACATATACATATGGGCTTCAAAAGGGCAAAAAAAGAAAAAAAGAAAAGAGATATTTATTGGGCTTTATTATAGAGTTAATCAGCAGTCAAGATTTTTTGCACAACTCAATATCGAGTGGTTCCCACTATAAACTAATAAGAGTTTTCAATGTCACAAGCTTCACTGAAAGACGATTGCACACCAAATATCTCATCCGAGTATAATATTTGACAAGAGCGAGCTGGAATATCGAACAAGGGGGTGTAGCGCTCGCTTCGCATGCGAGAGGCACAGGGTTTTTGATTCCCTGCACCTCCATCTCCTTTTTTCACTCTTATCACCAGAAATGTATTTTGTATGTTTAAAACAATTATCATTTTTATTCATCAAGATAATTAGTTTTAACATACTATTCACTGTTATATGAGAAAGACAATCAGTTTTTAGAGCTAAAGATGAAGAAAAGCGAATAAAGTTTCCGTATTTACGATCTTATAATTTGTTTGCATCAACTCCAATGTAGCCCATGTAACGTTTGACCAAGTGGTACAACAAGTCAACGAATTAAGTTGCATCGAGATTTTAAAATTACCAACTAGAAGAACTCTTTGTTTAATCCTCCTTGCTTGCTCATCAAGAACTGGCGCGGAATCTGTTAACTCAACATGCCCAATAAAAAATAATGAACCTCGATCTTGACTTTTATAAAAACCAAGCACAGCTCTCCAATCCCAACTCACACACATGGCTTCATGGGCCCGAATCCGCCTCTTGTGGCGGTGGGCCGTCGTTCTCTGCGGCGTGGCCGCCCTCCTCACCATCCAACTCAACGCCCTCTTTGCCGAATACAAGAAGGTATCAAGCTTGATGGCGCTGCAATCCCCCCTCCTATCCATCCAAGAGCTCGATCAAGTCGAGTACCTCACCCTCCTCCCCCCTCTCGGCCTCAAACACCCTCAAACCATCAACCTCAACCACGAATTCCTCAACCAATCCTCCCCCGCCCGCTCCCTCTTCTTCCCCAGTTCCTGGTACGGCACCCTCGATCCAACTAACACCAACACAAACGCCACCACCCGTTTCTTCTTGCCGGAAAAAATCTGGCTCGACACCGCCGGCAACCCCATCCAAGCCCACGGCGGCGGCATTCTCTTCGATCACAAATCCGCCACCTATTTCTGGTACGGAGAGTACAAAAACGGCAACACCAACCTAGCTGAATCCACCGGCACCGCCCGCGTCGACGTCATCGGCGTCGCCTGCTACTCCTCTAAAGACCTCTGGGCGTGGAAGTTCGAAGGGATCGTGCTGGCGTCTCATCCCTCCGCCACGCACGACCTCCACAAATCGAATGTTCTAGAAAGGCCTAAAGTCATATACAATGAAAAAACAAACAAATTTGTCATGTGGATGCACGTGGATGACGCCACGTACAGCAAGGCAGCGGTCGGGGTGGCTATCAGCGACCACCCGACCGGGCCGTTCACGTATGTACGCGGCACCAGGCCTAATGGCTTCGACAGCCGCGACATGACCGTGTTCAAGGACGAAGACGACGGCGCGGCTTACCTGATCTACGCGTCGGCGAGGAACAAAGAGATGCACATTAGCCGTTTGAGTGATGATTATATGGAGGTGGAGAACGTGACGGTGAGGGCGCTGATCGGGATGCACCGGGAGGCGCCGGCGGTGTTCAAGCACGGAGGGGTGTACTACATGGTCACGTCCGGGTGCAGCGGGTGGCTGCCCAACGAGGCGCTGGTGCACGAGGCCGAGTCGATGCTTGGCACGTGGGAGACTATCGGGAACCCGTGCGTGGGGGCGAATAAGGAGTACCGTGCGGCCACGTTTTTCTCGCAAGGGAGCTTCGTGCTGCCGATGCCGGGTGGGGGTGGAGGTGACCGTGGTCTGTTCATTTTCATGGCGGATAGGTGGAATCCGGCGAATTTGCGGGATTCGAGGTATATGTGGCTGCCGTTGACGGTAAAGGCGAAGTTTGAGAGGTATGGGCAGTTTCCATTGTGGTCTAAAGTGGCTATATTTTGGCATGAGAGATGGAGGGCTCCTATTAAGGATAATGGAGAGACTTATTATGTATCTAAGCCCTTTATGGCAGGGGATGATTTGTGAATTAACACCCCAATCCTCTGTTTTTCAAATGGAATTTTTATGTAATTTTTCAATTCAATGTATTATCAAAAAATATGCTACACATATAGCTCCTTTTGTTGGGTATTATAAATAGGCCACTCACCCTTAAAAGGTCTTATAAGGGTCTTTATATAGATGAGATAAGATCATCACCAAGTCGATTTTAGACAAGATTAATAGTTTTAACATTGGGGTAACAACATGGAATGTGCGAAGCAATCGACCGAATCCAGGCCCGACCCAAACTAAGGCTCTGATACGGGTGCATTGATTCACACCAGAATTTCACAATAGTACTGAATTGTCTGCTTTGGGTCAAAGACTCATGGTTTTATTCTTGGGACTTCCCAAATGCCCACCCAAACAAATGCACAGTTTTGTTTTTGGGATACTCTCAAAAGTAAGTAACGAAGTAGGGGTTGGATTTTGCTTGCAGATTTATTAAACATGAAAAAAATATATATATACAACTCAATGTATTATGTAAAATAATGGAATCAGTTGTACATTGCAAATAAAAGGAGATGCAATTGAGAAGCAAGAAAAGGACAAGATAATATAGATAGGATGTGTGTGTACAACAAACACCTTGTTGATTGATTATTCTTCCTCGACGATGGCTTCGATCCGGAGGAGGACGAAGCCGATGGCGACGCCAACGAGAGTGATGCCGTTCATGATGGCGGCGATCCGGAAGATCTCCGCGACATTACTGCAGGTGGAGGTGAGAGCGCCGCCGCCGCTCTTTCTCCCCTGCTGCTGTTTCAAAGAGCTAACTATCTTTGCAAAAGACTGGTCGCTGGTGACCGAAAGGCCTAATGATGCCACGTGGTTGTGTGCCTTGAGCCCTCCGAATGAGTTGAGCCCGTTGATGTACCTCACTCTGGTGCGACCCACGGATGGCCTGCTGGGGCCCACCACCGCCGCCACTGCCGTCACCGGAGATATAGCCGTTGCCATTTTGCTTGCAATCTGTACAATTAAAGAATGAAGGGGTAAGTAAGTGAATAAAGTGAGTGGGAATTATGAATGAATGTTGTTTGTTACCTTTGTTTGATGCAAGAAATTTGGGATGATGGGGAATTGAATGAGAGGAGGAGTTTGTATGGGAGAGATATGATGTGAGTGGGGATAAGGTATAGGAAAATATGTGAATGAGACTCATTTTTTAAGTAGTTTCCTCACCTCTTACCGGTGGCTACAAAAAAGATTGGCTATTATTGGGTCACTATTTGTACAAAGTTAATTTGTTTTTGCAACTTGCAACTATTTTCCCTTTACCTAAATTCATTTAATAATTAACAAAAAAAATTAATGTTCTATTAATAATGTCCTAATTGATCATATTATAGTCTTAAGTAATATTATTCTTATAAATATACATAGGTAATTTCAGTAAGAAACACTAGGGCTGAGGAAAAATACCGAAATGCCGAAATACCGGCCTTATCGTACCGAAAATACCGAATTTTCGGTATACCGTGATTTTTGGTACGGTATGATACCTTACCAAAGCTGAAATATTTCGGTAAGGTAAATGTATGAATTTTTATATACCGCGGTATACCGTGACATACCGAAATTCGGTATATACCGTAAAATATGAATATAATAATATATAAAGTATTTTATATATTTTTAAATTATAAAATTTATTGTGAAATATAATATAATATGAATAAAATATACTAGTATTTAATACTCGTATATTATTTAAATTACTATAAAATATAAATAGTATTCTAAAAACTCAAATATTCAATTTTCATTGATATTGAAAGTAAGCTATACCGCAAAAGTATGTTATACCGAACTTTGGTACGGCATACCAAAAATGAGGTACGATATCGGTATGAACATTCTCCATACCGAAAATTAGGTATACCGAAGTTCGGTATACCGAAAATTTTGGTAAGATACATGTATGATTTTTTCACATACCGAATTTACGATAAAGTATACGGTATGGTGGTTTCGGTAAGGTATACCGTACTTACCCACCCCCAAGAAACACCACACGTATTCCGCTTGAATCATCTGAATTGACTCAATCTCAATTTTGAAATTTCGACCAAATTTTTTATTTTTTGCATTGCACCAAAAGTAATTTACGTGTACTAGTACTATAAATTTTCTTGAGCAGTAGTATTATTTGTACTAAATGTGAAGTACTTTTTTTTTTCTCCTTCGTTTTCTATTATGTCAACAAAAATGAATAAAGGAATTCAATATTTTACCTCTCCCAAAAAGCGTGTTGCAATTGAATCAAAAGCGCACTTTCTACTAGTCGAAATGATATTGAATATTAGCACTTCAAACATTCCACTATAATCTGTTGTAGCCGTTGTAGATGAACTCGATTTCACAAGCATCCAATTCATGGCGCCAAAACGTTCTCAAAATACACCTAGCATATTATTCGACTCAAAAAATGTCGCACGCATCGATTCTCCAAAAGATCAGAGATATAAGGCCTCTGCATCAAGCCCACGCTCATATAATAATCGTGTCAAATCTCTCTGGAAATGTTTTCCTATGCAACAGGTTGATTTATGCATATGCCTCTTGCGGATTTGTATCGATATCTCAGATTATATTTTCTCAAATTATGTACAAAAATTTGGTGTCTTGGACGATTTTGCTATCTGGGCTCACGAAAAATGACCGTTTCTTCGAGGCTGCTGAGGTGTTTAATGAGATGATGGTACTAAAAATTAGGCCGAATGCGAGAACAATCGCGACTGTTTTGCCTGCATTTGGAAAGGTAGGGAGGGTCTTGTTGGGGATATCTGTACACTGTTATTGGATAAGGCGCAATTTTGGTGGTAATGTGTTTGTGGAAACAGGTTTGGTTGATATGTATTCAAAATTTGGGTGCACGAGGATTGCGAGGAATGTGTTTGACAATATGTCTGTGAGAAATGTAATCTCGTGGAATGCGATCATTTCGGGATACTCCACTAACGGATATGGAGGGGAAGCATTGTAGATGTTCAATTGGATGAAGAGGAATGGCTGCCTGGGGATATTTTTACTGTGATGAGCTTGATTAGTTTAGAGGATTTTAGAGTAGGAATAGGGATCCATAGCTTGGTGGTTAGAAGTGGATATGAGAATGATCCACTAATTAGAACGGCATTGATGGGATCGTATATAAATGGAAATTTTGTTGATGATGCTTATCGTATATTTGAGGAGATCGGTAAGAAGGACTTGGTTGCTTGGACTTTGATGTTGAGAGGGTTTTCGAAGAGTGGGAATTGGAGAAGGACCGTTGAACATTTCAAGAAGATGATGGGAGAAGACAAGATAGCACTGGATTATGTATCTGTTATAACCATGCTTTCGGGTTGCAGCTGTTTCAGAGCTTTGGAGCAGGGAAGGCGAATGCATGGTCTGGTTTTGAAGACTGGTTTGCAAGATGATCTCTTTGTTGGTTCAGCTGTAATAGATATGTATGCTAATTGTGCAAGTATGATAGATGCAAAAAGATACTTTGGAGGTATGGTAGAGAAAGATGTTGCGTGTTGGAACACGCTGATAACTGGTTATGGCATGATTGGATGTGGGAATGAAGCCATAGAAACATTCTTAAAGATGAAGGGTTCGGGTCTAAGTCCAGATGAGTCGACGCTGGTATCAGTCCTGTGTGCTTGTAGTCATGCTGGTCTGGTCGAGCAAGGGCTCCGAATTTTTGATCAAATGACCAAAGTTTGGAACTTGATTCCTAATTTGAAGCACTATGCCTGTGTTGTTGACCTTCTTGGCCGTTCTGGGCGAATAAATGATGCTTACTCACTCACGAAGAGCATGCATCTGCAACCGGGGCTTGAGATATACAGTTCTTTGCTTACTGCTTGCAAAATCCATAAGAACTTTGAGCTGGGAGACGAGATTGCTCAAAAACTTGTTGAGTTGATACCTAATGACGTGGGGCGCTATATATTGCTCTCAAACGTGTATGCTTTAGCTGGAAATTGGGATTGTGCAAGAATGAGTAGAGTATCTTTGAAATCGAACAACTTGAAGAAGAACCCTGGCCTTAGTTATATGGAGATAAATGGAGAAATGTTCACATTTATGGCAACCCAGACCGACCATCCTCACTACCTAGAGATTAGGGACTTCCTTCAAGGCTTGATCTTGAAGATAAAAGCTGCAGGATACGAGCCTGACACCGACTCTGTGCTCCTAGATGTGTCGGATGATGTGAAGAGAGATATTCTGTTTCACCACAGCGAGAAGCTTGCTATTGCTTTTGGACTGATGAGGACTAAGCCGGGATCAGTAGTTCGGATCACAAAGAATCTACAGATTTGTGATGATTGCCACTTAGCTAGGAAGTTCGTCTCCAAAGTCTATGCGCGAGTTCTGATTATAAAGGATGCCAATCGCTTTCATGTTTTTCGTGATGGCATATGCTCCTGCAGTGACTGGTGGTGAATGTTGGATGCAGAGAAAATGTTCTCTGATGTTCGATCTTGCTCTACTCAAACAAGGAGGTTTTTTTCTTTTTTTGTTGAGTATGTACAGAAGATAAAACATGTTTACTCCTTTCCAATTATTTAGAATTTGCTTGTTAGCATTTTTAGCACATTATTTTACTGCAACTAACTATCTTATTGATCTTGAAATAAAACCCAGCAAATAATATGTTCAAAGCAAGGAAAAACTGTATCACATAATGCAAACTAAGGTTAAATAAGATCACATGATCAGTTCCATGGAAATTTCAAAAGATGCTAATTACATTCTTTCATCTGAGAATGTGGAATTGCATCACTCTGTTCTCAACCAGCTCGAAAATGCAGACGTCACCTTTCTTGATGGAATGAGCATCTGCGAGGGCCTTCCATCCTCCACTCATAGCAAGACGATTGCCGCTCGTGACAGTAATAGTGACTGGCCAAGAAACCCCATCAGAGTCCACCAGCACCATTGGCTCCTTGGACAAAGACAGATGCCTTCTCGAAAAATGGTTTGGAATCACCTGCAACAAAACACATACAAGTTCTTGGTCATATCTGTTCACCAAAATTCATAAAACCATTATTCAAGTGCATCTCACCATTGTGCATTTGTGGCCAACATTGTAGCCTTTAATCTCGCGCCTGAAGAAAGGGAAAGATGAGGCGAAAGGAGGCGCGGAGGCAGCTGGCTGATCATATCTCTTGAGCCAGCCATTGCTGCCATAGATCTTCACATCAAAAGACATCCCACCATTGTATAGGAAGTGTGCCCACTCTGCTCTTCCTAAGTCGTGACTTTCGACGAAATGTGGCCATCCTTGGATGAGATAGACGCCAGCGTCTCTCTGCTCCAGCTTCGTATCCCAACTCCCACAGGGACTCCTCAGGGCCACCGTTTCATTTTCCTCGGTTGCCAAGTGTTCATCGAAAAACTTGGTTGGAATTTGCTGCACAGTTTATATGATCATGAGAGAATCAATATTAGTATAGTCAAGATTTAGAGACAAAGTGATTTTCCAACCTACTTACCAACTCTTTCAGATTTTCAAACCACATGATTTGGTAGAAGGAAGGCCTTGTGTCTGGACTTCCCCAACTTCCCTCTCCATCCTTGTCCTTCTCCATCTCAGAAAACCTTGATTAGAACCTTCAAATTAACTTGAGTTAGTGACAAAACTATAAGACACACACAAAGAGAGAAACCATGGTATGTTTGGTTGGTTTGCACAGTCAAAACATGGTATTCATGTAAGTGGGCTTTCCATGATTTTAGAGAGAGTATACTTTGGTAAAATTTGTAGACCTTTGCAGATGGAAGCCAGCAATTACATATACTTATGAGCATCAACAAAACAATGGATTGGGAATTAGAGAAACAGGAAAGCAGTAGGCTATGGTGATAAAATTGAGAGCAAAAACATCACAAAGGAGTGACAAATTCCAATTATTCTCAAACCCAAGTGAAATAAATACCAAATCAACAAGGAAGCCAGGTAAAGGTCTAAGATAGAATGAATTACCGTCAGTTGAGGAATACTGAGGAGAATCAAAGGCACACACGAGCCCAGAATTTGTTCCACCAAGGAGAATAAAAAGGGTAATTCCGGAAAGGCGAAAGTTTATCAAGTTTGGAGGCCAGAGTCTCAACCTTCATCTTTACAAGGTTAAAACTACAAGTTTTGGGGGTTTGTATTATTGGAAATGTGAATTTTGTTGAATTATTTTGAACTTGCAGTTTTCATACAGACAATGCAGGATGGGAAGAAAAAGAGAGAAAGAGCCATGCATGCACAATATAGCAATTTTTCTTTTTATGTTTAAATAATTCGATTAAGATTTTAGGTTCAACCTGCACTATAAATGAACTGATAAATCATTTTGGCCCATTACAGCTACAGTAGTCGTAATTTCAGGAGATATGTACAGGAGTTCCAAAGCCTTTTTTTCGAAATTACAAGCTGTTTAAATGTAAATATTATGGTGAAAATTTTCTGTATGCAAAAATTTTAAAAGTGGCTGACTAAAATATAATTAAATGGTTGTTTATATAGTCATCGAACATTTTGTCTAAGTATACTTTTTATTTGTCACTTCATACATAATTTCCCGTGATTATGAGATAATTGAGAAGAATGTCGAAGTTATGATATAATCAACCATCTTTTTAAAAATTTCGGTATTAACTAGAATTTAACCAAACTTGATGATTTTTTTTAGCAATTTGCAATTATTAAAAAAAACTCCACCTCTTAATCTCTTATTCATATGAATTGCTTTATCTTGAGATACAATAAAACTCTATTAACCTAGTAATAAAGTGGTCAATATGTTTTTGCTTCAGTTTTAAATTTATTGTATAGCAATTTATAAATTTGATGTTGCAATAACAAAATAAATAATTGTGAGTATTTTTGGCATTTTAATAATGATGATCAGATGATGTTGCCATGTTTGTACAACGCTGCAACCTAACGCCATTGCTTGGTGCACCTATAAAGGCTGGCCTCTGATGCAATAGAGATGTTTATTATTACTCCCAGTTGGTAGAAACAAAAAATCTTCGATAAATTCATGCAAGTTTAAAGTTGAATATGATTTGTCTTACCGAATTTGATTATAATTTGTCTTTACCGTTACCGTATTAGAAAGGAATTGTTACTTTTAAGTTATTAAAGATTTGTTTTTGTTTGAGAAAATAAAAATACTACTATCTCCGTTTCATAAAAATAAACAAAACAATACAAGTTTTAATAGTACTACCAAATTTGGTAAATTAAGAAAAAAATATAAAAAAATAAATAATTGAAGTATTATTAATGGATAATGAGAATAGTGGTCAGTGAAAAATGAGAATATTGTCAATAATGTTTACCTCTTAGAGAAAAAGCTTTTCAAAATAATTTTTTTTATTTTGGATTTTAATTTGAGATATCTTTTAGTGGAATATATTTTTTAATCGAATTATGACGTAAAGTTAACATTAGAGCATCCACTACGCTGTCCTCCCACCGTCCCTTAATCGTCCCTTATTCCGTTCCTTAAATTACTATTCATTCAATTTCATTTTTTATTTTTTTTCCAACACAATTCAATTAAAACAAACACACTTCATTAAAATTAAAATAACATTACAGCATAAAATAAAAATACAACTTAAAATAAAAAAAAACATAATTAAAATCTTAAAAAAATAAAAATGACATAATTTAAAATATAATTTTATATGGACATCCTTGAATGTTTTATGTTTCACTTTCGATGTGGGACAAAATCATTCTTGGATGTCTCTATAAAAGAGAAACAACCAAGAATGATTTTATCCCACATCGAAAGTGGAACATAAAACATTCAAGGTTGTCTCTATAAAAGAGAAGCAACCAAGAATGACTTTGTCCCACATCGAAAGTGAAACATAAAACATTCAAGGTTGTCTCTATAATCGAAAGTGAAACATAAAACATTCAAGGTTGTCTCTATAAAAGAGAAGCAACCAAGAATGACTTTGTCCCATATCGAAAGTGGAACATAAAACATTCAAGGTTGTCTCTATAAAAGAGAAGCAACCAAGAATGAGTTTCATAAATTCGCAAGCCCATCAAATATATGTGGGCTATTATGAATTTCTTGTATTTATTTATTTGTAAAAATTATTTAAATATAAAAACAATTTTTATAAATAAAAAGTATTTTTTTTTAAATTCGATTTTTTTAAAAAAATTGATTTATTGCGTCAGCGTGACGACGCCCACTCGCTGGCCGGCGAGTTGGCGTCACGCACGACGCCGGGTCGCGCCACGTCGCCTAGGCGCGTGGCGAGACGGCCCACGCTTGTCTCGGCGACATGGGGCGCGGGACGGGACGGCGAGCTGCAACGCGTCGCGCGACGGACTCGTCTCTCCGGGACGGATCGCGGGACGCCGGCGCGACGCATAGTGGATGCTCTTATGAATTTAAGATATTCAACTTTTATAGTTGCAGGAAGGAACCTCCCCTTAAGGCCATCCTCAACGCTGTCACTTATCCGTCATTTATCCGTCCCTTAACCGTCCCTTAAATTACTATTCATGGGTCTCACTATACTTTTTTACTCCATCTCTTAACCAAGGGACGGAACCTGCAACCCTCCGTCCCTTAACCGTCCCTTAAATTACTATTCATTCAATTTCATTTTTTATTTTTATTTCCAACCAAATTCAATTAAAAAAAACACACTTCATTAAAAATAAAATAAAATTACAACATAAAATAAAAATACAACCTAAAATTAAAAAAAATTAAAAAAACACCTAATTAAAATCCTAAAAAAATAAAAATGACATAATTTAAAATACAATTTTATAGAAAATAAAAAAAACTACTCCGCCGGCGAATCATCCCCCGGAGGCGGTGGAGGTGCACTGATGCCGTGAGGAGGCGGAATGCCAAGTTGTGCCGCCATAAACGCAATTCCGTTAAGATAGGCTTGGTATTGAGGAGGCGGAATGTCAAGTTGTGCCGCCACCGGCAGAGTTTTCGTCGCCGGACATTTTGTGATGAGATGTTAGATGAAAATTGGAGAGGAAATGGAGATGATTTGGGAAGAATAGATGTGTATTTGTGTGTGAAATGTGGATGAATTAGGAATATTTATAGAGTAAAAAAAATTTAAAAAAAAGTAAAAAAAATTGAAAAAACGGTAATATAACGGTAATATTACCGTTTTTCATTTTTCATTTTTTTATTTAATTCGAATTTTGTAAAAAAAATGAATTATTGCGTCAACGTGACGATGCCAACTCGTGGGCCGGTGAGTGGGCATCAGGCACCGGAGCGCGCCACGTCGCCTCGGCGCGTGGCGAGACGTCTCGCCAACCGTCACGTCGTGACGGAACGCGGAACGGGCTGAGGACGAGACGGGGCGCTGCAACACGTCACGCCGCCGTCCCGTCCCTTCGTGACGGAATACGGGCCACCCGCGTGACGCGTTGCGGGTGGCCTAATCCCACCTAGGCATGCACAAGGGTCGAAAACCGCCGGGTAGGGGAATGTATGAACCTGAACCGGCCCGCCTAGCTCCCGGCGGTTCCGGTTCCGGTTCAAAAAACCGGCGGGTTACGGGGCGGTTCAAAACCGCCGGTTTTCGGCTTGAACCGCCGGTTCCGGGCCGGTTCGACGGTTCGACGAATTGTTTTTTTTTTTTTTTGCATTTTTCAACTTTTCAATTTTAATCAACTTACATTACACTTTTCAAGTTTGTTTTTTGTATGAAATGTGAGTAAATAAAATTGAAAAAAATACGGATAAAGTTGCAATTTTATTGAAATTGCATGTTTACAAATTACACGTTACAAGTTACAACAATTACAAATTGAAAACATATGGCGGTCTTGAAGTCTTAAACAAAATTTAAATACAAATGAGACTACTAGTGAAGAACTAATTACAAATGACAAGAAACGATGTTGAAGTTCTTAAACGTATAAGTGTATTATATATATACTCTTAACCGGCGAAGAAGATCTTTCTACATAACTAAATTAAGGACACCTTTAGCAATTCAACTTTAAATGTTGAGTTTCGTCTAACAATCAACAAATATAGTAGAATTGTCAAAAGTTTCCCTCATTTAGCCGTATAGAGAAATATACTTCATCGACTAGAGTATATACAAATACAATTATGTAATTGTTTTTGCATATACAAAAACATATGGCGGTTCAACCCTAAACAGGCGGGTTGTCCACGGTTTCCGTCAGAAAACCACCGGTTTCTGACCGAAAACCGGCGGTTTCTGACCGGTTTTGCAGGCCTACACACTGACCCTACGGCCTAGCCTCTGAAAAGTTGCCGGAACCGTCAGAAACCGGTTTACCCCTCAAACCGGCGGTTTACCCCGCGAACCGCCGGTTCCAACGGCTATACTAAACCCCTACGCGAACCCTACGAACCCCTAACCTACGAAACACTATTTAACCCTTTGAACCGGCGGTTCGAACCGCCGAACCGCCGGTTCAGGTTCAATATATTGCCGAACCTGAACCGGCCATTCCGACCCTTCAACCCTTCTGCCGGTTCAACCCGCCGGTTCCGGGCCCGGTTCCGGTTCATGAACCGGCGGGCCCGAACCGGCGGTTAATCGCCGGGCCGGGTCGGTTTGTGCATTCCCACCCTTCCCTTTTCATTGATTTTCTACATTTCCTGTGATCATCTCTCTCTTCCACAATTTCACACGTAAACCGCCAATTTCAAGTTTATTTTTGGAGGTTGAAGAAGAAGCCGTTCTTTTAAGGAAATCACAGGAATAACGATACCATATTTGATTTCTGTGAGTTAATTTAATCCTATTGTTTTGAGTTTGAACACCTAATGTTTTATCATAATTGATCATACGATGTGGTTTTCTCATCGGAATTCTGTTTGATCTTCACCGAGACGTTGTGTTTATTCAATCTGAATCCGGATGATTCGTGAATTAGTATAACTGTGGTATTGAATCGTAGGCGATGAATCCGAATCCGGCGACAATGGCGGCAGCATGGATGATGATTGCGGCGTTGGCGCTGATGGCGATGATTCCGGCCTACGCCGGCGACACGAATCCGGTATTCAGCCCATGTACGGACACAAAAGTTCAGAAACACGACGGATTCACCTTTGGCCTCGCGTTTTCTTCAAGGAACAATTTCTTCTTCTACGACATTCAGCTTTCCCCCTGCGATTCTCGCCTCTCCCTCGCCATCAACGGTGCTGAGCTCTCTGTTTTCAGGCCCAAGGTTGATGAGATCACTCTGCTTACCATCAACAGCACCACCTTCGATCCTGTGAGCCTTCGTTAACTTATGTATGATTGATTCATCATTCATTTGTAGCAATTATGTTTGTTTTGTGATCAAATTAGGTATCTTCAATTGTTGTTCAGAGCAAATTAGGAGGTTATAGGTGGCTTTTGCATTCATTCATCATCCATTTGTAGCAGTTATGTTTGTTTTGTGATCAAATTAGTTATCTGCAATTGTTATTCAAAGCAAATTAGGAGGTTATAGGTGGCTTTTGCATTGATTCATCATCCATTTGTAGCAGTTATGTTTGTTTTGTGATTAAATTAGTTATCTGCAATTGTTATTCAGAGCAAATTAAGAGGTTATATGGTGGCTTTTGCATTGATTCATCATTCATTTGTAGCAGTTATGTTTGTTTTGTGATCAAATTAGTTATATTCAATTGTTATTCAGAGCAAATTAGGAGGCTATATGGTGGCTTTTGCTGGACGAAAGTATGCAGCTCGATCCATCCCTATATTCGTCGCTGACGCCAATTACATCGTCACCAGCTTCACCGTGGTAACGATCTTTCTTTCTTAATTGATAAATGAACATAAATTTAAAGGCCGCGTTGGTAGTTTGTTTGAAAATGTTGTTTGAAGTGGATATTTGATGTTGGCAGGTTCTTGAGTTCCAAAAGGGCACCCTGCAGAATTTGTACTGGAAGAAATTCGGGTGTGGGTCGTGCAGCGGGAGCTCGGTCATGTGCCTCAACAACACAGACTGCGCGGTCAAGAAGTCCAGCTGTAGAAGCAACGGAGGCTCTATCGCTTGTGATGTAGGGATACAGTTGGCCTTCTCCGGCACTGATAAGAACTACAACGTGCTCAACTCGTGGTACGAGGTGGCAAATCTCCGGCAGTACTCCCTCTACGGCCTCTACTCCGATCTGAGTAGCTCATTCAGTGGCCTCTTATGAGATTTCTACGTTGTACATTTGATATTGTATTAGCAACCTAAGCATTATCCCACAAAGTCTGAGGAATGTATTTGATGCAGAGATGCAAACCTTGCACACACACATGCATACTTGTCCACATATTAATTTGTGTCTTAATTTTCTACTGTCAGTTGAGACAGAGGAAACTACGGATTTAGGTTTTTATCAGTCCCAATAAAACCAAGAAAATAGGTAGAAACAAAGCAGAAGTCACAAATGTGCACAGCTCGTGCTTTTTAGGCTGAAGGACGATGAGATTTCTCTGCTTACCATCAACGCACATTGCAACCAGCTTCACCATGAGAAATCAAATCTTGTTCAACCCGTTTTCGTGATGGCAGCTTCTTGAGTTCCAGAAGGGCAGCCTGCAGAACTAGTACAGGAAGAAAGTTGAATGTGGTTCGTGCGAGGGGAGCTCATTCAACCACATCGACTGCGTGATCAAGAATTCCGACAGCAGCCTGTGATGCAGGGATACAGTTGATCTTCTCCGGCACTAATATAAACGAAAACATGCTCAACTTGTGGTATGAAGTTGCAAATCTCCGGCATTACTCCCCCTCTGCTCTCCAGTGTCTACTTTTGTTAGTTATTCTTTCACCTGCAATGTTGTGAATTCTGATGGGAAAATATGCTTAGTTACTTGTATCAATCCAGTTTCAAAGACTGTCAATATCAATGAATGAATAATAAAACACGAAAGAGCACGTAAAAGTCGAGTAGGTGACCTTAACCTTTTTATTTGAAACACCTTCGAATGTCGAACAAACAGTTGTACAGAGGGTAAATCTGATATTTTTCCTTCTCTTTTTCAAACATCCCTCACGAGGAATATACAAAAAAAAAATAGACAACTGTACATAGCCATCTTCAGATAGTGAGTTAGAACTAAACAAGATTTTCTTCTATACTGGTTGAGATCGCGACTGTTCGTGGATATCCAAAACAAGCTCCCGCAGCTCAGGGAAAATTGATAGCAGAACAAGTTCCAGTATTCCATAACTGAGTTGCTTCAGACAAACTGTGGACTGCAAGTCATTGGAGCAACAAGATTTAATGCCAGAAAAGTAACACTAAACAAACACACACTTGCACGCATATTCTCATAGGCAAGCCTAGAGGTAGCAGCATAAAAACAGCCTCAAGGTACTTCTTGGCATGAACCATGTAGGAAAGAGAGGATAAGTGTTATACCTGAAGAAAATAGTAGAGATCTCCAGTGCACTGTCTGTACTGCTTTTGTCCAATCAAACTGACGAAAGTGGTTGGAGCACCATCTACCAGGAAAAGGGAATGAGATAATATTTGTAATTTTCACTTTGAGCAGGAAAAGTCAATCAAAATGCAAATCTGGATAATATTATCATGCTGTCATAGGAATGGTAACAAGGACACATACATGTTAGTAAGATTCCAGCCAAGACACTTACCTAATAACATCTTTTTCATGTAGCTAGCTCTGCGAGCAGCTTCCAGCTGTCGCTCAAAAGACCTTGATTGAGTAGTCCTCATACCACCTGGTTGTTTTGTAGCTTGCGGAGATTTTTTAGTAGCTTTCAAAGCTTTCTTTTGAGCACCCAATTTTCGGAAGAATGTGCCTTCAGGCCAGAGAATCTAATGAGAAGATGATAAGAGTCAGAAGAGATCTTCTCAGAACAGGAAACACAGAGGAGCAGAATCAAAATATTGAACAAAAGTTGAGTTATATGGAAAACAAACAATTGCTCGCTGATATTACGTAAAGATAGACTACTCCATATGCAGGATTATCGATCCCATTATTAAGAAAAATATGTTATCAATAGTGCGAAAGCTATAATCTCCAGTTCATCATTTAATTCCACTAGAAAGGGGTTGCAAGCTCAAGTTGTACATACAGAATACAAATACGAAATATTAGAGTCTTGACAAGTAGAAGCTACGCAACATCAGGACACAAGCATCATATTAAAATAATGAAACTTACATCCTGGGCCGCTCGAATCCCTTGTGCAACAACATCGTCTCTACAGAGCCTGCAGATTTTCCTAAAGAGCCAATCATCAATGGCATCTTCCATGACGAACTGCAGTATTTGTTTTGATATCCACAATACCTGTCTCCTACGATCAGAGAAGATACATATGCCTGGCTTAAGGCTTGGATGATCAAATTTATGACAACATGTTCTTATTAGTAAAAGTCAGTGGATACCTTGGTTGATTTCATAAATTCAATAAACATAATTTTCAAGAGTACTCTTTCCAGACTTACCAACTATAAGCGCTTCAATTACTTCAGTGTATCACTTTGTTCTTTGTAGTGAAGTCCGTTCCTTCTTCTCATTCTATTTTACCCTTTACCATTATATATTTTTTTGAGTGAGTGTGTGTGTGTGTGGTGTGTGATTTCCTGAAGAAATAAAATAAATAAGCTGAGAGCCTGTAGATGCAGGTTTGGAAGTCAATGTGCTATATTATCCAACTAGTATCATACAGTATTTTACATTGCTAAAATAGCATAATTCAAGAATGAGTCACAAATGTCACAGACATTTTAAATCTTTGAATCTCAGAGACTTGCAAGTGTGCATGTTAAGAGTTCAAAACTTCTTCAAATGCAACAAAAGTTAAGTTAGTCAAAACAGAGGCAGCAACTCTATAGCAGAGAAAATATTCACTCCAACCTAAAAAGTTTACATAACTAGTCATTTCAATGATCGAAATCATTACAAACTAAATATAGTTATATATGATAGCAAAATTTTGATAAGAACAATTTGACATCTTAATGCTAAAGCAGGTTGAAAAAACCAATGTATGCAAACGAAATATCACCTCAGCCAGCCCCTTTGTTTGAGTTGAAATACATTATCAACTAAATCCAGACCTGGAACACTTAATTTTGGTGGCATCCACTGCAAGGAACATTTAATGTCAATCAGAGAATGCTTAACCAAGACCGTGAGACAGTTATATTGATTGCATAACAGACACATACGCAACAATTGCTTAGTTTCTTCTTTCTCTGTCTCCCATTTAAAGTAGTAAATAAAGAGTTACAGGATACTGAGACTTGAGAGGGTGGTGCATTTAAGAATATTTTATGCAAATGAACATTTTAGTAATATCAGTTTTAATATGGTCTTGAAAACTAAAACAGTAACAACATTGTCTAGATTATGGGGAGAAGGGTGCACTACCAATCTACAAAAGAAGGAAACGAGAAGTACCTCTGGGGGCACCCCAGTAAGAGCATCTTGACGAATGTATGGTGTGGCTAGATTAGACTCGAGATATCTGTCAGAGTTTGATGTGGATTTCAACCACAAACTTTGTTGAATTTCATCTGAGTGGAAGTTCATGTCATCTGTACCATGTTTAACAACCTTCTGTGGTAACCCCTTTGAGGTTGATTCATAGTCCGAATTCCACCCTCTAGATTGGCTTGGATCTTTATATCTTTATCACCTGCGTCGTTGTCTGAGAAACTGTCGGCTGACTCTGACATACTAGGTCTTCTGATGGCCAATTTATTTATATCGTCCACATTCCAGGACAAGTTTTTGCTTGTAACAAAAGAACCTTGCTGAACTGAAGATGAAGGTGAGCCAGCAACTTTCGACATAAGGCCATCAGAAACCCCTTTGGATTGATATAATATATCATCCACAGCATCATCCATGTAAACTGTTTTTAGTACAGACTACGGAATTTTAGAATATTGCTTATAAATTGAAAATTGATGCGAAGCATATTTTCTATATTTTTCCCCTTAGACTACACATTTTTATGTAAATTATGACTAATCAAATCGTGTTTTCATCGAAGTTTAGGATGTGAAAAGCTGGCTGGAGCTCATTCAAACATTCCATCAAACACTTGGTGTGCTATGTAAAATACAAGTACAAAATTCTCTTTGAAGCATTTCACCAAACACTTGGTGTGCAGCAGCGTGGAGGACATCAGTTTGCCAGAAACCCGCCGGAAATCCACCGGAAATGACGCCCAATGCTCCGAAATGAATCATTATCTGCCGTTGCACTCAGCAAGGTTACTTACCCACCCGGGCATACATCACAACGCCCGTCCGGGCTGATTCTCGAAGGCGTGGAGACTCCAGAGCTTATCACCCGCCCGGGTGAGTTTTGCACCAACAAATACACCCGGTCGGGTGAGATTCGAAAGGCATAAGGAGTCCAGAGGGGTGGAATTTCTATCACCCGGTCGGGTGAATTTGTTGGTTTAAAAATACACCTGGCCGGGTAGTTCATTTCTAACTGCAAAAGCAGTTTCTGTCGGCAGTTTCATGTTTAAATAAGGGGCGATTGCCTTGGAACAAGGAGACGGCAAGAGTTGGAAAAAAAAAGGAGAAAAGAGAGAGAATTCAATTGAAGAGGAGTTTTGTTTTTTGGAAGAAATTACGTGATCTAAGAAAGGAGAAGTGCCGGTTGTTGTTGGGGTGATTATTGAAACAATTCGTCATCAATTTCTCCAAGCCTACTCCATGGTTATGAGGGTTTTACATTTTTTTTTTCATTGCTCCTAGTATGACTATGAGTGGCTAAAAATCTTGTGTTGCTCCAAACATGTAATTGGATAATTTGTTCGTGTGATTTATTCTATGTTCTTCTTTATCTTATGATCGTCATTATCACAATTTTATTGTTTAAATCTATTACTCTTGGTGCATCATTTGTAGTAGATCTTTATGCTTATTTAAATGTCTCTTTAACTTTGAATAAGTTGGATCATTGTGATAATGAATTATCAATTAGATTTGTTCAAATGATAATTTGATAATGGATTTCTTGTGCTAATAGTAGTTGATCTTTGAGTCTCACGCTTCCGTAGGATCTTTAGATTAATGAAGATTAGTTTATAGAATATGTGTTCAACTATTCTTAAACTATTGTATGTCGAGCATGTTTTGAGCTAGCATCGTGAATTGATATTAAAGTCCCATAAATCAATAAGATAAAGTTGGATATTAGAATATATCACCGTTTTATCCGTGAATGTTTGGACCAACAATTTCTTCTCTTCATTCGCCTCGCTCATTTAATTTCTTGTAATTGTTGTTGCATGATCTTTAATCAAAATCTTCAAACTAAAATATTTTCTTTATTATGTGTTCAATTTGTTTTGGAGTTAAATAATCTTTACCTTCCTTGTGGATCGACACTCGAAGTAATACATTCGACTCTGTATTCTTGCAGTATCGTTGTAATATTAGAGTTATTTTATTAAGCTTGTGTGATCTTGCACGTAATATTTGATCTCGAAAATTACACATCAAAAATCAAGTGTTTAAAAGACAAAATACTACTAACAAGAATGATGTTAGCTCCCATGATAATGTGAATTAGCAAATTATTCACTCTTCAACAAAATTAAGCATCTAGTTTTTGCAAAACTCCATGAAAATCCAAACCTAGTATAGGATTAATTGGTTACCAGGGTTAGATTATATTTATAATTAACTTAGTTGATAAAGAAACTCTTTAGCCGTGATGAACAAGCTATTATTGTTATGGATTCTAATGAAGCATGGATGCTCACAGATAGACTAATGGGACTTTCATAGACAGCTGAAGACATGAAAAAGATCTAACAAGAGAAGGTACATACCTGTCAGAGGCTTCATCACAGATGAAGTTTCCTTAAGGAGTAATTCTTCATTGATGAAAAACTAGAGTTAGTTAACAAACTATACTCAATGTATATGATTATAACAGACAAATACATGCATACATTAGAGGAAGCACAAAGAAAATCCCACACTTCATGTTGCTCTGCTACATTAGCAATCGATAAGAGATCCTGTTAAAGACAGAACATCAGCGCGGCAAGCAAGACAATTGATTGTGTAGCAGAAGGAATACGATTATCATACTTGAAGATACTTGTCTAGCTGAATGCAGCGTTGGTGAACAACATCTTCTGTACTTGAAGAGAATATCCTTTTCGGAGGCAAATGTAATGTATAATTGGGAATATCCTTAAGATGCCTATGCAATCTCACAAAGTTTCGATACTTGTACATTACATATCCCAGCAAAGGGATTAACTATAAGTGATCAAATCTGAGAACTTTCACATGGTCATGAAGCCAGTGCAGTTGCATGCAGGGATCTAAATCTCATTGGGTACCATATCAGGCGATGGCCTAGCTGTTAGTGTTTTTTAATTCAACTTTTTTAATACTGTCAGAATCAAATTGCATCATCAAAAATAACAACAAAAACCACCAGCATTTTTCCTTTTTGTGAATAGAAGAATAAAGAATCTGACTAGGACAGAAAGCCGTCTGGCTAAGTAGTTCATAATTGCAATTTAACACTGGTTACAAGACAAAGCAGCAATACATAGTCAACATAGTGACATGACCTACCTCCTTTTCACAAACCAAGTGGTGCCGTCAGCATCTGTAACAGCGATCAAGTAAATTGCAAAAGATTTCGAACCAAGTTTCTCAAAGTATGCTCCATATACCTGCAGCATCAAATATCTCTCATCATCTATCGCATAGCTTATCACGAGGAAACAGTAAATAAAGGTAGTCTGGAAATGCTCTGACAAGTTCAAGCCTTGATCAAGAAACAGATAATGTATCATATGAATCCTGTAAAGCTACTTTTTCTTGAATAATTATTATTTATTAGTCTTGTTCAGTGTATACAAGTTCAAATTCGGTAAATATCTGACATACCTGACATCTAAGCTTTGAAGCATGCAGTCCTTCACAACGTAATACAATGTCCATTTTGCTCATCAGGTTATGTACATTAAGTTTTTTACCATCTGCACTGTAGAACTCATCAATGATAGGTGTGCTGCCTTCACTTGTATACATGTCTTCCAGGTTTGACTGAACTGTAAAGGCAGGGGTGCTGTTTGATATTATGAGTTCATTTCCGTTTTCCACTTCATGCACAGAAGGTGTTCCTTTTGGAACCACCTCCATATTATGCTCTTGGGAATGGCTTAAAGCATCAATATTAAAACCAGTGGAGTAAGATTCCTGCATTGAAACATTTTCTTCTATTTGAGGATAATTTCCAGGCTTCTGTTTGGGTACTTCAGTCACCAACTCATATGGGCCACTTAAGTAGTTCGGAACTTCTGAAGCCTGAACTCCTAGAGAAGCTTTTTTCTGGATTTTATTTTTGTAGTTAATTCCACTAGTCAGCATGTTTTCAAGAGTTTCAGGCATAAGAACATCTGTTACTCTCTGGGTTGCAGCTTCAAATGGTTTAGCCCACTCACTATGTTGCATATGAGTTAATTCATCCTCAGTCGTGCTAGATAAAGAATCGTCTGAGCTACCTGTCTCTAGTACCTTGTCATGATCCAGTCGAGCCAACGATAAACTAGTCTCTTCTTTGTTCAAAGACGGTATTTTTCTCAAATTTGATTCACTGATTTGACCAAGTTCACTCGAAACTTGGTGTTCAGGGTTATGACCCCCCATGTTAGAGGACTCCCTTGACTCCTTGTTGTACGCAAGGAAGTACACATTAACTCATTAATATACCTGAGGGGGGATGTGAAATCATTAGATTCCAATGGGGAAAGTACACAAGGAAGTAGCAATTAAAAACCTACGTAAATGGATCATAGCATGAATTAGAATGGCAACCATTATAAGTAAACAGGAGCTCTCCAAAACAAAAGTTACAATAACATCTAACATAAGGAATAAACCCATACAGTAAGATCAATGTTTTAGAGTTACCTACACTTTTTAACTAGTTTTAACAATCTGATAGAATTGAATTATACGCTAGCTTTCTTGAGTAAGTTATTCATTACAATTTACAACGTTGGCCACTCACAATGTATTCGATACATTTGATCAAATAGTACACAATTAGATTGAAAGTCTCCATGCTCCATGACATTATTTGCTTCCTAATGCTTCAGGTAGACATATTTATTTATTTCAAAATTAATGTATTACAGCTCTCTAGTTATTGCCAACATGCTATTATCATGTAAAATATGTTATTGCCAACATGCTATTATCAGGCAAAATATTGCCAACATCAAAACCAGGTAGCCATCACTTTCTGCATAACATTGTGTGATGGGCCGATCCAGACTAAATATTCTTTACATGGATACGAAGCATAAACCAACTCTGTTCTTAGTAAAACAAACATAGAGAAATAGCATCTTACGAGGGACTTGCGAAATTCATAAGGGGTTGCACCACCAAACAAGTTATTTCTGCATAACATCGTGTGATGGGCCGATCCAAACCATCTGAGACTAAAAATTCTTTACATGGATAGGTAGCATTAACCAACTCTATTCTAAGTAAAAAAGAACATAGGGAAATAGCATCTTACGAGGGACTTGCGAAATTCATAAGGGGTTGCACCACCAAACAAGTTAAGAGTTCGCGAGTAATGCAGCGGACTAGAGGGCATTGAGCTTCCCTTGGTCTCAGCACAACCGCCAAAACTCCAGATATGAGCCGCTGAAGAACCTAAAATATATATCATAAAATATTAACCAAGAAACAAGGAAAAAATAGTAAGGCAAGTAATCCTTCTGAATTAGAACACTTCTACACCTTGTATTCACTCTCTGGTGATATCAAAGCAGGGTGAAGCTCCTTAGAGGCCAGGAGATGGTGTTTCAATCTTTCATCCCTTTCCTCAGAAGACAATGTTCCCATAACATCCGCACCAATAATGTCCTGGTTCCTTCTGAAGAGATCAAGGTTCTCGCCTATCAGGTTTGCTACATCCCTGGAGGGTCGCAGAAAGAAAGGTCACTTGCTCATCATAATAATTATTAAGCTTGCACCATTTTACAACTCTATCAAATTACACATATACAAGACTGAAAATACCTTGTCAACAGGTCAACAAGGTTTGATTCTTTGATTCTAGCAGATACTTCTCCAAGAAAATCCATGATTATAGCATGCATTAGTTCCGGTGCCTCTCTGTCAGGGGCAATTCCAGAATACCATAAATCCGTCACAAAATCATGTAAAAGTTTGTTGACAAAATCTTCAATAGCAGCTCCCACGGGTTTTTTCTATTTTTGTTCTAAAATAGAACTTAGATTCCTCGTTTGTTCTAGCGTTTTTTTTTGTTCCGGATTTGGGAGAGACGCATGACCCTCATGCGTCTCTTTTTAATGAGACGCATGACGATCATGCGTCTTTCATAGAGACGCATGAGGGTCATGCGTCTCTATTTTTTTTTCGTTTTTTTTTAACGACGCATGAAGGTCATGCGTCTTAGGTATAGACGCATCTCTCTCATGCGTCTGTTGTTTTTTAAAATATAATAGACGACGCATGAGCGTCATGCGTCTTAGGTAGAGACGCATGAGGCTCATGCGTCTCTATGTCGAATTAAATCAGTTCCGCGAGAGGCAGAAGGCAGAATACACGCGAGAGAGAATTCTGATAGGCGACTTCCGGCGATTCCTTGGCGATTTCTTAGCGAATCCGACGATTTCCTCTCTTTTTCCGGTAAGTTTCATTCAATCCTTCAACATTCCTTCCTTATTTGTTGTTAATTTGCATAGTTTGTTTAGATTTCCCCTAATTTTTGTAAATTAGGGTTTATAACAAATTGCTCAATTTTGTCCGATTTTTTGGTGTTTAGTTAATTGTAATGGATTTTAGTGGCTAAATTCATTCTATTGTATAGTTATTCATATATTAGAGATGCTTGGTGTTGTGATTTTGGTTGATATTGAAGAATAAAGTATAGGTTGAATTGCATATTTTAATTTAACCTTCTAATTTAGTAGCTATATGTAAATTAGGCCTTATAAAGCATGAATGGTGTTGAATTGGAGTGAATCAATCATTTGATTTATGATTTGTTGTTATTTTGAAGATGAATTTGAATGGATATGTAATTTGTGTTGTAATTTGTAATTGTTGTTTCGTGAATTTGTACTTAGATTAGATGGAGACTTCAAGTTCTAGTGAGCAATTATTATATGGACCCGAAGACCCGTCCTTGCTAAATTTACAGAAACATCACATTTCACATAAACTCATGAAAGAGGGCACAACCCAAGTATTTAAAGTCCGAAGGACAGAAAGCAAGACTTGGGACGTCGAAATTCACGAGAATGTTAGATATTGGCTTGACGTCTTTGGTTTCAAAGGCGTGATCGATTGTGGGAAGCCCATGAAGGTGGACAACGAGCTGATCACGGCGTTGATTGAGCGTTGGAGACCGGAGACGCACACTTTCCATCTACCGATCGGTGAGGCGACGATCACCTTGGAAGATGTGCAAGCCATTTGGGGCTTGAGGGCTGATGGTCGCGTTTTCACAGGGCGTGACTATCATGACAACTTTTCAGACTGGACCAGCAAGTGCCGCGATCTGTTGGGATGGATACCAGATACTTCCACAGAGACAAAGCAATGCGGTTTGCTGATGACCGCACTGATCAACCAGACAAGGATGCCTCTGGGTGATGACCTACCTATGTACGTATACATCCAAAGGGCACGTATCCATGCCCTAATTTTATTAGGAGGTCTCATTCTACCGGACACCACGGGGTGTAAGGTGCCATTTATGTGGTTGAATGGGCTTGGGGATCCAGAAGAGGTGAAGAATATTAGTTGGGGAAGTGCGGCATTGGCCTACCTTTATCATTATCTGTGCGAGGCTTCCATGGATAAGAGAAAAGAGTTGGGCGGGCCTATGATGCTTCTGCAGCTATGGGCGTGGGAAAGAATGCCCACATTGAGGCCTGCGTTCATTGGACCAGTTGTACACGAGCCATATACACCATGTGGCGCCAGGTATATATCTAAATATTTATTTATTAATTTATATTGGATTATTTGCTTACATCAAATATATGTATAGGTGGAAAGGAACAACGCAGATAGGAAATGCTCCTAGACATTCGGTTGAGCATTATCGTGACCAAATATCTCTGATTAGACCTGGCCAGGTGAGTATTATTTCGGTTTAGACTTCATTTATGAACTTATTACGGAATTATTCAGTGGCATTTGCATTGCTGTTTTGTAGTTTATCTGGACGCCATACGCACATTGCATACTGCCTGACTACTGCAATGATGTGACTGGATGCTCTCTGTGCGAGACCTACTTGGTATGTTGGGCCTATGTCGAGGCCCATGAGCCTGGACGAGTGCGACGACAGTTCAATCGGTACCAGGATATACCGCAGAATGTAGACAGGATGCTAAGGAACGCCGATCATTTAGGCAAAAATGATCGGCGTGGTAAGAAGGGCAACAACTGGGCAACCACGCATCAGTTCTACATTGGGGAGTGGGACATGAGGTACGAAAGGTTCCAAGCTGCCGAATACGCCGCACCAATGTCTTTGGATATTCCCATGCGCCCGAGTTATATGGCGTGGTATAACAGAATTACAGTGACGTACATGACTCGGCCTGGGGCACGGGCCACTGCTGGGATGAATGAGTCGGCTGCTTCGATGCGACTATTTGTAAGTTTGTTATATTAAACTTTATGCTTTCATGTGATATAGATTGTTTCTTATTGATATTGGTATCATTTTTTGTCTAGGTTGAGGCTTTTCAGAGGGTTTTCCATTTAACTACGGAAGACGAAATGGACCCCCGAGTGCGCCAGATTCGAGAAATTGTTAGGACTACCCTCGAAGATACGAACAACGGTGATGTCATGGAGTACCCCGCTTCTCAACATCAGGATGTGGTCATGCCGTACCAAGAAGAAGTAGTTCCACGGCGTCGTGGAGCGCGTGGTGTTCGGACTGGGGGACACGGCTACACAAAGCAGTTTAGGATGTCTCAGGCGCCTCCCGATTATGTAGCACCAGAGGCGCAGTATCAAGAGCATGACCCACCCCAGTGGTATTCACACCCGACGCATGAGTCTCAGTCGCAGTGGGACCGTCCACTGCATTCTCCAAGCCAGCCTGAGCCCGATTGGAATCGTCGCCCATATTCACAAAGCCAAGACATGTCGCAATGGAGTGGGGCCCGAGCGTCGGTCGATTCATTCTTCCAGAATTATCAGGTCATGCCTCCTGTACAAGCTGAAGAAGAAGACGATGATGAAGAAGAAGATGACAACATTGTCGAGGCACATGAGGAAGAAGACGTTGTTCATAGCATCCATGGCCAACCTCGTCCAGCTGCGGAGGGTTCATCACGCAGCGGGGTTGGGAAGCTCGTGAGCAAAGTGTACAAGAGACTATCTTCGAGGAAGAACAAGGGGATTGAACCGGCTAAGTACACTCCGTCGTCGTATAAGTAGCATGAAGAATGATGGTAGAATTGCTCGGATTGATTGAACTGATTGCAACATTGTTGCATATGATATGATATTTGGATATCTACGTTATTGTTTGGTGCTCAAATTCATGTTAATGTTTCTATGTTGGTGAATTAATCATGTTTCTATTCTATTGAAAAGTCTTAATTGAATATTAATATATTACTATTAATGAATAACTAAATAGTTTATTAATTATGTGTTATAAATATAATTAAAGTAGGTAAATGTGAAAATAATCCGAAAACGCCCGATCGGGCGTTTTCGGATTATTTTCACATTTACCTACTTTAATTATTCAGTGGAGTTGAGACAAATAATTTCCATTTTCCAATAGTCCGAAACACAAGTTTAGATTTAATTGGCAGATACACAGAAACAACGTTTCATAGAAACTACACAAAACAAATTAACTACAGTGTCGGATTATTTTCACATTTACCTACTTTAATTATTCAGTGGAGTTGAGACAAATAATTTCCATTTTCCAATAGTCCGAAACACAAGTTTAGATTTAATTGGCAGATACACAGAAACAACGTTTCATAGAAACTACACAAAACAAATTAACTACAGTGCTAGTGACATATAGAACAAACTACAATTCATCATAACACATCTCTTCTCCTGCTAAGTCCTCTTTGTCTCAAGCCCCTAAACAAAATAAAAACAAAGAAAGTTATCTTCTTACTTCATGCATACAAAGGTAAATTAAATATATAAAATCAATAATTGAGAAGGAAAAATACCTGCACTGCAGATGTCAACAATTTAGTCGGTGAGGATCCTACATAACACGACCAACTGTGCAATTTCTACGGTCATGGCCCTCTACACCGCAATTCCTGCACTTGCGGGGAGCTCTCGGTTCATCTTCCTCGCGGACATCCATTTGATTAGGAATCCTCCTTGTTCTGCCTCGTCCACGCTTTCGCGGAAGCAACTGCTCTGGTGTGATACATAATTTCCATCCAGGATTTGCCCAATAGTCTTCGTGTCTTGGTGCTTGAAATGAGACAACATAGTACTGTGCTTCCCACCTAGCTTTATGGTTGTGTTTATCAATGAGTTCAAACATAGAGTTACCTCGATCTCTGGCAACAGTGCACGCATGGGAACAAGGAACTCTCCACATCTGCCACTTCCCACAACTGCACTTTGAATCCATAAACTCGACGTCTTGTCTGTTATTGCCCTTTGCCTGTCCCTTTTCAACACGGGGACGACTTCGAACTTGGTAATGACCTTTTTCTCGGTCAAGTACTGAACAGTAATGCATTTGCCCCTTTGCATCATACGCAGCAAGTTTGTCCCTCGCCCACGGGGTCAACCGACCTTCGGTATGTTGTATTTCTGTCTTTCTCTCTGCCCACCATTCCACTGTTCTCCAAAATGTCAGATCAACCAAAGCTCTAATAGGTAGCTCTCTTATACCTCTCAACACGTTGTTGTAGCTCTCTGACATGTTTGTTGAGGGCACCCCCCATCTCAGTTCATCATCGTAACAAAGAGACCAGTTCTCTTGTTTGGCTTTGTTGAGCTCGTGTATCGCAACAAGACTTTCCTCCCGTAGTGCACGTCGCCGTCGCACGTACTTGCGTACTTGAGTTGTGACACCCAATGCCCATATCATGCCTTTCGCTTTACCTCCCTTACCCTTAAGTTTAGTCAAGATATTTTTCCTCACATGGATCAAACAAAATTTGTGGTGACATATCGGCGGCTTTTTCCATTCATCAGAACGCATAGCCTTTAGGATTCCTTTATGCCTATCCGAAATGATGCACACCTCCCTTTCGTACTTCACCACATGGATTCTGACATGATCCAAAAACCACTCCCAGCTGTCGCCAGTTTCTTCATCGACAACAGCATATGCAACAGGCAGACATCTCTTGTTAGCATCAACACCACAAGCAACAAGAAGCTTACCTTTAAATCTTCCTCGAAGGTGAGTCCCGTCTATTGTTAAAACGGGTTGGCACTCCTGGAAAGCATGTATAGCAGGCCCAAGTGCCCAGAACACATAATAGAAGACTTTAGTACGGCCCTGGCTCAACAACTCGTTGTGCCTCCACTCAACGATTGTGCCTGGATTCCTATACTGCAGTTCAAGCATGTAGCCTGGCAAATCCCTAAATGACTCCTCACATCCACCAAATACAATCTCTAAAGCCCTTCTCCGTGCATACCATGCCTTCTTATAACTGATTACCACATGAAATTTGTCATGAACAAAATTTCTTACGGCTGCGGCACTGAACTGGGCATTTTTAAGCAACTGATGTCGAATACACAAAGCAATCATTGGTGATGAAAAGTTAGCATGTCCTCTATCATTACGATGGCCTTCACAACTATGTCGTCCACACCACTTCCTAATCTCCCACATATCATCATGGGCCATGTGTGTAACAGAAACTTTCCACCGACATTCATTCACTTTATCAGCGTCGGTCTCGCTGATAATAGTTGTCCCATCTTCTGTCCTCCCTGCCGGATATTTGCACACGGCATGCCACCTTCTTACTTTGCTCTCAACCACCCTAAATTGCCGGTGTTGCCTCAAACTCCACATAGTAATAGCAGTCTTCACATGCAGTTTGCTATCAAATTTTGTTCCCGCATTAATCCGATATGGGTGTTCTTCATCCCAGTACATGGTACTGCGTTCATTACCAACTTCAGGTACCTCAGAAGGACCACTAGGCAGTCTGCGAAAATATTTCAACCCGGTGTGAACGTATTCTGGAAGTGGTTGTTCACCTTGCACGACGGGTTTATACACTACCTCCTCATCACTAGAGTCAGCACCAGAATCATCACTTAAAATCTCATCAGACGAGGATGACGACAATTCTGGATCATCAAGGTCTCTTCGTACAACATGAACATCATCATGCTCTTCTACATTCTCTTGAGTATTCAATCCAACATCAGCAGCATCTGCAACATCTGTTTGCTCATTCATACCGCAATCCATGCTCAAAGGTTCAAACCTCGTAGATGATCCAACACCATGATCAACAATTGGTGGGATGAAGGCATTTCCAACATACGAATACTCAACAAATAATTCAATATGTCGAGTAGAATTTAGAGCCGCATTGAACATATAAAACACACTTTGATCACTGTCAACCGCAGTACATACATAACTCGTACCGGTACCCAAGAAACAATGCCTCCAAGATATTTCGATGAAGTGTTGGTTTGAATCTATTCTTATCTTAACACATATCATTGCAACTAATTCAGATAATGAGACACATGAATCCAATACGATGGAAGCTCTCGCACGAGGAGGATCATAACAAATACCCACTTGAGGAAGTTGATATATTCTACCACCCCAATATAAACTCACGTATACTTGTATGATTTCTGCAAAAATATATATACAAACCAACAACAATTAAAGACAATTTTTTTCATTAAACCCTAATATAGTAAGTATACAAAAGATTTATCAAAACCCTAATAATATGCAAATAAACAACAAATACGAGAACAATGTTGAAAAATTGAAGGAAACTTACCGAAATATGAAGGGAATCGCCAAGAAATCGCCAAGGAAATCGCACGGGTTGTCTTCCTCTCTTTCTCTCGCGTATTCTGCCTATTCTGCCGTGGGAACTGATTTAAGCAAGTTAGAGACGCATGTGCCTCATGCGTCTCTACCTAAGACGCATGACGCTCATGCGTCGTCTATTATATTTTAAAAAACAACAGACGCATGAGAGAGATGCGTCTATACCTAAGACGCATGACCTTCATGCGTCGTTAAAAAAAACGAAAAAAAAATAGAGACGCATGACCCTCATGCGTCTCTATGAAAGACGCATGACGATCATGCGTCTCATTAAAAAGAGACGCATGAGGGTCATGCGTCTCTCCCAAATCCGGAACAAAAAAAAACACTAGAACAAACGAGGAATCTAAGTTCTATTTTAGAACAAAAATAGAAAAAACCCCAGCTCCCACAAGAGGCGAATCTACTTTTCTTTTCCACTTTTTGGGGTTGGCGGAGTAGTGAGCCAAGAATCGTTTACTGATAGCTGCTTATTTTCTAAGTGTGATAAGTACGATGCTGTCCTGTTATTCCGAACCTTCCATCGGAATTCCACCTCATTTAACAGAAGTCTCAGTCCAGAGATCAAGAGTATGGCTATGGGAATATTCATTAGCATTGATTTGCTACTATCCGCAAGTAACAATACAATGCAGCTCACTTAGTTGCAGGAAAACAAAAGAGCGTAGCACAGAAGAACTAAAACACGCATTGAGTTATCTTACAAGCATATAAAAAAACATGATCAAATGAATCAAAACTCAATCGCACAATGGACAAACCGATGCAAGATCATGAAATTAAAGAAAAGTGGAAAGGAATTCAAATACTTACGCGTCAAGAAGTAAGACACTGCGAATATGCAGAGAGTCCACCACACAACTCGAAGCTTAGCTTCTTCAATAAGATGCTGTATACTCTCCATCGCTTTACTCATGATTTGCAAACCCTAAAATCTCCTGTTCTCTCAACTACAAGTGAATTTAATGATTGAGAAACTACTGAATGACCTAAACACAGCGTCAGAATCCAAAAGTAATCTTTCTGAAATGCACAAACGATTCCACCAGTTTTTCTTCGAATTTTGGATGACAAGAAAACAATATTGAAGCATTTCCTGAATCCAAACTGCGAGTAACTATGAGTCTGTAACAGTCACAAATTAAAGAGGGGAAAAGAATCTCAACTCAATTTACTTAATTGATATGCCAGCTGGAGGGTCACATCAGCCTAAACCGAAAATGAGAGAAGGAAAGTTGAGGGGTCTAAATGCAAAGGAGATAGAAGGGAAACAAATTGGGTATAAATGCAGAGACTCTCTTCTTCAACAGAGTCGAGAAAAATAGCGTGTGAGCTTGCAAGCTGTGGTCATCGTGAGAATCCGGTGATTCTCCGTTGAATGTATCGTGTTCATCTTATCATTGTATCTTTGATTTCCATTTACATTTGAAGTTCCATTTGTGTAATACTCATCATCAATGCAGTTCCTATTCATCTGTTCTATCGATTTGTGTATTTGATTTTGGTTTAAGTTGCATCAAATCATGGAGATAGTAATCGATTGGAGCTCTTCGTGTGGTGTCGTCTCTGATACCAGAAAAAGGATGCAACAAATTGTATCAGAGCTAACGTTCCTCGGACAATGATGTCGCTGATGCCATTGGCAGAGCCGGAGAAGAGAGAATTGGAGTGAGAGAGTCGATGGGGGCAGCGGAAGCTGGAATCGCAGCCTGAATCACAGCAATTCAAGGCTCGATGGGAGAAAATGATGCAACAACTCTGAAATATGATTGTTCCAAAGCCGAGTGGAGAAGTTGCAGTGGCGGATAAGGAATTCAACTTTGAATCACATGTGGAAGAAGTAGATCTGTAGTACGAGGCGAGGCGGCAACAATCAGAGGCTCGATTTCACGAGCGGATGGCAGACACTGACCCTCATACGTTCGTACCTCTGCCCCAAGTTGAAGGGCAGGGATCCGTCCGCCTTGAATCTCATGATGGAGAATGGATTGTGCAACGATCAACATCAGCGACAGACGAACACGCCGATAGCCATGAATCGCATGAGAAAGAAGGAGAGCCTATTGGGGAGTTGTTCTTGAGTTGCAACATCACTGATCATCATCCATTGGAGGTAGTGCTGACTCCACGGCAGAAAACAGAGGAGTTGGAGCTATCCATACCTTTACCGCACAACTGTAATTTAGAGAAGGTGAACGACATTGATTCGGAGCCTTGCGTTTTGAGCTCATACCTAGAATCAAAAGACTACATAAGGGTGGAGAACTCTAGGAAGGAATCGGTGGAATTTGGAGCACAAAATCAAGGAATCCTCATTCTACCACCTACTCGAGAAAATGCTCAACTGAAAGAGCTTGTTGTAAGTTTGCCTACCCAGTTTATTGTAATTTTGCATCGAAGTGGCTGTTGGAATGTGATCATAAGCCCAAGGTGAAAATGAAGTGTAGGGTTGATTGTGTTGAGTTCTACTCCAAATTCAGTCACCATTGTAATAGTGTCAGCCTGGGATTGTTGTGGAGATGTGCAAGCAAGTTGGAAGCAAGTATTTCATTGGTGACATCAATTTTCAGTCAGGATTATTTCTCTGAGGTATTTGATACTGATTCTTCTAGACATGGAATGGATTCCATAGGTGGTGTAGTTGAGCAACTTAGTGGTGTTGTGGAGGAAGAATCGATGATATTAAGGAAGGATGCTATTGGTAATTTTGAAGAGTTTGGGAACTATAGCAAATTTTCATTGCAATTTTGTCTTGATGCAAAGGCTGGTGGTGGAAAAATCGACCATGGTCAGGTGAAGAAGGGAGGCATGGAATTAGAGCAGAATCAACTCCAGAGAATTGAACGCCTATCTCATGCTCGAAAAAATGCCACAGTGAAGAAGCTAACTGTGGTTTTACCTATCTCAGCCGGTTATAGTTTGTCACTGTCGTGGCTGCTCAATTGGTTTCCGAGGCCTAAGGTGAAGATGAAAACGAAGGAGGTGGAACTAAGAGACCTAATTTCTACCCTTACACAAGAGTTGGGAGAAGAGATACAGTTTGTGGATGATGCATCAAGATTTTTGAGTGACAAGATTACTGGAGCAATAGTTAAAGTTCCTGCATATTTAAATGACTCTCAAAGGATTTCCACAGAGGATGTTAGTTCATTGTCCTATGGTTTTGAAATAAAAACTTTTACACCGAAGGATGTGCAGGAGCCGGAGCAAGATGGAAAAGATAATAGGGATATTTTCATCTTAGAAATTGGAATTTTAGTAGGCAAGAAACATGGTGGTAAAAGAGAGGAAGATCCATTGCATGGAGATATGTCATTTGATAGATGTCTCTGTATTGATGAAGGTATAGAACAGTTGGAGCAATTGGGATCATTGTGCAATAACTATGTGTGTCAAGGGAGATTTTATATTGATGAAGGACTAGAACGAGTGGAGAAATTGGAGACACTATTTGTTAAAGTTGATCACTTGTTTCGTTATAATTTTCAGCTCAAGCCCTTGTGGATTTGGTCCGTATCAGATTCTGGACGAAAACGGGACCATGGCTTGAGAGCTCCCTTATTCGTACCTTCCATTTAGGATGCTTACATTTCGCTCTATTCTTGCTGACAATGACTTGTTTCCTTCCTTCCTTGAGGACAAGGAAGCTCACTGGGGGGGAGTGTTGATACGATCACAATTGCATGGCTTATAGGGGAGATGAAGCTTACAGAGTATGTTGGCAGAGCTTGGCTAAAGAACTGGAGACGGGTGAATCTACATTGAGACTGACACACAATTGCTTGCTGATAATAGCATTTGATGTATTGATGATAGTGTTAAGGTGGATACGAGAGAGATCAGTGGTTCGTTTGCTGGAGGCTTCGGTTAGGAGCAATGGACAGATCATATCAGCGAGCAAGGCAGCTGGTGAGAGGGAACAAGTCTTGTGCTTGAAGAGGTTGTTGGTTGTGCAAGGTCATTACCTTTCATGGGAGTGGTTGTTCGCTTGGTTCCCTAGGCGGCCAATGGTAAAGAAGGTCGAGAGGCTTGTCTCCATGATTCCTTGCGGACAAAGGATTTAAGGGGGATGGATTGTTACGGTCACAAATTAAAGAGGGGAAAAGAAGCTCAACTCAATTGACTTAATTGATATGCCAGCTGGAGGGCCACATCAGCCTAAACAGAAAATGAGAGAGAAGGAAAGTTGAGGGGTCTAAATGCAAAGGAGAGAGAAGGGAAATAAATTGAGTATAAATGCAGAGACTCTCTTCTTCAACAGAGTCGGGAAAAATAGCGTGTGAGCTTGCAAGCTGTGGTCATCGTGAGAATCCGGTGATTCTCCGTTAAATGTACCGTGTTCATCTTATCATTGTATCTTTGATTTCCATTTACATTTGAAGTTCCATTTGTGTAATACTCATCATCAATGCAGTTCCTATTCATCCGTTCTATCGATTTGTGTATTTGATTTTGGTTTAAGTTGCATCAAATCATAGAGGTAGTGATCGATTGGAGCTCTTCGTGTGATGTCGTCTCTGATACCAGAAAAAGAGGATGCAACAGAGTCGGATGATTTCTCCTAGCTTCTCTCTCTTTCTTGTTCTAGTCTTGGCTGCCAGTTTGTGAATGAGAGGGAGAAAAAGGAAATTCCTGGGGACTGTTATAACCGTCGGGGCTGAATTGATGATTTTACCCTTGAGGTGGTTAGCTCTGTTAACTAGCAATTAGTAGTCACTTAGATCCAGATTGAGCCACGTAGGCTTTTAATCCAAGGGTTCAAAATTTCCATTTGATATACTAGTATAAAACCAGATTTCTGATTTTCTAATATTCCCAGTCATAGCTAAACAAACTTCGTCTTGAACATTTTCAGTGGCTTGTTTTCTAGTTTGTATACATTTCAATTTTCATGGACATATTGAGACAGCGATCCGTAAAATTGAAGGTATGTCTGAATTCCATCTCTCAAATCAGTTTTTTCATCTTCTATGGGGGACGCGAAACTGATTTGACAAATGGGGTTCAGTCACATCTTTCAATCGGAGCCAAATCGATTTAAGAGATGGAGCTCAGCTAAATCTTCGCTTCAATTGAGCAATCTGAAGGTGATGGGAGGTATTTACATTTTCATCCAGATTAAGTTTGGCTATTTTCTCGAACGAGGAAGCGGAGCTAGTTCGTGTGTGCTCTGATTAAATAGCTAATCATCTGCGTTTTCTTCTCGTTCATTATTTCAATTTAGAGCTGAGAGACGTTGAAATGCTGATTTAGCCCATGATTATGTGAGATGTGGAAATTTTGGTTTTTGGCGAAATATCAAATAATTTTATACCGCAATTATCATTTTTTACGTAGTATCCAGTGCAGACAAACAATTTCCCGTTCCATCTCTATGTAGATGCTATACTAGGTGAAATTTTGTGTGTTGAGCATTTTCTGTACATTTGAGGAGAAAGTTTGCATATTTTTTAATTAGAAATACATCAAGACTGTGCTTTGGCTGGCTTCTGGCAAATTTAATGTCAGTGACTGAATGTTCAATCACTAATTCTGTAGCCCAGTTGTTAAGGCCACTTGTTCTTTATAATTTGCTCAACAATATAATACTAGCATTCATTGAAAAATCTTGTGTTGTGATGTGATTATTACTTTGTTAGCAAGAATGTCATCACAATTCAAGTATCTTTTTCTTCCTTTCCCCTTTCAGTAATTGCAAAGAAACTCTAGAGTCAAGATCACAAAGGAGCCACTCCTGCATCTGTAAGATTGTTAAATGAGGATTTTGCAGAAGGTAACTGCCCCTTTACAAACACATGATCAATCAAGTAATCTTTTTCTAATATTTCACTGTGGAATTTGCTAGGAAAGCCAACTGAAAATAGCAATCATATATAAACAACTCACTTTACATGTAACTTAAATGGCTTTGGATAGATGAAAACGCTTCTCATTGAGCTTGAGGTCATTTCTTGTCATCCCATGAAGAATGAACATCTACTTTCCAATCTTGAGTAGCCTTCTTCATCTGCTCTGCACATGAAGGATCGCAGTCGATTAGCTTAATCCCTCCAAGAAAGCCTCCAAATTCCCCATGAATCCTTTCCAGATTGTAACAGTGTTTCATGGTCAGTGTTTCAAGGTCATCAAAGCTTCCCCGTCCGATTTTCCAGTCCTCCAGATCAGTGTCTTCAATAATAAGAAATGTAAGAAAACTGAATGCACCCTCTTCTACTTCCCACTCTGGACCTTGAAAAGCATAGCTTCGCAATTTGAGCACCTGAAGGCACGGCAGTGAAGAAATCTTGCTCGTTTCTTTCCAGGGATAGCCCATCCCGCTCAAGCTCAACTTTGTCAAATTTCGCGGGAAAATGGACATTGGAGCGAGCACGGGAACAACCACCTCAGGATTTGTTATGACACATTTGAGTGATCTTAGGTTGGTGAGATGGGGAATATGATCAAACACGCTTAAGGGGCTACCAATATCATCATCTTCCAAACTAATCTGGATTCCTAATTTCTTCAGATTAGGAACTGATCTTAAAACGGCCTCATTGCAACTCTCAGCACTTACACCTGAAAGAATCAACAAGCTTTCCAAGGAAGCGCCGCAAGGATCTGGCAAGTCACTGCCAATGACCTGAAGTTGCTTCAGTTCCTTCATATCCCATATCTCCTTAGGCAGGTGCAACGGGCCTTCACTGGACTTGATGCTCAAATGTTGATGGACAATCAAGAACTCAAGGCTTGAGAGTTGGGATATCGAAGAAGGGAGCTCCCTGTTCAAAGTGAGGGCTAGGTATCTTAGTTGAACTAATTCCAGAACCTCCATTGGGAACTCGTAGAAACGGATTGTAAGAGCATCAAGTTTCCGAAGCAATCCCAAACCAGAACATATTGGCACTTGGTATTTCTGATATGGCCCATAACACAGGAGGGAATGTACAGTTGATGCACACTTCTCCTCCACTGATTCACACACTTCTCTGATGCCAAATAGAATGTTGTTGTGGAAGGATAGCCTGCATTGGCTTTCAACTCCTTCATCGAAAGCATCATTGCTAGTTTTCAAGACATATGAAAACTTGATCTTAGTAGCTTCTTGGTTAGACAAGTGCCATAGAGAAGAATGCAGACCACACTTTTTAATCTGTTTAGCGCCTAGTCGCCCGGAATCATCTAGGGTGGTTTGGTGGACCATGACAAGGCTATTTGAAACAAGCTCATCCAAACACTTCTCTGCAGTAGGATATAGAGATTCATCTGCATTTTCTTCAAGAAATCCGTCTACACTCCACATGTTCATGAGCTTGGATCGTGATAGGTGATAATTCCGAGGGAAAACTCCCATGTAGAGAAAACACATTTGCAGAAGGCGAGGTAAGTACTTGTAACTTGGAAGTAACACCTTTGATATATCATCATATGCATCCATGAAAATAGGATGATTCTTATGAGCTGCAATCTCACCCCAGCATTCCACAGTCTTCTCCTCTTCGGCTAACAGGTTAGCAACCGCGACAATCATGAGAGGTAATCCATCACATTTCTTTGCGATTTTCTTCCCAATCTTCTCGAGTTGGAAAGAGCACGGCTCTTCACCAAACACCTTCTCACGGAGAAGATCCCAACTTTCTTCATCGTTCAACAATCTCACCCTCATCCCATCCGTGGAAAGCCTAGAACCATAATCATCCAACTGCTGCAGCCTTGTAGTGAAGATGACTTGGCTTCCATTTGTCTCGTCGTGTAGAGAACTTTTCAGTTCATTTCTCTCGTATCGAAACGAAGGATGCAGGTGATACATCATGTATCTGTCCCACACATCATCCAGCACAATGAGGTATCTCTTATCCTTCAAACTCTCTTTCAACCGCATAGCTATTACATCTTCATCTCCTTCCACAACGGTCTCACCATTCAACTCTGCCAGAATTCGCCTTGGAATCTCCTTGAATCGGCATTCTTTGCCTACTGTCACCCACACACGACAGTCGAAGTGTTCCTCCATTTTCGGATCATCGAGAAGCTTACTAGCAAGAGAAGTTTTGCCGATGCCAGCCATCCCAACTAGGGCAGTTACCTGCGTGCTCTTCAACCAACTGATTCTGAGCCTATGTTTGAGTTTATTGAAATCGTAAACTAATCCGACCATCTTTTCAGCGCAATGAACATCACCTTCATCTTCTTCATCCTCCTTGGGCGGAGAGTTGTACAATTGTTGGACGTATTTCTCCCCCATCGATTTCAATTGAACCAATCCTTGATTTATTTTCTGTATAATCTGCTCTTCAGATTGTTCCGCAATTTGTTTGACCTCATTATTTAACCTAGATACTTCATATTTGAATGTAGTATCTGCTCTGCTCCAAGGTATAAATCTTTTGGTGATTTGTTGCAAGGAATCCATTTCTTTGATTGCGAATTGCAAGATTTCCCGAGATGGAGCAGCAAGCGAATTCCCATGAGAGGTTAGAAGATCCTCAATCTCGCGCTTGAGAAAATTGACCGCTGCAAAAGACATCTTATGTTCCTCTCTCTAGCTCAGGGTGAATGATGATGATGATGAAGAAGAAGAACGAAAAATAGTGAATACAGTCAACTCAATAATAGTTAGAGCATCCATGGTTTTGGACAAGCAATAGCACATCCATAGCCTAGCCACAAACTCCGCCGGTCACATCAGCAGCCCTAAAAACTCCTCCTGCCAAAGCAACTGGACAAGCAATAGCTCAGCCACAATAAACAAAATTATAAAAATAAATAATTAATAATCACACAAAATACGGAATTAAATTTTCGACACAGATACGGGAATACTCAATAATAATATTAAAATTTTAAAAAGTACATTAATTAAAAAAAGTACATTAATTTTAAAAAAATTTCATAAATAAAAAAAATCCTCCTCCACACACGAGCCCCCCGCCTCCGCCTCACTCCTCGCCGTCGTCGCCGCTATCCGGGACCCCCAAATCTGCGGCATCTGAGCCCGCGTCTGAGGCCTCCACCTGTGCCGCGGCGGAGGTTAAATCGGCCTGCATACTCACGAGCATCGCGTGGAGAAAACTCTTCTCCTCGGGGTCGGTTGCCGCCCTTCATTCAGCTAAGACCTTCCACATCTGAGAACGCGTTTGTTGACGACTCGCCGACCAGCCAGTTGCGACGACTCGCCGACTAGCCTCTTCCACTTCTTCTTCTTTGGCGCACCCCGACCCCGCCCTACTCCCCCGTTTGAACGGGAGTGTCCGCATCCCCGAGATCTATCCCTAACTCCTCTAAGGAGAAAGTATTACACCCAGTGAACTGCGTCTCCGCTGGGGTCGATGTGTGCGAAGAAGCAGTCACAAAATCAAAACTGGGGCGATAGACGTTGTCCCCCTCGGCGTCCCCTGCATCCCCGGGTACCCCGGCATCATCTGCATCCCAGGTGCCCACCCCGGCATCATCTGCATCCCGGGTTGCATCCCCGGTACTAGTGTTGCCCACGGTTCCAAAACCGGCGGTTTCAAGACAACGGATAATTTAAATTGAAATAAGACGAATAAGGTGAAAATTATATCAATTTTATTGAATTTGAGTTGTAACGGACAACTATACATTACAATTTACAATACATATACAAGTATACAACATACAACAATGTAATATAATTTACAAGTGTCGTCGGAACGTAAATAAAAAAATGAAATGGGGGGATAATGGATGAATTTGAATTCAAAATCAAAATTAAAAAAAAATTGAATTTCGGAAAACCGGCGGTTTTGGCGAAAAACCGTCGGAACCGCCGGTTCAGTGAACAAACCGTTTGCCTCGTGTTCCGCACCGGAACCGAAAACCGCAGGTTTTCGCGATTAACCACCGGTTTCCGGTCCAAAAACCGTCGGTTTTGCCGACAAAACCGGCTGAAAAAGCTGCCCCCGCTGCCGCCTCGGTTTTCTCACCGGAACCGTGAAACCGGCGGTTTGGTGACGGTTTTGGTTCCAAAAATCTTGAACCGGAACCGGACCGCGGTTCCAAATGCGACGGTTCCGGTTCGAAAAAATTGTCACGGTTCCGGTTCGGCGGTTAACCGCTGGAAACGGAACCGGTGGGCATCTCTACCCGGTACCCCCTGCCCGCCCGGCATCGCTGGCCCTGCATCGCCGGCCCCCCCGGCATCCCCTGCCATCCCGGCACACCACCCCTGGGCATCATCTGCTGCCAAGGGTACATGTTGTAGTACCTGACCATCGGACCCCATCCACCTCCCACGGGTACCGTGGGGGTTTGAGACCCGCTCGTCCCTGGAGTAGGCTCGTTGTTGTGCTCCATTTCGCGTTGTTGCTCTTGTACAAAAATTAAGATAGAGAGAGTACTTGTTATAACAAGTGTTGCAAATGAAAATGACGTGCAAGTCGCATATATATAGTGTTTCGAAAATTAAATTTTAAAAAAAATCCGCTTGCAGATTGCTCGCCGATCGGGAGCCTGCAATGGCGGCCAGCTGATCGGCCAGCGCTTCGGCCAGCGCGAGGGAATCGGCGTGTGCTCGCCGTTTTTCTTGCCGATTTGGCGCTCGCCGGCTGCAATGGTTCGGCGAGCAGACCGGCGAGCGCCAGGGATCGGCTAGCCGGTGGGCTCGCCGCCATTGCGGATGCTCTAACGGATGGCCAGCTTTGCTTTCTCCATATTATTAATTGCATTATTGAATTTGATGAATGAATCTAAAAAAACATCACTAATTTTGTCCAAATTGATACGCCATCTTCTTTTAATTAGGTGGATGTATATTTTGCTTTTTAATGGATCTCATTTCAAAGCTTCTAATATGCAATTGATTTAATGAATGCGATTAACAAAATTAATATCCCAAAATATATTTGAATTATTTAACTTTGTGTTTGGATGAATGATCAATAGAACTCTCATATTTGGTCAAGTGTGTCTTACAGTTTCTCTTCAAATTTTACATCACTTCAGGTTGAATTAGTTTTTGAAAATGTTTGTTGTATTTCTACTTTTTTACCTTCTGTGATGGGGAACTCAAGTTATCCATAGATGATATACCTTTTGCTTTCGACTCATTTTTTCATAAATTGAGGTAATAACATCATTTTTCAATTTTTATCAAATTAGAGACACTCAACTTTTTACGACGACCGAAAAATAACGGTGAAAGTATTTTATAAGGAAATCTAATATTTACTCGCTGTATAGTAGTAACAAATTACACGTTATATCCACAGTTACACACATACAAATATTGCTTCAAAATAAGAATAATTTTTAAACATGAGAGTATAAAACACAAATATCTCAAAGAAAACAAACATGGTTATAAATTAGGGAGTCATGACTTCAGCTTCTTATCAAGCCATGAATAGTGAATATAAATACTGGGGTCATAAAATTTCAGTTGAGAGGAGTAACCATGTATCATTTGCCTCAGACATGTCTCCACTAAAGGGTTGCTGTCAACAACTTCAATTTTTCCAAAATTATGACCAAATCTTCCATGAATCTCTTCCAACAAATGGCAATGTTTTATGCTCAGATAGTAGAGTTTTGGGCAGCCTCCTTCTCTCACTTCCCACTCCACCAAATCAGTGTCTTCAATCACGAGATACCCAAGTTTTGCAAATCTTTTCTCTTCTACTATCCATGTCCGACCTTGAAAGGCATAGCACCGCAACTTGAGTACTTCAAGATTCGGCAATGATCCAATCACACTCATATCTTCCCAAGAATATCCCAACCCACTCAAATGTAGCTTCTTAAGAACTGTCAACGATGTTGGAAGAGGATGCGGATGCGGATGGAAAAGTGTTTCTGTCATTAGGTCAGGATTCACGACTACACATTTGAGTATCTGCAGTTTTTTGAGATGGGAAATTTGATCAAGAAAACTCAATGCCTCAGCAGCATCAGGCTCCGACTCAAGTTGAATTCCTAACTTCCTTAGATTAGGAATGGCTTCAAAAATCACCTTTGTGCAACAAAGAGCGCTCACATCTAAAAGTGTTGAGAGGTTTGGTAAGGAAGCGCCACAAGGATCTCGTAGATCGCTTCCCACAACCTGTAGATGCTTCAGTTCCTTCATATGCCATATCTCCATAGGCATGTACGATGGAGCCTCAAAAGGCTTGATGCTAAGATGTTGGGATATAATCAAGAACTGAAGGTTCCAAAGTTTGGATATAGAAGAAGGGAGATCCCCATCACAAGTGAGGGCGAGGTACCTCAACTGAACCAGTTTCACTACCTCAATCGGGAACTCATAGAAACGGATTGTAAGAGCATCCACCACCCTCAACAACCTCAAGCCTAAACAAACGGGAACTTGATAACGACAGAATGGGCCAAAACATAAGAGAGAACGAGCGGTTGATGCACAACTATCCTCAATCAAGTTACGAACATCTTTGATGGCAAATAAAATGTTATTATGGATGACCAGTCGCCGTTGGCCTTCTATACCTTCTTCAAGATCACCACCACACTTATGTAACATATGGAAGAACTTGTTTTTCTTAGCTTCCGTTTTGCATAAATGCCACACAGAAGTATGAACCAAGCAAGATTTCACCCCAGAGGATTTAATGTTCCAAATTGTGCTTTCTTTATGAAGCAAAACAAGATTATTGTAACTAAGAGCTCTCAAACAATGCTCACTATATTCATTTGCAGTTTGCCATCCCAATGGCTCAGGAAATCCCTCAGCCGCCCACATTATGACCACCTTTGATTTCAATATCTCAAAATTTTGAGGAAAAACTCCCATATAGAGAAAACACGGCCTCAACACCTGAGCCAAGTACTCTAAACTTGGATATAAAACCTTTGATATTGCACCATATGCATCCATAAAAACTGAGTTCTTTTTCTCCAATACCTCATCCCAATAATCAGGCATCCTCTCTACTCCACATAAGAGGTTCGCCACCGCCACGATCATAAGAGGAAGACCTTCACACTTCTCGGCAATCTTCCTTCCTATCTTCTCTAGCTGATAAGGGCATAACTCTTCTCCAAACACCTTCTCACGAAGAAGATCCCAACTTTCTTCCTTACCCAAAAACCTCATTTTCACAATTCCTGATACAGGATTGCTAGCACCTCGACCTACTTGGTCTAACCTAGTTGTGATCAAGATTTTCCCTCCATTATTATCATCATCTTTAAACAAACTATTTTTCAACTCGTTCCAAACTTGTTTGTCCCACACATCATCCAACACAATGAGATGCCTCCTAACTTTCAGCCTTTCTTTCAAATAATCACCAATCTTTCTCACCTCTTCATCCATAATCATTTCAACCATGTTAGCATCAACTTGAGCTACAATCGCAAGTAAGATTTCTTTCAACTTCCATTTTCTACCTACTGCAACCCAAGCTCGAAGATCAAACTGTTGTGAAATATCTAAATCGTTATAAATTTCATTAGCAAGTGCAGTCTTACCGATTCCAGCCATCCCGGTTATAGGCGTCACGAAACGAAGCCCATCCACACGTTTAAGCCGATTTTTGATTTCCAGAAATTTATCAGATAATCCAATCAACTTCGTCTCATTTCCACAAGAATCAATTCTTGTCGAAACAATAGGTTCATCACCATCATCTTGTTCAATTTCTGGATTATCTAATTCTTTGATGTAGTCCAGCTCCATCTCCTTCAATGCATCGACGATGCCCACAATCTCGTGCTCAGATTCCCGCAGATTTATGGAGAATTTATTCCAATCCCCGCTGGTTTCTTCATCAGATTGTGAAATAATCTGATCTGATAGGTCGGATTCGAGCAAATCTTCGAGTTTGTACACCGCCTCTCTGATTTGCTCGTCAAAAGCGTTGATCTTCTTCCTGCTGCTGCTCTTGCTTCCGCCATCCAATCTTATGAGAGTTTTCCGCAACGACTGAAGCTCGTTGCTTGCAGATTCTAAGATCTCTGCAGACGGGGGAATTAACACGATTTGAGATGAATTTAGGAGACGTTTGATCGTATGCTTGAGCGAAATCACACTGGCGTATGCACCCATCTCTTTCTCCATCAATTTTTGGTAAAGTATATAAATATTCTTTTTTTTCATTTTTGTTTTTGAAACAATGGTTTCTTTTAATTTACGATTAAAAAATGTTAACTATACTCCTTTTGAAGAAAAGTGTTCATTAGAGCATCCATAATGCCAATAGGCCAGCTATAGGCCAGCCATAGTTAGGGGTGGGTCGGTACGGTATACCGTACCGACCGTGCCATACCGCATACCGTACCGGAAAGTACGGTATGATAAAATTCAATATCGATACCGTACCGAATTTTCGGTATACCGAAATTCCGGTATACCGGAAATTCGGTATGATATTTTTTGATACCGTTACCATACCGTTATCACGGTATACCGTACCGTGATAACGGTATGGTAACGGTAACGGTATACCGAAAAATAATTGGTTTCTTGATTTGTTCATTTACTAATTGGTTTCTCGATTGTTCATTATTTTTTGCTATCGGTAATTCGTCCATCACTCTATTCAATTTTATATTTTGGTTAGCATGTTATCAAGTATCATATTATATTTGTTGTTGCCGATGATGTTGATCTTTAAGTATCTTTTAATATATATTTATGGATTATTTTGATTACATATATTCAAAATTTTATCACATAATCGTGGTTAATGATAAAATGAAGGTACTTATTGATTATTTTTGGCTATTTAGACCAATAGTAGTAATAATTGGTCTTATAAATAAAATCTCCAAATAGATTTACGAGTGTAATGAAATAAAGATTCAGTTTTTTCCCCCTAGACTTTAATTTCAATCTATCATTATAAACATGCATACAAATTCTCAAAAATATTAACAAGGCACGGTCTTCCTTTGATTTGAATAAATTTTTAAAATACTAGCAAATAATATTTTTTTAATGTGAAAATACTAAAATTCAACATATATCAAAATTTGGCTCATTTGTTGGTTATGATGAGTATATTTTAAAGTTAAAGGTTTAGGATTTAGGTTTCAAGGTTTGAGTTTTAAGTGTATAGGGTCGCTATATTGCAATGAAATGAATCTCGACTAGAAAGTGTCTCACCAGTGCAATATTAAATTATTGCAACGTAAACTTGCTCCTACAGTTATAACTCAACGGTTAATTCATATTTTCACAGATTTAAAATGTTTTTTAATTTTAAGTCTGATATTTAAATGTCAAGACAGTTTATTAAAATGTCAACACAAATATGTGTTGAAATTTTAATGTGATCGTATTGACATTTTTAAGAAAAGGTAGCATTTAAACACACTCTTGTGTCTATGTGGGGTTAATGTGATTGAAAAAGTATAATCAAAAGTAAGAGGATGTCGAATATTCTTTTGTTTATCATTTCACAACTTTTATTTCGCAAAATGAAATAAATATGAAGAAATTAAAATGACCCGTGCATCGCACGGGCGTGACACTAGTTAGTAATTTAAATTGGACATTTATTTCTCTTTAAAAATTAAGAATGACTGATCAGTATCCTATTTATTCATCCTTAAATTTAAGTAGTATATAAAATAAGATAACATACAATGAATTAAACACTAATTAAACGATTTGATTCATTTTCAGCTGCGCATATTTTTAATTGACATTTTATGAAGTGGGACGAAGAATAAAATAAAATTTTTAATTACTTTGTATATTTGGAATATGACATTACACAAAGAATCATATACTAAATGGTGTGAGTTAATACAAATTCTTTCAAATGTGCTATGTTGAAACATATTCCCGATATCGTATTTCCAATCTTCTTTCGGTGTTATGTGCTATTGTGTTTATTATATTTAATAGGATGAGTTGATAAAAAAATAATTCAGGTTAATTTTGAATTTGTTTGAATAAATTATCATTTGAATGTTTAATTTTATTGTATTAATTGATGTATTAAATTTTTTTTAATATAATATATATATTACAACATATTTAATATTAATATATATATATATATATAATAATAATCTATCGGTATACCGTGGATTCGGTATATACCGAAGTTTCGGTATACCGTGGATTCGGTATACCGCGGTATAGAAAAATTGATACCGTTACCGTACCGAAACACTGAAGTACGGTATCATACCGTACCAGAAACTGCGGTATACCGAAAAATCGGTATTTTCAGTATTTTTCCGGTACGGTAAGTTCGGTATTACTGTATTTCGGTATAATTTCCCACCTCTAGCCATAGTCTAGCCATAAACTCCTCCTGCCACATCATCAGCATTAAAAATTCTTCCTGTCATATCATCAGGACAAGCAACTAGACAAGCAATAGGCTAGTCATAGGCTAGCCACAATAAACAAAATTATAAAAATAACAATCATACAAAATACGGAATTCAGCTTACGACACAGATACGAGAAAATGCAATAATTTTATTTAAATTAAAAAAGGTACATTAAAAAAATTACATAATTAAAAAAAAACTAACGACGTGCAGTCCTCTGCTCCCACAACTCATCAATTAAATCCTTTTGGAGTCGAATATGAGCTTCCACTTGGCGCATGTCGGCATGTGCTTGGAGGCGGCCGGCTTCATCGTGAGGTACCCCACTTCGTACATTGGGGGCGGCCACGCAGTGGCTTGGACCGGCTTCATTATCGTCGTTGGCCCAACTAGTCAGTTGTACATCTTCATCTTCGACAATCATGTTGTGCATGATAATACAGGCGTACATTATATCAGCAATGCAGTCGTCGCGCCGACTCCTGCCGTTCCGCAAAGTAAGCCTTCCTCTCATCTGATGCGCATCTGATCATCTTCACAAAGACGGGCCACCTAGGGTATATCCCATCCGCCAAGTAGTAGCCCATATCATGCGGGTTCCCGTTGGCGATAAAACTGATGGTGGGACCGACGTCGTGGCACTGCTCGTTGAAAAGGGGCGACGAGTTGAGGACGTCGAGGTCGTTGTTCGACCCGGCTACCCCAAAATATGCATGCCAAATCCACAGCCGGTAATCGGCTATGGCCTCGAGGATCATCGTGGGATTCTTTCCCTCGTAGCCGGTCGTGTAGTTTCCAGGCAGCGGGGCAGTTCTTCCACTCCCAATGCATACAATCTATGCTGCCTAACATACCCGGGAACCCATGCTTCTCCCCGTGCATCTGCATCAGCTCCTGGCAGTCTTCGGGGGTAGGGCTTCGAAGGTACTGTTCACGGAATATTTCAACCACGCCCTGACAGAAATACTTCATACATTCAAGGGCAGTCGTCTCACCGATGTGGAGGTACTCGTCCCACATGTCTGTCGCGCCTCCGTAGGCCAACTGCCTGATTGCCGTAGTGCACTTTTGAATAGGTGTGTGGCCGCGTCTGCCAGGCGCATCGTGCCTGAAGCGAAAACACATATATCGACGCTCCAAAGCGTCAACAATACGCATAAACATGGCCATGCTCATCCTAAAACGCCGCTTGAAAATGTTGGCGTTAAACCGCTGCTCCGGTGCGAAGTAGTCTTCGTATAGCCACTGATGTGCAGCTACGTGATCTAGCTCAATCACTGCTCGGCGGTGGACAACGGGTCGAGGTACCGCCGGCTGCAAGACCCTTTGTATCAGCCGGTTTATCTCATGGGACGTATAGGCCTCCAACTCTTCGTTAATTCGCCGTTTGTACTCCTCAGCATTCCCACCACTACCACATGCGTTACTCATTTCGCGTTGTTGATCTTGTACAGAAATTAAGATAGAGAGAAAACTCATTAAAACAAGTGGTGCGAATGAAAATGACGTGCAAATCGCGTATATATAGTGTTTCGAAAATTAAATTTAAAAAATAAAAAATCAGTTGGCCGATCGCTCGCGATCGGGAGCCTGCAATGGCGGTCAGCCGATCGGCGAGCGCATAGGCCAGCGCCCGGGAATCGGCGTGCGCTCACCGTTTTTCTCGCCGATTTGGCGCTCGCCTGCTGCAATGGTTCGGCGAGCGGATCGGCCAGCGCCGGGAATCGGCTAGCCGGTCCGCTCGACGCCATTGTGAATGCTCTTATAAATTAATCATTCGTTCGTTTTATAAATACTTACCAAGAGTTCAATATTATACTTTTCCGATGAAAACAAACAACTTAGAAAAGATAACAGAGAGTCAAATATACATATGCATAACGGACGTAGATTCGCTCCAACCCAACAAAATCCAGTTTACGTCATCGAACTTGAATCCCAACAAATTTCATACGTTCTCAAATTCGAGTCATTACTTTTTCATTCATCTAAGCGCGAAATATTGGAATTAAAATACAATTTCGGCCATCGGATTGCGGCAAAGGGAGTAATTTTCAGTAGTAGATCTTAATCAGTTTACGTCTTGATTGGTTGCGTTTGAATTAGGCACGAAAATGGTGCAAGACTCGGCGTCCGAGGCCGAATCGGACGATTGCGATATTGTGCCCGAATTCGTCGAGGTGGATCCCTCCGGTCGCTACGGTCGGGTTCGTGCAATTTCTTTTGCTCGTGTATTATTTTGTTGATGAAGTTGGATAATGTTTCGTTCCTTAATGTTGTTGTGATTTCGTGTTTTGGTGTTCAGCTTTATTGTTTGCTTTTCTTGTTAGAGGTCAATTAGTTAATTTAGTTATGTTCGTGCTGTTTTTTGCAGTATAAAGAAGTGCTAGGAAAGGGGGCTTTCAAAAAAGTGTATGGAATTTAATGTGATTTGATGATTTACAATTTTCATTTCAGTTTTGTTTATCCTTGATTTACTGTTGGAATTTAGATATAGGGCATTTGATGAGTTGGAAGGCATAGAGGTGGCTTGGAATCAGGTGAAACTTGCTGATCTCTTGAGAAATTCAGTTGATTTGGAGAGGTTGTTTTCTGAAGTGCACTTGCTCAAAACTCTCAAGCATAAGAACATTATCAAGTTTTACAGCTCGTGGGTCGATGCAAAGAACGAGCATATCAACTTCATTACTGAGATTTTCGTGTCTGGGACTCTAAGACAGTACGTTGGATTTTCAGTTGCTGTGTTATGAATCTTTTGATTTCCTTGAGTGGGAGCTTAGAAGCTCGAACTGGTTTTCGTGTTGTTTAGGTATAGGAAGAAACACAAGCATGTTGATGTGAGGGCATTGAAGAAATGGTCTAGGCAAATCTTAGAAGGGCTATCATATCTGCATCGTCATGATCCTCCAGTTATTCATCGCGACTTGAAATGTGATAATATATTTGTCAATGGGAATCAAGGAGAGGTGAAAATTGGTGATCTTGGGCTAGCTGCTATCCTACAGCAAGCTCGTTCAGCTCACAGTGTTATAGGTAAGTTAGTTGATTATAACTTCAATTTTGCGTTATGCTTGAATTTTATGGTTAAGGTGACATGTGATCCTGAGATAGGTACTCCGGAATTCATGGCACCGGAGCTGTATGAGGAAGAATACAATGAACTTGTAGATATATACGCTTTCGGTATGTGCTTGATAGAGCTAGTCACCTTTGAGTATCCGTATGTGGAATGCTCCAATGCTGCTCAGATATACAAAAAAGTGACAGCGGTAAGTCGATATTGATTTTACTGTCTGTAGTTTGCTTTTTTATCTTTCGTTTGTCTGCTTTAAGGGGAAGCTTGTATTATACCGAAATTATTCCCTTGAGCATTTATCATCTGTTACTACAGAAAAATAAAAGAAAGATGAGTAGGAGTGAATATCCAGATACAGGAACAGGATAAAACCGAAGAAGATGACACAATATTACTAAAGAAATCTCTGTTTCTCGCTTTGTTGCTGGACACATTCTTTGATAGTCTAAAGGTCCCTTTCACTAAATTCTTTAATTGTTTAAAAGGGGATCAAGCCTGCGTCATTAAAGAAAGTGAAGGATCCTGCTATCCGGGAGTTCATAGAAAAATGCATCGCAAAAGCTCCTGAGCGTTTGTCAGCCAAAGAATTACTGATGGATCCTTTCTTAAGATCTGATGAGGAAAGTTCAGGTTCTTCAATGTGGCCACAATCTACCGATACAGGTGCAGTTTTAGCCTTTATTCGATTCTAATCTATTTCGCTTTTTGGTTATAATTGGAAGTGTTTTCCACCATATGTATTTGCAGGTGATAATGGCAACTGGTTTGACATTGGTGCAAACCAAGATTCTGGATTTGAGGGTAGTCGAGACTTCACACTGCAGGGTCACAGAAAAGACCATAATACGATATTTTTGAAGCTTCGAATAGCAGATGCATCAGGTTATTGATATCACCATTTCCCATTTGCTGCAATTAGTGCTTCTTGTCATTGAATGCACAGTGACTTGCTTTACCCGTTCAGGTCATATACGGAACATTCACTTTCCATTTGATGTGGAGGAGGATACTTCCACTGCTGTTGCTAGTGAAATGGTTGAAGAGCTGGATTTGACAGATCACGACGTCTCAGTTATTGCTGATATGATCGATTCAGAATTCCAATCCCTCATTCCAGATTGGACACCTAGAGGAACTGCAAACAGCGGCAGTTTTAATGGTCAAACAATGATTGAATTTGGTGTACTTGGAACACACGGAGACATGTCTTCCAGTCCCACGATGCATGAGAATCATCCCTCTGGCCCTCTTGTTTTGGAAAGACTCCCCTCGGGTAGAAAATATTGGTCTGATTCACCCAAAGCTTGTGGCGGATGCTCACCACTAAAGGCAGGGCCGTCTAACTTGATGTCAGCTGATTCAACCGTGTCTGGAGACACCTGGTCTGAAGTGACGTCACAATCACCATTCAGCCATAAAGATAATAGCACCTCTCACGATGTTTCGCTTCTCAGTCACGTGGAGTATGACTCTGATCACGAAGATGACAGCAAGCAGGAACCGGATTCGGCACCTAGCAGATTACAATTTAATGAAGGTCACCGGCTCCTTGGTCCACCTGAAAACAGGAATCCTCGCCAATTGGAAGAAAAAGACAACTCGTCTCCACGTGGAAGTGACACGGGTGGCATCAAAAGTGTTCTAAAGAAACTCGACTCTGTGCTGGATGAGCAGTACAAGGAGCTGAACGATCTGAAGCTGATGCACAAAGAAGCCGTTTTGGAACTTCTGAAGGACGTGCCAAAGGAGGGTCACCACAGGATTACTAGAGTATGCAACGCAAAGATATATGGCACGAATTGAACGAGAAGCTACACCTCTTTTGTGTTTGAAAGAAAATTAGTTTTAGATGTTTGCAGGAAATTATCATGAATCATGATCAATGTCGACTGCAACTGTTTTGCAGAGATGAAGCGAAGTTCAGCTGATAGAAGAATAACGTGTAATGTAAGCTACCAGATGTATCTTGTTCTTCCAACTGTGCGTCTGTTGTATTACTTTGCTGTATAGGGAAGTTGTTTTCTTTCATTTTTTTTTTCCTTCCCTTCCCTTTTCAGAATGATCTAAATGTGCTATTTGATCATCATATACTCCCTCCGTCCCGGGCTACTCGCTCATTTCCTTTTCGGCTCGGAGATTAAGGAATGAGTGTATAGGAAAGTCAAAAATGACGGCTGTAGGTGAAATTTTTTACTAAAAATGGAAAGAGTGCAAGTAACTTGGGACGCCCAAAAACGGAAATAAGTGCGAGTAGTGCGGGACGGAGGGAGTACTTAAGTAAATGGTTCAGTTGGTTTTGTATTTAGCTCTAATGAGTGGACTAGTAAAGCAATTATTCATAGTATGAAGGACAAAACTACAATTTTGTAAGAGTTTGGGGGCCTTTACAAGCAACTCATTCACATTCAGAAAAAGGAATGCATCCATGCAATGCAAGTAATAAACGTTAGGGATTTTAACTATAAACTCTATATTGTTGAAGCTTTAAACTGCAATTATAAAAAATTCAAGTTTTAAAATGCTCGTAATTGACAAAGTTCTTTTCTCTCTCTCTAGAATCTCCCATGGCCGCCGTTTCATCGATCGCAAAGCTCTCACACATTTCCACACCTTTATTCCCAAACCCCAACCCCTCCCCAAAATCCTCTAAATTCGCCCTCGTCTCTTCATTCACTCCCTCCACCAACTTCCATTTCCAATTCCACAACGTCGTCGCCGCCCCGCTCCGCCGCTTCTCCGTCCGCGCCGCCCGTGGAAAGTTCGAGCGGAAGAAGCCGCACGTCAACATCGGCACGATCGGCCACGTCGATCATGGAAAAACCACCCTGACCGCCGCGCTCACGATGGCGCTGGCCTCCCTCGGAAACTCCGCCCCGAAGAGGTACGAGGAGATCGACGCCGCTCCCGAGGAGCTGAAGCGCGGCATCACGATCAACACCGCTACCGTCGAGTACGAGACGGAGAGCCGCCACTACGCCCACGTCGACTGCCCCGGCCACGCCGACTACGTGAAGAACATGATCACCGGCGCTGCGCAGATGGACGGCGCGATCCTCGTCGTCTCCGGCGCCGATGGCCCCATGCCGCAGACGAAGGAGCACATTTTGCTCGCGAAGCAGGTCGGGGTGCCGAGTATGGTGGTTTTTTTGAATAAACAGGATCAGGTTGATGATGAGGAGCTGCTGCAGCTGGTGGAATTGGAGGTGAGGGATTTGCTTTCCACGCATGAATTTCCTGGTGATGATATTCCGATTGTTTCTGGCTCTGCATTGCTAGCTTTGAATGCTTTGATTGAGAACCCTAAGATTAAAAGAGGGGAGAATGAGTGGGTTGATAAAATTTATCAGCTGATGGATGAGGTCGATAGCTACATTCCCATTCCGCAGAGAAGGACTGATTTGCCGTTTTTGATGGCTATAGAGGATGTTTTCTCGATCACCGGTAGGGGGACTGTGGCTACTGGGAGGGTGGAGAGGGGGACAATCAAGATTGGGGATACAGTAGACATTGTTGGATTGAAGGAGACGAGGAGCACAATTATAACGGGCGTGGAGATGTTTCAGAAGACATTGGATGAGGCAGTGGCCGGGGATAATGTGGGTTTATTGTTGAGAGGTATTCAGAAGGCTGATATTCAGAGGGGAATGGTGCTGGCTAAACCTGGCACAATCACGCCTCACAAGAAGTTTATGGTGGTGGTTTATGTTTTGAAGAAGGAAGAAGGTGGGAGGCATTCCCCTTTCTTTACGAATTATAGGCCTCAATTTTACATGAGGACTACTGATGTGACTGGGGCAGTGGTCAGGATCATGAATGATCAGGATGAGGAGTCAAAGATGGTGATGCCAGGCGATCATGTAAAATTGGAGGTTGAGCTTATTACACATGTTGCTTGTGAGCAGGGGATGAGATTTGCTATCAGAGAAGGTGGGAAGACTGTAGGTGCTGGTCTCATTCAGTCGATTATCGAGTAGATATAAAGATAAGTTGAGGTTTATTGGGGATTCTGTGGCTGCTTTGCGAATTTAGTTTTGCCAGTGGTTGTAAGATAGCTTGATTTGTAATATAGGATTGGGGGATTTTGAGGTTACATTTCTAATGCATTGCATTACATATTAGTTGAGCTCCAGTGTGTCACTATTATAATTCAATGAAAATTGGTTTCGATTGCTTCTGATATAATAGCAATTTGGTGCCATCTTATGAAACAATCTAGAAGAGAACGGAGATAAGACCACTTCTATCTCACTTAGCTTACTATATCTATATGAGGTTTATGATGCCTTTTTGATGAACTTGCATACCTATATGTAATTCTTCTTTTCTTTCTTGACAAGTGACATGTCATTAAATGAATTTGAATCTGTTTTACTTGAGCAACTGTGGCAGTGGAGCTTGGAGAAATCTTCACAAAAAGGTGCATACCTCAGATTTTGATTATCAGAAACTGAAAAAGGTGTATATCTGTTGAATTGAATGAGGAGTCCTAGTTGAGCTATCGATTTATGTCTTCAGACTGATTGAAACTAAGATCTTGATTCATAAGATTATCTGTTTACTGTTTTATGGTTTTACTATCTCTAGAAGATAGCATGTATAAATGGATGCTGAAAACTAAGGTGACCGTGAAAATGAATCCCACGCATCTCTGAGTTGGAGCTGAAACTAACTTGACCATGAAATTGAATCTTAGATGAGCTATGACTAGTAAGAAATTATGAATCTCGTTTCTGCTAAGAAAAAAAAGGCTAAATGTAGTAAAACAAGATACAGTAAGGGCATTAGCAATGGGGCGCCCATTGCGGATGCTCTAAGGATGCATTGCCCGAAACGGCTAAACCATAACTATAAAGAAGTAGAGACAAAACTGATAGGTTTAAATTACTAATGTATAGTACTGGAAAATGCCACTCAGAATTTCACAAGCTATAGATGCAGAAGATAGAGATCTTATTTATGTAAAATCCTAGTATAAAGCGATATCATCAAACATAAATATGTGTAAGCCTGTCATGACACTGAGTCAACTTTAGTCTTTAATAGACCTTGAAGGTGTCCCATTTGCAAAGTGCAAACCCCTTGTGCTTCTTCTTGATGAATCCATCTGCCTCCACGTCGATCGACTTATCCTCCACACCATGCTTACCAGCATCAGCCACCTGCATATCTATTTCAGCAAAGTGAACTTTTTTCTCTGGACTCTGTTGGTTCTTCTGGTGATATTTGTTTTTGTCTTTGTTCGTAGGCTTCTTGTTGAGAACCTCGTGCACGTTGGGGTAATTGGGACAGTCCCCAATCATGCTCGGCATCCGTTGGATTCTGTTGAGGCGTTCGAGATATTCATCCATGGAGTAGCTGCTGCTGTGGTAGTCATAGCTCCTGCTCATGATTTTGGCCTAATTTTGCAGCCCTCTCTTTCGCTCCTCAGAAATATGTGGTAAGAGATTAAGTACTTATATTGCAAAAGATGTTCCTCTTTTTCCCTTTGGATATGAATGAATCTGATGCCTTTCTTTAGTCAGTTGCCATACATTTTCCTTGTGTTATTGTATTTTGGAATAATGTATCTAGGAGTAGTGGGAGATGATGCAAGGTAATGTTGCGACTCTGGATGATTGCTGTCCGTTAAACCAATATTCTACTTTTAAGTAATTTATTTTTTTTGGGTTTATAAATGTGGCTTAAATGGCGCAAAATTATCAAAGAAGTCAACTACAGCATAACTGTAATAAAATAAGAAAACAAACACAAAATTAGGCAATATAGTACTCGTACATGGTTCACCAAGCTCTTAGTACATGCACATACCTACAACAGTACGTTTAACAGATACTATGTGGTATGGAATAAGTACAGTTGTATAACACATGATATAAAATGCCAGACTGGTTTATTTCAATTTGTTTACTTTGATTTCCCTGTTACATTTTTAGGTTATGACTCATGTCTAGTAGCTACAAACTACACAAATTTTTTGTTATTCCTTGCTTTGCAACCACTTTTGCAAAGTGAAGGAGCCATATCTTTTGAATTTTGATCCGGCGGCCATTTAGGCCTCCTCCATGATGAACTGATCACAACTTTGAAAGAAGACTTTGCTAATTTCTTTGCAGAAGCACAAGTGAATGGGAGTCATACAAGTCTGTGGCAAAACCCCCCAAATAGAGAAAGTATGCTTTTAAATGCTATGGTAAGTACTCATAGATTGGAAACAGTACCTTTGAAATTCTATCACTTGCATCTTTAAAAGTTGCAGTTTTGTTGCTTGCTACCTTGTTCCAGTACTCTTCTGTCTTGTTGTGTCCATAGAGGATGAGCAACCACGAGGATCATTAGAGGAAGACCTTCACATATCCATGCAAACTCCCTCCTGAGGAGGAAAAAGTTCACCAGCAAACACATTCTTCCCAACTCTCTTGGTTGTTCATGAAGTGTGTGCGATGTTGAATGCTTTGAAATGAAGCTACTTCTCCTAGTCTTGTTGTCAGTACGAGTCTGCTGGTAGTCACGGGAGGAAACATGGTAGCAAGTATTGATGCACTTCTCTTGTCCATACATCATCCAAGTTCCAACACAATCAGGTAGCTCTGGCCACTCAACTTTTTTTATATGTGCGCTTAGTTTGCGTCTATGTTCTCCCATACATGAATTACTAGGCTCACGCCGTGAGCAAGTTGTAATCCCAGTATAGTTTTCGCGTAAAGATCTACTAAGGCAAGCTTAACCACGACAATCAACACCATGATAGTGTTATTAGTCTAATTGGTGTAGTTTCCATACTGCATCTTTTACTTGAGCATCAAATCTTCTGTTAACGCTTCTCTACTTATAAGCCTCGTCTCTTCTCAAGATTTTTTTCTCCCCGGTTTCATGTATACATATTTAAATAAACAAATGCCCTTAGCAGAGTTAAATATTTAATACTGCTATCATATTGTAATGAAGTCATAATTCATAAACATTCTCTTCAACAAAACACGTCTCAGATAACAGAGGTTTAATTTCTCTTTTAATTTCAAGATAAAATATTTGCCTTTAGTTTCCATGTTAGTTCTTTTTTTAAAGATAATTTCCATCGAAGTTTCATTTTATAATTCTATTATGTTAACAATAGCAAGAAAGTATGAACGTCATAAAATGATATTCGCAGTAACATAAGTATTGTTTTGATAGTTTTCATTTTCACTCCTTCTCAACATCAATATTATAAATTATTATTTCAACATCTCGTATCTGACATGATAAATGAAATACTCCATCCGTACGCCTGCAGTTGCAATAAGGAGTCTTGATTTATCATTTTAGTTCATCCACAATTAGAAGTCTTTGATTCCCTTTTACAATAAATAATAAGTAGACATCATTTTCGATTAACTTATTTTACTCAATTTATTATAAAATCAATATTTTACAAAAATGAGAATACACATTCCAGATTTCACTATTTTTCACTCACTTTCCTTCGTATTCCTCAAAACTCATATCAAACTCAATCGCGACTCTTAATTGCGGATGGAGGGAATACAAGATTGAAGAACCATTATGCTAAGAATTTTCTTCATCATTTGTGTACTCATTCTTGTTGTTTGATTGATGTTTTGTTTAAAAAATAAATAAACCAATCATTAGTTATTCTACTAATGATTGTGCTGCATTGAAGAAAATCTCAAGCTTAGGAGACAAACACAGAGCACCATACCTTGACCATTAGCAAAGTGATATCGATCAGGCATGTCTATAACAAAGAGAATGAAGCAATAAACACATGAATAGATACCAAAAACTAGAGAGCAATGTCTATCAATGTTAAAAACTTATATAAAAATAGCTACTAAGTTAAAAAAAAAAACCATAAATTAAGCATTTAGAACAATCTAAGCCCCCTTGAGGTCCACACCATTTATTCATAGCCATCATATACGTGGATCTTAAACAATGCTTGCTAAACCTCCTCCACTCCAGCTATAAGGTCCATGACGACGCGCTTGATGCTCCCATTATTCTTCGTCAGCAGCTTCTTGTTCATTTCTGTGTTATGAAAACCCTACACGTCACACGCAAAATTGTTATAAGAAACACGGATTGAACAATGTGGGTGGTAAGGCAAGCAAACAGGATGGTGAAGTTAGGGAGCCTACCATCTCTTCGAGCTCTTCGAGGATGCGATCCCACTCTGAAACACCGCAAAGATCACCCACTGCTTGATCGAGATCATACCCGTTCATCCTCAAGAGTTGCTTGTTCCGATCGACCTGTTCAAATCCCATCTCCTTAAGTTCCCCCAGAAGTTTATCCTCCATTAGACTCTTTTTGCGAAGCTCAATAGATTCAGGTATACTAGCAATGGGTGTTCGACGAGGTGGTGGTGGCGGCAGCTTGAAGATAGGTGGTGGCGGTGGCAAGTTAAGATTCAAATTTCTGAGTGTCTCACGAGGAGATTCTTCTTCTATAGCAGGAGCCTCAACCTGTGGAGAAACACACAGAAGCAATCTTAAAGTCAGCTGAAAATGCAGTGACATAGTCAAAGACATCAAAGCTGTCAACCTGGATTATGACCCAAACACGCTGGCCAAACTTTTCGCCGGATGGCGAGGCCATTCTCCAATACGAGATATAGCGCCCCGAATGGTTTGGAGAGATGAAATGAATGGAAACATCAAGCTCCTGGTCTACCAGCAATCCAGCATCAGGAATCTGGCAAACAGCAACCAGATGCATATTAGGATTTTCCCTGACACAGTCACACAACCAGAGCTATCCAGAGGGAAGGGAACATCATGAGAATGAGACTAAATACACAAGAATTTAGAAACATTAATAACTAGAATTAATTACTCCTACTAGACAAGGTTAGAGAGAATCAACAACCTAACAGTCCACGTCATCCCTCCAAACCTTATCAAGTGTGACAGAATACCACTCACCGGAACTTCAATAGATTCTGCATCGGTCAATTGATCACCTCCGATCCAAACAAGTTTTGTTTTCTTTGGCCATGCAAGTGTACCGCTGTTCCTCATCCTCCATATCTTGGTAAATGGAGTTAAAGGTTCCATCACAGCACCATCAAATATGTTAACATCTTGGATGAAGCGACTATCTAGCTTTTCAACACTTGGTTCAAACTTCAGACATCTCAAAACACGAGGGATCGCACCCCGGTCCCTGGCCCGTGAATATGGCAAATGATGTCGAGCAATTTCTGGGCGGTCTATTCTGACATAATCATTGTCATTCCCTATTTTACTATGGCAATCTAGGCATAAGTCATAATCCAACTTCCTGCAAGTGGAAAGCTCTTGTTAGTAACAATAACTCGAAATTAACTTATGCATAAAATCAATCAAAGAAATAAACAAATAGACTCAAAATAAGTTCTTACACTTTAGACTTGAACCTGGGGCCAACTATAGGAACTATGCCACAGCCATCACAACCGACCCCCCAATGACAATAACTCCCACTGCTATCATCTTGACCATGACTTCCCCTAAAGGGATTTGCATCAGAAGCAGAATGTGGTGAAGCAGCTGAGATATTTTCCAGTGGTGTAATGCCACATACACGACGAATTAAGCCCAAATCTACATCATCTTTTTTAGGATACCAGGTTGTTGATGTTGCCTTCTTGAAAGCATCACCTGCAGCAGATCCTGAGTTTCTGGTGATCAGATTTGGTCGAGGTAGAGGAGGATAACTAACATTAGAGTAAGTTTGGTTCGCATTCGTAACATTGTTCACATTCAATGTTACTCTCACAGGGTCGAGCTCCTGTTTCACGATATCGTGAAGATCATTGTCGTCAACAAGAGTAATGACCTCATCATCTTCATCAAGATATGTAAGCATCAGATCAGTGTCAGGAGCAAGGCTGAAGAGAGAAAGGATCTTCTCTCTCAGCCTATCCATGTTCACAAAAAGTTTGTCATCAGTAATAGGGGCATTGAAACGCCTAAGCACATTCCCATACTTGACCTGCAGAATGCTAAACATGATTAAGAACTCAAACCAAGAAACCAATAAATAAATCGATATACTTACTATAATAAGGCAACCATTTTAGAACACGCGATTGATTCAAATAACCAGAGAACGAAAACACAAATCACAGCACAGATTGTCAACAAAATCAGTCATTGACACGCAGAGAAGAATCGTTAAAAAGCAAAAATCCCACAGCCTAAACCATACACCTAAAGTTGCAAAAATAAAAACGAACAAACATCTAAAATTACAGTAACTCAACCCAACGAACGAACACAAAAAGAACCAGAAAAAGAAAAGTTGGACTTGTAACAAAAATAAAACCTTGATCACGACAGAATCCTCCATAGCTAACAGCGTTTCAGGTAAGCCACCAATTAAACAAAGAGAAGCCTCAACCCTATAAAACCAAAATTCGCAGATTTTCCAACAAAAACACGAAATTAACGGCGAAAGAGCGAATATCTGAAATCAGTTTGATCGAAATCCGAGAGAGATTTTCACGCAATCCACGCGTATCCGTTAGCCGCGTCAAATTATCGATAATCTCAACGAGTGAGAGAGAGGTACTGCAACGCAATGCATTTGTGTGTGTGTATGTATGTATGTTTATAGAGGAGGAAGATGACGAATAGTGTGATCTTATTTTAGCAATATTGCCTAATTTTTCTATATTATTTCCTTTCTCTTTTCCTTGTTTAAATCCTTTTCTTTCTTCCAAACAAATCTTTTCCTTGTTTAAATCCTTTTCTCTCTTCCAAACAAATCTTTTCCTTGTTAGCGTCTGACGTTGTCTTTTTAATTGGCCGATAATTGATGACGTGGATAGACTGGCTCAATGTGGAGTAGCGGATTATAACAGTTGCTGGGCTTATTCTTGCTGATTTTTTGGGCATTAGGTTAAGATTTTATCGACGTTTGTTATTTTGTTGCTACTAGTCAATTTTATATTAAGTGCTTGTTTGATAGGGTAGATATGACCAAGATATATGAGTTATATGTGTTATTTGGCTGTTTGGTAGATAAAATAAGGTTCATGTTAGGCCATCAAAGCCAATCTCAGCCCGATGAGGCCTGGAGCAAATCTATCTATACTACTTTAAAGTGGCAGTTGGTTGAAAGTACTATTTTACTCTTTTGGGCAGGAAAAATGACTGTCTATGTAGCTATTTTTTTTATTTCGTTTACAAATGAAGTTCGCTTAATGAGAATATCACATGAGCTCAATTTGTATATACCGAGAATTTGTGGTAGAGGCAGCCTATTTGTATTGTGTTGCATAGGCTTTTTAAAAAAATACTATTCTATTACAATATATCTAACTATTACAATATATTTATTTCTTCTGATATTAGAATATATTTATTTCTTGTGCCTGATCTTCTATTGCTTAAAACTTTTCATGCATACAAACTTAAAAATATTTTTGAAATTCATTTTTTAAAGGAAAACGGGGAAAGAGTGAAAGCTGTCATAATCTTTCCTGTTATAAATTAATACTATTTCAGATTCCTTCATTTTCCATGGCAATTTGTTTCTGAAAACAAAAATCTATATATAGTCAGTAGCATGTAATGTAATTCAGATACAAAATTGATGCATTGAAAAAAATCTATATATAGTTAGTTTCATGTAATGGAATTCAACAAAATTGGTGCAGTAATTAAATGAGGAGAAACTCTGCTAAATCTAAAAAAATTGAAGTATTTAAATCTATTTTTTTTTCAAAAATCGTTTTCTAAAGAAAATGGGGAAAGGGTGCAGTTGAAATATTTACTCATTAAATTTAAAAGAATTTTAAGTATATAAATTTTAAAAAAATCATGATTTTTTTTTAAAGAAAATGGCAAGAAAGTTGGAGGTAGAGGTGCCCACGGTTAGTAAACCGGCAGTTCCGGTTCGGAACCGCCGGTTCCAGTTTTGAGAAAGGCGGAACCGGAACCGAACCGTGAGGCTATTTCAACGTTCCGGTTCCGAACCGCCGATTTTCAGACGGTTCTCACGGTTCCGGTTCGGTTTTGGCGGTTTTTTTGTTTTTTTTGCTATGTAATTTGAAATTTGGACTTATACAATAAATTGGAACAAGACAATGGATAATTTAAATTGAAATAAGACGAATATGATGAAAATGATATCGATTTTATTGAATTTGAGTTGTAACGGACAACGATACATTACAATTTATAATACATATACAAGTATACAACAATGTGATATAATTTACAAGTGTCGTCGGAACATAAATAAAAAAAACATGAAATGGGGGGAAAAGGAAAAAATTGAAAAGGGTTTGAGCTCAACTTAAACTTTCAAAGTTAAACTTTTCAAATTTAAGTTGAGTTGCCTACGTATCCACAATTTTATTGAGGAATCAAAGCTCACGTAGTTCTCTTACCTTGCTTACCTTTTTGGTCGCCCGTGCTCGCCATTCACCCCCCCCCCATTATTGATATTGTTGAGCGCCCTCGCTTCCGACCTCGTCAGCGGTGGAAAAGTCTTCACCATCACTCTCTACACGGAAGTCGAAATCCGGCTCTTGTGCTCTCATGTCCGCCTTTGCCCAATCATCAAGTAACATATTGGCTTCCATGTTTTTGGCGGAGAGATTGGTCATTTTGTCGTCTAGGACACAACCGCTGGCACTAAAAGCTTGCTCAACGGCGACGGTGGAAGCGGGAACGGCGAAAATCTCCTTAGCCATTATTGAGAGTATCGGAAACTCTCGATAGCCGATCAGTTCCCAAGAATAGATACGTAAGGTTGCTTTTACGTTTTACCAGTGTTGTCTTGTTTCATAAATCCAAATCAAATAGTCAAATCCAAACCGCCGGTTCCGGTTATAACCGCAGGTTAAATTGATTTTTTTTATCAACGGTCATTTTAAAAAGGTACATTACCGATTCCCCTCTCATCTCTCTCACCATAAATACGGTCGTTTCATTACTTAAATTCAGCCGATTCTGAACTACACTCACCTTATTCACTTTTTCAAACCACCATTCCCTTCACAATCCTTCTTTTATTTGCTCAATCTTAGCTATGTCTGTCAAGTGTAGGAAGTGAGAAGAGAAAATGCAAGAGGCTGCCAACGGCTGACACCTCGGATAGCTCACCGAAATCGTGAAACCGTCGGGTTTTTTTTCCGTGAAACCGGCGGTTCGGTGAGGATTTTGGGTCGTAAAATCTTGAACCGGAACCGGCCCGCGATTCCAAATACGACGGTTCCGGTTCGTAAAAATTGTCACGGTTCCGGTTCGGAACTGAAACCGGAAACCGTGGGCACCTCTAGTTGGAGGGTACTAAATATGATAAGCTTACTTCGAAAGCATTATGGAATTAAGATATGCATAGCATATTTAAAAAAATTCCAAGTATATAAATTTAAAAAATATGAAGAGAGAAATGTTTGATAGAATATCAGAAGTGAAAAAAGACACAATTATCTATAATAGAGTAATCTATACTACTTAAAAGTGTCAGTTGGATGTAATTACTACCCTTTTGGGCGGGAAAAAGGCCACTGATGTGCAATTATTCTTTTTTATTTTTCTTAATGTAATTATTTGTCTTTATGCACAGTTTATTTCGTGGGAAATGTGCAGCTGATGTGTAAATATTTTTTTTATTTTTCTTTATGTAATTATTTGTCTTGTACGCATAAATTATTCTATTACAATATTTTGGAAAATCACTCCCTGATCAATATATCATCCAATGCCCTTTGTCCTCCTTTGAATCTCTTTTATCTATGTACCTGAACCCGCAATTTTAAACATATTAGAAGCTTCTTCCTATTTCATAAATGAAGATAAAAATACCATCTCATAAAATTGAAGGCCAGATTCTGCATAGATTTAAGCAAATCTGAAACCTAACAAAGAAAAATGATGTATAAACTATTCATCATGAATATAAGAGCATCCACAACCGTGCTCGCTGGGAATATAAGAGCATCCACAACCGTGCTCTTGCCAGCGAGCACGGTTGTGGGCCCGGCACCACTATTTCTGTCTGCTCTCTGGCAAGAGCACAACACCCACAACTGTGCTCTTCAGCAAGGACGAGCATAATTCAATTTAAAATTCAATTAAACAAAAACATTTCCATAATATTAAAATTCATTAAAAAACCACAATAAATATTACAAATTACAAATAAAATAAAAAAGATATAATTAAAATCCTAAAAATTAAAAATTACATAATTAAACTCCAAAAGTACTGCGGGATTGTTCGTGCCAACCACCAAGTACGTCTTGAACAATTTATCCATCTCCGCCGGAGTGTACAGTGTGCGGACACCGCGAGTAGGAGGAGTTGGAGTTTGGGAGAGGACGGTCGGCCTAGGCTCCGTGTACACCCGTATCGCCCTTCGGAGGCACCTTGATCGTCGATTGGGTATGGCCGGTAGCAACCCAGAACGCCCGAACTTTGGGTTTGAGGAGGGGCCGAATATTGCGTTTCCGGACTAAGAAACGGTTGTGAACCGAACCATTCGGGGTTCCAACCGTGAGAGGGCGGGTGGTCATCGCCTTGGCCAGACATTGTTATGTTGTAGGGTCGAAGAAAGATTGAGAATGGATATGAGAGAATGAAGATGAGAATGGATATGAGAATTGTGTAGTTTGATGTGAATTTTTGGGTGTGAAAGTGGGGGTATTTATAGATGAAAGTGTGTATTTTTTGGAGGAAAAAAATAAAAAACAAATTAAAAAGTGGTAAAAAATGGTAATAAACAGATATTTTTTTTGGGAAGTGAATTATTTTTTTTAATCGGTTTTTTAATTAAAAACCGATTTTTAATAAAAAAAAATATATTAAAGGCAACGGCTATGCCGTTGCCCAATCGCCGTTCGCCACGTGTCCTGCTCGTTGGCACGGCACTGCTCGATGCATCGAGCAGCGCCGTGCCAGCGGCGCGAGCGCAGCGGCGGCGAGCCTCGTCCTTGCCAGCGGCGCGGAAGGATGCGGGGCCCGGTGCCACCGTTGTGCATGCTCTAAACCCCAGCAAACAAGATTTTGATACATACTTTTCCAGATTGTACTTTATTTTGGTTTCACCCATGAAGACAAAACTCAACAAACCAAAATGTCTATGATTAGAATATTCAAACAAATATTTTAGCTTGCTATGTATAAATGACCTTATGTAACTATAATTTTAATCGAAACTGAATCTGTCCTAGGCCTTTTAAAGCATCCACAACCGTGCTCTTGCCAACGAGCACGGTTGTGGGCCCGACCCCACTTTTTCTGCCTGCTCTTAGGCAAGAGCACAACACCCACAGTCGTGCTCTTCCGCAAGGACGAGCACAAGGGCCCCACCATTCTATTATTCAATTTGAATAAAAACATTTCCACAAAATTAAAATGCATTAAAAATATCCGGAATAATATTACAAATTACAAATAAAATAAAAATTACATAATTAAAATCTCATCTGCCAAATAGTATCCCATGTGGTACTGCTTTCCGTTGGCTACGAAGCTGATTTCTGGACCCTCCCCCTGGCACTCATCATTGAAGAGAGGCGATGACTGCAGAACGTTGATGTCGTTGTTCGAACCAGCAACACCGAAATACGCATGTCAGATCCGCAAACGGTAGTCAGTAACGACTTCCAGAATCATCGATGGACCTTTGCTTTTGAAACCAGTAGTGAACTGACCTTTCCACGCCACCGGGCAGTTTTTCCACTCCCAATGTATGCAATCGATGCTTCCTAACATCCCTGAGAAACCGTGCACCGAACCGTTCCTATAGTGGATGTGTTAAACGGCTGAGAAGAAGGAATATTTAGTGTAAGGCTTGATGTTATTTTCATTCCAATCGTCCATGTTAAATAGGAGTACAATCATCTCAACATGGTAACTAAATCATCCTTAGTCTATACATGATTTGATCAATCCCTTAATGTGGGGAATTGATCCTTAATTTATTCTCCTAAATCTTTCCTTATTCTAACACTCCCCCTCAAATTGAGTAGTGGGATCTCCGATACTCAATTTGTCAAGTACCTCTTCAAGACTCCTTGAGCTAACCGCCTTGGTTAGTATATCTGCCAATTGATCTTCAGAACGCACAAATGGAAATTCGACAATTCCTTCTTCAATCTTTTCTTTGATGAAATGTCTATCCACTTCGACGTGCTTCGTTCGGTCATGCTGCACTGGATTCTCTGAAATGCTTATGGCAGCTTTGTTATCGCAGTACAGCTGACTCTTGCTTGGAACAGAGTCAATCTCTGTCATCAGTTTTCTCAGCCACATGATTTCAGTCAGACCACTCTTGATTCCTCTAAATTCTGCCTCTGCACTAGATAGAGCTACCACCTTCTGCTTCTTACTTTTCCATGTTACCAAGTTTCCCCCAACAAACGTGAAGTAGCCCGAGGTCGACCTCCTATCCACTGGATTACCTGCCCAATCTGCATCAGTATACCCATGGATTTCTAAGCCTCCATTTTTCTTGAATATTATTCCATGTCCAACAGTTCCCTTCAAATATCGAACTATCCTCAGCGCAGCTTCTAGATGTTCGGCCTGGGGTTGATGCATGAATTGACTTACCACTCCTACGACATAAGCAATATCAGGTCTAGTATGAGATAAATAGATGAGTCTCCCAACTAATCGCTGATATTGCCCTCGATCTGCCGCCTCAGTTCCATCTCGTGTCTTCAAGCCATGATTTTGAACAATCAGGGTCTCGGCTGGTTTACACTCTAGTAGACCGGTTTCTGCTAGGATGTCCAAGATGTACTATACCCTAGCCCCTAAGCTTATTAAACCCTTAGGGGAAACAAGAAACGTGTGTCCAAACATCATAACATGGTACATCTTATTCGTATGCATTGCAGTTCACATATTGTGCATTATATAGTCAATTATATGCATTACTCGTGACCATGTGGTGCATTATTCGCAGATACCAAAATGTGGCAGTTACTTTTCCGTCAAATGTCAATAATAACCCTGTAATGCATACAACCACCTTCTATAATGCAACACGGAACCAGTTTTATAGAATCAATCTGATCCGTTGATGCCTTAGATCTAACGCGTAATATTAAGAAGGAAAAATGATCTAAGATGTGAAAAGGAGACTAACGCTCCCCTATATATATATATATATATATGTTCAATATCTATTATCCTAAAATACTTTATTTATTATCTGAAAGGTCTCTTCTCTTCTATTATAATGTTTTTTTTGGGGAACCAGCGTTTTTTCATTCTAGAGCATGCCCATTTTTCAATCACTGCAGCCCATGTCTTTCTTCTATAAATACACATCTATTAGACATTGAAAATCACCACGCAAACTGCATTAAACAACTTAAAGCTGCGGTACTTCACTTTTAGTCCTTACCCTTAGATGTTCTTGCTTTCCAGAAATTGCTTTTGCTTATCTTATTCTATCTCTCTGTTCCCCTTTGATCGATGTTCTTCATCTCATTTCTTCTACTTTTACTACTCTGAAATCTGCAACATTTTTTTAGTTGTTGGTTAATCTTTGAATTTGTTTATGCAGGAAGAGATATTAATAGAACTCAACAATGCATCTGTTTTGCACCTTGATATTAAGAAGGAAATCATTAGCTTAGATTGTGTGCTTCATGATCGAAAGGTATAATTTAGTACTATAAGACAGATTCATAATCTATCTATCTATCTATCTATCTGTTTCTATAAATCTGGAAATCTGCCAAGTTCTAATGCATCTATTTTATCTAACATTTCAGAGTGTGAGAATTCAAGCAACTATTCCAAGGAATTTGATTCAGAAGTTTCGTCCTATTCTTAAAGAAGGAGCTTTGATTTGTATTAGGCATTTCTTTGTTAGGCCTAATAGGCTTCGACATCGTACCACAGACCATCAATACCGATTAATTATGTTCTCCAAAACTGAGTTATTTGAAATATCTGACTGCAATTTTCCTTCAAGGATTTTCTGTTTTAAACCCTTCGATGAAATTGCGAAGCTTAAGAAACTTGAAGGGGAAACTTTCTTTGGTAATTTCTTTAATGTTTTATTGTTGCATAACTGATTCTTTGAAGGTAAATGTTTCACACAATAAATCAACGCTATATTTTGTAGATATAATTGGTGTTGTGGTCGAGCCCGGTAAAGTTGCAACTCAATCCAATTCTAGGCTCATAGAGATACAAGTTGCTGATGAGAAGTATGTTTTGGCTTTCTTTCTGTTATGATTATATTAGTTTCTGTTTCAGGTGGCAGAACTTTACTTTATGTTCAATGTTTATTGATCTAAATAATTTGAGTTTCTCATTTCAGCCACGATAGGATTTTTTGCACCCTTTGGGAGAATACTGTTGATCAATATTTGTATGAAATGAAAAATAATAAGATTGATCTTTCAGTTTCGCATATAAATGGTACATGATCTTTATTTTATCATTTAACCCTAGGTACCAAACATGTGATTTTTTTGTTATGGAGGATATTTTGGGAAATTTCAATTAAATAGAACCAAATATGTGATTTTTTTTCTTCATTTCTTATTTCTTTTTTTCTTTAGTTTATTCTTCTTCCTTTTTTCTTCATTTTCTTCTTTCTTTTTAGTATTTTATCTTCCTTTCTTCTTTCTTTTTTCTCCTTAGTTTATGTTTTCTCTTTTTTCTTTTCTCTTCATTTTCTTCTTTCTTTTTAGTGTTTTATACATACATCTAATTGCATTCATAATATGAATCAATAACAAAACACCTAATTAAATTCATTATTTAAAGTAATTAAACCAATTGAATATTTTTAATTAAATTATTTATACTCATTTTAGGGTTGAAACACCTAACTAAAAATACTCAAACTCTTTATCATTATGAATACAATCACAATTTTAAATTTTGCTTAAGACTATATTGATTAGTTATTAATTTAATATAAAATAATAATTATTATTTATTAATTACTACTAGTTTTTACTATTATAATAATAATATTATTATAATAATTAAATATAATTATAATTATAATTATGATTAAGTATATTTAAATGATATTAAAAAATAAATTAATTATTAATTTATAATATCAAATTAATAATCTTAATATTGATTAATAATAATAGTATAAAGAGTGAGGAAAATGAGAGAAGATATTATAATATCACTTTTGGTACTAGTTTTTTCAATGCCCAAAATATCCTTTATGACACAAATGGAAAAATGAATTTGTTTAGAGGGCATTTTGGGTGAAAATTGCATCAGGTACCAAAAATGTGAATTATAGATACCACAAACAATATAAAATAAATATCATGTACCATTTATGTGCGAAAGTGAAAGATTAGGTACAATTTCTGTAGTTCAATCAAATAATAAAGGAAAGCTTCCTATTATTATTGTTCAGATTTGTAGACCCAACCTATTTAGGGGTAATTCTCTCTTAACCCTCAAATCTGTCATTTTATATTTGTTGTTGTATATCATCTTATTTTTGTTTTTTTGTATTTTAGGTTATGTTCGGATATCTACTCATTATAATGCTTCTAAGGTGTTTATCAACACGGCTTTATTGAATTCAAGGACTTTGAGAAGAGATATTTGGATTTTAGGTTCTTAATCTTCTATATTTGTGTATATATCTCTTCCATTAGTTTTTTAAGCATTTTTAAACTCCATTGCCAGGATCTGTAATGATCAATCATTCTTTGGTGAAAAATCTGTTGTGAAGTATTCTGGAAAGAAGGTTACCAATGAGTTTGATGATATTGCCGTTGAATCTATTGGTAATCTTATATTTCTTGGGGTATTTCTTTAGTTTTCAAAATTTTGGATAAATTGTTTGTTATTTATATTGTTAATATCTCTGTTATTTGGATTAGACTAAAATTTTCTTGGTTTGTATCTGTTTTTTATTTTTAGGAAGGGTCTTACTTGATATTCGGTAAGATTGAGACCGTTGAGTGTCCTATGGGGAGTGGTACTATCTGACTTGCAACAGGTGTTTGAAGAAAGTCTTAAAAATTGATGACATCTATCGTTGTGACCGTTGCAATAGTAAAGATGTGCAGAGGTTTATATCTCAAATTTCAATATGTTATGTTCAGTTCTATACCAATGTTTAGTGTTTTGGGGAGTCTTATTTGCTATTTTTTCCATTTAGATTCAAGTTTGTTGTTCATGTTGTGGATGGTAGAAGCAATGCTACTCTTCTTCTATTGGATCTTGAGAGTGTCCAGCTCTTAGGCAGAAGAGTTTCTGACATTATTGCTACTGATAATGGGGTATATTTCTTGATATTCTAATATTCTAATATGGATCTGTAATTTGTGACATTTTTGTTATTTTTTAGAATGTGTTAATAATTAAATTTTGGGTTCTAGGTTGCTGAACTGGGTTATCTTCCTAGAGAAACTTCTCTCTTTAAGGTGCAGTTGCTTTTCTCTTTAAGGTGCAGTTGCGGAATGATATGAAATTCAGGGTTAATCATCATTTTACTGTTAATAAAGTGTGCAACGTGACTGAAGTTGTAAACAGGTTTCTTCCTCCTATTTTGGATTCACAAGAATCCAATTTAGATGTTGGTCTAAAGGAGTTGTGTTTCAGATATGACTTAGCAGAGGTATTTTTTTTATTTTTAATACATAATTTTAAGTTTCAGATGTGTTTGAAATTATTTTATTTGTCTAATTTATCTAATATTTCTGTTTATCTTAGATTGAAGATTGCGCTTTTGTCACTCCTTTTTCTTCTTCATTAACCAAAGATTTTGAGGCTGAGTTTGTCCCTGAATGCTCTGCTAAGACGTGTCTTGATGAGGATTTCTTTGGTTGCGATGATGGAGTTTTGAAGATAAGTCTGATATTTCTGTTGAGGATTTTGACAACAGCCAAGATGGAGTGTTTGATGTTGATATGAAGATTTAGTGAATTTAGCCAGCTTTTTGTTATTTATTTATTTATGTTGCAGGCAATCTGTTGGACTTATATTATTGTTCACCTAAATCTTTTTTGGGATCTCAGATTGTTGTTGTATTTTGGCTTGATGTTGGTGTTGTTTGCCATCATTTTTGGAAGTTAATTTGTTAGGGTGAGCTTTTTGTCAATGTATTGTTTTTGTTGGTTGTCTTAATTTAGTTTGCTACTTTTTATTAAAGCTTGTGTTCCTTATGTTAAATCAACTATACAGTTATAATATCATACTTTCATGTTGTAATATGAAATGCATAAAGTTAAATTATTATGTATTTTTCTTTATGTAGCAATGGATTATGTATTCTAGCAAGGGACTGTATTTTTTGTTAAAGAAACTAAAGAGCTCTTCTACTATATGAAATCTCAAATAATCAATCAGGTTAGCCATCTATACCTATCTGTATCTAATCTTTAGCAATCCTTTCGGTCATTTGCTTTCGGTCACTTCTGGATTTGAATCTGCAAATACGTTTACATTTTTGAGTTATGTGTATTCATATTTTCACAATTCCAATCTATAATTTAGACATGCAAATCACATTGAATAGGTGTGTGATAATAAAAATAAGAAACAAAGTATAATTATATCACGTAACTTTTTGTTTTAGTTTTTGCAGTATAGAATTCGCAACTAATATTTTTAACTGCAAACTTAGAAATGTGGATGTTGAAATGTTAGAAATCGTGTATTAACTCCAAAATGCAGATAAAGTGTAAAGAGTAATGAAATTATTATCATGGAAATTTATGTAAGTTTCCTTTCAGTTTCTCTACCTTAAATCCCTTTATAACCTTTGCTGTTAGATATTTTATTGGGCGAGAAAGATGGGCCATTTAATTAATAGCTCCTTTGGGGAGAGAGGTTGGTGGCTCCTTTGTATTCCTGGATTTGTTTAAATAGAAAAATATCAAACTATAACTCATTTATTGGGCGAGAAAGATGGGCCATTTAATTAATAGCTTTTCCTGTTTCATTCATTTTCCAAGACACAACCCCCACTCATTTTATTTCTGCATTCTAATTAATTCGGCCCTTCAAAAACCCTAATATTGTTACTGCATTCTTAACACTATGTTATTGTTTTTATACCTATTAAAAATATATTAAAATATTATTTGATATATGTTATAAAGGAGATAAATGAAAGGTTCTAATAAACATTCTGTTTTTTTGGGAATAAGCATTGGTTTACATGTGTGCAGTGCAGGAATGTGATTCCTATAAATACCCTGCTCACTCTATGAATCACTCAACAACATTCTCTTAACTTACAACTTACTCCAATTCATAGTCATCAACTCGGTTTTTGGGTAGTACTATTTTCTTCTTTCCATTCTTATTCTTTATAGAGAGCAATGCATAGTGTTACTATGATAATATCTTCATGCATATCCAGATGATGAGTGTGAAAGAACCTTTTTATATGACTTTACTTTGATTATATCTTCACGTATATCTAGATTATGAGTGTGAAAGAACCTTTTTTATGTCTTTATGATGCCAATGTGTAAGTTCAATCTTTCTTTGTTTGACCTTCCCTCTGAACAACTTATTTCCTGGCAAGAAAAGAGAGAGTTCATTTAAATGTTTATTGTTATATCACTGTATCAGTGTATTGACACCATTAAAGTTCTTACCAATGCTTAATTTCTGAAGTAATCCTTTCCCTCACTTATAAACATCTTTCTGAACTCCCATTTGTTTCATGTAATGTCCTCTTTATCAGCTTATTCCCTGCCAAAAAAACAAATTGTTAATAAAAAAATTTTGTTTAAAAGTATTTCTTATTTGACAGAATATTTTTTCAAATCATAGGTTCATTTGTTCTCAGGCAATGAAGAAGTTGAAGAAATCTGTTACACGTGCATCTCAGACTTTAACACTTTCAAATTCAGGTAAGAAATATGCTTTGGATTTGTGTTACTGTTTTTTTACAGTGGTAGCTTGAAAAAGTGTTTTACTTATGTCAGTGTATCCTGGAATTGAATGCTTTTTTCCTCCTTTTCGGTTTGTGATGGCAGAATCCCGTTTTTTAGTCATCTTCAGAACACTGTCATGCCATTCGATAATTAGCATGTGGCTTGAACTCAATATATATACCTTATGGAATGAATTTTACAGATAGATTGGCAAAGTGTTTGACTTATCTTATTGTGTTATGAAGTGTTTGACTCCACTTATTGTGTTATGAACTTAAATACTGTGTTCCTCTCTGCAGATATAAGCAAATTGCTAAAAGCCTAAAATTAGTTTTTTTTACATATTTAGATTCCTTGCATATATAAGAAACGTAGTAAGATCTGTATACACACAGAAGAATAGAATTACAGAACAAGATATATTCTTAATACTTGAGGATTCCTTAAAGCAATAATATCTCATTCTTCACTCTCAGAGACTCTTCCTCGAAATTTAATGCAACTTGCAAAAACAATTCAATTTAAATTTCTAAAGATAAAGCTGGTGTACCAAAAGTAGTAAGCTAGGTGAATCGAACTTTACCTAAAACCATGCCGATACCGAATTTGTCACTCTCAGAGCCTCTTCCTTTAAATTTTATGCAACGTACAAAAAAAATCAATTTAAATTTCTAAAGATAAAGCAGGTGTACCAAAAGAAGTTAGCTAAATGAATCGAACTTTACCTAAAATCATGCCGTTACCGAATTTGTCACTTTCTGAATTTCGCTGAACGTCGACCATCTGAAATCGCATTTCGATCTTCGCCGATGATGAACATTTGGCGATGCTCCTTCATCGGTTGTCAACGACTGAATAAATTCACTTTCGAAATGCATAAAAGGGAAAATTGATGGATCTATTAGGTAGAAGATCTCTGCGATGTCGGAGAAGTCGAGGTGGTCGAGGCGATGGCGGTGGAGGATGAATCTTCTAGGGTTTGTAATGTCGGTGCTGAGAATGAAAATTACTATTTATATTTTCGTTAAATTATGTTATTAAATCATAACGTTGATTAATTATATTGATTAATTGTAGTTTGTTATTGTTAAGTGGGTAAGTTTAATGAATATCGTTTGGGCTCCTTCCTTTTTTTCAAAATTGGGCCTTTTAAAAAAAACAGTTTTGTATTGGATCCATTTCAGATAAATGTAAATATTTGGGCTCTCATTGTTTTTTGTGTGGGCTCTCCTGAAGAATTTAATTAGCCTGTTTTAAATACGATGATATTGTTTGGCCCAGAAGTTCAACTTTTTTTTTAGATCGTTATTATTGTAACTCTCTACCATTATAATTATAAACTGTACTTCCTCCGTCCCAATCAAGATGACCACAGAGTAGTTGATAGGATTTTCTATTATTTTTGCATTTTTATAATGGTCGTGCAAATTTCTTAATTTCTTCCTAAATCGCGAAAGTTTATAAAGATTATTAAAAACCAGCAAAATATTATGTTTAATTTTCTTTGATTCTACTAATTACTCACTCCGTCCCAACTAAGTTGAGTCGTATTCCTTTTTGGTACGTTCCAACAAAGTTGAGTCATTTTTCTTTTTGAAAAAAAATAAAATATCCGATCACTCTTACTTTATTTCATTACCTGCTTTACTCTTACTTTATTTCATTATCTTCTTTACTATCTCTTTATCTCTCCTACTCTTTTCTTTTTCCTATTTTATTTTACTTTTATTTAATCTATTCAACACAATTTCTTAATCTTCGTGCCCAAAAATTTTGTACCAACTTAGTTGGGAAGGAGGGAGTATAATTTTTCTTTGTGTAGTTGATGTTGGGGTATCCGTTTAGTGTCTTATAATTATAAGTGGTAGTGTTACTACTCACCAAGGTGTATTTTTATTCACTGAGAATAAACATCATTGTTATTCTCTTTAGTTTTATCTTATTTTCCTTATTGTTCAACATCTATTTCGAAAATCGTTTGGTCCGTGCATAGCACGGGTGTTGACAATAGTTAGTTCAAAAGAGTGGATTATTTAACAGCCCAAAAAAGTGAGATAGCATATCTTTATCTTAAAGCTCATCTTAATTAATTATCTTGTTCTAATTTAACATGCCTACCAAACATGCACTTAAAGTTTTTGATTAATTTTATAAATAGTCACCAAATTGTATTTGTATCAAATTGGTTACTATATTTAAATTTATCTCAAAATGAAAATTCAAATTGACACATAAGTTTTATATTTTATTACATATTATTTAACTTTTTAATTTAATTATTTTATTTCAAATGATAATTCAAAATGACACATACTCAAGTTTTTCTATTTATGTTAACTTAAAAAATTATTCATCATATTATTCTTTTTTCAAATAAGAAAAATAAAAACTTAATACTAGTACTACATATCTTAATCATGTTATAAGGAATTTAATTATTATGCTAGTTTCAAACTTCACAACTCACAAGAGTTTCATACTTTCAATTTGACGTCCTCAATAAAATGTCAAATTGAAACGTGTCTCTCATATTTGTAGACGCAAAACTAAAATGTGTGTTAGTACAATTTTACTGTGATATTTTGAAAGCGTCTCTCTCCCATTTGGGAGTCTTAATTCTTATTTTCTTCCATTAAAAAAACACAAGTAAATCAGTCAAGATCTTAGTATTATGGAGTAATTTTGAACTGAGCCGAATTTATGGTATTTTTAAGCAGATACTTATTTAGTACTACTAGACTTCATTCATTATTTTGATTAAGAGATCACTAATGAATTTACACACCAAATAATTAATGGGAAAGAAGTACGTACCCAGCCTGGCCCGGTCCAGCCCAACTTTAAAAGGTTTTGGGCCTTTTACAACAAATAAATTCATAAACATCAAACTTATTTCTATTACAAAATTAATGCTGTGCACATGTGTATAATCTGATAAGCATAAGATGGAAGGGAAATTCTAGGGAATATTTGAGTACAATAATATATGTGATTGTGCTATAATTATATTTCATACATAGCAATAATTAAATAACCCCTCATGTAGGAGAGCACATTAATGACCTTTTTAACCTAAATATACTCATCTTCCATGTATGAAAAAACAAACAAACAAAAGGGTTCTTCAAGCATAAGCATGCCATATAGCTACAAGACAAAAGCAATTTACTCATTTAATTTATCTGAACAAAATAACAAATTAAATGTGCAAAATTTCTACATTCATAACCTAGAGAGAGAGACATGGTTGAACTTCATCAATTGGCATTTCCTAGCCAAGCAAAGCCATTCCCATTAGACTCATAATAGTGGCACATATAAAAGCCACAAAGCTCCCCTCTTTGATCACAACTTGCGCCAAATACATAGCCACATCCGATGTGATCTTCCTCCCCTCCTTAGCCAACACGTGGCGGCGCTTCCCCGCGAAGGCCAGGAGCACCAACACCGTTATCCACGCCACCAGCGTCGTCCTGACCGCCAGCACGATCAAGAACGCCAATACGAGCACCAAGGCGGCCGCATAGTAGCCGGAGGGATACGCTGGCCGAGCAACCGATGATGCAATCAAATAGAAAGAAATCAAGGAAAATAAGAGGCAAGTTGTAGTCTTGGTGGAATTTGTGATTTGTTCCATGGAATGTTTGGAGAGAGAGATGAGTTGTGAGATAGTGTGTGTATGTTTTATTTAAGCTATTGTCTAGTTGGGTTGTATTAATATAGGTTGGAAATATGGGGAAGGGAATTGGAGGTATAATTTGGTGCACATGGCAAGGTTGGCAATGGGGATACCAACTTCAATAATTTAGTTGGTGAAATTGGACAATAATGGGTGACTTTCACATGATTATTTGGCGTAATTAGTGATTATAGGGACATACATTGCATGTTTTGGAGTGTTGATGTTCCAAAGTTAAAGATGGGAATTTTTATGCTTTTAATTATAGTTATTTGAAATGTTCCCATTTTTAGGCTTGTATAGTCATTTTAAAATTTAAATGTTTATTGGGAACATCTTACAATGCACCGTCCCGTTGCTTAATAATTTGTGCATGTATATTATATTACAATGTGTATCTTGATAATTTCGAGAATCTAATTATATGAACTTTTCACAATTCACATACTGTAATGGGTGAGAGTTCAAATAATTAAATGGTTCACACAAATAGAAATTTAATTGCTATAACGTTGTATATAAACTCTAAAATTATTCAACTTCATATTTTAAATGTTAATTTAATTTTGAAATGTTACCTTAATATACCGATATGGAGATTTATGCCAAATGCATATTCAATTAAAATGAACTAAATAATTATTTTCGGCTATCCTTTAAATGAACTAAATTTATCACTACTCTAAGAATAAAGCAAATCATACAAGTAACAATAAATTCATATTAGGAAACAAATTATATGATCCTCGTATATCTGTATATATCATATATGTTTGCTTTTTCGTAATGTATAAAAACCAATTAGTCACTTCACTTGAATAAAATGATATTATCACCATATATAAAATCATCCTATCAATCAGGTTCGGATCAAATCAGACTGCTTCAAAAAGTATTAATTAAGAGTATTGAATTAAGCATTTTCATCTTAGTGCAGAAGGGAGATTGATAGATTGTTTTGTCGTTTTTTAATTATATTTTATTACCTCTGTGTTTATCTAAATAAATCCCATTAATTTAACAGTATATGTGCCACGATTGAAGTGACTCAATAAATTTAATTTATCGTTTACATTTTACAATATAATTTGCGCATATGCAAGGTACTTGGTCTAACATTCATGCCTTCAAATGCACAAGGCTCTATGCAAATAATTTAAATGAGTACACATTTAGGTAAGAACCACTAAAGCATTGAAACATTCAACCACGCTAGTTATTTTATCAGAAAATGTACATCGAAAAAATCCCTTCAAATGTTAATACCAAGAAGAAAAGAACAATACAATCTAACTACAAATGAATCCAATGCCCCTAAACTAAACTTTCTTTATTACCAATACCCTAAAATCCGTACCACTCAAAAAACCTCCCTAACTCTTATTAACCTGACACGTGACATGTACTGATAAAATGCAATAATTTATAATTTAGGTAGCGTCCGAGCAACACTTGATCGCCCGCCCTCAAGTGAACCTTCTCAACATAGAGGGCACTCTCGATACACATGACATGTACTGATGAAAGAAACTCAGTACTGATGATCTAGGTGGCAGTCAGCATCCGAATCAAACCCCCCAAACAACGTGACCACGGTCCTCAGCCAGCTCGCCCCATGGTTGAGCAGCCCTTCCTCCTCCGGCTCCTCCTTCACAAACAGCATGCTCTTCTCATCATCCACATCCATCAGCATATCCACCCACCTCTTGGTCATGTAAGCCATCACCGCATCCAGCCCGGCCGAAGCAACGCTCGTGGGGGGAATCTCGAGAGGATTCCCATCCAATTTGAGCTTGGTCAAGTTCACCAGCCTCCCAAACGTGTTAGGCAGAGCATGAATCTGGTTGTTGCTGAGATCAAGCTCCTTGAGGCTGATGATGTCCGAGATTGTCTCAGGCAAATCAGTTAGGTCACTGAAATTGCTGCTCAAATTTAGGGTTTCCAAATTTGCCAATTTCCCAATTGTTTGTGGGATGGCGTGGAGCTCGTTGAAGTGCACATCCAAGAGGCGCAGGGACTTCATCTCAACGATGGAGGTCGGGAGGGACCGGATCTTGTTCAGCTGGACGCGCAGGCGCTTCAGGTTCACCAGCTCGTGACCGATGTTGGTTGGGAGGTACGTGAGCTTGTTGAAGCTCGCGTCCAGCTCCTCTAACGACCTGCGCAACACGCCAAGTGTGATAGGTTTATGATCCCCTTCTTTTTGTCAATTAGGGTTAGGGTTTTTACCTGCAGTGGCATATGCTATCAGGTAGGGCGGAAAGCTTGTTTGAGGAGACATTCAAGATTTTGAGATTCTCCAATAGGCCCATGGAGTCAGGCAGTGATTCTAATAGGTTTGCTACAAGAATTAGCTCTTCCAGATGCTCTAGGCCTGCAATTGAATCTGGGATCCACTGTTTCACTCACACAAAAACAGAAATTGGGAAAGAATAAGTTAAATGTCAATTTCAGATCAAATCAAACAAGAAACTAAGGCCCTTCTTGGTACAATGAAATGGAATGTGATTTCTACTTCAATTCTATTTACTTGCTTGGTAGGATGGAATGAAAATGTAAAGGAAATGCAAAAAAATTCCTACTTTCATTCCATTCCATTCCACTCTCATTTCATTTTATTATACCAAGAAGAACCTAAAAATCCAGTATTCCACACTTAAAAACAGTTGGTAATGACATGAAAGTCTGCTTTTAAACATAAAAGATCACATAAACAAACAGCAAAATAAGAGCTTTACAATAATCTTGATATCTACTGTATTAATCAACTGATTCCAACTTAAGGCTTCAAAAATGCAATGCTGCATGAATAATGATTAGTGATTAACTCTAACCTCAAGCTTGTTATAAGACAAATTGAGCACAACCAACAAATTCAACCCCCCAAACTCCTCCGGCAAGATCTTCAACTTCCTCCCGGACAAATCCACCTTCTCAATCGCCTTCTTCCCGGACTTCGCGGCCTTCAAAATGGCGGCCACCTCCTCATTCATCAACTCCCCAATCTTCATCGCCTCCCCCGCCTCCTCATAGTCCTCATAGTCATCCTCCCCTTCCTCATACATCTCGGCCTCCGCGTCCATATCCACCGCCGCCTCCTCATAGATGCTCTCGAGGCGCTTCTCCGCTTCCTCCAGCATCGTCTCGTACGCCTCGTGCATCTCGTCCAGCTCGATCACCGCCTTGCACACCTTGTAGTCCTGCATCGCCTCCTCGGACGTGTCCCCGGCCGCGTTGATCTCCTCCACGCGTGCCCGGGCCACGTCCACTGTCTCATGGTCCGGCCGCGGGCCCAGGGCCTCCAGCACGGACCGGGACTCCGCCACGTCGTTCACCGCGTCGCGCATGGCCGCGGAGAGCTCCGGGTCCGAGATGTAGGGCATCCGCTCGAAGCTCTCGAAATGGGGCGATTCGGACGCCGGATAGATGTCGTTATCGTCGTCGGGGGAGATGGTGAAGGAGCGCGTGATGACGACCGGGAGGGCGTCCATGACTTGGGAGAGGGACGGGAAATTGGAGGGAGGCGTCGGATCCGTTGCGGTGGGATTTGGATCCGTTGCGGTGGGATTTGGATCCGTTGCGGTGGGATTTGGATCCGTGACGTTGGGATTCGGATCCATGATGTTTGTGATTCTGAAATTGTGGTTTCGCAAAGTGTGAAGTGTGTGGAGATGAACGCGATCGATTAGCGTAACCGTAATAACTGTCGGGTACGCGGGCTTTAAATAGGCGCCGGATTCGGGTCGGATCGAAGCATATATATTTAGATTAAAATTTGCTAATGTCTTAGTACTACATTTAACTGATTTAAGTGTTTTCAACATTTGTTGATTACCTATTAGGGATGTTGATTAACTTAAATTAACAAGCACCGTGTACAAAAGTTGAATGAGAGAAAATGAGCTTTACTAATATTCTCTTCGTCTATTATACTTCCTCCGTCCCAGATAGTTTGTCTCACTTTGATCGGGCACGAGTTTTAATAGATGTAAAGAAGAGTGATTTTAAAAAGTTAGTGGAATATAGGTCATACTTTTATATATTAGTTTTTATAATAAAATGTGAGTATGAATGCGTTAGTGGAATATGAGGTCCACTACTAAAAATTGTAAAAGTAAAATGGAACAAACTATGTGGGACCGACCGAAATGTAAAAATGGGACAAACTATCTGGGACGGAGGGAGTAAATGATCTTGGATATTGTGTCATTGCTTTAAACCTCACAAACCTTTCCAACATGTTCAATTTTAGCCATTGCAATGACCTTGGTTTGTATTGATATATATGTGTTTGTGTTGTTATGATTTGATAGATCAGGCTGCAATCATAAAAGGGAAATTTATATTATATTGAACTATGCATATCATTTAGACCCCCACATATTTATCGTTCACAAAATAATTAGTAAATGAGTTTATACGACATTTGTTGGGCCATGCATATGATTGATTGTAAATGTACATAAATGAATGTGTGGTGTAAAACTAGCCCATGTCATATAGGCGTGCAGTGGATTGGTTTGGACGATAGTACTATACTATTACTCCATCAATAACGATTCTTATCAGGAATATTATTTTACTCTTTTTTTCTCTTTTTAATTTTGAAAATTACGAACAGACTAACAGTTCAAAAGTCGATCTCTAAATATCTTGATGATGATAATAAAATTTTATCATGTAATCCATATTTAACATGTTAGTTTTATGCTACTGAACTAAATTGACTAGTAAAGAATTAAATTTTATTTTTTAAAAACAAATTAAGTACTAATTTTATCTATGTTATATTTATTGTTGATAGAATACATTGAAGATTTAACAAAACATATAAATGCATACTGATTATATGGTAAAGTCAATAAGTACAATCTTATAGAATAAAAATTGATTTGATAGATGGTTACAGATTTGATCAATCTAATCTATAGTGGGTGACTAGGTTCTCTAGGAAATATTTTTATTCGTCTACTTTATCACTTATATACTTTATTTTCTCTACTTTAACTCTTTAAATCTCATGCCTAAATAGGACTAATGAAATATTAAATTAATAAAATACTCCTATAAAATAACACACCACAATACAAACCATACTCAGCATATTCCATAATTGAAAAAGTGACCGTTAATAATTTGAAAGAAAAAAAAGACCATTTGATTTCAAATCTTTGACCTTAAACATTATTCCACTATCATGCTCACATTCACTAATTTATCTTCACTAAACGTATCTAGATTTGTTTACGGTCTACCAAACATTTATGCTGTAAAAACTAAGCTAAAATTCCAATGATCGTACTTTAATATCCAAAATTGACGTCCTTATCATCCAAACCATCATTGTGCAATTGCTAAAAGCCAACACAACTCAACTATCGCACCCCGCACTTATGGAATAAGCAATCGCGTTTTAATTGTTAAAAAAAGCAAAAAGAAAAGAAAAATACAAACCACTAAATCCAAAAAAATCATCAATAAATACATACACAGACTCATCACTTTTATGAAAGGAGCCTCACTGCTTGTCCCATTCCTCTCAGTCTGCAACTCGCCCCTTCTCTCTGTATCAATCTACAGTAGAAACGATAGATAGAGAGTTAGGATCGCCGATCAGCTCATAATCTGTACGAATTTTAGTTGCTGATCAAATATTTTTCTGCATATACTCACTCAATCTGCCTCAACAGATTTGCAGCGACGTTTGGCGGCGGCGCTAGTCTGAGAAACTTCCTGTTTCTTCTTCTGCTGTATGTCAGAAGATTTCGACGCGCATTGCGGTGGATCCGGTGAGCTCGACACCCAGTTGCAATGGCCACAACTCAGAAAGAAGCGACGCGTCCCGGTCAATTTGCTCAGGTAGCAGCTGTCCGCCGTGAGAATGTTTCCGCCTCCGCCGCTGCTGATTGGGGCGTATCGCCTGCCGCTGAAGATCTCCAGAGAAAGAACCTCACCTCCTTAATCAGACCCGATCCTGCTTCCAAAGCTACCGCGAAAGGTTTTCCGTCTCATTTCACCTCTTTTTTTTAAATAAAGTATTTATACGAATTTATTTACTCTCCAGCATTCATGTACCTGTGTGTCGCCGTGTATGTATGTTGCTCTATGTATTTCGTGCGTTTAACATCTTAAAGTTGTGATCGTGGCTCAGTTGAAAATATTGACAACTTTTTTTATTTTAAAGTTGTGATTGTGGTTTGGTTGAAAATAATGACAACTTTTTTGTTTATCTTTTGGCTGTGTTTATTTTATACTCCATACTCTTGTTACATCGTGGCTTGTTAATTTGTTTGTCCTTGTTAGGCGAATAGATGCGATTGATAAAATTTTGAATCTACAAGTCTTGACTAAGTTGCCCGTGTGTTCATTTTTTAGTGCATTTGTAAACCTGTGCCTACTGCCTGCATATATGGCGGAGTGAAAGAGCATATGCTATTGTTTCATGAGGGGAAAAAAGAAGAAGGAAGTTATGTTATGAGTAAAAGAAGAAGGCAGTTTGTTCAATATCTAATCACGCTGGAAATTATTACTACTATTATGATAAAGCTCCAAAGGCTTGATAACCTATTCATGTTTGAAAGTCTATACAACTTTACATTGGCATTCAAGTAACTGCATTATCTATGCTTCAGAGGCACTTCATGAAGCAATATGTTTAAACTGATTAAGTAATTTGTAATTAATCTATTCGAATTGTTTCATACTCTTCATACCTCCATTTGGTGGTTGCTGCTATATGTTCAAATATCTCTTCGTTTTCTTGTTTCATTTTGTTTCAAATTCGTTTGTTGCACTTGCATTTTGGAATTATTTCATAACAAGTAGACAATAAAGGTTTGATCTGTCAGTGGTGTCGTAGGTGATAATCATGCACTTTTCATAATAATCTGCGATATATTGTGGCTTAAGCCATAATGTTTCCAAATTGTTTTATATCTAGCCATCTAGGAATACTATCATTTGGCAGGACATGAAAGTTTTTTTGATTGCTATCCTACAAGGTGGATGCTTGTTATCCCCTAATAGTTTACCTTTTATATTACCTATCGTATCTATTTGCATGAAGAAGATGTCTTAAACCTCTATCAACTAGTTCTTCGTATATTAAATAAAATTTTATGGAATATTTACTGGTTAATGTGTTGTTGATTCAGGGATCCAGATCATGCTAAGAGCTGAAACGAAACATCCTTTGGAACCTTTATCTGCTGCTGAAATCTCTATAGCTGTGGCAACTGTCAGAGCAGCTGGAGCCACCCCTGAGGTTCTTAATGGCTTTCTGTTTATATTTTCTTGCCCAAGTAATATTATCTTAGTATGTTATCTTAACTCTAGTGTACATTTCTTTTCTTTCCAGTTGAGAGATAGCATGCGGTTTATTGAAGTGGTTTTGTTAGAGCCGGATAAATATGTAGTGGCATTGGCAGATGCTTATTTCTTTCCCCCTTTCCAACCCTCATTGTTACCTAGAACAAGAGGAGCACCTGCAGTTCCTACCAAGCTTCCACCAAGGCGAGCCCGACTAGTTGTCTACAATAAAAGATCCAATGAGACTAGTGTGTGGATAGTTGAGCTGACAGAAGTACATGCTACCACTCGAGGTGGACATCATAGGGGAAAAGTCATTTCTTCTACAGTTATCCCTGATGTTCAGCCACCAATGGTATCTCTGACAACTGAAGCTTTTCATGATTCATTATGTCTAATTTTGAATCAGTTCATATTTACATTGCTTATAAAATTTGCAAAGTGGCTTTTTAATCTATTATATACCACTGGGCAAGAACAGTAAACTAAATATTTTGAGCTGCATTTGAGATTGCACGACCACTCTGAATCTTTTACCTTTCTACTTTTCATATTTTACAGTTTTCTCTGATACTTGAACTGAAAAATCCATGCAGATCAGCCTTAAAGAATTACAGTATATTTCTGATTTTAGCCTGTGATAAAAAATGTTCACTTTCTCATTCTAAATTATTTGTATAACCTAATTTTAGGACGCTGCAGAGTATGCTGAATGTGAAGCTATTGTCAAAGATTACCCTCCATTCATAGAAGCAATGAAGAAGAGGGGCATTGATGATATGGAACTAGTCATGGTTGATCCTTGGTTAGTAACATATAATGTGATATGTATTTTCGCTTCTCTTAAAATAAAGTTCTAAGCTCTCACTGTCAGATATACCAACTTCTTGATGCCTTTATTGTGCACTGCAGGTGTGTTGGTTACCACGGTGAAGCTGATGCTCCTAGTCGTAGACTTGCAAAGCCACTCATTTTTTGCCGAATAGAAAGTGACTGCCCACTAGAAAATGGCTATGCCCGACCTGTAGAAGGAATTCACGTTCTTGTTGATATGCAAAATATGGTGGTAGTTGAGTTTGAAGATCGTAAGCTGGTACCATTACCTCCAGCTGATCCACTGAGAAACTATACTCCTGGTGAAACAAGAGGAGGGGTGGATAGAAGTGATGTCAAACCCCTTCAAATCGTACAACCTGAAGGTCCTAGCTTTCGAATTAGTGGAAATTATGTTGAGTGGCAGAAGGTAGTGGATTTCTTTCTCTCTGCTTTAACATTTATCATTTAATTTATTTGAATATACCAATAATGATTGAATTGTTTAATGCCAGTGGAACTTTCGTATTGGGTTCACTCCAAGGGAGGGTTTGGTCATTCATTCTGTTGCCTATGTTGATGGTAGTCGAGGTCGGAGACCTATTGCCCATAGGTTAAGTTTTGTTGAGATGGTCGTGCCCTATGGAGATCCCAATGAACCACATTACAGGAAGAATGCATTTGATGCTGGGGAAGATGGTCTTGGAAAGAATGCCCATTCTCTTAAGAAGGTTTATGTTCCTTCTAAGTGACCATTGCTTTCTCAGTTTAATTTATTCTGCATTGATCACTCACACTCAATATGACAGCCAAACTAAGACTCTTACTTTTCAGGGATGTGATTGTTTGGGGTATGTAAAATATTTCGATGCCCATTTCACAAACTTTACTGGAGGAGTTGAAACAACTGAAAACTGTGTATGCTTGCACGAAGAAGACAATGGAATTCTCTGGAAGCATCAAGACTGGAGAACTGGCCTTACAGAAGTTCGTCGCTCAAGGCGCCTCACTGTTTCTTTCATTTGCACTGTAGCTAATTATGAATATGGATTTTACTGGCACTTTTATCAGGTTAGTGGATCACACTTAAGTCTGCTCTTACAATAACTGTATGTTGGTCTATCAAATGTATAGCATGACTTGTATCTTCCTAGTCTACAAGTTTGCTCTCTTAGTGAAGCATTGTTATCCTCTAAGGCATATATAGCAAAAAGTGAACATACTAATTGCGAGATATCCAGGAAACTCATTTGTTTTCTAATTTCAGCTTTCTTATCCTTTTTTCTCACTACATCTTGAGACCTTTAAAATAAGCTTCACCAAGTCTTACTTTTTGAATCTAATCAGCCTCTTAACTCTTTAATCAGAGTCATTACATTTTTGTTTTCCACCGCAGATTCATAAACTTTGTTTATTGATGCAGGATGGAAAAATTGAGGCTGAAGTAAAACTTACTGGAATTCTTAGTTTAGGAGCTTTGCAACCTGGGGAAGTTAGAAAATACGGCACAACAATCGCACCAGGACTGTATGCTCCAGTTCATCAGCATTTTTTTGTTGCCCGTATGGACATGGCCGTTGACTCTAAGCCTGGTGAAATGCACAATCAGGTTTGTGGTCATAGGTTAATAAGTTTTTTGTGTTAATTTCCAGGAATAACACTAACTCGTGTCGTTTGTCAATGGGTGCTATGCTACTACTATCACTTCTTAGGTTGTTGAAGTGAACGTGAGAGTTGAAGAACCTGGAAATGATAATGTTCATAACAATGCATTCTATGCTGAGGAAACTTTACTTAAATCTGAATTAGAAGCCATGCGCGATTGCGATCCATCATCAGCCCGTCACTGGATTGTAAGAATCCTCACCCATTTATGCTTCTGATTTGTCAATTGTTTTGAAAAAGACAGGCAGTTTCCTTTTTTCTTGTCTTCGTTCGAGAAAAAATATTTCCTGTCATTGATAGTCCATCATGCTGTATACAGCCATTGAGGAATCTTATGAATTGATCATCTTCTATTAATAATTTCAGATAAAGAACACGAGAACTGTCAACAGGAGTGGACAACTGACTGGCTACAAGCTGGTGCCTGGTTCAAATTGTCTGCCGTTGGCTGGTCCTGAGGCTAAGTTTCTGAGAAGAGCTGCCTTTCTGAAGCATAACTTGTGGGTTACCCCATATGCACGCGACGAAGATTTCCCTGGAGGAGAATTTCCTAACCAGAATCCACGTGCTGGTGAAGGCCTTGCTTCTTGGGTAAAGCAAAATCGATCTCTGGAAGAAACCAACATTGTACTCTGGTTAGTTTCCTCAATGAAGCACAGTGCCTTTATTATTTCTCCAAGTGCAATTCCTTTTTGAAATATCAAGTCATTTGATCCCACTAAACCAAGATACAGAGTGTGTGAAGCTTCAAGTTGTAAACCTAACTATGATTATAACTACCTGGTTTATTTGAGAATGTTTCTATATGGAGTCGGGTGTCTTTTGTTTGATGCTATCAGCTTTAAAATTGCACCTGTCGCTCGATTCTCATTGTGACACTCATGTTCCCTCTTCTTTTGGACTTGATGTTTTCATGCAGGTATGTTTTTGGAATTACACATGTTCCTCGTTTGGAAGACTGGCCTGTCATGCCAGTAGAACACATTGGTTTCGTGCTTCAGGTATGTTACAAATACGATGTTATTTGGTCTGTTGTAATCCTCAATTCTCATCGTGCTTGTTACCTATCTATCCACGAAAGTTCACAGCTAAGAACCACGCTGCCAAGCCCCTTTCCTTAGAAATTTACTAGATCTGTGCAAAAGAGTCAACCTTATTTCTGTGTTTACTCGCAGTTATCCACTGCTTTATCATTTAGCATGTCATGCAACCTAGATGCTACAACTTTAATCAAAACTAGTGCTTAAAAAAATTACGACTTATGGTTGCAGCCACATGGATTCTTCAACTGCTCGCCTGCAGTGGACGTGCCACCAAATGCTTGCGAGGAAGATGGAAAGGAGAATGACGTGAAAGACAAGCCTGCTTCATCTGGTCTGATTGCAAAACTCTGAAGGGGTATGAATACCTGTGGCTGTTTCAAACACTTTCAAGACTTGCTTTCTCATCAAGTTTCAATTTCAGTATTCTGCACAATAGTTTGATCAAACTTGCTGTGTCTGCAAAAAATAAAATAAATTGGAAAACTTGGGTGAACTCTTTAATTTGAATTTGTGTTCTGTATTTCTTGATTTTGGGATAGTACTACGTTTATTAACTCTGGTTGCAATTTTCTTGAGTTTTGAATTAACTTTAGAGGCTTTGCCTTGCCAAATAAAACCACTGCAGCATATATTTCTATTTGTATGTTTAATTATTAGATATACTCATATAACCACTGCCGGTTTTCGTCGAAGTCTATTTAGGCAACTATTGTAAGTGCAGAGGAAAAAAATCTACATTATTTTATAAAATGGTTCTTGCATGAGTCTATAATGAGAAACTGGCTTTTACCAGTAGTAATAACTTAATCAAGGGTGGCGCTTAACAGCTCACAGTCAAAGTCTACTTTGAGATTTTGATTTCTTTATTCATGTCTTTCTCTCTAAAAATATTCTAAATTAAGCTCAAATTTACAGTTTATATTATCCAATAAGTAATTGCATTTATTTTGTATAAACATTAGGTCCACATCCACTATTCAATACATATCCATGATTTATTGATTCGGACATATCTAGGTTGATATGTACATTGTAATTTGTACACCATTGATGAATGATGATATATAAGATGATTGAGATGCTGATAATTTACCAAATCCACATATTTCTCAAATGAAATGGTATTAACAAATACTACTACCCATTTAATCAAAAAGTGAAAGTCGACTGTCTTTCCAATATTGCGTTCAATTTTTAGTCAGTTTCTCTAAAATTTCTTAGTTGACTTCTCGAAGAAGCACCAGCCAGCCGATCTTGAAGTGGCATACTATATTTTGCATGGTTGTTTTCAGAATAAAATAGATACTCATACTGATTTTAATCTAAAGACTGAAGATTGAGATTCCCTCATTTTTAAACCCCCGCGCCATAAATATTATTCATTGACTTTGCTACTAATCTTTTCTCATGGAGTATAAAAATTGGTCTTTGTTTATTAGTGATATATCTACTCCCACACCACAACAAAAATATCCCTAGTGTGTCCAAGTCGTTGTCGAAGTTTACTCGGATATTTCCTAGAATTTTCTTCTCCCTTTACAATGAAAGTAATTAAATTTATTTTAAGAAAATAATTAAATTTATTTTAAGAAAAGTCGAATTCTTCTTTTTCCGTTACCTAATTACCGTTGGAAATGCGTGAACTCGATTTTTTTTAGGTACATTCAACACGGCAAACACAGTGACGGTTGACTAGTTATAATTTGTTTTATACACGAAAGAAGTAAGAGCATCTCCAATAACCGGCGTCACCACCGCCACGCCGATTTTTCGCCCACGCCGGTTTGACGCCGAACCATTGGAACCGGCGTGGGCGAAATCGGCGTCGCCATGCCGATTCCCGCGCTGACGCCGGTTCCGACGCCGATCCTCACGGGCGCCATTGTGCGTCCCGGATCGGCGCCAAACCGGCGTCGGATTTAAATTTTTTTTTTGTTTTTCGAACACACTATATATACGCGCGTTGAACCTCATTTTCATTCGCACCACTTGTTTTAACGAGTACTCTCTCTCTACCTTACTTTCTGTACAAGATCAATAACGAGCAATGGAGAACAACTACGAAGGTACTCCAGTTAATCCCGGGGGATGGTCTCAGACTCCCCCGCCTCCCGGTGTAGGGTCTCAGACGCCCCCGACTCCCGGGGCAGGGTCCCATACTTCCCCGGCTCCTGGGGGAGGTGGTTGGCCTCCGATGAGCGGGTACTACAACATGTACCCGTGGCAGCATATGATTCCGGGGTGGGCACCCGGCATGCAGCCCCCTATGCAGATGATGCCGGGGTGGGCACCCGGCATGCAGCCACCGGCGCAGCAGATGATGCCACCGGCGCAACAGATTATTCCCCCGGCGCAGGGGACGCACGGGGGGACAACGCCTATCGGCCGACTTTTGATTTTTCCACCGGTTCTTCGCACACATCGACCCCAACGGATGCACAGTATACGGAGACCTTCTCCTTATCGGACTTGGGTTTTGATATTAACTAGGTTTCGGAAACTCTCATTCAAAGCCAGGGAGTAGGGCGAGGTAAGAAGAAGGGCAAGGCGAAGAAGGTCGGCGAGTCGTCGCAGCCCCAAGCCGAAATCCGGGGCCGGAGGAAGTGGACAGACGCGGAGAACGTTGCGGTTGCCAAGGCGTGGGTGAGTGTCTGCGACGATCCTCTGGTTTCGAACAACCAGAGGATCGTCAACTTGTGGGCCAAGATAGCCGCAGCCTACAGGGCATTTTGCCCTGAAGGGAGACCGTGCACCGGGGAGGAGGTCCGGAAGTGCTGGGACCGAATCAGGGCTGGCGTCTCTCGATTTTCGGGTTTGTACGCCAATGCCCTCCGCATGCAGACCAGTGGCCAAACAGAGGAAGACTGCAGGAGGATTGCGGAGAGAGCCTACCCCGATCCGGATAAGAAGTACTATGAGTTCACCTACTGGAACTGCTACGTTGTGCTCAACGAGTCGGAGAAATTCCGGGCAGGCGTCGACGCTGGCTGGCCGAAGAGGCAGAGACTGAACTATACCGGAGATTATAGCGGCAGCAGCGGTGGTTCGTCAGACCTCCCTGAGACGGCCCAGGAGGTCCCGACTCCTCGGTCGTTTGGTCGCCGACCTCGCCCGGTTGGGCAAAGGCGGGCGCAGCAGGTTGCGAGGGGGGCACCCCGAGTTCCCAGGACGTCCATTCGGCATCCCCCCTCGGCAGGTCTACCGAGGAGCTCAAATTCTTCGCGCGCCAACAAACGCGCGCTCAAATGGTGAAGACCTTAGCCGACTTCCAAGCGGCGGTGGACCCCAAGGTGAAGGATTTTCTTCGTGTATTGCTCCAGAGCCAGCGTGAAGAATTGGAGGCGATGAGGAGGGACACCGGCGGGAATAGCCGCGGCGTAGGTGGTGACGGAGGCGGCGGCGACGACGGTGAAGAAGCGCTGGGCGACGACGGAGACGAGGACGGCGGCGATGAGTGATTTTGTTTTACTTTTTTAAATTAATGTACTTTTTAATTTTTGTACTTTTTAATTTTTGTACTTTTTTTATATTATTGTACTTTTTTTTATAATTAATGTACTTTTTAAATTTTAATATTATTATTCGAATTTTCCGTATTTGTCTCGTAAATTAAATTCCGTATGTTGATACAAGTGTAAATTAAATTATATAATTGTTATTGGTGATGTAGAAAGGTAGTGTGAAGGCTATGTGAGGGCTATTTGATTTCCAGTTGATGTGGCAAGCTGATGTGACAGGAGAATTGTAGTGCTGATGATGTGGCAGTGTGAAGGCTATTTGATGGCTATTTGACGTCCAGTGCTATTGGAGAAGCTCTATGAGAAACAGTTTCTACTATAATTCAAGTCTCGTTCTCCCTCAAATTCAATCATTCACATTCGCTCCCAATTCCTTCTTCTCCACTTCAGCTTGATAACTCATGGCGATGGCGACGGCGACGGAAGAAGAAAAACCAATCCAAGAAGTCCTGTCCCTCCCAATTCTACTCGCCGACCGAGTCATCAAATCAACCCAAGAAGCCGAGTCATTCAAGCCAGAAAACTCAGACCTCTCCCGCCACGTCACCCAGCTCTCCCAGCTCCTCCGCTCCGCCGCCCGCCTCACCGCCGCCACCCCAACCGCTCTCTACGACCGCCCCATCCGCCGCGTGTCCGCCGACGTCACCAAGTCCCTGGACCGCGCCCTGGCTCTGTCCCGCAAGTGCCGGCACCGCAAGACGAACGTGCTCCACCACGTGCTCTCCATCACCACCGCCGCCGACTTCAAGAAGCTCGCCGCCCTCCTCGACTCCTCCCTCGCCGACATCAAGTGGGTCGTCTCCATCATCAACCGCAACTCCGCCGACTACGAGACCGCCAGCCTCTCCCTGCCGCCCATCGCCACCACTGACCCCATCCTCGCCTGGGTCTGGCCAGCCATCGCCGCCGTCCACACGGGCCGCGCCGACGCCGCGCTCGAGCTCGCCGCCTTGGCCAATGACAACGACCGCACCAAGAAGATCATTGTGGAGGAAAATGGGATCCCCCCGCTTCTCAAGATGCTCAAGGAGAGCACCAACGTCGACGCCCAGACCGCCGCCGCCGCCGCTCTTTGCAATTTGGCCGATGATCTGACACGTGTCAAGATAATAGCCGATAAATTAGGAGTTCAACTTATTGCCAAGGCATTGTCTCAATCGCCTGCTAAAGTACAGGTAATTAATCCTCCTTTTTGCACTAGACTCACAAGGAGTAATAAATTGTTGCTTTTATTCCATTGTTTGGAGTGTTTTGTCCAAAAATTACTGTTCAGTAAAAAAATTCTAGTGATTGAAATATGAATGTGACAGCATTTCCACGCCGTTTGAGTCATCTATATGTAATTTGGGTAATCAGTGTGTAATTTTGGTAGTCACACGTCCATACTTCGATCAAAGATTTTTGTTTTTAAAGATATTTTGTTTCCAAAATTGAAATGATGGAGGCTAATTGCTAAAATGATTAGTACTATGTAGTAATTATTAGTACAATGAGACATTTTCGAATAAACGCGGCGACGGGACAAAATCAACCATTTATCTTTTAACATTAAGAAAATTCTGTGGCAGCTAATTGGCCAACATTGATTGATCCGTGCTTTATTTAAGTGCAGGTAATCTTAGTAAACCTAGTATCAAAAATGTCGGAACTATACCCAACCGTGCAAGAAGAATTTGGGAGAGAGAATGTGACTAGGCCATTGGTCACACTTCTATCCATGGATGTGAACATGGACGAGTTTGTTGAATCGAACACACACAAAAACGCAAACAACTTGCACTCTATTGTAGGCATAGCAAGAGAGAAAAAAATCCACGGCGGCGGAAGTTTAGAGGGAGGAAATAGTGGTAAACATAGCAAGAGAGAGAAAGAGGGCGAAGCAGAGGCGCCTGAGCTCAAATCGCAGCTCAAAATAAGCTGCGCCAACGCACTACGCATTCTCGCTAGAGGAAACTTGTTCAACAGTGGGAAGATCACAGACACCAAGGCATTGCTAGTTCTCGCAAAAATCATCGAGAGAGAGAGCGGAGAGCTGAAGATTTGCTGCTTGAGAGTGGTGATGGAGCTCGCCGTCGTAGCAGAGTCCAACGACGAGCTCAAACGCGCCGCCTTCAAGCCCACCTCCCCCGCGGCAAAAGTGGTTTTCGATCAGCTCTTGAGAGTGATCAACCAGGAGATTACCCCGGGAATGGTGATTCCGGCGGTCAAGGCGATCGGGTGCTTGGCCTCGATGTTCCCAGCCAAGGAGAAGCGGATCGTGCAGTCTCTGGTGGCGCAGCTCGGCCACAGGGACCGCAGGGTGGCGGATGAAGCGGCCGGGGCTCTGAAGAAGTTCGTGTGCGATGGGAATTACAACCGGAGGGAGCATTCGGAGGCGATCATCGAGTTCAATGGGGTGGCGATGCTAGTGAATTTGGTGCGGAGCAGCCATGAGCGTCTGGATGAGCTCGTGCTGCTCTGCTATCTTGCGGTCAATGCGGGGAATAGCAAGGCGCTGGAGCAGGCTCAGGTGCTGAGAGTTCTTGAGGGTGCTGCGCGACATGCTGTCGCGCAGAACCCTGATCTTAGGGACTTGTTTGCCAAGGCCATACATCATCTCACAATCTATCAGGCTGGGACACATCATGCATATAGGCATCATTAATTTTGATATGTAGCATTTGTTGATCAACTTTAAAGATGAAGAAGGAGTGGAGGTATACGATGGCTTTGAGGTGTATAGTTTCATTTTTATTTGAAGATGGAATTTTTATTGTAAGTAGATGAACTAAACTGAATACTATCACTGAACTAAAATGATAAGTAGATGAATGTGATACCATTCTTGTATGAAACTTGCTACTTATAAAGAAAATAAAGATTACTAAGCTATAATTAATAAGGAAATAGGTGAATAAGGTATTAAGGTGGGACTTCAAAATATAAATGTGATGATCATATTGAAGTCACCTGGTACATGTAAGTGTAGAGCATAAGAAATGGGACTGTTAAACGAGTCAAATTGCGCACCAAGTCTTCGGGTCTCTACCCGAAAATCATTTGGGTAGGAATGAAGGAATACTTGTTAATTCCAAGTCCTAAAAAAAGCTCTCTTGTAAAGTTGCATTTGGATTTGCTTTTGATTAGTAGAAACAGCCTTTTACGCAAATGGATGTACTAGTGTTGATGCTCAGGGTGCAGCTGCCACTGCTCTGTATAATCACAGGTACATAGTGGTGGCGATGGTGGAGAAGGAGCAGCCTGTGAGGGTTCAGTATTATGTTGTTGGAAAAGAGTGATGGGAGAGTTTGGTGAAGAGGATGTGGCAATGCATTTTGTATCCCTTTTGAGTGTTAATGTGGATTTGCTTGAGTTTACATAAAACTAATGTTGGTGAGGAGATGAAGGTGAAGTATGATGATGATGATGATTGTTGATGCCCAAGATAAGTTGCACAGTTGCTTTGGGGAAGCTGGCACGCGGGAGCCTTTTGATGGCCTGAAAATAGTGGCAGAGTTGGTCTGAGTCCCACTTGGACTGCATTCAAGCTGATCTCGATGTCCCCAAAGGTCGTCTTGGATCAGGTGATGAGCGAGGAGACAAACACCCACTCAGTGACTTTTGTGATTAAGGCCGTCAGATGTCTTGCAATATCGATGTTTCCTGCAAGGGAGAAGCGGAGCATGGCTCAAGTAGACCATTGGACCGTGGGGGTGGCGGGATGATGCGGATAGGGCACTCAGCGTTGGAGGGAACAACCAAGCACGTCATCTCCCACGGCCCCAAGCTGAGGAGACTGTTTGCTAAGGCCATACACCAACTCGTCATCTATCAGCTTGCAGTACATTCAAACATGCAGACTTGTGAGGCTTAGTTTGGTCATGTTTTGTGTGGTGAATAGGGACTTCTTTAGAGGTGTGTTCCTATAAGATGGTGGGGAAATTTGTGCTATGTTGTTTGTAGAGTAAATGTTTGGGGAAGGTCATGGACTCATGTTATTGGGTAGCTCAATAGATACTGAACACGTGTAGTTGTAATTTGTAAATCTAGTCAAACATGAAGTAATTCTTTTTTTTTTGCTATAGTGTGTATATGTGTTGTGTGTGTGCGCGCATAGTGTTTGGGAATTTTTTTTCAATTATTAAACATTTAAAAAATATAATATTGAGATAATATTGAAGTGAAATACTATGTTGCATAATTTTATTAAAATCGAAAATAAGAAAAGAGAATAAAAAGGAGAAAGGCCATTCTTTGGATTCTATTCTCATATTGAAAATAGAAACATCATTCCGTTCCCGTATTGAATTCCATTATACCAAGAAGCTTTTTATTTCCTCTAACTAACTCGCAGATAACTACAGTTAGTAGCATCATAGCAACAATTAGGGATGTCAATTTAGCCCGAAACCCGTGGGCTGGCCCGAATAGCCCACCAAATTTATAAGGTTAGGGCTGAAAATTTTCAGCCCGATAAAATTACAGCCCGATTAGCCCGCACCCGATTAACCCGCAACCCGTTAGGGCCAGACCCGAAAACCCGATGGGCTGGCCCGGAAACCCGATAAAATTTCTATTGTTCTATTTGTTTTACTCTAATTCGACACTTCATTGATTATTTTATAATACAGATTACTGAAAAAATAAATTTACATTTCATATATTAAATATATAAATTATATATTACATTTTTTATTAATATAATAATAGATAAATAAATTAGAAACTTCAAATTCACTAAAAGAAATATTTAAATTACTAAACATGCTTTAAAATTTCTTGATGTTTATGTTTTATTTTGCATAAATCTCAAATATTAGTATTTGATCATAGGGTGCTGTTAGGTTAAGATTATTTAATTAAATTAAGAAATGAGATGCAATCTCAGCCACTAATCCACAAGATTAATGAAATGTCAACAGCTATTACATTATGTCAACACGGGGGTATAAGTGTCATTTCATTAATAATATGGCAGAAAAAAATTAAAATTGTATTTGAAATCATTTTCTAAAACCCTCTCCAAAAGTCTCTCTGAAAAATCTGTTGATCTTCATACAATTCACACAATTGTGCAAAATCGAAGACCTTCAAAATCTATGAAGTATATAGAAGCTGAAGCTGAAGAATTTGAGCAATACCGTTTTCCCCCCCAAATTGAAGCTGAAGAATTTGAGCAATTGAAACATGAATATATGAAGTAAATAGAAGAGGAGAAGACAATTGCGATGGCGAGAAGGTAGGGGATGAAGACGAGCGTGTTGGCAATTAGGTAGGAGGAGAGGCAGTAGACGCCGCTGGAGGCTTCTCGGAGGAGGATTGGGCGCTCGTTAATGAAGATCGGGAGGGTTTCGGTGGTGGAGGAGAGAAGGAAGGTGAGCGTGAACGCGAAGTGACCTAATCGCTTCTCGATCCCCAATTTGTCTAATCCGATGTTGATGTAGATCTTGCCGAGCACGATTTCGACTCCTACGGCTTGCAGTGTGTTGGTGACGAGCAATTGCTTTGTTCTGTAAATGATTTTCCAGAATCAGAAGGATAGGAGTGTGAATTCGTGGATTCTCGAGCTTCCAGATCTGATTTTGTGTTCAATTGGAGGAGGAGAGATGGATTCAATTGACATCTGCTGTATATTGCCCAAAGAACAGTAGTTATTTTGATGTTGGTACATCTGTTGTTCAAATTTACCATGCTTTCTCTAGGTTAACCTAGTTATTATCCATCCTTTTGTCCTATGAATATCGTTAGAGAAGTTTAAATGCAGTTTATACCATGCTTCCTTTGGTTTGCTTTCTTGAGTTTGGTCCTTGTTTTCATGTTCCCATGAAAGTGCAGTTTATTGAATCTAAATATTTCTATTTTCTTTAAAACTATGCTTCTTTTCTTAAAAATATTTGTATGGCAGAGCATGTTGATATGTATTTGAGATAAAGGATACTAACATAATAAAGAAATCCTCATGTAAATTTTGGATGTCCTGTTTCTTGATCATAACTTTCCTTTTGTGATGTATCCCCTGCCACCCTCCACCATGTCATATCATTTTCCTGCTCCTGCTCTGGCTGTTCTGGTGGTTGGAGGTTGGTGAGGATTTCCATGGAGAATTCGAGGGGATCGAGCTGAGGGGGACGGTGAAGCCGTTGGAGAGGAGGAAGGCTTTGAGGGAGAAGATGTCGTCGTGGTGGATCTCGAAGCAGCAGCAGCCGTCGCAGGGCGTGACGCCGGAGCTCTTCTCTGTGCTGCAGTAGGTGAAGAGAGCGCCAGTGTCGTTCCGGAGCCACCAGCAGCGCAAGGAGACGGCGGAGGTGGTGGAGCTCGATCGGATTCTCCAGGTGTTTGATGAATTGATTCAGAAGGTGTGTGTGTTTGTGCGTGTCAAAGTTTAGAGTGATTTGTCTGGCTAATCTAATTATTAAGATTCGATTTTTTTCCATAAAAAATGTTCTTTTTTCTTGTTTATAGTGATGGTTGAATGTGTTATGTTTTTCTAGCAAATGTTTCCTTTCTTTTAAATGAGGGATTTTTTTTGGTGGATTGTTTTTCTTATTCTTGAGCTGAAATTGTTCTTAATGGAGTTGTTGTCTTAGTTAATTCTGCTGATTTTTTTATTGGTCTTGATATTTTACCATAGGTAATCTCTCTCTCTCTATTTGCCTCTTGAGCTAAGATTTCCATAGCTTCTTGGTTATTGTAAGAAACATATTGATCTATTTGAGAGAAAGAGTGAGAGTGAGAGTGAGAGTGAGAGAGAGAGTGAAAAACATCTTGATCTTATGTCAACTACGATGTCAACAGCAAACGTTATTCGTGTCAACTACGATGTCAACATCAAACGTTATTTATGTCAACTACGATGTCAATATCAAACGTTATTTATGTCAACTATTATGTCAACAACAACTCATTCAGGAGACAAAAAAGATTGATTTCTGGAAAAGGATAAAAGAAGATACTGTTGATGCTGCTGCAATGGGGGAGGGTTCCTAATTGAAGATCTTGGCTCTCAGCTACCTTTACTTGCCCGCTAGACTTCAAGGTTGTTTTCTTTACCTGGGTGCATTCCCCGAAGATTGTGAGATACGTGCCTCTAAACTCATCAAACTTTGGGTTGGTGAAGGCTTCTTCCTAAAACCTGCACTACCCACACAAACCATGAACAACTGTTGTGGTTTCTGACTTTTGAACTTAGCAGTAGGTAATATATATGAAATGTTAACCAGTTCAACAACTTGTATTGAAATGTCAACAAAGCAAAAATAATTCTTATAATTAAAAAAGAACAACTATTCTGTCTTAATTTTTTTATTTGAAACAAGTTCCGGTATCATGATCATGCAATAAATGTCAATTGCTTTCGTATCAAATATCAACAACTTATATGAAAATATTAACAGCTTGTATATCAAATGTCAACAACTTGTCAACAATTTGTATATAGTGTCAACAACTCAAAAACAATTCTTGTAATTTAAAAATAACAACTATTTTATCTTCAATTTTTATTTGACACAAGTTTTGGCACCATGATCATACAACACATGTCAATAGCCTGCATATCAAATGTTAACAATTTATAGCAAAATGTCAACAGCTTGTCAACAACTTGTATATAGTGTCAACAACTCAAAAACAATTCTTGTAATTAAAAAATAACAACTATTTTATCTTAATTTTTTTAATTGACACAAGTTCAGGCATCATGTTCATACAATATATGTCAATAGCATGCATATCAAATGTCAACAACTTATAGCAAAATGTCAACAGCATGTTAAAAGCCTGTATATAAAATGTCAACAGCTTGTCAACGACTTGTATTAAGTGTCAACAGCTCAAAAACAATATCAATAGCGAGAATATCAAATGTCAACAACTCTATTAAAATGTCAACAACTAAAAAATAACACTTATAATTCACATATCAATAGCGATAATATCAAATGTCAACAACTCTATTAAAATGTCAACAACTCTATCAAATTCAGAAACATAGCAGAGCTTCCACCAACATACACAAAATCTCTTAGTCAATTAAAAAATCTAACAATTTCGACATGAGGATTCAATATCTCACAAATCTTATTGTTCCAATTTTTAGATCTACAAATTCCAATTCAGGAAAAATGAGTAAAATCGCAGATCTCACTACAAAATCCAACAAAGAGTAGAAATCAAAGATGTCGGCGAGGAGCTCGGGATCCATCTCGAAATCGGGCAAAACGTCGCTCTCGTCGATTCCGAGGAAGAGATCGTCGAAATCAATACTGTCGAACAGATTGACGCCGGAGAAATAGGGGAACTCGGCAGCGTCGATCGAGAAGCCTTCCATTTCGCCTTCCAATTCGGAGGCGCAGCAATGGCGGCGGCAGTGGAGTCGTGTGACAGCGGCGGAGATGAAGTGCGGCGGAGATGAGGAGCCGCGGTGGTTGACGAGGAGGAGATTTTTTTAGTGAAATTGGGAAAATTATTGATGGCAAAGAAGATAAAACATGAAATTACCATTCTGCCCTTTTATAATAAATTAATCTAAAAATATTTTTTGTGTGGCAAAATCTGGACCACTCATTTAATAAAAATGAGTGGCTGATGTTGCATCTCATTTCTCAATTAGCCTAAAAAATCTCAATTGATCATGGACCTTTGATCATATTTATATTTGAGTTTAAGCATATATCTCAAATTTATCATAATTAAATATTTTACATTTTATAAATATAACTAATTTTCATCATTATTTATTGGATTGATCGCATGTTAATTTTATCGGTAGCAACCCGATTAACCCGATGGGCTAGCCCGAAACCCGAGCTTTCAGGGTTAGGGTTGAACTTTTATAACCCGAAAAAATCACAACCCGATTAGCCCGCACCCGATTGACCCGCAACCCGAATAGGGTTGGCCCGAAACCCGGTGGGCTGACCCGATTGACATCCCTAGCAACAATGATGTTAAGTCCTTGTGTTATACAGAATTTAATGCAATTTGTTAGATATAATGAGGTTATCAAATCGACTGATCGTCTTCACGACAATTATTCGAGGTGGGAAAACGTCCTACTAGCTACGTAGTGCTTTATCCACGCAATTACTTGATCCTTAAATTAAATTAAATCATAAAACATGAAAATGAGAGCGAAAAGAAATGCTGAAAGCTACGTATTAACTTGGCTTAACAATGCAAATGATAGTTGCCATCATATTCTTTAATTTTTTTTGCTATCATATTTAAAACACATAGCGAAGACGTGGGGCAAATTTTATGTCGGGCTGATATCGAATCGGGTTGGGCTGAACCAGCCCATTTTACGAATGTGGATTCAGAATGTTATAACTGCAATTTCGAGATATGATGAGGGTAAATGTGGCAATTTCCATTAATAAATCATGTCCTACTAATATCAGATGCATTATTTCTTCCTTAATCCAGACATCAACTTATTTCTTACATTTATTTCTAACTTAATGCTGTCTATTTTAAAATTTAGGTTTTGATACAGAGATGACACAACGGGCTTTTTCAGGGGCCATCAAATTTTGGACCCTCATGAGCCTCCAAAATGACTAAAGTAACCATATTACTTTCCAGATCATTTTGATTAGAGTTTGGTCCCTACAACCTTTTTTCACAAATTATTTCCCATTTCTTCGAAAGAAATTTGAATGCCTTTTCCTTGCGAAGTTCAAATAAATGGAAGCCTAAAGAAAACTGGGTTTTGGGTATTTCATGTAAAATGGGACAACAAAATCCAGTTCTTTAAAGATTCCAATAACATGATATAGTGATTAGGTTTAGTTAGAATTAGATGAGATTTAATAGGTAAAAAATGCATAAGAGTCCGACCATGTTGAATTATATGAAATGCAATTTTATCTAATCTCGGACGAAGATTCAACATGACTTATATCCAGGGACGGGCGCATAAATTTGTTTTGGTAGGGACTAATATCATGGATTTCGTTTTCGAAATTTTGATACATTAATTTTCCTATGCTTCGTTGTGATAATAAGGGCTTTTACACAATAATTCGTACAAAAATACCAAAACTAAAAGATATTATATATATAGATAAAGCTAAGAGATCAAACTTCTTTCTTTTTTTGAGTTGCAAAACCCCAAACCATTATTTCATCATACATAAATAACTCAAAGGAGAAAATGCACGGGTGTATGACTTTGTAACATTTTTAGCACAATAAATCATTCATTAATAGATCGTTTACGCCCAATAAGTTGGATATGAGTCAATTTAAACTTAATGTGATTTATGATGTCAGAAAACAAGGCTAGCCATCAACGACGGCATGTTGCTGTCAACATGAATAAAATGCATGATAGTATTGTTTTGTATTTGAGATTAGCCAATAAAATGCTATAGTATTGTTTTGAATAAATACACGAATTAAACATGATAATACATTTGACTTTGTGACAATTTTAGCCAATAAAAGAAATTTATAAAGAATGCGTATTATTAGCTTGACACATGCAAATCCCATAGATTGATATGATAGTAGTATAATATTAATAATTAAAGAAGCTAAAAGTTGTCATAAAAGTGATCATATTATGAGGCTAAATAAATGAGTGTAGTTTCCTAACTAAAGAATCATTAATTCGACTAATTGAATATTTCGTTATTGATATGATGGGAAGTGATCACAATGTTTGATACATATTGAACCATGTTTGCCAACAAAGTTTGTAGAGATTATGCTTTATTAATATTTGGGACAGATGCACTAATTATTAATTGACATCAATTAGTTGGAAATTGAAATTTTAAGCAAAGATTTAAATTTAAGGGCCAGCTTTAAGAAGATGGGGACATATGTAATTTCACATTAGTGTGGTGCGTTGAGGTCATGATTTGCACATGGACTTATTTAATTGAATTCATTTATTAGGGTCAATTTAATTATGATTAATTGTTTGAATTTTGAGAGGAATAGATTTATTTGCTAGATTTTATAAGGATTAGTTCGTCCGTGGCCGTTTCCAATAAGAAATTGTCTTCTTTTTATTTCTCAAATACATTACACATGTCATATATATATGATGATACACACTATTAATACTGTACTGATAGTTAACTTTAAGCATTGACTGTGATGAAATAAAGCACGATGATAATATAAAATAATATGGAGTATAATATTTGAAAGAAAAATAAATTACAAATCAGAATGTGTAAGATTTAAATTAGATGTTTTGCTTGATCAATTTAATTGGCAAACAGTGGAACTATAATATTTTGATTTCTTTAGAACTTATTTTTTTCCCAAGGTTATTTCGATTAAGAAATAAAAATAATTATTTTAAATTTATGTTCATTTATCAATAAAAATACTCATCTTTTTAATACAATACACTATAATATACGATGCCAAAGTATTTTTGAGATAATTAATTTTGTTTAACTATGACAATTTGTATATTTTATTATCGGATAAATTGTAAGAAAAATAAGAAATTTGGTCAAATTTTGATTTGTACTACAACTTTGAAAATCAATTAAAAATTCATAAAATTCAAATTTATTATTAATTGTTCTGTAGTGAAAAATTATGGGCACACTTTTATCCGCTTATGTATTATACTGTCTATATTTTTCATTCAAACGATGTTGTATTTTTTTATAAATAACATTGTTCTCATTGGCAATAACGTTCATATATTATTTATCGGTTGTCATATCATATAGATTTCATCAAAAAATTTATATCATAAACTAATTGAGAATAAATATAAACTTCATAGTTTTTGTAGATAAAGTTGCAGAATAGGTTGCTTTTCTTAGTAATGTGTTGTTAAATATAAATGTATGTAATAATTTTATTTAAACATTAATTACTTTTTAAGGGCTTATGCTTGTGCACAGCCTACCTATATAGACTTGGTTATTTTTCAATCGAGCGATGATGATAGATAAACTAATCATATTTTAATACACGGTTATACAACGGCCAATAATACCAATATTTTAAAACAAAGGGAATTAAGTAATATAGAGATAGTATCTCAAGTGCTAGTCTATCCCCAGCCAACCTACACAATAGTACAATACCGGGACCATTAAGATTTTTTCATATAATTACCGCCCCTAGATTAGCAACGCTTTCAAAATTAGTACTACTCCACTTTATTTCAGTATTTTCTGATTCAAAAAACAATTACCCTTGAATTCTCACAGATTATAATACTACTTACTAGTCTATAAATATATAAAAAAAAACCCAAAATCACAATAAAAAACTTCGACTGCCTCCAATACACACGCCAAAAATAGAAAAAGAAGGTAGAAAACAAGTTTACTTTTCCATTAAGTGAAACTTTTGCTAGAATAACAGAAAACTTAATCAAATGAATCAACTTAGATGCTTGGCCTCAAATGGAATTTACTTGGACCACAAAACAAATGCACTCTTTCACAACCAAAACCACTAAACTTCTTTTAATCAAAACTTAAAAACAAATTACAATTCTTGAATCACATGACAAGAACCAACTCTCTCTTATTGATCAACAATCTTGCATATAATGAAACAGAGAGAGTGAGAGAACAACGAAACTAAACAATTTCAACTGGAAAACTTCCCTACACCTATCAACCATCAAACTCTGTTTCAGTATTACATATATATATGTGTGTGTGTGAAGAAAGTGAAAAAAAAATAAAATTACATCCCATATTTACTGAAAAGCTTCACTAAGCTCTTGCGACAGCGACGCCAATGCATAGCTCCTCTCATCAGCTCCATCAAACTGAAACTCAAATATGGATTCCAATGAGAATGCATTGATCATGTCGGTTTTCGCCTCCATCCTAGGATTGCTGCTGTTGCTGGAGCTCTCCTTCATTAAATACGCCCCCGAGCTATCCGAATAGTCTGTGTGGTGATCGAAATTCGTCAAATTCGGGATCGAGTTGAATCCGCAGCCGGGGTCGTAAGGCCTGTAGGAAGATGGAGTGTTGAAATCGATGCTTTCTTGAAATTCAGACATGAATATGGGATCGTAGGCGGCTTGTTTTGAGGAGTTTTGCAGCTCTGAATAGTCTTGCTCCATTTTCACCTGGATTTCTACTGGTTTGTGTGTGTTCGGATCAATCCCCTGTTTTTGAAGCTTCTTCTTCAGAGACGAGTTCCAGAAGTTCTTGATCTCGTTGTCTGTTCTTCCTGGCAGCTGTGATGCAATTTGAGCCCACCTATTTTTTTTACAATTAATTATTATTATTTTTTTTTTCAATTTTATGGGTTTGGTTTGAGATTGTGGGAATTAACTAACCTGTTTCCTAGTGCTTCATGGAGATTAAGGATTAAACCCTCTTCTTCTTGAGAAAACATTCCTCTCTTGAGATCAGGCCTCAAATAATTAATCCATCTCAGCCTGCAACTCTTCCCACATCTTTGCAAACCTGCCAAAAATTGATTAATTTAATCACAATTTCCAAGAAATGTTAATTTGATATAAAATGTGAACAAAAATAAAAAAAAAAGACCTGCTAATTTAGGAACAGAGCTCCAACAGCCGACACCAGATTTGGAGATATGATCAAACAGTTTCTCATCTTCTTCAGGAGACCACAGCCCTTTCCTGAGCTTCTGCTGCTTCACACTGCTGCTACACTGTCGCCCCATAATGTCAGCAATGGCACCAAGATTTCTAGCTTGTGTTGGTGTGAGAAAGTGATGCAAGAATGGCTGTGATCACCCCTTTTAATTGGGGGAAAATCAGAGATGATTTATGATAATTTAAGAGAAATTATACTTAGAAATCAAGTTTCAACTGGGGGTGGGGGAGGGGGTGGAGAGGCAATCCAGTGGTTTCTAAGCAAATTCATCTTCTACTGAATTGAACTTTAAGATATCTCTGTCCAAGTGCAATAACAGTGTACAGGTAGTATAATCATGAATTATTTAATTTTATACAATAATTATGTGTACATACTCGAACATCACAATTGACCGTATTTTGGTGTATATATATCAATATGACTTATGGTTTAGTATATAATTATTTGTATAATAAAGTCATTTTATTGATTATTTTGTACTAAAAAACATTATATCAGGATATATACACCTACTTCTAACAATCTTTTTGAGTACAAATTATGCACCGACTATTATAATAAACTCTCAACAATGAGTCAAACAACTTTTTGTTAAATCTCCGGCATGAAAAATAAAATATGGACAGAATAAATTAAAAAATACGTCAATTTTCAACAATATACACTTTGAAACTAATGTGTCCAGTGACTTTAACTCGACCGACAGAGAGAGTAAGAAAGAGTATTGGGCCCATGTAGAAATTGGCCTTTTCAAGAAAACTTTTAAAAAAGTAATAGAAAACAAAATAGATGGGAAAGAAATAAAATGTGGAATTCGTGGGTGATGTATTGTGCCTAATTATTTATGGACAATTTTTCTTCCTATGGTAACAGAGAGTGAAAGGTACGCGCATTAAAATTTAGTTATTGGTATGGCATGCACATTAATTTTAAACTCTTTTTTATTGCCTTCTACTTGATGTGGCAAGCTACGTATTAGTACTATTAATACATGTATGTTATTTATTATATTATCAATATTTTTTTAATCAGTAGTATCACCAATCATTTTTTTTAATTATCTAAAAATTATATTATCAATAATTTTTACTCTTGGAATAACTGATTTATTTAGTCTGAATTTTGGCAATGTGTTTATTTTGGCTCTCATTACAATTAAAGTTTTGCCCTAGTGTTTATTTTGTGAAACAGTAAATCTTTTTATCTTGGCCGTTGAGGTTATTTAGGAAATCATTAGACCCTTGTATATATATTTATTTTATTCTCTAAAAATATGTTTGTGTTTTAATTTGTAAAAAGTTATTAGAGCACCCATAACCGTGCTTTTGCCAGCGAGCACGGTTGTGGGCCCGACCCCACTTTTTCTGCCTGCTCTCTGGCAAGAGCACAACACCCACAGCTGTGCTCTTCTGCAAGGATGAGCACAATTCAATTTAAAATTCAATTAAACAAAAGCATTTCCTTAATATTAAAATTCATTAAAAAAACCTAAATAATATTACAAATGACAAATAAAATAAAAATGACATAATTAAAATCCTAAAAATTTAAAATTACATAATTAAAATACTAAAAATAAAAAAACCACTACTCGTTGCCGAATTTCACCCACATGTGTTTGATTAGGTCTTCTTGTAGCTCAATGTGGGTTCAGGTATTGCGCATTGTGTGCCTTGTCTCGATCCTCTGGCCCACCGTCGTATGCACACCTCGGCGTGGGGGAGACCTAGCGGTTGAGCTTCCGGCTTCATCCTCGTCGTAGAAGCTAGCCGCCCTCGGTCCTTCGTCATAGCTGTGTAAGATAATACACGTGTACATAATGTCGGCGATATTATTCACGTACCAGAGCCGAGCCGGGGCCTTCACAATGTTGAATCGGGCTTGAAGGACCCCAAAGGATCTTTCGACATCTTTCCGCGACGCTGCGCAAAAAGAACCCGTCTCGGGTCGTGCGGGTTGCTGAGCGTCTTCACGAAAGTCGACCACCTTGGGTAGATACCATCGGCGAGATAGTAACCTATGTGGTATGCATTTCCGTTGATGGTGTGTTGACAATTCGCATAAACAATCGCTTTGACATACGAAAACGGCGCCTGAAGTAATCTGCCAGAAACTGCGGCTGGTCGGCAACGAGCCTTTCATGGGCTCTCTCCCGGTCACGATGGATGTAGTTCGTTGAGGAGGAGGAGCGGGGGAATTCGCCGCGACATATGCTTCGTAAGTGGCACGATGTTGTTCGTAGTATTCTTGTTTTTCGCGCTCCGCTTCCGCCATAAGATGGGTGAAATCCATTTGAGGTTTTGAGTTAGAGATGAAGGTGTAGATAGTATGTATGAGAATTATGAATGAGAGATGAATGAGAGATGATTTGATGTGATAAGTGGATGATGAATGTGTGTATTTATAGATGCTTTTGGGGGGGGGGAAATAAAAAAAATAAAAAAAATTCAAAAAATGGGTAAAAAACGGCCATATTTTTGGGATTTGGAAAATATTTTTTTTATTTTTTATCGATTATTAAAATTAAATACCGAATTTTAAAAAAATAAAAAATAAAAATGCCACGTCAGCTGCTCGCTGGCACGGACGTGCTCGATGCATCGAGCAGTGCCGTGCCAGCGGCGGCGGAGCTCGTCCTTGCCAGCGGCACGGACGGACGGACGGACGACGTCCGTCCACCGTTACAGATGCTCTTAGTCGTACTTTTCTGGAGGCACATGGTTTGATATTAGTCGGACCACATTAGCCCTTATTTGACAGTGGTATTATATCCAGAATTGAATAATTATAAAATTTTATGTATATACAAAGTTAATCCATAAGCTAACTATCAATTCAATAAACAATATTAAGAGACAAATTACAATAACCTAACTGTACTAAAGGCTATATTAAGATATACTCTCTCTGCCGCCATAAGCAAATATTTTTTAGACACATGACAATTTGCCTCACAAAATTTAAAATTATAAAATTTCAATTTTTCGTTAGTGTAATGAGTATAATAAAAAGAAAAAAAAAGAAAAAGAAAAATGCGTATAGTATGAAGAAACGACATCCTTTTTAAGTATGACCATACCTAATTAAGTGTTGTTGAACACTTGTTAAAATTGAAATTACATTATTTTGAATTCATTTGTAAACGTTGCGCGACTAACCAAAAATTAAAACAACGTTGGGATTTAAATGACAATTTCAAATAATAAATAATTATTTGAAGAAAGTGCATATGAATAAGAGAATTTTCGGAATAAGGGGTTAAATTCGCTGACCTTTTGTAATTTTGGATCGAGGCATGCGTATTCTTTAGAATAAGGGTTTTGTGATATTTTATCTTATTTATGTTCTATTTTTCCTCTAACCATTTATCAATTGCCTAAATTACCCCCTTCAAATTTTTACCTAAATTCTACTTCATAATTAGAGATTCAGCCGTCTCTTTCTAAATAGGATTTGTCCAGCTTTTTTTTCTTCTTTTCCATATATTTACGTGAACAATTCCTTAATTACTTTAACTAATAATTGTGTTCAAGAGCATTTATCAATCACTTTTAGCTAACATCTATGCTATTAAGTGAAAAAGTGGCTAGTTTTTAATCATATGCAATCAAGAAACATTTATTTATTCATGAGTATTTTTTTCTAAGAAATCCAAAAACAAACATATTCATATAGAAGAGCAACTACCAAAACTCTTCTTCCACAATTTCTTCCAAAAAAGCAATGAATTCAAAAAATCATAGTTTCACAAAATACTTCAAAAAAATCATAGTTTCAGAAAATACTTCCACAAAATTATACTTTCAGAAAATACTTCCACAAAAGCAAAGATCATCCATGAACATGTTCTTCAAAAGCATAATTCCTCAAAATACATGATCACTAAATTGGCTTCCTTGGAGTGAGCTTCTCCTTCGCACATATTTTTACTGTATTTTCTTCTAGGTTTATGCTTTCCACTACCTCTATGCTGCAATCTACTAGGCTGAAATTTTTTTATACTAATGTCAGTATATAAAAAACAGTTGGCCCCATCCTACAAATTATATACTGTTAATTCTTCGTACCTCATTGGTTCTTCAACTGCCTCCTGCCTTTGGCATGCACTGACATGCATCCCACCTAAAGGTCGTCCCTTTGCACGACTCTTCCTGCAACTCAAGTAAATAAAAAAAAGAATAAGATTGAGATAATAAAATAAAGAGTAAGATGCAACTCCAAGTAATTACCTTTTCCTTGTTCCATTAAAAACACATTTAGCTGGTGATTCCCTATGACCAAATTCTTTGCATTGCATACATTGGACCTGCCACATTCCTTTTGTCCTAGATTTGTTTCCCTTACCTTCCAAGCATCTTGGTATTCTATTTTCCATCGGTCTCCTTGGAGCTCGTTTATGCAAAGAGGTAACACCTTGAAGCCAAGGTTCATGCTAGGCCACTGAGACTTGTCAGGAAATGGGCTAATTACCCGTGCATATGCTAGCCTAAATAAACTCACTGAAAAATAAGGATGTAGGTAATCTTCCATTTTAGGATTTCTACGTGAAGTTATCACTGCTAATGCATGTGGGCATGGTTTCCCCAAGACTTGCCACTCCTTACATGAGCAAGTGTGTTGCTCAAGATCCACCACATGTCTAATTACCTTGTATCTATCTGTGATCCCAGTCACTTCTGCCTCACCCATGCCACCTACTTTAACCTTCAGTTGGCCCAATTTTCTACTAAGAACATTGAGATGACGAACAACAATTGAAAGCATAGTGTGGCCTTCCAATCTTTCACCTATATTTCTCCTCCTTGCATAGAGCTCCATGAACTTCGATCTCAGATTGTCAACTAGCTCGGCTATTGGAAGGTCCTTAAGGTCCTTCACCCACCTGTTCCATACTTCTGCAGTATTGTTTATAATATAATCACATTTGATCTCTTCAGAAAATTTGCTCCTCATCCAAAGTAGTTTGTGATATGTCTCTAAGAAGGGTTGAACTCTGTCATTTGCTTCATACATCTTGTGCATTAGGTGTTCATGATAAATTGGACAAAATGTCCTAGCTGCAGGATACATGTGTCCAAAAATTGGACCTTGAAACCTCTTAGAAAAATTCTTCATCAATTGGAAAAAGCACTCTCTGTGCTCTACCAATGGAAACACTGCCTTCACAGCATTCTCCAACCCCTTGCATGTATCTGAACAAATAGCTAAATGAGGTGAACTTCCAATTTCCCTCTTTAGCTGCTCCATAAACCAAATCCGTTCTTCATTGGTCTCGCTTTCAAACAACCCAAAAGCAACTGGAAATATCCAGTTGTGGTCATCTAATGCAGTTGCTGAAGCTAGCTGTCCATTCCATCTACCATTAAGAGCCGTTGCATCTACACTTAAATATGGCTTACACCCATTTAGGAAGCCATTGATACCAGGCTTGAAGCAATAAAAAAATCTTTGAAAGTACACCCCATCTTCGGTCTCTTTCAACCCTATCTCAACCATGCTCCCTGGCATTTTAAGCTCAACCATTGCCTTAAAGTTAAACAAATTCCCAAAACTGTCTTCCCATGTCCCATACAATTTTTCATGTGCAATCTGCATACCAGCATATATAGTTGAATAATTAATTGTGGTTACATACTTCTCCTGTAACTCATTTTGCAGCTTCTTTGCTCCCATGTTTTCTTTAAAAAAAGAGATTGTCTTTTCTCCAACTCAATAATACGATGCCATCTTAGTACTCACTCTACCAGTGGATGAACAAAAATGCTCACTTTTATTCAAAGTAACCTATTTCAGGGATACAAATATATTAGTTAGAAATGCACACATAATTAAAATTAGCAAATATATTAACTACATTAACAGTACACATTATTAACAAGTTAGCAAATATACCTTGACATGCTTTTCTTCTTTCATCAACCTAGCAACAATTGACCATGGACAACTCTTTGCTTTGCAGAAGCCTCTGAACAAATTTGGATTGGATTTCTCCGTTCCTAGTTCAAATTGAGTCTTTATAGCATGTTGCTTCACTGTTCTCCTGAAATCATTCATATTTGCATATACGGTTCCAACATCCATCGGAGGGTCTTCCATATCATGAAATACAGTCTCTTCATTAGGAATATGATCATCAACTGTTATGTGCATTATCTCATCAACAATTGGATCAGAATTCATTTTCTCTACTGCATCACTAGGTTTCTCTAAGGTTAGACCAACAAAAGCAAACATTGTTTCTTCATCCATCAAGCTCTCGGGAGCACCAATTTGTGATTATTCAAGTGGAATAATTTCTATATTATCTCAATCAATAGTATCAATTTCATCTATGTGATCCATCCTACCAAATAACAAAAGAACTAAATATATTAAAATTTTCAACATAATTATACAAAATTTTAAACAAATATATATGTATATATAAATAAACGTGTATATATATGTATTGTATGTGTATGTATTCTGCCACAAACCAATGTGTACATATATATGTATTCAACTGCATAAAATTTCAAACAATTGCATGTCAAAATTTTCAATTACGTGAGCAAATTAATATCAACACACTAATATACCATCGATATCTCTACTTTTGAGACGTGTATATATGACAGAAAAAACAAAAACCATGTACATATACATATTACATATACAGAAATATGTATATGTGTAGTTTGAATTCCTTACAGAATCACAACTATTTTGTGTTAAAGAGACGGAAGAGAAAGGTAGAGGCAGAGGCAGCGAACAGTGGAGGCACCCGTGAAAGATGATGGAAACTGGTCTGGAGTGAGGAAAAGAGGGGATGAAGGCAGTGAAGAGTGGAGGCAGATTTGGAATAAAAAAGGCGGGTGATTTGGGACAGAAACGGCGCTGAATTTATTGTGAAGTAGAATTTAGGTCGCTGAATTTTTTATGAAGTAGAATTTAGGTAAAAATTTGAAGGAGTAATTTAGGCAATTGATAAATGGTTAGAGGGAAATAATATTAATAAAGAACATAAATAAGATAAAATATCACGAATCCCTTATTCTGAAGAATACGCATGCCTCGATCCCAAATAAGAAAGGTCAGCGAATTGAATCCCTAATTATGAAAGGTCAGCGAATTTAACCCCTTATTCCGAAATTTCTCGATGAGTAAACACATGATAATTGTTATAGTACTCCCTCCGTCACTGAAAAGTATGAATTCTTTCATTTTCAGTCTGTCCCTGAAAAGTATGAACATTCTAATTTTGAAAACCAAATTCTCTTTAATGAGGTGAGACTCATTCTTTACTAACAATACTTTAAAACATTTTCTATCAATATCTCTTTATTGAGATGAGACTCATTCATACTTTTCAAGGACGGAGAGAGTGTATTTTACAAAACTTGATCATATTCTATTTTCACGCTATTTGTAAATTAGTACACATTTAGTTAATTATAATCTGCATTTTACAACCAAATTAGGGTTTTCTGGATTGTTCGTGAATAAATTATCTACTACTGATTTACCTTTTTTTAATTTTACTCCATCTGTTTAATTGTCCAATTTTGTTCCGGCACAGATTTTAAGAAATGTAAAGGAAACTGAGTTAAAAAGTTAGTGGAATATGAGTCTCACTTTTATTTATTAGTTTTATAATAAAATGTTAGAGAAATAAATTAGTAGAATGTGAGGCCTACTTACCATTTATGATAAAAGTGAAAGTGGACAACTAATGAGGGACGGACGATAATAACAAAAATGGACAATTAATAGGGGGGGAGAGAGTACATTTTTTCGAATTAGTGTGTCGCATACACATACCCATAATTATTTCGCGTTGGAGTACACATAGTTATCTTGGGGACCAATCAACATCGATTGCAAATTCAAATTGTATACTTATGTCATGATATACTTAATACAGTACTGTTAATTACAAGTGTAATTTTGGGTGCGCAGGAGTCAGGACTCAGGACCATAAACCGGTGAAGGTTTAATGGTAGTTATATATTTATATGTTAATTTTCCAATTAATAACAATTTCAAGGTATGGAATATAAAATACAACAAACATAATTATGAGACATAAGGAGTTATTTTGGCAACTATACTCACTATAAATAGTTTATTTTACAAACTCTTGTGTTCAGAGATTTGTAGTGAAGTTAAAATTACAACATAAGTATAAGTTCGTCAAAAAAAAGGTACAGTATTTCGCAATTCTCAATTTATTGCAAATAATCTGGATCTAATATTAGGATAGAAATTGTCTCTTCATCGTGAGGTCGCATTTGAGCCCCCCTTTAAGATCATATTTACGCCTTCAGACATCTTTTCGGCAATGCGCAACTTGAATAATATACTTTTTATATAATTATAAAAAAATACAGCAGCCATCGATGCAGATGATGATCACTGTGGTTGAGATGCAGCCGACATGACCACGTCGGACGACACAAATTTGAAATATTTGTGCCTAAAAGGTTCACACGACCACACAGAATCACATCTGGATTTGTCCAATTTCTATTCACTCTCGTAGAGTCATTTTCTACTATTTGTTTCCCTGCTGTCCCCTCAAGTAACTCTCAACCCAATATGATCATTGATGGGGTACGAACTAAACCCTAATGGCAAGCCCAATAATAGTGACGGCCCATCAGCCCAGAGCCCAAGAAAGAGTATCTGTTCGGCACCAAAGAGTTCGGCACGACCAAAGAGTTCGGACTCAGCCTACAGCTCGGTAAAAGCCGACCAGTCAAGCTCTCCTCTCAGATCGGCAAGAGCTGATCGGTAAAGTCCAGCAGTTCGGTCTCAGCTTTCGACCGAACTAGGAGTTAGTGGACTCATGAAAGGCCTCCACGACCTCCGCTATACCCACGATCTATTTAGTGGTACGAAGCAGTTATTGAGCAGTTATTGCTCACCCACGATCTTGTTAGTGGGGCTGCAAACCACGACCTTAGTTCAATGTATAAATAGAACTTAGATCAGATAGAAAAGGGTTAAGCTCTCTAGAGATAAAATAGCATATAGCAAGTCTGTGTTGTAAGCTGTAATCCCAGATCAAGCAATACAATCTTGCCCTCCCTTCTTCCCGTGGACGTAGATTTACCTCAGTAAATCGAACCACGTAAATTCTTTGTGTCGTAATTTTCATTCTCTACCAGCATTTACTAACATCAGAAATTCGCGGATCCATCACTGGCGCCGTCTGTGGGAAACAGAGAACAAAATTTGTGATAAAGCGAATTTTTGATCCATTTTTTCCGCCCAAAAAATGCATACCAGATCGCAGAGTACCCGTATTCCTGCCCGTGAGAACCAGGAGGAAGCCAATCCATCCCATAGGTCTGGAAAACAGCCTAGGGATAAATCCACCACCAGTTCTCATGGCGAAGGAACAAGCCGCTCCAAAAATCGTCCCACTGAGTCTTCCCAGCAGCCCGATTTGAATGAGGCTGTCAAGCAGTTTTTGGAGGCGAAGCAGGAGGAATTCTTAACCTTCCTGCGAAAAAGCCAAAAGCAGCCGGAGACGAAAACGGCGGATTCTCCTTCTCCCTCCGCACAAGAAAGTCACTACCGCAGTAGTGTCGCATCTCCCAAGAGAAAGAATCCCCGTCCCCCACATGTTCCAGTTCTTCCTCGGTACCGGAATCACAGGAGAACTCAATCTCCTCCATACCGACGAGATATCGGATTCGCCGTGTACGGAGCACTGAAGACTCCGTTCTCGGACGACATCACCCGAACTCCCCTACCACAGAACTACCGAACTCCGTCGATGACTTACGACGGGCTCGTGGACCCTCACGATTTCTTGGGGCGCTATCAATATAACATGGCGAACCAGGGTCTCAACGAGGTCCACATGTGCAAGCTGTTTCCCGAGCTGCTCATCGGGAACGCGAGAAGGTGGTTCGATAGCCTCCCCCAGGGCAGCATCAGATCTTACCGAGATCTAATGGATGCCTTCCACAGGAGGTTCTTTCAGAAAGCGGAAGCCCGAATCACTTCGGCTCAGCTGCTTTCCATTCGTCAAGGTCGCGACGAAAAAATCAGCGACTTTATGACAAGATTCCACAAAGAATGCCTGCAAGTAGACGATCTCAACGATCTGCTTGTCATCTCGGCATTCCAAAATGGAATCCTGCCCGGAGCTCTCTACAGGAAGCTCGTTGAGTGCGGTCCGCAGACAGCTCAGGAAATGTGGGACATTGCGGACCAGTACTCCCGGGCCGATGAGGCAGACCGTCGCAAACGGTCGTTAGACAGCTCATCGACCCGAGGAGACAGAAGGAAGCCCGATCATAGCGATCAGGGGCATCCTCGCCGGACTCCATTTGAAAGAATTCAAAGGGCTCCGGTGCAAGACAGATTGGGACCTCGTCTCAATCCCGAGAAGCCGCCCGCTCAGTTCGTACCGCTGAACAAGCCGAGAGCGGAAATTTTCGAACTGCACTCTGACCTATTCGAAAAGCCAAAGCGGATGACGAAATCAGCCGCGCGCCGACCACAGGATAGCTACTGCTCCTACCATCAAGACCACGGTCACGATACTGAGGAGTGCAGAAACTTGGCTGCAGGTATCGATGTTCTTGTGAAGGCAGGGACATTGAAAAAATACCGAAGCAAGCAGCCAAAGAAGAATAAAAAGCAGAGTGGTGCGAACTGCGCTCCTCAGGATCCGAAAAGACAGCCGGATCCCGAAGACGATGACGAGCCGCAATATGATGGAGTAATCCAGACTATTGACGCGCTCCCTGCCGGGAAGACCAAGTCGTCCCTAAAGTCAGAACGCAGAGGCTCCAATCGAGAGGAGCCAACGCATAAAAGGCTGAAGCAGGACGAAGTGATTACGTTCTCGGCTGCTGATCCCGTCCCGGCCATCTCTCCTCACCAAGACGCCATTGTCATCCAAGCCGGAGTGGCAAACAAACTGATCCACAGGGTGTTTGTGGATACAGGAGCGTCGGTTAGCATTCTTTTTAAAGAGTGCTTCGACAAACTAGAAGTGGACCCAGCTCGGCTCAGTCCGGCTCCGCTTCCCCTGAAGAGCTTCACCCAGGAGGACACCCGCCCTGAAGGTATTATCAGCCTTCCGATCACGGTGGGGAAAGCGCCTACTAGCTCCAGTACGATGATTGAGTTTTTCGTGGTGAAAGCTCGGTCCCCGTACAACGTCATCCTGGGAAGAGACTGGCTCAACACAGTTCGGGCCGTTTGCTCCACCTATCACCTCACCATCAAGATCCCTACTAAAGGAGGGATAGCGGTCATCCGAGGTGACCAAAAGAGAGCAAAGGAATGTCTGCAAATTGCGCTTAGAAGTGCCGAGCAGTCAGATCGGCACCACCAAGCATAGCAATCACAGCAGCCGGAGTCAGAGGCGATGACCGAAGTCATACCGGAGCCGAACTCGATGACAGTTCAGCTGTACGAAGACGATCCATCCAGAACGGTTAAGATCGGCTTCGCGGGAACGCCCCTACTTCGGGAAAAAACCATCCAGCTCCTCAAGGAGTATAAAGACGTCTTTGCATGGTCTCCGTTGGACATGACCGGAGTGCCCCCCGAGGTAATCACTCATCGGTTAAATATTGATCCTTCAGTCCGGCCGATAAAACAGAAGCAAAGACTCTTTGCGGCAGAACGAAGTCAAGTCATCCATGACGAAGTCCGTCAATTATTGAAGGCGGATGTGTTATTCGAAGTGAAGTATCCTTCGTGGGTGGCCAATCCTGTCATGATCAAGAAAAAGGAAGGAGGATGGCGGATGTGCATAGATTTCACCGATCTAAATAAGCACTGTCCCAAAGATTGCTATCCCCTTCCGAACATAGATAAAAAAGTAGAAGCTTTGATAGGCTTTGAAATTTTTTGTTTTCTTGATCTGTACAAAGGATACCATCAAGTTTTAATGGATGAGATTGACGCTTCAAAAACGGCCTTCATTACTGATTTCGGCATTTTCGCTTATAAAAAGATGCCATTCGGTTTAAAGAATGCCGGAGCCACTTATCAAAGGATGGTAGACAAGCTTTTTCGGCACCTGATTGGAAAGGAGGTCGAAGTGTATGTTGACGATATAGTCGTCAAAAGCAAAAGCACTTCGGAGTACGAGCACAACCTCAAGTCCACTCTCGACGTGCTCAAGAAAGCCAACCTCAAACTTAATCCCCAAAAGTGTACCTTTTTGGTAGATTCGGGAAAGTTTCTGGGTTGTTGGGTTTCAAAGGACGGACTCAAGGCAAACCCCTCAAAAGTTCAAATCGTTCAGAACATGGCAATGCCGAAGTCCATACATGACGTGCAAAGGCTAACCGGATGTCTAGCCGCCCTGAATCGATTCCTTTCCCAAGCAGCCGAAAAGCAACTGCCGTTCTTCAAGGTGTTGAAAAAGGCACCAAAGTTCGAGTGGGGAGCCGAGCAGAAAAAGGCCTTTGACGGGCTCAAAAGTTACTTAGCCGAGCTTCCTATTCTCTCTGCTCCAACCGAAGCCGAAGTAATATTCTTATACTTAGCGGCATCGGATCAAACCATCAGCGCGGTGCTTGTACGAGAAGAAGGCCTAAAGCAGCTTCCCATCTATTTTACAAGCCGAGCATTAAGAGGTCCAGAAACCAGGTATCAACCTCTGGAAAAGATTGCTCTGGCATTAGTAAATGCAGCAAGGAGACTGCGGCCATACTTCTATGCTCACAAGGTATGCGTCTTAACTGATCTGCCACTTCGGCAAGTGTTGACCAAACCAGAAGCATCAGGCAGAATCGCCAAGTGGGCTATAGAGTTGGGAGAGCACACAATTGAATATCTACCTCGGAAAGCCATCAAGGGACAAGCCTTGGCAGATTTTCTTGCAGAAGCAAAGTTCGATCAAGCAATTCCTGTTATGGCCGAACAGAAGAATTCTGCCAATGCCGAACTAGCACAGCCCTTGGAATCCGAAGTAGAGCCGCCGGACTGCTGGAGCGGATTCGTAGATGGAGCTTCAAACAAGATGGGAAGTGGAGCTGGTATTTTACTTGTCGCTCCCGACGGACACGAGGTAACCTACTCACTTCGGTTCCTATTCCCCACTACTAATAATGAAGCCGAGTACGAAGCCCTCCTGGCCGGACTCCAGTTAGCGCAAAGTCTGCTCGTCAAATCTCTCAAAGTCCATTGTGATTCACAAGTCATAGTAAATCACATGTTGGGTACAAGTGAAGCTCGTGACGAGAGAATGAAGAAGTATTTGGACAAAGCGCGAAGCATCAGCCGAAGTTTCTCCTATTTTCGGATAATCCGCATTCCTAGAGCGGAAAATAGCCGAGCAGATACCTTAAGTAAGTTGGCCTCAGATCCGAGCTCAAAGGCGGAAGAATTAATGCATCGAAGCATTGATGAAGCCGAGGTACATTCAGTATCCAGCTCGCCGAACTGGATGACGCCGATCTTGCAGTATCTGGATCAAGGACAATTGCCCGAGGATAAGAGAGAAGCTCGGAAGATCACGTGCCGAGCACTTCGGTACGAACTTCATGAAGGAGTCCTCTTTAGAAAGTCTTACCTCCAGCCGTTATTGCGGTGCGTAGGACCAGAAGAGACGGACTACATCCTCAGAGAAGTTCATGAAGGATCGTGCGGTAGCCACATCGGAGCCAGAGCTTTAGCTAAAAAAGTTCTGAGATGGGGATATTATTGGCCAACCATGGTACAAGAGGCAGTGCAGCTCGTCAAGAAGTGTGCGAAGTGCCAAATTCATGCAAATGTCCCAAGGATGCCGCAGACCGATCTATACACTATGCAAAGCCCTTGGCCTTTCATGCAATGGGGCATAGACATAGTGGGACCACTTCCTCAAGCTCCTCGGCAAATGAAATTCCTTATCGTTGCCGTGGACTACTTCACGAAGTGGGTGGAGGCTGAACCATTAGCTACGATAACGAGCTCAAAGGCATTGGACTTCGTCTGGAAGAACATAGTGTGCCGATTTGGCATACCCCACATCCTCATCTCGGATAATGGGACTCAGTTCACCGACAAGACGTTCAAGAATTGGTGCCAAGAGCTGAACATTCAACAGCGGTTCACTTCGGTCTCCCATCCCCAAGCAAACGGACAAACGGAAGTAACGAACCGGATTCTGGTGAAAGGGTTAAAAGCTCGGTTAGAACAAGCCAAAGGACAATGGGTAGAAAATCTCCCTCAAGTCCTATGGTCCTACCGAACTACGCCCAAAACCTCCAACGGTGAAACTCCGTATAGTCTGGTGTACGGCACTGAAGCCGTAATTCCGGTGGAGATCGGCGTACCCAGTCCCCGAACTCTAACTTTCTCCTCAGAAATGAATGACGACGGACTGAGAGCAGAACTAGATCTCGCCGAAGAAAGAAGAGAATTGGCGTGCATAAAAGCAGCCAAGTATAAGGAGCAAGTAGCCCGGTATTATAACCAAAGGGTGAAAAAGCTTCAATTTCAAGTGGGAGATCTCGTCTTGAGAAACAACGAAGTAAGCCGAGCAGAAAAGCTGGGCAAACTCGAACCCACATGGGAGGGTCCATATCGGGTGTCAGAAGTCCTCGGCAAAGGGTCTTATAAATTGACTCACATGTCAGGAGAACAAGTACCCCGAACATGGCACGTCTCCAACCTCAAGAAGTTCCACTTGTAAGAGACAAAAGTCCGGTCAGTCCGTCTCGTGTCTAGTTCGGTCATAGGGGTATATGTTTTTATTTGTTTGTTTTTTACTTGTACCTTTTACTTGTCGTTTTATAAAAAGTTTAAAGTTTTTTTCTTTCGTCTTTTTCATTTTTTCCCTATGTGTTTTGTCTCTATGTGCTTGTCGTCTCTTACAAATGGTACCAAGGTATATCGTTCTTTAAAGACTGATCCCCTTTTTAGATCGATTATTAAAGACTATTGTGAGTCCAAGCTTCTAAGGAGGATATAAGACCACAAGTCAGCTTAACAAGCAGTCCGTCTGAAACGAACTGCAATAAGCCAACGATTGTGAGTCCAAGCTTCCAAGGAGGATACAAGACCGCAATTCAGCTTAACAAGCACTTCGTCTGAAACGAACTGCAATAAGGGAAAGTCCGATCCACGCGATAAACCTCGCCGAATTAGGACGACCAAGTTCGGTCAAAGAAGTTTACCTCATAAGACCGGGGACGACCATGTCTGGTCAAAGAGGTTTACTGCATAAGACCACTTCGGTTAACTGGGAAAGTCCGATCCACGCGATAAAACTCGCCGAATTAGGACAAGGGAAAGTTCGATCCCGGCGACAAAAATCGCCAAATTAGAACACAAACCAAGTCTGGTCAAAGATGTTTATTTCATCAGACCAAAGACGAGTCCGGTCAAAGATGTTTATTTCATCAGACCAAAGACGAGTCCGGTCAAAGATGTTTATTTCATCAGACCAAAGACGAGTCCGGTCAAAGATGTTTATTTCATCAGACCAAAGACGAGTCCGGTCAAAGATGTTTATTTCATCAGACCAAAGACGAGTCCGGTCAAAGATGTTTATTTCATCAGACCAAAGACGAGTCCGGTCAAAGAAGTTTACTTCATAAGACCAAGGACCAAGTCCGGTCAAAGAAGTTTACTTCATAAGACCGAGGACAAGTACGATGAAATTTTTTCGCTAAGCTGTAAATACAGTGTTAGAAGCGAAAACAAAATTTCATTTTTCAAATCTTGTTCGGCATACAACTCAGCTACCCTACAAAATGGCGTTACGCTATTACAAAGGACTATTCTACTGTCCAGGGTTGCTGAAGTTAAGCCACCTATCTGCAAAATCCTCTGGAAGCCGAGTTCGGTTGTTCCGAGCAGATGAAGAATAAGCAGGTCGACGAGATGCTATCCTCGACCCAACGCCTCTTCCCCGAGCCCGAGAAGTCCTAACACCTCGGCGATGAAGAGTCTCTGCAATAATCATCTGCTGATCTTGCTCGCTCATAGTCACAACTCCTCGGCGAATTTCAGTCCGTCCCTGTCTTGACGATTCCGGTTGCTCCTGAGCCCGTTCTCGTCTTGACGTTTCCGGCTGTTCCGGAGTTCGTTGTTGACTGGAAGTAGGATTTTGAACAAGGGAACCAGAGGCTTGATCTGGAGTGCGAGCATCTGTTGGCACGACATGCCGAAGGAATCTTTCTATGGGGGGGCGCCGAGAAAGAACAATGTCGTACCGAGAAGCCCAGCGCCGTAATGATTTCACAACTTGTTGGCAAGCCGAGCTCTCCAGCGCATTGTTCCTCCGGAGTACATGATATTCCTCCCACAGTTCGTCAACTCGACTCTGAACATCTGATATGGTCAATCCCCCGCGCACACGGATGTAATCCTCGTACGCAGTCCTCTCAGCAACGGTCGTATTCAGCTCGGCCTCCAGATCCTTCTTATCGGACTCTAAGTCCTTATTATCGGCCTCCAGCTTCACTAAACGAGCCAGAAGCTCGTCATTCTTCGTCTGATCGGCTATAGCTCTTTTCTCAGCTTCGTCTAAAGCCGAAGAGTACAGCCGTTTCCAGTGAAGTATCTCCATCTCCTTGAGTACAAAGCAGCTATATTAGTTCGGCAGCTGTACCGAGCAGATAGTAAAATACAACAGGAATAAAGGCGAGTACGAAAAGCTATACGAAGACAAGTGTAGAGAATTTTTCATTCACAAGGAAAATTTTTACACTAGGAGGGCTTCAAGGCCATTTTACAAGGAAGAAACTAGACTAAGAGAAGGGAGACGAAATCATACTCCACCAGCTTCGTCTCCGGCTCCTTGGTCTGGTTCAGCTTCTTTCTCCTGAGCTACTTCAGCCTCGGCCTCGCCTCCTGCCGGCCTCGCCTCCGCCTCCTGATCGGCTTCCTTCTCCGGATGCCCGGCCCGCTCGACTTCGGCCTCCAGCTCCAGCGGCTCGGCCTCACCCTCTCCGTTGTAAGTCGAAGCGGGTGAAACGGGTCCCACGGAGGCAAAGATAGCCTCCAGGTTCTCGTCCCGATCAGCTCGACAACTCCGGACTCGGTCTGCAGAAAGCAGGACCGAGGATGAAGCGAGCTCCTCAAGGAGCGGCAGATTCTGAAGCCGAGCTGCTATCTCTCGGCTGTACAGAGGCAGCACGACGTCGGCCCCCTGCTCGCCCTTATCGGCAATTAGCCTTACCAGACTACCGACAAAGGCCGAGAACTGGCTGCTCAAAAAGAGTTTCTCCGTGTAAACACGGAGAGCCTCCCCCTGGGCAGCCACGGCGGCAGCATCCCTCCGTTTCGTCTGCTCTCGCTGGATGACGAGCTGGTTTTTGGCAAACTGAGCTTCATCCTGGGCCGAAATCCTAGCAGCTCTGGCTTTCTCAAAGTTAGCCTCAGCCTGTTCGGCCCGATGACAAGCAGCCGCCAACTTCCTCTGCATCTCAGCATAGTCATTGGACGCTTTGGAGAGTTCGACGGCGACGAGCTTGGAGAGCATATCGTTCCTCTGAAAATGGATAAAGAAAAAAGTCAACAAAGGGGCCACAAAAAATACAGGAAAAAAGCAAGGCCAGAAAATCAAGAAGAGAATTCACCTCGGCGAAGTCCGTGGGCCATAAAAACGGCTCACAGATATGTTCCGAAGGAGGCGCCAAGACCACGTCTTTCTCTGGCGCTCTCGGGGGCTTCTGGGCCTTCCCCCTCCCCTTTGCCGAAGTCGACTCCGGCTTCTTCGGATCCGAAGAGGTTTTTTGCCTTTTCGGAGTCCTCTCGGCATCAGACGCCGAGCTGGTGGTTTTCGGCCTCTCCGGCTCCTTGGACTCCGAAGATTTGCGGCTAGCCTTACTCAGCATGTACACTGCCAAAAAGCAAGAAAGCAAAGTCAGATTTTCTTCGTTAAAGCAGTAGAGCATAAAGATAAAGAGAAATCCTCACCCTCGGCCTCTTCGTCCGAAGACGAGATGTCGAACACGACGTCGCCCTTGACGAGCTCAGACTCCGTGTATTGTTTCCTAACTATGGGAATCTTGTTGAGCTCGCCATCGAGCTCGTCCAACGGTTCAGGCCGAGGATGACGGATAACGGACTCCGGCCCTCTCCAGGGAAAACTAGGAGCCGCGGTCCTATCATAGTAGAAGAAGCGATTTTGCCACTTCGGCCACTTCGTTTTACAAAAGGCCCTAAAGGGCTGTAAAGGGATCAAGTAAAACCAAGACCCCTTCCTCTTAAATTGAAAGAATTTAAGGATCGCCTTCAAAGACAAATCCCTTCCTAACCTACGGAGTTCGGCAGCGAAGGCCGACAAGTGCCTCCAAGAGTTCGGAGTCACTTGGCCTAAAGGAAGCTGAAAAAAATCTAGTAAATCTATAAAGGCAGAAGGGAGGGGGAAACGAAGCCCGCATTCTAAGCAGGCCTCGTACACGGTGGCGTACCCCTCCGGCGGGGAGTCAGCCCTATGATCACCGTCAGGTACCACCGCCTTCCCCCCAGGAAAAAAGTATTTTTCGGGTAGGGATATCACAGTATCCTTACTCAAAATACTATGGAAATACTCTACGGTCTTCTCCCCGGACTCTTTCCGGCCAGAAGACCCCTTATCCCCTTTCCTACCGCTACCCGACTCCGAAGAAGAAGAAGACATTTTTCTTACTTTTTGAAGGTGAAGAAAGTCTGAAGAAGCTCTTGAAAGCGGAAGAAAATTTCTCGAGAAAGAGAGAGTATAGAAGACGCAACAGCAAAGGTGTTCAAATGAGGAAAAAGGAGCATATTTATCAGATTCGGGAAAGATTTCGAGATCGTTGCGCCGTTTCGAATCCCACCTTTTCAGGATTCAACGGCCGGATTTTACTGTCGCATTTAATGCAGGCACGCGCAAGGCACGTCCCCTGACGTCAGCCTCCCCCTTACCATTATCCAGAATGCCGAAGTGACTCACCTCGCCGAAGTGATTCACTTCGCTTTTCGGGGGGGGTAGTGATGGGGTACGAACTAAACCCTAATGGCAAGCCCAATAATAGTGACGGCCCATCAGCCCAGAGCCCAAGAAAGAGTATCTGTTCGGCACCAAAGAGTTCGGCACGACCAAAGAGTTCGGACTCAGCCTACAGCTCGGTAAAAGCCGACCAGTCAAGCTCTCCTCTCAGATCGGCAAGAGCTGATCGGTAAAGTCCAGCAGTTCGGTCTCAGCTTTCGACCGAACTAGGAGTTAGTGGACTCATGAAAGGCCTCCACGACCTCCGCTATACCCACGATCTATTTAGTGGTACGAAGCAGTTATTGAGCAGTTATTGCTCACCCACGATCTTGTTAGTGGGGCTGCAAACCACGACCTTAGTTCAATGTATAAATAGAACTTAGATCAGATAGAAAAGGGTTAAGCTCTCTAGAGATAAAATAGCATATAGCAAGTCTGTGTTGTAAGCTGTAATCCCAGATCAAGCAATACAATCTTGCCCTCCCTTCTTCCCGTGGACGTAGATTTACCTCAGTAAATCGAACCACGTAAATTCTTTGTGTCGTAATTTTCATTCTCTACCAGCATTTACTAACATCAGAAATTCGCGGATCCATCAATCATTAACATCAACACAATGTTCATAGCACTATCCTACACCGTGTGCACAAAGGGGATAAGCACCGCGTTGGAGGCTGCGGGTAGTGGCACCCTGTAGCGTGCAAAAGCACTTGGCAATACATGAATCGAATTCATGTATTCATCTAATGAGCGCAGCGAAAAACATACTACATGAATATAGACCATGATTCATAATTAGACCACCTCTAACCATATGCCAAACCCATTTTTGGCGTAAAAAAGTTCTTCAACCATACACCATACCCAAACCCATTTTTTAGTTTATAAGACCATTTCCAACCATACTCCAAAAATGAGTTTTGGTGTAGAAATCTTCTCTAATCATACACCAAACTCAAACACATTTTTGGTGTTTTTTTGTAAAACAACACCAAATATAGTGTTACTGCAAAATTTTTGTGAGACAAAAACTCAAAAATAGTGTAAATGGTTGGAATAAAACTACTTTTTGGTGTGACGTATACCCAAAAATGAGTTTGAGTTTGGTGTAAATGGTTGGAGATTGTCTAATTAATGAAACAACACCAATTTAAAGTACACACCAAAATTGAGTATCTACTGCAAAAGATCTTGAAATATTGCATAATAATCCTAATTACTCCATTATTTTGAGGTAGTTGAACTAGCCGGCCATCTCTTGCACATAGTTTTAATGAGGTTAGGGTTGTACTAGGAAATCTGTTTACACATAATTAAATAATTAAAATACGAATTAGCAAATGAAGATGTTCGATTTCAAGAGTATATGACCCGATATGACGCAATAAGAAATAAAAGTGCTCATCTGGAACTTCGAAATGCGCTAGATAATCATTTGTAGAAACAATGCACAAATTTCGAGTCTTGAATTTTAGCTTTTTTATGTTTATCGTAATATGCTTTATGTAATTGCGATATCATTAAATGTGTTTCAATTTATATTTGAATTTTATTATATTATGTATAGTGTATTTTAATTTTAAAAGTAATGTGATTTTTTTGAATATAAAGTATATTTAATACATAAATATATTAATAAGAAAATTTTGTATAATTATTTAATTTACATAAATTATTGATAAAATATTCAGGGATTAATATGTAATTTAAATAAGTATGTAAGTATAATTGAAAAAGTATAATAAATAGGTAAATATGGAATATTTTTTTGGGGTTGAGTTTGGAGTATAAATGATTGGAGTAGAATTACTTTTTGTTGTGACTCATACTCAAAAATGGATTTGAGTTTGGTGTAAATGGTTGGAGATGGTTATATGCAAGTTGACCACATTAACACAATAGAAATAAACCCACTTGTCGTTTGATCCCCGCAGTTTATCAAATCCTGCAAGTTGAATTCACAACTATCGAGGTACACTTGTATTCTGATCCGATGCAGGAACTATTTCTCGGTATAATCATCTACACAGAAAGCTAGGAAATCTCTTACATAACGTACGTCTGTGCCGTTTTTTCTCTATAAGAGAATTAGGTTTTCTATCTTATTTAATTTTAGAGAATATAAATAGGGTAATTTGTCACGTTCGGCCAAGACCAATGGATCTATTATCTATCACATGAACTAATAAAATGATAGCTCAACCATAATTATTAGTAATTCACTTTAATCTAATCTAGCCCATTTACTTTCATCGACAATATTAATTGGGCAAACGAAGGCATAATAAACTATTCGACTGTAAGCGACGCTCCAAGTCTAGGTGCAGGTGCGACCACAAATTTCCGAACTTACAAAGCTAATCGTGAGTCGACATGCGATAAAGAAATTTGGTCACGTACGTTTAGGAATGATTTGTTCTTCAGTTTCAAATTGTATAATTTTTTAGTTTAATTATAGATTTTTTAATATTTTAATGATTCCGAGCTTGATCTTTGCGTCGATGAATTTTGAAGAAATATTACATGAGTTTTTTTTTATTTTGCTATATAGAGAAGAGAAATGCCATATATTTTGCGAGTAAATTTATTTAATTTTAAAAAGTTAAAGAAAATTATATCTACATTTTATCATCGTTACACGATTATTTGAGCATAATTTTTTAACATTTCTTTTGAACCGTCACCTGTCGGTAGCCCGATATACATTGAGTTATTTACGCATTAAGAATTTATTTTTCTTAAAAGTAAGCATTGCATAACAGTAGTATATTGGATCACACGTGGAAAGCAACCTGCTCTTTTGTCTGAAGATACTAATAAATTTCGTATCCAAAAAAATCTTGGGAAATACGTCCATACCTAAAGTAAAAAAAAATAAACAATAAATTGTATCCAGCCATTTTATATTGAACGAAAGTAAAAAAAAAACGAAATCTAACTTTTTGACGAGATATGCCGAAGTTGAAACACGTCAAACCAATGCATACTGATACCAAATGCTTCCGGTTTACCTTTCATCAAATTTGTTAAAAAGCTTTTGGAGCTTCTTCTTTTATAATGTGACAGTGTAGTGAACAAAATTATTTTCAAGAAGATTTTCCTAAATTGGAAAATTAAGAAGAGTCTCTTACCATAGAGTCTAAGTTTGTGGGCTAAATGATGGTCTCCAGAATTTTCCTTTGTATTAGAACAAATATATGATGTTCGGATTGTCGACTACATAGTCCGCTTCGGGTCAAGCCCGCACGGATTTGTTTTTGGATCACTTCCCAAAAGGTCTCAAATTGATTAGGTGTTGGGCAGGATTATATACACCTTCCAACTTCCCTCATACTCCTGATGTGGGATGGGTTTGTACGTAACAGATTTGATGTTTAATAAATTTAATCAAATCGCCGTCAGTCGATTCATGAAATTGACGATCGCATTGAATCTTTTCAGGATGCAACGATTACATCGGATCGTGAAAATAACTCTTTTAATACGTACATTTTGTGAGTTAAGCATGAGATTATTGGTTTAAGGGTATCTTTCGCGATGATGCCATTTTAGTTTCTCATATTTTATTTTGTACAATTCTTTAATCAATTGTCGGATTTAGGAGGTTTCAGCTAAAGAGCTTCAACGTACCCTACCAATTTAATTTTATTACTATAATCAAACTCTCTAAATTTCTAATTCTCCTCATTTTTCTACGTCCTTCTCTAACATATATAGGTGAAAGTCAAAGGTACATCACGCAATTAATTTTGTTACTAGAAATTATAATAGCACATTATTTTACATTTTTCTCGGTGTACAAAAATTATAATAGCACATTGTACATTTTTTTTTGTTTTCTGTTTTCTAAGACGATCTTTCTTGTTCTCTTAAATAGTTTATGTACAATATTTTTTATTTAGTTTGATTTTGAAACTCCAAGTTGTTGTAACGCCGACTCAAAAATTGTGAATATGTCACTGCGGATCGTGGAGAGTGGTTCTTAAGGGAACTGTCCAAGCCTCCAAGGTCATCATGTCCAGTGTTGGGCAATACTAAAATATGCAAAAAGCAAGTTTGTTTTTGAAAAAACCATATGCTTCGATCTAAATACATGATTAAAAAATATAATAAAAGAATGCATGATGAGTTGGGAAGCAGTAAATGAGGCTAAACGATTGTCAATTATTAAGAAGAATATTTATTTCTTAATGTTGATTGAGTGAGATATGTTTAACTTCTTATTATTAGTTATCACGCAAACCTTAGTTTGGGATATTATAATTTTGTACGATAGACTCTTATATTATTAGAAGAATATTTCCTCTCATTCTCTAACTAAATATTCACTCTGTGTTGGAAATAAGTATTGCAATTGGGCTTAAATATATCCTAGTATTATACACCATACCATAGAGTGCTTAGGACCTAAAAATTGTCGACAAACTTTGTTGATAATTAGTGACATCTTTCTTTCTCTCTAGCAATACAATGTCAACTTTTGACTTAAATCACATAATAAAACCAATTAAATCTGCAAACATTCAGCAGAGGACATGTTTGTTGGAATATAGGAAATATATTGGAGGAGTATTTTAGTTTGGAGGAAATATTTGAGGGGACAATGGGTGGAATATTTGGGAAGTGATTTAGGAGATGTTGATGTGGAGAAAACTAAGACACTCTTTATTTCTCAAATTCTCTCAACTTCTCAACTTATCTAAAATGTTAGAACTCACTCCTATTTATAGGAGTCCTCTTCCTATTCTAGAATCTACATAATAATTTTATATTCTAAATATCTAGATTTTTATCTATAAAAATCTAGATATTTCTTACATAATATCTAAAATCTAGATTATTCTTCTAAAATATCTAGATATTTCTACTAAAATATCTAGATATTTTCTCAAGCTTATTTCTAGACAATTCTACAATATCTAGATATTTGCATTACAAAATCAAGTTTAATAATATTTCAACAATGTTTATATATATTGTAGGGGGAAGATAATAATCGCAATTTGAATTTAACCATGGCAATTATGAGACATGATAAACCTAACTACTTAATGCCCAACTATCAAGTCTCCGACTATAAGAAAATTTACCATTTTAACATCAACAACTAATAGCATTAATCATTACAATTATCATGATGTTCACAAAGGGATGCATTACAACATTGTCATAGTATTCGGGCATCAGTGTTGTTTTACTCATCGTATAAACAAAAACGATTTAAAAAGACTTTTGTGATTGATTATCTGATTATGTATTACACTAGAATTTAGTTATGCATTGATCACAATCCATTATATGCTAAAGACTGTATTATACTATAAACATTAGGGAAAATCATCAAATTAATCTCATTAGATGATGCCAAAACAAGTCTTTTAAGTGCCTGGACCCATCAATTGTTGTGATTAACCAACAAAATATATTAAATTTGGTCTAAACTATTTCAGAAATTAAATATGGACCGTTTAAAAACCAAACTATTTTTAGCAAAAAGGAAAAATAAGGAACTGAAGTTTTCAATTTTAGTTTTAATGTGATAGTTCCTTACACTTCCAATACTATGAGCTTATAAAGTATGCCAGAAGGTTTGAACTCTTCTTAACTATGAATTCAATAAGTGTAATAAGAAATAGAGTAAATGATTTAATTAAGGTGTGGAGAAAAGGATGTCTCCCTGCAACATCATTAAATCATAATCACTTGTGAAAGAAGCATCATTAAAGAAAAAAATAAAGCCATTATTATTGCAAATGTAGACTTTTCGAAAAGGCCGTGTCTTTATATGGAAATTCTTCCACTTGTGAAAAACACTTTATTCATGTGATTTCAATTTCATTATACTGTTATTCAGCACTCAATAACATATATAAACACAAAGTATCTTGATTATTTACATTTAATATCAACATAATACGCATTAATTTGATCAATTATACTAAATAAATTACGCCTTACATAAATATCTATAAATAAAGGAGAAACTCGACACATCTGGATGATGACTTCAACGAGTGCAATTTCATCAATTACATAAATTTGGAGAGTGATTCTAATTCAACATTCTTGAATTCTCACTTTCTTTAAACATCAGCTGCAATGTGTTGTACTTACAATAACCGGTAATAAAACATCAGTAATAATACAAATACTTGACACAGCCTATAATTAGAAACTGAATAATCTTCTCTTTTACTTCATTCTTTTACATCCGCTTCCTGTATAATCTATTTTCAGGACGACTTGACTCTCTGACTAAACAAATTTCCTTGAGCAGTTCATTCTTGATGAGTAAACTCATCTTTGTTCATCCGATGTATCCTCGATCTTGATTGTGTCAGAACCATCCCTGATATAAACAAAAACAGATACAATTCATAAGTCAAAAGCCGATGTATTGGTTCATTGGCATTCTTTTGATACCAAAAAAGGCGACATAAACAAATGAGAATCAGACAAGGAAATGCAATAAAGTGTCCTTGGAGCCTTTTGCTTTTGGTGAGTGTGTGTGTGTGTGTGACAACATGAATACAGACATTATCCATTAGCATTCTCTAGACAAACCACACTCCTGAACAATGGCGAACCTCATAGACAAAACCCGTGTCAAGCCAACCTAGAAAGTCTTGATGTAATTCAATCTCAACAGTTCTGGTACAAACTCACTCACTCCACCAGCTAAAAATAATGGGCCCCATAAGGTGAACAAAAGAATATCCAATATCACAAAGTCATTCACTCCACTTCTGCACTTGCGAGTTTAGAGAAGCAGTTGAATTATTCAGATGAGCACATGCAGATTCCAGTAAAAGACCCTCACACACAACCAGAGAGAGAGAATACAGAAGATCAAAACAAAAAACAAATCTGATGCGAGTATCCTAACTCCCAAACCAAATTATAGAACTTCAGAAACTCCCGCAGATCCAAAAGAGAGACAACCACAGATACATGGAGGATGAAAGAAACTCCCACAATGGAGAGAAGAAAGTTTCACTCAAGAGAGATGGGAGAGTCCTACTTCCATGGAGGAAAGGGAGCTTCAGTTGGTCTCTGCTGAGGGTTCTGGATTGTCACAAAGAAAAGAGAGAAACGCAGAGGTTTACGAAAGATGAATCCACTTCACTTCATATTTTAATAATAATATGAATTATTTTGTCTTTATTTTTGGTCACATTGGTGGGAAGGGGCTTGGCTGATTTAAGGTTAGGTGTAATGGGATTTATTTAAACACAACATAACTTATCTGGAAAGAAGATAATGGGAATCAATGAACACAGATCCTACCTTATATCTATATTTTCTCCAAATGTATCTTCGCTATTCAAGCTTCGCATTGAAGGCTTGTCAATCTCATCCTCATCAGACTCGTAATCATGCTCCCCATTCCATATGCGGGGTTTAGGTCTCACTTCCATGTCTTCGTCTCTCTGAAATTGGAGATAGGTCGGTTATATTGCAAGGAAATTAATACATTCAAAGATAGAGTTGTGCATGTTATCCAGTAATTTCACTTCTTCTGGAACTTCTGTGGTTGGAGGCATTGTTTGAAACTGGGTGCTGGGTGCATGCTGCAGTTTAGAAATTTGATCTAGTAGCATGTTCCTGCAAGTAGACATTTATACTGATCTTGAGAAATTTACTTATGATAGCTTACAGTTATGTGAAAATAACCAAGAGCGATTACATTCTACATATGAAAGACATATCTTTTTCTTTGAAAACTTCAAACGCAGCAAAACAGTCATCATAGTATACTTTTGGTAACTCAACTGTTTTTGCTTTGGACAAACCACCTACTAATCTATTCAAATGGCATACTTTAGCATTCCACAAGATTCAAGGTTCAATACTAATACTGATAAATATAAACAAAATTGAGTATACGATCGGTCATCCTTATGTGTAACAAAAGTAATTACATGATTTTCTCCCTCATTTTGATACCATTATCTTCAAGACAGTAAATAAAACTAGGGAACTAATCCATGCAAAATGAAGAATGATTGCTTAAATGGTGGTTTACATCAATTACGTGAAAGTATCTATCACCATAATGCACCTGAATTCTCTTTTTCTTATTGATTTTCTCTAGTGAGTGCCTATTATCACACTTCTAGATGCAGAGATGGATACACAGTTTTTCAATGACATCTCAATTTGTGCAGACAATGTTGCCTTCGAATATAAAAAAGCATGCTATGCAGATATTTCAATGGACAATATGTGCAAAAAAATTACATTTCGATGACCAAAAGTATAATTACTATAGTCTGTACAGAGTCATGGTTTAATGACCCAAGAGTTATTTACCATTTTCCAAATCTTTTACTGCATAATGAAAACAAAAACTCGAAAATACCAATTGCACCATAGCGTAGACACACATAGAGTAAAGTTTCCAAATTTTAACTGTATAAAAGGGGTATGAAAGGGAATATTTTCAAAATAACCAGATGGAGTACAGCTTTAACTTGAAGGTAAATGAGTAAATAACTAGAAAACAGGACTGATAAACAAGAGAGTACTATCTAACAGAAAAAAAATTTAACGTGTTGCAGAAAAATTGGTCGAAGAGACGAAGACAACTATAAACGCTGACAATTGAACAAGTTCTACAAATACAATTAACAGCTTAAGGTTGACAAACAATATATAGTAGAAGAGAAAAACCAAGTAGTTTTTAGGAACTTAAATGTAATGGATTTGTTGTGTGTGAGGATCCATAAATCCCCTTGACATACCATGCACAAATACACAAGTGGTTTCCATGTATGCAAAATATATAAAAAGAAAGTGAAAGTAGACAAAACCAAAAACAAATATAATGTTGATCAGGATTGTGAGAAAGTAGAACATTGGCCTTGGAAAAGGTAGCATCAGTTGGTGGGTATTTATCAAGTGAGATATAACAGTAACGATGGTGACTTAAGTCCTTATCTATGGCATTGTACCAATAAACACAGTTTTATGATGTTAGTTAAATTATCCTCGTAGATGCCAAGCTGTATTCTGCAGTGTTGCAAAACAACATATAGCAATATTATGGTAACTATAGGACCTTGAGACCAGGTTTGGTGAAGTTGGGACAGAGGAACATCAGTTATAATAATGCAGTGGACGGAGGTTTCAAACAGCAAGGGGCATAAGTTTGTAGCACTATATTAGAAATACAGGAGATCTTCAAGCATGTACATTCGTATGACGTGAACTTAACTTTACCTGATTTTCTCCAAATCCCTCAGCGTATTCAAGTTTTCCATATTACTTGGTTCCACATGAAGAGTATAATCTGGGCCAAAGTACTCATAATATTCATTGTACGGCAACTTGTTATCTGGCTCCACATCTACAGCCACGGCAGTCTACAACAAAGTGCAAATTTTCATATCAGCTGATACCCCACATAAATTATCAAAAGTAAATGATAATATGAAACGAGATACATGTACAATGGTATAAATTTGGCATGCAAAAGCATATGAAAGATAGAAAGAGAGCACACACATGCAAACAAATTTGTGCGTGTAAGAGAGGGAGAGAGATAGACCTCGTAGCACCAGCACCGGGCAACATTTCTGATTGTATACCCTCCCCCGCCCAAAACCATAAGAGGAACATTGAATGACCTCAAAAACCGAAGGCAGTCTGCATGGCCTTTCACAGACAAATTAAAGCAACCTAACCGATCACCAGACAATGAATCAGCCCCACACTGAAGAACAACAGCATCTGGCTGATAGACCTCCATTACTTTTTGCATTATTGGACGGAATAAGCTTCGGAAGTTGTCATCATTTAATCCATCATTCAGTGGGACATTAAGAGCATAGTACTTTCCAGAGGCCACTCCAACGTCTTTAATATGCCCAGTTCCAGGAAAAAAGTCTCCAAATTTATGGAAAGACACTGTCATAACACGATCAGTAACATAAAAGGCTTCCTCAACCCCATCACCATGGTGAATATCAATGTCCACGTAAAGTACCCGCTGCCATCGAAAATACAGTGATCAGAGAATGCCACATTATAAAGAGTATATCAACAGGCATTACATTGAATACCAAGATTATTTCTTACATAGAGTAATGTATAACTCTTAAGCCTTCCTACGTTCTAACACATGGATCAACTTATGAATTGCAAGCAGACATTAGAACCCATACTGAGTGGTATCGACATATATAGTTCTACTAACAATAATTTTATCAAGGAAAACAAGGGAAGTAACAAATTCAAACAATGAGACAGGTACAATTACAAGTTTTTAGAATATCTAATGATATAACTCAAGTTCATAAATCAATTAACTCTTTTACCCTTGAAAGTTACCATCTGAGAGTGACCAAACATCAAACATGATTCTACACATCATATTAAAAAAAAATTAAAACTTTGAAGCAAAAAAGGTGTCTGCTTGTATATGGAGTACTAACATAGGCACCAGTCACTAGGAAACACAAACAAACTGATACACAAAACTATAAACCGGTACAGGCTACAGCCGGAATCAATTAACACAATTTTCCATAACTTAGAGACACGCGCAGAGTGAAACAAATTGCCACTTAATTTCAAAGCGAAAAGGTTAAACTAATTATCGATTCCATACCCTGTGAGCTTTCAGCAGCTCGAGAATCCCCAAAACAATATCATTAACGTAGCAAAACCCCGAAGCCTCGCTCTTCTTCGCATGGTGCAAACCCCCGGCCCAATTAATTGCGATATCCGCATCCTGCCTGTTGAGCTTGACGGCCGCGCCAATGGAGCCGCCAGCGGAGGCCTGACAGAAGTCAAACAAGCCGTCGAATACGGGGCAGTCCTCGCCCACGTTGAAGCGCCTGAGCTGACGCGCGTGCGTGTGGTCGAGGAGAGTCTCGGGCGCGACGGAGGAGAGGAACTCGACGTACTCCGGCGAGTGGAAGCGGCGGATGTCTTCGAAGGCGGCGGGGAATGGGCGGCTGATCTCCATGCGGCGGTGAAGGCCGTAGTGGACGATCAGATTGTGTGCCATGCGGATGCGGTGGGGTTTCATCGGATGGCCCTGGCCGTAGTAGTAGTCGCCGATTGTTGGCTCGTAAAAGTAGGACACGCGCCGCTTCCGCGCGTCGGGGCAGACAGATGGCAGCGACGCGCCACCGTCGGAATCCATCGCTCAATTTGCAACTGCAATGAGAGAGAGGGAGAGAGAGGAGGAAGAAAGAAGAAGAAAGCTGAGTTTTTTTTTTGGGGAGAGAATTTAAACAAGGTTTTAAACTTGCAAAGAATTGGGCGTTTAGAAATAGAGGTGTTGCCCATGACCGGCTTGCGGACTACGGCCGGACCGAGCCCAAGGTGGTTCGAAGCCCGTGCAGATCCATCACTAAACCCATGACTGCCCAGGCCCAGCCCATAAGTAAATCTGTTTTTTCTATAAATGGGCCGACCGTCTACTAAGTATTCACATTTGCCATTTTGATCCACCCACAAAATAATGTCTATATTTACTTTTTTTCATTTATGGACCTCACATTCTACTAACCTTTTCAACCAATTTTCCTTCATATTTCTTAAAACCAATGTTTTAAAAATCGGACCGGTAAGTGAACCGGTGAAGCTACTGGTTCATGATTCAACCGGTCGGACCGGTTTAATCACTGGTCGAATCGTTTTACTGTTACAAATATGTATAATTCAATTTATAATATAAAATATAGTGTCCAATATAATAAATAATAAAATTTGATCAATAATATATCACAAAAACATTCAATCTTACAAATAATTAGTATATATACAAATATAAAACATTAAAATTTAGTGAATATAATAAAATATACAAATTGTTAGTTAGTGTGAATAAAAAATAAATATTTTACATATAAAAATAAATCAAATTTATATTAATTCAAAAAAAATGTATGTGGTGGAATAATCGAATACAAATTATTAGTTAGTTTAAACAAAAGTATACTTTAATATCAATAGTTAGGCTACGTGAATTAAATATATGCTATAAAAATATATATTTAGTAAATAATAAACTATAATAAATAAATATATTGAAAAAATCGAATCTTACTCCCTCCGTCCCATGTTGTTCGCACTTTTCATTTTAGGCCATAAATTTGGGATTGATTTTTTAGTGTAATTAAATTAGAATTTTAAGTGTAATGAGACATCACTTAATAAATGAGCTACTTAAACTAACATATTAATTGAATGCATTAATTCTAACTTAAACTATAAATAGTCTAAGAAGTTTGTGACGAGCCAAAAAGCAACAGTGCAAGTAGCATGAGACCGAGGGAGTATAATATAACGATAGTACTAAGCGTTATAGTAATAATATAGTAACTAGGAAAGTATAGATAAAATTTAGAGGATGATGATTATATGTATCATAATAAATAATTACATAAAAAATATAAAATAAATGAATTATTAGTTGGTTTAAATAAAAATATTAATATTCTATGTATAACATTGTTTAATGTTCTTATTTTTCCATGTGGGGCTCGTGGTGGAGTGGTTAAGCTCTTGTTAATTGGAGTGGAGGTCATGAGTTCAAGCACTTTCAAGAACAAGATTTTAAAATTTTGAACACAACCAACCGGTCGGTTCAAACGGTTCTTAGTGGCTCAACCTCATACTGGTCTAAATAGGTAAACCGGACATGACTACCAGCCGGTCCGGTCCGACACAACCAACCGGTCGGTTCAAACGGTTCTCAGTGGCTCAACCTCACACTAGTCTAAATAGGTAAACCGGACAGGACTACAGGCCGGTCCGGTCCGGTTTTTAAAACTCTGCTTAAAACCTACTCACATTGCGGATTACTACTCACATTGCGGATTATACGTGATAAGTGAAATCTCTTCTCATTGTCAAACGGTTCTCAGTGGCTCAACCTCACACTGGTCTAAATAGGTAAACCGGACAGGACTACCGACCGGTTCGGTCCGGTTTTTAAAACACTGCTCAAAACAAGTTTTTAAAATTTTGAACACAACCAACCGGTCGGTTCAAACGGTTCTCAGTGGCTCAACCTCACACTGGTCTAAATAGGTAAACCGGACAGGACTACCGCCCGGTCCAGTCCGGTTTTTAAAACACTGCTTAAAACCTACTCAAATTGCGGATTATACGTGATAAGTGAAATCTCTTCTCATTGATATTATTGTGAGTTTTATATCTCTAAATTATCTCTTAAATTTTTAGATATTTTGAGAAATTTATCTTATTTCTTAAACGAATAACGTAATTCGTTCTCATTCTCACCGTTCATACTATTGCTGTCCTTTAGAAATAAAAACTATTTATATTTTAGCCAAACCCTTTAAAAATAAAAGTAAATAGATTTCTACTATTCGCTTTCATTAAAAATAAAAATTATTTTCATTTTAATAAAATTTTTAGAAGGTTGATGAATTTGTGTGAGAGAGTATTTGATCAACAAACATATTCGACAACTAATTATACCCCCATTTTTTCATTGTGATTTTAACTCTAAAATTCAAGGGCTTAAAATGCTGTGTGTGTAGAGGTGGGGGAACAAAAATAAAATCAAGAAATAATAAAATTGGAGTACAGAGTAATTCAGAATTAATTGAAGATTTGGGAATTTCTTCTCTTTTTTCATCGTCTTCGCCGATGTCTGCTCCATACAGATCAAGGTATTCCACTCATTATATTCAATAAATAACAGCTATGCAATAGTAATTTGAAGCTGAAATCGCACAATTTTCGCTCTGCGTCTGATCGATTAATCGCGGACTGCAACAGAGATGGATTGAGCGCGCGGGCCGTGGGGTATGGCGGCAATTCCGATGAGATTCAGTTGCGTATTGATCCGATGCATTCAGATTTCGACGATGAGGTGACCGGTCTTCGGAAACAAGTTCGGAGACTTCGAGATGTGAGTGAATTTGTTTGCTTTTTTCTATATCTCTAATTCGTTTTGTAGAAACGGTGGGAATGTGGTCTGTTTTTTTGTTCTTAATTTGTACGATGATTTTCAGTCATGATGTTATTCGTCACGGTTGAATTTTTATGCAGTATATATTTGTTATTCATCAGAATTGTACATATGAGAGATGCTTCTGATGGTAAGCGGTTTGGTTTATTTTGGTGGAGCTCGAAAATGCTGATAATGTGAGTAAAGTCAGAGAAGTTATCAGCATTATAGTTGCAATCACGACGTGCTTGAAAAATGAGAATATTGTGTTACTTAATCATTCTGAGTTTACAGCAAACTAATTCCATGGAAAAATTTCTAGGACTACCTTTAGTTGTTGATTTCTCAATTGATTTGTTTGTAATGTAGTATTATATGACCCATCATATTTTGTAACTATCCACGAGAAATGAAAGACTAAATTGCATAAGAGTAATATTTTTACATGGAGTTGGTCCTTGCTAGAGTTTTTTCAAATAATCTCTTTTACGAGCTGATCAGCTGAGGGCCTGAGTTATGGCTTTTGCTGTATGCTCATAGAACGTTACGATTTGAATTCTTTTTATAATGGAATTTGGAAACTCGATGAATGTATTATATGGTCTAATGAGGCTGTTTAGTCATTTTTACCACAATAAGCAGCTATTTTGAAATATACTTGTTACATACCATGCAGCATATATCATGTAATCTTAATTATACTACATATTCTGTTTCCTTATAGTGTTTTGTTGTGCGATTCTCGTGACTTCTTTTGGAGCACACTCTTATATGTATGTATATATATGTAAGGGTGTAGAGTATCTTTAGGATGGTTGACTAGCTGCTGGCCTGTACATGGTTCTCATCATGAGTATATATATTTGTAGCCGCCCAGGAAAGAACGTATTAAACAAAAAACTTGTCTGTGTTTGCTTTGTACGCATGTGATTCCAGATTAAACTTTAAAATCCATCTGCTTTTCCAGGACGAACTAAACAAATTTAAAACCTACATTACCTGCTGATTTGTTATGATGGAGTTTTTTTTTTCCTTTGGATCGTCCTGAACATGCAAGTTCCTAACTATAGGTTTAAGGTTTTATCAGAATTGTATTTGAGGTCCCATCCATGACATGATAAGAGTTCTATTTAAATTAAAATTCTGATGAACACTGAATCTTTTCTTCTAATATACGCTTATCGCAAGCCACATAATTGGCTTTCTGTTTATGCAATAGTCTGTGTTAGTCATGACATTTATATTTAGTTTAGGTTTGTCTGGCCTCAACTCTTGTTGCTTGTGAAATATTGCAGGTGGCTCAAGAAATTGAGACAGAAGCAACGTTTCAAAATGATTTCCTGAATCAGCTGGTATGTCATAAACTATCCTCAGCATTTTAACCTTGAGAAAGGATTGGCTTCTCTGACTCTATGATCACCTTGAGTCATCATTTTGGTCGGCTTTTATAGTATAGTAACATATTTTGATTAGAAAACTATGACAGTAAGTTAATCTCTACAACTTCTTACGTCCTTTTTTTATGTACCACAAGCCATCAGTAATTTCAGTCCCACTACTCGATGTGATATGTAGCTGTTGTAAGTTGGTTGCTGGAACCTCTTTAATTCAAATTTCAAAGTCCATGATGATAGTTGAAATTTCTTCTAGGTTTGCTGCAATTTATTGCAGGGGAGTTACTGAAAATAATTTTGTAAATGATTATATTGTTCGTTTCCATGGTTCATTGACTTGTTGACTATGCCATTGTCATCTTTATCTGTATGACCTTTACTGATGCTTTGGTTCTATTGAATCAACTGCTAGACATTGAAACTCTTGGAAAGTTGTGCTGTTAACTTGTGAAAGATTTCTTCAAATGCCTCTGAAAACATATCATGGATTTGTGCTTACGGCTTTTCATGAGAAACCTTGTAAGGCTCTCATACGCTATTATACTCACTGGGTGGATAGAACTGATATTGCTTTATTTCTTTAACTTTTGTAGCAAATGACATTGATTAAAGCTCAGGCAGGGGTGAAAAACAACATGAAGAGACTCAATAAGAGCATCATTTGGGAAGGATCAAGCCATGTAATGCACGTTGTTCTTTTTGCACTGCTTCTGTTTTTTCTGGTCTATTTCTGGTCCAAATTGTCACGAAATGAGTATGCTTGAGAGTTCTGTCCTGCTCCTGTGAGATGTTGAGACACGGCAACACCTGAATGCTGAGAGTTCCGTCCTGCTCCATTGAGATGTTGAGACAAGGTAATACCTGAATGCTGGTTCTTGTAAATGTTTGCATTTGGTCCCCATCATCAGTTGACTATCATATTTGATTTACCAGTGTACATGAAATTTCTTGTAGAAGAATGAATTGTGGTTAATATATTAGCATCAACAAACTATCAAGATCTAAACTTCTGTGGATCCTAAACCTATTTCTCGGTTTATTTCTCAGACGATTGTGAACCCCATCAGAATAAAAGGAAATCAAATGAAAAGAAAGTAAATGATAATTAGGAAAAACCATTAATAATATATGTCATTCGTTTGTATGTCTTCATTTTTGTAGAACATCTCTCCACTACCACTAGTATATGGTTAGACTTTACTGGATGGACGATCGTAGTCTCTTTTATTTAGAACTAGGTAGACTATGGAGCCATGTTAACTGCACTTTTTTGGTTTAACTTTAAGATGATCAAAGTTATTGTCCCAGGATGGTAAACATTACTATCATACATGTTAATTTACATTTGCAGTATAGTAGGCTTAGTAGCAAGTAGGATTAGCAGCATCTTCATGGGTATTTATATATACTATGGTCTAGAGCTACAAAATGATTGTAACTTTATCCTTTTAGATCAAAACCTAGCTAACCATTTCCATTATCCACCTATTTACTTTTAGATCAAAACCTAGCACACATTCTCATTATAACCCTATAAATTTTCTTTTACTTGCTTTTTCTGTTCTTTTTCTCTCCCTTTACCCTCTATTAGTTATGTGCATTAGGGCCAATCTTGAACTAAACTCTATGAGGTGTTGAAAGAGCAACTGTTGTTTTTTTTGTCCTAGCTTCTTCTGTTTTTGTCATGAACATATTTAAAAAACCTATTTTTTATAATATTCTGTTTGAATAGCCCTTTTACTAAGATTGTGAGAATGAGGTGGATTACACACCTTATAACCTCCGTTATAGCTGAACAATATACATATTGTAACAGTGATATGTTTTGAATATGAAATTAGTTGTTGTAATCTCAATTACTATGATATGATATCATAATTTATTAGTAGATTGAGGAACAATATGAATATGAATATGAATATGAATATGAATATGAATATGAATATGAATATGAATGCAGTGAAATAGAGCTTCGAGAGAAGGGGATAATTGTCTCCTAGTTCTCTTTCATCCCCTCTCTATTGTGTGTGTCTATTTGTTTCATAAAAAAGGAATGAGGGCCATTTAGTGGATCATCAACAAAGAATTTACATGTCCTACTTTTGTAATCTTGTTGGCCCCTAAGTAGTAATCTTCTTCATATCATTAGGATTTTTGGCACTAGAAACACTTTATTTTGAGAATAAAAATGGGTGCATCTTTAGTCATGTTATATGATTGTTTGTATAGATGTAATTTTGTAGTACAATTTTTGTTTCAACAAAAGTGCTTTGGCTTGTACTCTTCATACTGAAGAAGATTGTGATTTTCAATTATTGTCGTAATTTCTTGGACGGTTTCTTTGGATAAATCTCCCAACAATGTTAGTAATTTCTTAGACACTTGTTAATTTTTCTAGTCACTATATGCATGATTACTTTTGATAAATTCCCCAACAATATTAGTACGGACTACGGAGTTTAATTATCTGTAAACAACTCAAAACTAAGAAATTAAATTATATAGACGAATCTTAAATACAACAAATTCACAATGATTATGTGAATTCGAACTAGATATAAACCCGAATCTCCGTTTTGAACCCACAGCTTGGGTAATTTAATTAACTTAACAAATTTGATTATATATCAGGAAAAGTTGATTACATATTCGATTTTACATGCTTTGATAATAGTGTCGTCACCAGAGCATCTATAAATAAAACAAAAAATTCAACCTCTGCTCTTGAATTTAATATTGGACGGTGCACAAGGGGCTTATAAAATTAGGTACCAGGATCCCTCTAGAAATGATAACTTTGTTATAATTTTCACTTCTTTTATTTAAATATGACTTAGAATATTTGTTGTGCGAGGCATCAAATTAAGTCAAGGGCAAAATATATTGGTATCCTTTACATCTTGAAAAAGTATCAGGGAATTAAGTGTAAATCTTTGTTGAAAATGATTGAAGATAGCTAATTATACTCCGAGGAAAAGTTATCTACCATATCTTCAAAAAGAGTTTAGCCAAATAGTCAATATTTATTTGTTCTCCTATATAAGTTCGTTTTATTCAAAGAGGAAATCGATTAATGGGCATTTACTTTTAGTATAGGGTTAGTTAATTAAAAATAGTAGTATAAGTTTATTAATTAATTGTCTATTTTGATGGAAATTAATTTTGAGTTTGTCTTGACTGTCTTATTCTTCAAATAATTATTTTCATATTTATCAATTTATCTTATAAGTAAATGTTTCTAGATGTATAATCCTATATATTAATAATTACTTTCATGCGGCACTCAATGATAAGGAATACTCTATAGGAGTATATAGAAGATTCTTTGTTACGATTGACAATGGGTGGGGAATGGAATAATTTAATTCCTTAAAAAATAATTAAATAGACCTGAGTGTTAAGTGAGTATTACTTGTTGGAAAGAAATCATGCAATTAAGATGATTGATTTCAATTGATTGATTCCAATTGATTGTATACCATAACTAGAATAGGATCCTCAATTATCTCTTTATCATATGTAGATTTACCTTGCCTATAAAAGTTTGTATAGGAGATACATTGTAATCAAGCAATTATGCAATAATATTACCCATTCCCGATCCATTCCTGATCCCTTACAGTTTCTTCATGGTATCAGAGCTAATATAGGTTTTAGTGACTTCACCAAACTCACTAAAGTCTGTCCTCTCGGGGGTCATGGTATCTGTGGCTCCACAATAAAAAATCCAACCCCTTTTATGAATTCTATCACTGTTTTGCACGTTTAATGCAGCGGAAATATTCATCAGAGGTGCAAACCTATTTTGGGTATCAATTTGGTCAACATTTGGGGTTAATTTGAGATTTCTACTAATCATGGGCGGATTATCATAATAGGAGTAGTCTGGGGGTCTCCTTTTAATATGGTGGGGTATGTTTTGGTATTTCATATAAGGGGGAGGACTAAAAAGCAAATGAGAGAGTAAGTTAGGGCTTGATTCTCGATCAAGCCCTTTACCTCCAGTTAACGCGCCGCTCCCCCAATTCGGTTCCTCCGTCGCCGCTCCAGTCCGTTCCACAAAGTTTCCGATTCGGATGCCACTTCCTCCGCCGCCGCCACTACCACCGCCGATTTCCGGTTGGGGAGGATTGTTGGTTTGATTTCCTCCCCCAATTGTTCCATCTCTGTTCTGGTTCGGATGTTGGCGTGGGTTGTTCTCCGCGATTCCGACGGCGGCGAACTTCCCTTGGGCTCGCGCCTTCTGTTTCTCATCCCACCATTCCGGGTATCCCACCCGGAGGAAGCATGTCTCCCTCGTATGTTTGTTTTTACCACAGTGGGAGCACCACAGTTTGCTTTTGTCCGGTCTCCCTCCGGTTCCGGCAGTTTGGTGGTTGTTTCCGGCTGGCGGCGGTCGTTGCTGGCTTCCCCGATTGCTCGGTCGGTCTCTCTGTGCCCTGAATCCGTAGCCTACTTCCCCCGATGATGCATCGGCACTCCCAATGCCAGAGGAGTCTCCGATGGGTGGAGCGGACGCCGGTGGCATGATCCTTTGTCGAGCCGCCTCCTTCTTCACCCATCCGTAGGCTTCTTCGACTGAGGGGTACGGCTGCTCCTTGAGGATCTCCCGTCGGATGTGGTCATACTCTTGGTTCAGGCCTGTGAGGAATTTGATGAGCCGTTTATCATTTGCGTGTTGTCGATATTGCCCGATCCCCTTGTCACAGCACGTGACTGGTTGCCTGTGTCTGACATTTTCGATGAGGTTGGGTTCTGTTTTGGTTTTAGGTGAAGGCCGAGAATGGTATTACACGGCTATGATGAGATTTCTCTGAGCCAGAGATCTTCCTGCTCTTGATGCCATGAAAGTTTCAAATACCCGTATGAAATTTATGTTTGAACTTGTGCATGCTGATGTATGGGGCCCTGTGCCAGTTATTGGGGGAAAGGGATTTAGATACTTTGTGACTTTCATTGATGACTGCACTAGGATGACATGGGTTTATTTCTTGAAACACAAATCTGAAGTTGTCGACAAATTTGTTCTTTTCTTTCATATGATTCAAACCCAATTTCACACCACCATAAAAGTCCTTCGATCTGATAATGGGAGGGAGTTTGTCAATAGTGATATGTCCGAATTTTTTAGGAAAAAGGGTCTTGTTCACCAAACGTCGTGTGCCTACACACCCGAACAAAATGGGGTCGCGGAGAGAAAGAATAGAACAATTCTAGAAGTAACCCGGGCTATCATGATTGACTCCAAGGTTCCAACCTTTCTTTGGCCAGAAGCCGTGGCAACCTCCATCTACCTCATAAACCGATTACCCACAAAAATCCTCAACAAGAAAACACCCCTTGATGTCCTCTCCCAACAAGCCAAAATACCCGAATCCCATAGCATGTCGCCTAAAGTGTTCGGTTGCATAGCCTATGTCCATATTCCTAAACATGAAAGAACAAAATTTTCTCCGTGTGCTACTAAATGTGTTTTTGTGGGATACGGGATAAACCAGAAGGGATATCGGTGCTTTGACCCGAATACTAAGAAGATTATCACCTCTATAAACTGCACCTTCTTGGAAACCCAGTTCTTCTACCCTCACCACCTTAGCAGTCAGGGGGAGCAGAATCCTGAAACTAATCATGGGGACTGTCTAAGTTGGTTTGTGTCACCTCCAAGTCCTTCAATTGCGGAACCACCCGAGACTGTAGCGGTCACTGCTGCCGAGCACGCCTCCCCACCGGAGTCTCCTCAACCACCTCAAGATCAACCTCAACCGATATCCCAGGTATCTCCTATACCAATCTCTGAAGAAAATACCGCGGATAATACTAACCCTGCAGAAAAGGAAGAAGAAGATAACACCATTGATAGTGACACTGGGAAGTATGTCCTTCCCAACCGGAGTACTCGGGGCATTCCTCCGAAACGATACTCTCCCGAGAAGGTTGGTACAAAGAGCAGATATGGGGTCGCAAATTTTGTGCAAGGAAATTTGAGTAAGATGGCACGCGCGTTTGAAGCGGCACTATATGAGGAAGAAGAAATTCCGCAAACCGCCGAGGAAGCAATGAAGCACAAACACTGGAGAGAGGCCATGTTTACAGAAATGAAAGCATTGATGAAGAATTATACATGGGTGAAAGGAAAATTGCCAGAAGGAGTTAAAGCTGTGGGATGTAGATGGGTGTTTACTATCAAACGAAGACCAGATGGCTCAGTCGAAAGATATAAGGCACGACTTGTAGCAAAAGGATACACTCAGACATACGGAGTTGATTATGCTGAAACTTTTTCGCCAGTAGCAAAGATCAACACAGTCAGGGTATTATTCTCGATCGCAGCCAACAGAGATTGGCCACTTCACCAGTTCGACGTGACAAATGCCTTTCTGCATGGGGAACTACCTAAACCAATCTTCATGATTCCTCCTCCTGGATTCGGAAATGATTTCAGCCTGGAGAAGTATGCAAACTTCAGAAGACTTTGTACGGACTCAAGCAATCCCCAAGGGCATGGTTCAGTCGATTCACTGAAGTAATGAAGAAGTATGATTACAGGCAGAGCAACTCAGATCACACATGTTCATAAAAAAGAACAATGGGAAAATCACGTGTCTTATCGTCTATGTTGACGACATGATCATCACAGGAGACGATGAAGAAGAGATCGGCGAGTTGAGGAAGAATTTGTTCAAAGAATTTGAGATGAAGGATCTGGGTCTTCTCAAGTATTTTTTAGGAATTGAAGTTCTGAGATCAGAAAGGGGAATCTTCATCAATCAGAGAAAGTACATCCTCGATCTGTTAGCAGAAGTGGGAATGGTAGACTGCAGGCCAGCAGACACTCCAATGATACAGAATCACGGATTGCAGATAATGGAAGGAGCGACGCTCACAGACAGGGGGAGATATCAAAGGTTGGTAGGTAAGCTCATTTATCTCTCTCATACTAGGCCGGACATAGCATATGCTGTGGGAGTAGTGAGTCAGTTCATGCACTCACCACAGGAAGATCATTGGGAAGCAGCTCTCCGGATTGTACGATATTTGAAGGGTACTGCGGAGCATGGGGTGTTGTTTGAGAAACATGGACACTTGGAGATTAGTGGCTTACTGATGCAGATTGGGCGGGAAACCCAAATGACCGAAAATCCACGGCAGGGTACTTTACACTAGTAGGAGGAAATCTTGTCACTTGGAGAAGTAAAAAGCAAAAGGTGGTTGCACTCTCAAGCGCGGAAGCAGAATTTCGGGGAATCAAAAGTGGCCTCACGGAAATATTGTGGCTGAGGAAGCTCATGACAGAGCTTGATCTGTATGTACCAAAACCATGTAGACTGTTCTGCGACAACAAAGCTGCGATTAGCATCTCTGAGAATCCAGTTCAGCATGATAGAACTAAGCATGTGGAAGTTGACAGACACTTCATCAAGGAGAAAATTGAAGCTCGGATTGTCGAATTTCCATATGTGAAGTCAGAAGATCAGTTGGCCGACATTCTAACCAAGGCGGTGAATTCCAAATCATTCAAGGAAGTATTAAGCAAGTTAAGTATCGGAAATCCCGTTACTTGACTTGAGGGGGAGTGTTGGAAAGAAATCATACAATTAAGATGATTGATTTCAATTGATTGATTCCAATTGATTGTATACCATAACTAGAATAGGATCCTCAATTATCTCTTTACCATATGTAGATTTACCTTGCCTATAAAAGTTTGTATATGAGATACATTGTAATCAAGCAATTATGCAATAATATTACCCATTCCCGATCCATTCCTGATCCCTTACAGTTTCTTCATTACTATTAATATAGACATGTATTGGATGAGTTCATTGCATTTTTGTAACCCTCATAGCCCATAGGTTTCGATTTTTGAGACTTTGTTGCTATAACCGTTTTTCCCTTTTCTTTTCTTTCATCTCTTTTTTTTGCCTCTTCTCGTTGGGTGTAAATTGTGGAAGGAAAGTAAAGCTTTGCTTCCTAGCCCCCTAGCCCTTAGGGGTGCCAAATCGTGAATGTTGGGTAGTTATCGGGTCAACATATTAATGACCCGACTCAATAAGGATAAATACGAACACGACCTATTAAGAAAATCTCAAACTCAAACACGAATCCGACCAGCTATCCTAAACCTAAACACAATGCGAACCCACCTTGGGTCAACATGACACGATAAGTAATTTAAGTATTAACAAATTCAGACTTTAGAAATCAAAATTCACATTTCACTCACGCTGCGTACCCTAACTCAAAATTTAAAATAATAAAAATTAATAATATTATAATATATAATTTCATACTGGGTAACCCGAATCCAACACGATCACAACACAAAATTTTTGTGTTCTTAACGTGTCGACCCAATAAAGACACGAACCCAATAAGCTTTGACTCAAACTCATTAATTTCGTGCTAATTCGAGTCGGGTTATCGTATCGTGCCAAAAATTGTCAACCCTACCTTTACCTAAGAGTAGTGTTGCCCACGGTTCGAAAACCGGCGGTTCCGGTTTTGGCGGAGGCGGAACCGGAACCGGACCGTGAGGCTATTTCACGGTTCCGGTTCAAAAACCGGCGGTTCCGGTTCCGGTTCGGAACCGCCGGTTTTCCGGCGGTTTTGGCGGTTCCGGTTTTTGAACCGGCGGTTTCGCGGTTCAATTATTATTATTATTTTTAATTTGAAATTTGGCTTTATACAACAAATCGGAACAAGACAATGCATAATTCAAGCACAAATAAGACGAATAATGAGAAAATGAAATAAATTTTATTGATTTTGAGTTGTAACGGACAACGATATATTACAATTTACAATACATAAGTATACAATACAACAACATACAACAATGTAATATAATTTACAAGTGTCGTCGCCTCGTCGGACTCGGAAGGTAAATAAAAAAAACATGAAATGGGGGAGAAAAAGGAAAAATTGAAAAGGGCTTGAGATCAACTTAAACTTTCAAAGTTAAACTTTTCAAATTTAAGTTGAGTTGCCTACGTATCCACAATTTTATTGAGGAATCAAAGCCCACGTAGTTCTCTTACCTTGGGATCAACCCTTTTTTCTTGCAAAATGTTGCCTATTTTCTAAGCAAACACATATCAGCACGCCATATACACATTGCTGCATTTCTAATAGGGGCAATTTGATCTTCCAAAGCAATCAATGCATCTCAAACACACATAGTCAGAATATTATTCAAGCATCTAGCGTGGAAAAAATTAGCACTAATAAATAGTTTGTTCTGATTTTTTCCATGCTAGATGCTTGAATAATGTTCTGACTATGTGTGTTCGAGATGCATTGATTGCTTTGGAAGATCAAATTGCCCCTATTAGAAATGCAGCAATGTGTATATGGCGTGCTGATATGTGTTTGCTTAGAAAATGGACAACATTTTGCAAGAAAAAAGGGTTGATTCCGAGAAGAATTTTCATAGATCATTCAGGATGCGGCTAAGTTGTACTTGAAGATCATTAAAATATATTCCCCATTTGATAAATATCTTATTGGTGAAAAAGTGGGTATCTTTGGGGCAGATGGTACTGGAACACAAATTTATATATGGAATCTGGATGAATGAGGATCAGATTATAGTTTAAAATGGGAAGCTGGGTTCATTGGCGGCCAGTTAACCCAGCTTCCCATTTTAAACTATAATCTGATCCCCATTCATCCAGATTTCATATATAAATTTGTGTTCCAGTACCATCTGCCCCAAAGATACCCACTTTTTCACCAATAAGATACTTATCAAATGGGGAATATATTTTAATGATCTTCAAGTACAACTTAGCCGCAACAACGATACATTACAATTACAATACATACAGTGATACAACAATGTAATATAATTTACAAGTGTCGTCGGACTCGGAACGTAAATAAAAAAACATGAAATGGGGGGGAAAAAATAATTGAAAAGGGCTTGAGCTCAACTTAAACTTTCGAAGTTAAACTTTTCAAATTTAAGTTGAGGTGCCTACGTATCCACAATTTTACTGAGGAATCAAAGCCCACATAGTTCTCTTACCTTGCTTACCTTTTTGGTCGGCTGTGCTCGCCGTTCACCGCCCCCCGTCGACTCATTGCTAATGTTGAGTGCTCTCGCTTCTGACCTCGTCATCGCCATCGGAAGAAAATTCTTCACCATCACTCTCTACACGGAAGTCGAAATCCGGCTCTTGTGCTCTCATGTCCGCCTTTGCCCAATCGTCAAGTAACATAGTGGCTTCCATGTTCTTGGCGGAGAGATTGCTCCTTTTGTCGTCTAGGACACAACCGCCGACACTAAAAGCTTGTTCAACGGCGACGGTGGAAGCGGGAACGGCGAATATCTCCTTAGCCATGATGGAGAGTATCGGAAACTCTTTGTCATGTGTTCCCCACCAATTGAGGACGTCAATTTGTTGAGTAGGAGGACCTGCATGTTGAAAAATAGAGAGCGATTCCAAATATATATCTAATTCACTAGTCGCTCTAGTCCTATTGGTTGTAGTACCGTATAGATCTTGCAATTGTGATACTACGTCGGGATCGATCATGACATTGGTAAAATCCCCTCCACCAAAATCAAATGTAGAAGGACTAGGAGGAGCACGTACATGGTGAGCGGTGTTATACCGCATTTCATATTCCGCGTAGAGAGAAAGAAGTGCACTATCTAACCTTAGTTTGATTTCATCAACATCCGGAATACTTAGTTCGAAGCATTCTCCTCTTGTCAAGCCCATTTCGCGGAGTTGAGAAAAATCCAAATCGTGCAAACAACCATAGTACATGTCTAAAATTTTATAAACACCATGCAACTTCCACTTTGGATCCAAGCATTTTGCAATAAAAAACACATTTGGAATACGAGCAAAATATTTTAACCATTTTTCAACAATGTAAAACAAAATAGCCTTCAACTCAATGAATTGAGTATTTTTCACACATGTTTTAAAACCAATTGCCACATACATGCAATGCTCCAAAACGCGCACAGAAGTAGGATAATAAACACCGGATAACTCAACAGTGGCATTTTTTAACGCACGGAATAATCGAAACAAATCCATGTTGTGGTCCCAACAAGAGGGTATCAAAAGCAAATCAGAAGGCACATGAGGGCAAGTTCTAAAAAAATCACATAAATACTCAATGTGGTTCAAAGTCGACTCCAACATATCATACGTCGAGTTCCAACGAGTTGAAACATCCAATTTGAAGTTGGTGTACCTGCATTGCTTGCTATGACAATATCTCTTCCAAGCTCTACCAATAGGAGCTTTGTTATGAATCAATTTCACAGCAGTTCTAATAGGATCAACATACTTTTGCCACAAATCGATAGCATCTTGAACACACAAATTCAAAATATGGGCAATACATCGCACATGAAAATATTTGCCATCAATAACAGGAGAACATGCACTGATTAGTTCATCTATACTTGCAGTGTTAGCGCTAGCATTGTCAAAACCAATGGAAAAAATTTTATCGATCAATTGAAATTCATTCAAAACTTGAATGATCAATTGAGCAATTGCTTGTGCAGTGTGTGGTGCGGGAAATTCACGAAATGCAATCAAACGTTTGTTCAAAGTCCTACTGTGATCAACGAAATGCACAGTGATGCCCATGTAGGAGTTTTTGCAAAAACAATCGGTCCACACATCAGAGCAAATAGAAACCTTATGCCCTAAGTTAAAAATAAACGTACCTAGTTGCGCTTTCTTTTCCATGCATTGTCTAACAACGGCTCGAGTCATAGAAGTTCGACTCAACTTCCTTGCAGCGGCATTATAAACTTGTCGCATACTCAACTCAAAAGCATCGTTATCAAAAGCATTGAATGGAAAATGTTTCATAACGGCAAATCTAGACATCACATTAAGAGCATTTTTGTGATCATATTTCAAAAGAGTATTGCTACACATACCTGATGTTTGGGATGAACCCGTCCCACTCCCGGTCCCGACATGTTGAAAGTTGAGTTGAGTTTGGGTTGGAGCGATACCAAACTCGACCGGATGCGCTTTCTCCATGTGACGGGTAAACGTACCGTATCCTCCACCCTTTCGGAGTGTGTATACGTTTTCGCAATAGTTGCAATACACATTATACGTGTCAGGATCGTTAGTATCTTGTACCCTCTTGAAATGTTTCACCATGATGTTTGAGCTTAAAGACCGTTCAACTGGTCTAGGAGGTTGAGGAGGGTGTCCACGACCACGACTACGGCCACGGCGACTCCTTGGTGGTGGTGGGGGTGGCATTTCTTGAACCTCTTCTACCTCCTCCCCCTCCTCCTCGTCATCATCATCATCGTCGTCTTCATCAACATTCACAGGGGTTGGAATTTGTTGAGAATAGGCACCGCGACCGGGAGCACCACTACCGGTACCAACATAAGCATCTCCTTGGGATTGAGAGCGAGAAAGAGCAATAGCATATGCCACATCTTGCTCTTCTCGAGTCTACAAAATAATATTTGTATTGTAAATTTCAAATAAAATTATGAACAATAATGTAATGTAATTCAAAATTAATTAAATTAGTAGATAATAAATATTAACCTGCCAAGCATCCATGTTCATTTGAGAAATTTCATCAATAACGGATCTCCGAGATGGCCTCTTGGACTTTCCCTTTCCCTTATCAACACGACCTTCTCGGGATGAAGACATCTTGATATATAGTAGAAATGTAGAAATATGGAATAATTTTTTTTTAGCAATTGAGAACGAAAGACAACTTATAGAACTACGGGAACAAATATAAAGCGTATAACAATGCTTAATAAGAGTAGCACTTGAGTAATTAAATGGAAGCACAATAGCACAAATGAGAAATTGGAGACAAAAAGAGAGAATTGGGAGATTGAAGAGAGAAACTCTTATTAACACAAGAGTGGGGTAAATGTAAATGAGGATAGAGGGGGGTATTTATAGATAAAAATGAGGGGGAAAATGGAAGAATTCGAATTTGAAATTTGAAAAAAAAATATTGAAATTTCACAAAACCGGCGGTTTTTGCGGAAAACCGCCGGAACCGCCGGTTCGGTCAACGAACCGTCTGCAAAAGCTTCGCCATTGTCGCCTCGTGTTCCGCGCCGCCTCGAAAGCCACTGAACCGGCGGTTAACCGCCTGTTAACCGCCGAAAAACCGACGGTTCCGGCCGGTTTTGCTGCTGAAAAGCTGCCGCCGCCGGCCCCATCCCCCATGCCTCGATATACGCACCCGAACCGGCAGTTCCGCGGTTAACCACCGGTTCCGAACCGTCCCGAACCGCCGGTTCGGTGACGGTTCCGGTTCGAAATATCTTGAACCTGAACCGGACCGCGACCCGAATTGCGACGGTTCCGGTTCGGGAATATTGCGACGGTTCCGGTTCGGAACCGGAACCGGCGGTTCCGGTTCGACGGTTAACCGCCGGAACCGGAACCGGTGGGCATCTCTACCTAAGAGCATCCCCATCGCTGCTCGATGGGGCGGACGGCGTTACACACTCGTGTCCACCGCTGAGCTCGCGCCGACGGCACAGCGCTGCTCGATAATAAGAGCACGTCCGTGCCGCTGACCAGGTCGACGTGGCAGCATTCTATTGGCCAACGGCAATGCCGTTGGGTTTTTATATTTTTTTAAATTCGAATTTAATTTAAAAATAATTTTTAAATTAAAAAAATTATTTTGTAATTTTAATTATGTAATTTTTAATTTGTAGGATTTTAATTATGTAATTTTTATTTTTTAGGATTTTAATTATGTAATTTTTAATTTGTAGGATTTTAATTATGTAATTTTTAATTTTTAAGACTTTAATTATGTAATTATTAGTGTTTAGGATTTTAATTATGTACTTTTTAATTTTTTTTGTAATTTGTAATAGTATTCCGGGTATTTTTAATGCATTTTAATATCGTGAAAATGTTTTTATTTAAATTGAATAATATAACGGTGGGACCCTTGAGCATGTCCTTGCTGAAGAGCATGGATGTGTGTGTTGTGCTCATGGGGAATAGCATGGAGTAAAAATGAATAAAAGTGGGTTTGGGCCCACTTCCATGCTCTTGCCTAAAAGCATGAATGGGGATGCTCTAAGAGCATCTCCAATGGTAATAGGCCAGCCATAGGTTAGCCACAAACTCCTCCTGCCACATCATTAGGACTAAAACTTCTCCTGCCACATCATCAGGACAAGCAACTGGACAAGCAATAGGCTAGCCACAATAAACAAAATTATAAAAAAATAAATAATTAACAATCACACAAAATACAGAATTAAATTTACGACACAGATACGGAAAAATTCAATAATAATACTTAAATTAAAAAAAGTACATTAATTAAAAAAATTACATTAATTAAAAAAAATCTAACGGCGTGCAGTCCTCCGCGCGCACAACTCCTTAATTAAATCCTTTTGGAGTCGAATATGAGCATCCACTTGGCGCATGTCGGCATGTGCCTTGAGGCGGTTGACTTCATCGTGAGGTACCCCCCTTCGTACGTTGGGGGCGGCCACGCCGTGGCTTGGGCCGGCTTCATTAGCCCAACTAGTCAGTTGTACACCTTCATCTTCGACAATCATGTCGTGCAGGATAATACATGCGTACATTATATCAGCAATGCAGTCGACATGCCACAAACGCGTTGGACCCCTAATTGCCGCCCATCGAGACTGGAGCACACCAAATGCGCGTTCCACGTCCTTGCGCGCCGACTCCTGCCGTTCCGCAAAGTAGGATTTCCTCTCATCTGGTGCGCATCTGATCGTCTTCACAAAGACGGGCCACCTAGGGTATATCCCATCCGCCAAGTAGTAGCCCATATCATGCTGGTACCCGTTGGCGATAAAACTGATGGTCGGACCGACGCCCTGGCACTGCTCGTTGAAAAGGGGCGACGAGTTGAGGACGTTGAGGTCGTTGTTTGACCCGGCTACCCCAAAATATGCATGCCAAATCCACTGCCGGTAATCAGCTACGACCTCGAGGATCATCGTGAGATTCTTTCCCTTGTAGCCGGTCGTGTAGAACCCTTTCCAGGCAGCGAGGCAGTTCTTCCACTCCCAATGCATACAATCGATGCTGCTCAACATCCCGGGGAACCCATGCTTCTCCCCGTGCATCTGCATCAGATCCTGGCACTCTTCAGGGGTAGGGCTTCGAAGATACTGATCACGAAATATTTCAATGAAGCCCTGACAGAAATACTTCAGACAATCCAGGGCAGTCGTCTCACCGATGTGGAGGTACTCGTCCCACATGTCTGCCGCGCCTCCGTAAGCCAACTGCCTGATTGCCGCAGTGCACTTTTGTATAGGTGTGTGGCCGGGTCTGCCAGCCGCATCGTACCTGAACGGGAAATACAAATATCGACGCTCCAAAGCATCAACGATACGCATAAACACTACCCTACGCATCCTAAAACGCCGCCTGAAAAGAGGCGCCCCAAACCGCGGCTCCTCCGCAAAGTAGTCTTCATATAACCGCTCATGTGCAGCTACGTGATCCCGATCAATCACTGCTCGTCGGTGGACAACGGGTGGAGGTCGAGGTACCGCCGGCTGCAAGGCCCTTTGTATCAACCGGTTTATCTCGCGGGAAGTATAGGCCTCCAACTCTTCGTTCATTTGCCGTTCGTACAACTCAGCATCCCCATCACTACCACCACTGCTACCACCCGCGTTACTCATTTCACGTTGTTGCTCTTGTACAGAAATTAAGATGGAGAGAAAACTCGTTAAAACAAGTGGTGCGAATGAAAATGACGTGCAAATCGCGTATATATAGTGTTTCGAAAAATAAAAAATTGAGCTGGCCGATCGCTCGCCGATCGGGAGCCTGCAATGGCGGCCAGCCGACCGGCGAGCGGATCGGCCAGGGACCGAAAATCGGCGTCGGGTCGCCGATTTTTTACCGAAATGGCGCTCGCAGGTTCCAATGGTTCGGCGAGCGGACCGGCCAGTGCCGGAAATCGGCTAGCCTGTCCGCTCGCCGCCATTAGAGATGCTCTAATAATCTTCTTTCTCGACGAAATGGGTAATTATGTTCCAATATTTCTCAAATGTATCACTTTGACTCGTCATGAATTTTTAAAAATTATAAAAAAAGTATTAAAATATGTGTTCTATTTTTATATATGATTTTTTTAATAAGTATGACTAGTCAGTGGAATATATGGTTCAAAATAATAAAAGTACATTATTGGATGTTCAAAAAGAAAAATATGAGATATATTATAAAAAAAAGAGGCGTCTCTTCGATCAAGTAAATTGCAATTGGAAGGAAATATTTCTGCTAAGAAACAATAATCATAAATATCTGGATGAAAATAGTAGTATAGTACTCCACTTTGTAATCAAAATTTGTCATTTCATTTGTTTGTAAAAATAGGTCATACTTTTGATATTGAAACAATTGTACTCCACCTAGTGTTGGGTTACCCAAAATCTACAAGAAATTAATATTCGAATAAAAAATAATAATTTTTTTCCAATCTTGACATTAATCAAATTGATTATGAATATAATCAAATTACTAATGAAAAATATTAAGGGAGTAAAATTTACCTCTTTTGTATATCTAATTACGAATAATCAAGGGAATTAAAATATCTAATAGCAATTAATTAATTGATCAAATGGTTGATTTATAATAAGAGCTTAGTGTAATTCAAGATTTGTATTAGATTTTTTTAAAAAAATTAACTCCTATATAAGGGAGGAAATTATATAAGGGAGGAAATTAGAGGAATATTAGAGTCTATATAAGGGAGGAAATTACAAATAAACTCCTATACTATAGATAGGATTACAAATAAACTCTTATACTATAGATAGGAGGAAATTAGAGCCTATATAAGGGAGGAAATTACAAATAAACTCATATACTATAGATAGGAGGAAATTAACTCATATACTATAGATAGGAGGAAATTAACTCCTATACTATAGATAGGAGGAAATTTTCAACCCTACCTTTACCTAAGAGCATCCCCATCGCTGCTCGATGGGGTGGACGGCATCCGTGCCTACGGCGCGACACACTCGTGTCCGCCGCTGTGCTCGTGCCGACGGCACTGCGCTTCTCGATAATAAGAGCACGTCCGTGCCACTGAGCAGGTCGACGTGACAGCATTCTATATTGCCGTTGGCTTTTTCTATTTTTTTTAAATTCAAATTTAATTTAAAAATCATTTTTAAATTTAAAAAAAATATTTTGTAATTTTAATTATGTAATTATGTAATTTTTAATTTGTAGGATTTTAATTATGTAATTTTTAATATGTAGGATTTTAATTATGTAATTTTTATTTTTTAGGATTTTGATTATGTAATTTTTAATTTTTAGGACTTTAATTATGTAATTTTTAATTTTTAGGATTTTAATTATGTAATTTTTAAATTTTTTTTTTGTAATTTGTAATAGTATTCCGGGTATTTTTAATGCATTTTAATATTGTGGAAATGTTTTTATTTAAATTGAATAATAGAATGGTGAGACCATTAAGCATGTCCTTGCTGAAGAGCATGGATGTGAGTGTTGTGCTCTTGGGGAATAGCATGGAGTAAAAAATGAATAAAAGTGGGTTCGGCCCCACTTCCATGCTCTTGCCTAAAAGCATGGATGGGGATGCTCTAATAATCTTCTTTCTCGACGAAATGGGTAATTAAGTTCCAATATTTCTCAAATGTATCACTTTGAGTCGTCATGAATTTTAAAAAATAAAAAAAAGTATTAAAATATGTGTTCTATTTTTATATATGATTTTTAAAAAATAAGTATGACTAGTTAGTGGAATATATGGTTCATTTATCGAAATAATAATAGTAGATTACTGGATGTTCAAAAATAAAAATATGAGATATATTATAAAAAAAGAGGTGTCTCTTCGATCGAGTAAATTGTAATTGGAAGGAAATATTTCTGCTAAGAAACAATAATCATAAATATCTGAATGAAAATAGTAGTATAGTACTCCACTTTGTAATCAAAATTTGTCATTTCATTTGTTTGTAAAAATAGGTCGTACTTTTGATGTTGAAACAATTGTACTCCACCTAGTGTTGGGTACCCAAAATCTACAAGAAATTAATCAAATTGATTATGAATATAATCAAATTACTAATGAAAAATATTAAGGTAGTAAAATTTACCTCTTTTGTATATCTAATTACGAATAATCAAGGGAATCATATTAATTTGTTCCTTTTGTTTAAAATTTCTAATAGCAATTAATTAATTGATCATATGGTTAATTTATAATATGAGCTTAGTGTAATTCAAGATTTGTATTTATTGTACTGAATAAATCCATCTGGCCAGGTTTACATACAATAAAATTTTTCTTGATTAACTTCTTGCAGAGGTTATCAACGTAACATTTGTCAGAAAACAATTCAATGCAATAACGCTACCACATCTAGTATTAATTATCACTATCTAAGATGTCGAGAATTTACGGTGCCAAAATCCCTCTTTTATTGAACAGTAAAAATGTGCATAATAAACAACAAATTATTAGTGTTATATATATACCATGATTAAGAAATAATAATTCTTTAATTGTCTTTTACGTAGTAAACAAGAAAAATATGTCTCTGATGGGGTACGGACTAAACAAGCCCAATAGCAGTGATGGCCCATCAGCCCAAAGACCAAGGAAGAGTATCAGTTCGGCATTACCAAAGAGTTCGGCCCTAGCCTACAGCTCGGTAAAAGCCGACCAATCAGTTCGGCATTACCAAAGAGTTCGGCCCCAGCCTACAGCTCGGTAAAAGCTGACCAATCAAGCTCTACTCTCAGATCGGCAAAAGCTGCTCGGCAATAGTTCAGCAGTTCGGTCTCAGTATTCGACCGAACTGGGAGATAGTGGACTCATGCAGAACCTCCACGACCTCCACTACACGATCTATTCAGTGGTGGACCCATGCAAGATCTCATGACCTCCACGACATCCACGATCTAATTAGTGATGATGTAAGCCACGACCTAATTAGTGATGATGTAAGCCACGACCTAGTTAGTGGTGATGCAAGCCACGATCTTAGTTCAATGTATAAATAGAACTTAGATCAGATAGGAAAAGCGCTCGAGAGATCAAATATCAAATAGCAAGTCTGTATTGTAAGCTGTAGAAAACAGATCAAGCAATACAACTCTGCCCTCTTTTCTTCCCGTGGACGTAGATTTACCTCAGTAAATCGAACCACGTAAATCTCTGTGTCGTGATCTGCATTTTCCTGCATTCATCACCATCAAAAATTCGCCCAAACCATCACTGGCGCCATCTGTGGGAAACAGAGAACCAAATTTGTGATAAAGCGAGTTTTTGATCCTCTTCCACCAAAAAAATGCATACCAGATCACGTAACACCCATAATACCGTTCGTGATAACCATGAGGAAGCTAGTCCCGCCCGCAGGTCTGGAAAACAGCCTCGGGAGAAATCTACTTCCAGTTCTCACGGAGAAGGAACAAGCCGCTCAAAGACTCATCGCACCGAGTCTTCCCAGCAGCCCGATTTGAACGAGGCTGTCAAGTTGTTTTTGGCCGAGAAGCAGGAAGAGTTCTTAATTTTCCTGCAAAAGAGCCAAAAGCCGGAGACGAAAACGGTGGATTCTCCCTCCTCATCCAGACATGAAAGTCACTACCGCAGTAGTGCTGTGTCTTCCAGGAAGAAGAATCCTCAACCCCGACATGTTCCTGTTCCTCCTCGGTACCGGAATCACAGGAGAACTCCATCTCCTCCATACCGAAGAGATGTCGGGTTCGCCATGTACGGAGCATTGAAGACTCCGTTCTCGGACGATATCACCCGAACTCCCTTGCCACAGAACTACCGAACTCCGTCGATGACTTATGACGGGTTAGTGAATCCTCATGACTTCCTGGGACGCTATCAGTATAACATGGTGAACCAGGGTCTCAATGAGGTCCATATGTGCAAGCTGTTTCCCGAGCTGCTTATCGGGAACGCAAGAAGGTGGTTCGATAGCCTCCCCCAAGGCAGCATTAGATCTTACCGAGATCTAATGGATGCTTTCCACAGGAGGTTCTTTCAGAAAGCGGAAGCCCGAATCACTTCGGCTCAGCTGCTTTCTACACGTCAAGGTCGCGACGAAAAGATCAGCGACTTTATGACGAGGTTCCACAAGGAATGCCTACAAGTAGATTATCTCAATGATCTACTTGTCATTTCGGCGTTCCAAAATGGAATCCTGCCCGGAGCTCTCTACAGAAAGCTCGTGGAATGCAGTCCGCAAACAGCTCAACAGATGTGGGACATTGCGGACCAGTTCTCCCGTGCCGATGAGGCAGACCGTCGCAAACGGTCTTTAGACAGCTCATCCCGAGGAGACAGGAGGAAACCCGATCATAGCGATCAGGGACAAACTCGCCGAACTCCTTTTGGCGATCAGGGACATCCTCGCCGAACTCCCTCCCCACTAAAGGAGGGATAGCGGTCATCTGAGGTGATCAAAAAAGAGCGAGTGTTTGCAGATTGCGCTTAAAAGTGCCGAGCAATCAGCTCGGCACCATCAAGCATAGCAATCACAGCAGCCGGAGTCAGAGGCAGGCGAAATGACCGAAGTCACATCGGATCCGAACTCGATGGTGTACGGCACTGAAGCCGTGATTTCGGTTGAGATCGGCATACCCAGTCCCCGAACTCTTAATTTCTCAGCAGAACTGAATGAGGACGGACTGAGAGCCGAACTAGATCGTGCCGAAGAAAGAAGAGAATTGGCCTGCATAAAAGCAGCCAAGTACAAGGAGCAAGTAGCCCGGTATTATAACCAAAGGGTGAAAAAGCTGCAATTTCAAGTGGGAGATCTCGTCTTGAGAAACAACGAAGTAAGCCGAGCAGAAAAGCTGGGCAAACTCGAACCCACATGGGAAGGTCCATATCGGGTGTCAGAAGTCCTCGGCAAAGGGTCTTACAAATTGACTCACATGTCAGGAGAACAAGCACCCCGAACATGGTACATTTCCAACCTCATGAAGTTCCATTTGTAAGAGACAGTCCGGTCAGTCAGTCTTGTGTCTAGTTCGGTCCTAGGGGTATGTGCTTTCTTTGTTTTTTACTCGCGTTTTGTTTGTCTATGTGCGTTTTGTCTGTCTATGTGCGTGTCGTCTCTTACAAATGTTACTGAGGTATCTTGTTCTTCGAAGGCTGATCCCCTTTTTAGAACATATATAAGCCAACGATTGTGAGTCCAAGCTTCTAAGGAGGATACAAGACCACAATTCAGCTTAAAAAACAAGCAGTTCGTCTGAAACGAACTGCAACAATAAGCCAACGATTGTGAGTCCAAGCTTCTAAGGAGGATACAAGACCACAATTCAGCTTAAAAAACAAGCAGTTCGTCTGAAACGAACTGCAACAATAAGCCAACGATTGTGAGTCCAAGCTTCTAAGGAGGATACAAGACCACAATTCGGCTTAAGAAACAAGCAGTTCGTCTGAAACGAACTGCAACAAAGGGAAAGTCCGATCCACGCGATAAAACTCGCCGAATTAGGACAAGGGAAAGTCCGATCCAAGCGATAAAACTCGCCAAATTAGGACACAAGCTTAGTCCGGTCAAAGAAATTTACTTCATAAGACCAAAGACGAGTCCGGTCAAAGAAGTTTATTTCATAAGACCGAGGACTAAGTCCGGTCAAAGAAGTTTACTTCATAAGACCAAAGACGAGTCCGGTCAAAGAAGCTTACTTCATAAGACCGAGGACGAGTCCGGTCAAAGAAGTTTACTTCATAAGACCGAGGACGAGCACGATGAAATTTTTTTCGCTGAGCTGTAAATACGCAGTGATAGAAGCGAAATGAAGATTTCATTTATTAAAACTTGTTCGGCATACAATTCTGCTGCCCTACGAGAAGGCGTTACGCCATTACAAAGGACTATTCTACTGTCCCTGGTTGCTAAAGTTGAGCCATCTATTCACAAAATCCTCGTGAAGCCGAGTTCGGGCGTTCTCGGCAGCTGAAGAATAAGCAGGTCGACGAGATGCTCTAATCGACCTACCGCCTCTTCCCTGAGCCCGGGAAGCTCTAGCACCTCGGCGGCGAAGAGTCTCTTCACGAAGCATTTGTTGATCTTGCTCACTCATAATCACAGCTCCTCTACGAACTTCAGTCCGTCCTTGTCTTGACGTTTCCGGTTGCTCCTGAGTCCGTTCTCGTCTTGACGTTTCCGGTTGTTCCTGAGTTCGTTGCTGACTTGGAGTAGGGTTTTGAGCAAGTGAATCAGGGGTTTGAGCTGGAGTGCGACCATCTGTTGGCGGGAAATGCCTAAGGAATCTCTCGATTGAGGGACGCCGGGAAAGAATGATGTCGTACCGAGAAGCCCAGCGCCGCAATGATGTCACGACTTGTTGGCAAGCCGAGCTCTCCAGCGCATTGTTCCTCCGGAGTACATGATATTCCTCCCACAGTTCGTCAACTCGTTCCTGAACTTCAGAGATGGTCATTCCCCCGCGCCTGCAGATGAAATCCTCATACGCAGTCCTCTCAGCGACGGCGGTATTCAGCTCGGCCTCCAGATCTTTCTTTTCGGACTCTAAGTCCTTATTGTCGGCCTCCAGCTTCACTGAACGAGCCAAGAGTTCGTCATTCTTCACCTGGTCAGCTATGGCTCTTTTCTCAGCTTCGTCTAAAGCCGAAGAGTACAGCCGCTTCCAGTGAAGTACCTCCAGCTCCTTAAGAGTTCAGAATATAGAGCAGCTATGTCAGTTCGGCATTTCAGATTACTGAGCAGGTAGTAAACCACAACAGGAGTAAGAGAGTACGAAAGGCTATACGAAGACACAAGAGCAGAAAGAAGAATTTTTTCATTCATAAGAAAAAAAATTTTCTACACAAGGGCTTCAAGGCCGTTTTACAAGAAGGAAGAAACTAAACTAAGAGAAGGGAGACGAAATCATACTCCGCCAGCTTCGTCTCCGCCTTCTCGGTGAGGTTCAGCTTCCTTCTCCTTGTCTGCTTCAGCTTCAGCCTCGGCCTCCCTGCTCTCCCCAGCCTGCTCGGCGCCACCGTAGCCGATCTGCTGCGCCTCCTGCTCGGCCTGCTCATCGCCGGTCTGCCGCTCATGCTGCTCGGTCTCACCCTCTCCATGGAAAATTGGAGCGGGTGAAACTGACCCTATGGAGGCAAAGATAGCCTCCATGTTCTCATCGCGGTCAGCTCGGCAACTACGAACTTGGTCTGCAGAAAGCAGGACCGAGGACGAAGCAAGCTCCTCAAGCACCGGCAGACTCTGAAGCCGAGCTGCTATCTCTCGGCCGTACAGCGGCAGGATGACTTCGGGACCCTGCTCGGCTTTATCGGTCATCAGTTTCAGCAGATCACCGACAAAGGCCGAAAATTGGTTGCTCAGAAAGAGTTTCTCCGCGAAAGCACGGAGAGCCTCCCCTTGGGCAACCACGGCGGCAGCATCCCTCCGTTTCGTCTGCTCTCGCTGGATGACGAGCTGGTTTTTGGCAAATTGAGCTTCATCCTGGGCCGAAATCCTAGCAGCTCTGGCTTTCTCAAAGTTTGCCTCAGCCTGCTCGGCCCGGTGACAAGCAGCCGCCAACTTCCTCTGCATCTCAGCATAGTCGTTGGACGCTTTGGAGAGTTCGACGGCGACGAGCTTGGAGAGCATATCGTTCCTCTGAAAATGGAAAAAGCAAAAAGTCAACAGAGGGGCCACAAAAAATACAGGAAAAAAGCAAGGCCAGAAAATCAAGAAGAGAATTCACTTCGGCGCTCCGTGGGCCATAAAAAGGGCTCACAGATATGTTCCGAAGGAGGCGCCAAGACCACGTCTTTCTCTGGCGCTCTCGGGGGCTTCTGGGTCTTCCCCTTCCTACTTGCCGAAGTCGACTCCGGCTTCTTTGGATCCGAAGAGGTCTTCTGCCTCTTCGGATTCTTCTCGGCATCAGACGCCGAGCTGGTGGTTTTCGGCCTCTCCGGCTCCTTGGACTCAGAGGATTGGCGACTGAGCTTATTTAGCATGTTCACTGCCGAAAAGCAAGGAAACAAGGTTAGTTTTCGCCGCTAAAGCAGTAAAGCATAAAAAAGAAATCCTCACCCTCAGTTTCTTCGTCCGAAGACGAGATATTGAACACGAGGTCGCCCTTGACGAGCTCAGTTTCCGAGTACTGTTTCCTAATCATAGGAATCTTATTGAGCTCGCCCTCGAGCTCGGCCAACGGTTCTAACCGAGGATGAGGAATCACGGACTTCGGCCCTCTCCAGGGAAAGCCCGGAGCCGCTATCCTATTATAAAAAAAGAAGCGGTTTTGCCATTTCGGCCATTTGGTTTTGCAGAAGGCCCTAAAAGGCTGTAAAGGGATCAAGTAAAACCAAGATCCCTTCCTCTTAAACTGGAAAAAATTAAGGATTGCCCTCAGAGACAGATCCTTATCTAGCCTACGCAGTTCGGCAGCAAAGGCCGATAAGTGCCTCCAAGAATTCGGAGTCACCTGACCTAAAGGGAGTTGAAAGAAATCAAGAAGCTCTACAAAAGGTGGGGGAAGAGGGAAACGAAGCCCGCATTCTAAGCAGGCTTCGTAAACGGTGGCATAACCCTCCGGCGGCTCGTTAGCCCTATGATCGTCGTCGGGAACCACCGCCTTCCCCCTGGGAAGAAGATATTTTTCGTATATGGATATCACAGTATCCTTACTCAAGACGCTGTGAAAATACTCTACGGTCTTCTCCCCAGATTCTTTCCGGCTAGAAGACCCCTTACCCCTTTTCCTACCGCTACCTGACTCAGAAGAAGAAGAAGAAGACATAGTTCTTACTCTTCGAAAGTCTGAAGAAATTCTGAAAAAATTCTTGAAAGCGGAAGAAAATTTTTACGCGAAGAAGATAGAGTGCAGAAGAAGCTATAGCAAAAGTATTCAAATGATGAGGAAGGGACATATTTATCAGATTCGGAGAAAATTTCAAAATCATCGCACCGTTTCGAATCCCACCTTTTCAGGATTCAACGGCCGGATTTTACTGTCGCATTTAATGCAGTCACGCGCAAGGCACGTCCCCTGACGTCAGCCTCCCCCGTACCTTTATCAAAATGCCGAAGTGACTCGCTTCGCCGAAGTGATTCACTTCGCTTTTCGGGGGGGGTAGTGATGGGGTACGGACTAAACAAGCCCAATAGCAGTGATGGCCCATCAGCCCAAAGACCAAGGAAGAGTATCAGTTCGGCATTACCAAAGAGTTCGGCCCTAGCCTACAGCTCGGTAAAAGCCGACCAATCAGTTCGGCATTACCAAAGAGTTCGGCCCCAGCCTACAGCTCGGTAAAAGCTGACCAATCAAGCTCTACTCTCAGATCGGCAAAAGCTGCTCGGCAATAGTTCAGCAGTTCGGTCTCAGTATTCGACCGAACTGGGAGATAGTGGACTCATGCAGAACCTCCACGACCTCCACTACACGATCTATTCAGTGGTGGACCCATGCAAGATCTCATGACCTCCACGACATCCACGATCTAATTAGTGATGATGTAAGCCACGACCTAATTAGTGATGATGTAAGCCACGACCTAGTTAGTGGTGATGCAAGCCACGATCTTAGTTCAATGTATAAATAGAACTTAGATCAGATAGGAAAAGCGCTCGAGAGATCAAATATCAAATAGCAAGTCTGTATTGTAAGTTGTAGAAAACAGATCAAGCAATACAACTCTGCCCTCTTTTCTTCCCGTGGACGTAGATTTACCTCAGTAAATCGAACCACGTAAATCTCTGTGTCGTGATCTGCATTTTCCTGCATTCATCACCATCAAAAATTCGCCCAAACCATCAGTCTCAATGTCCATTTTTTTCAATAATCTACCACATCGGTGTTATCAGTTTCCCAAGCTTAGGTGACTTAAGGTACACACTGTTACCATAACCAATAGATTGTTCTTTTGCTATATAGGCCGTGAAAAACTATTTGTTTCAGCAAGGAATTGGTTAAAGATCCTATGATGACCTAGCCTCATTAGCTCCCATTGCATAAGACATTAGACTCATTTTGTTCATTAAAACTTTAAAATATAGAACAAATGTCATATGTCTCCTTAAGCATTCTTCTTCTTATTTAGTCAAAGATCGACGAGTCATATGTTATTCGACCACACCGCTTTATATAATTGGCAACTAGCTTTCTTTGATAGTAGTACATTTGATACATTTTCCTTACAAATATCATATTCACATTATAGATGATAATATTACAAAATACTAGGCAGATGCTGCTTGGAACAAATTAAAGGAATCTTAGTGTGTGCAATAGGAATCAAACTATGTATGTGCTGACGTCACCCAAACAACATTATTTTCTAGAACTACAACGTAAAAACTTATTACCTGAACAAATGTATACATTCACTGACTAAATAATCAATGCAAAACATCACCACTACCATAGAATATATTCATTCCTTCACCCAGCCCACCTCTTTTGACCAAAACAAAATCAGAAACCATTCTGATATATATAAAAATATGTACATTAATATGATCAACAATCTGCAAATCACATTACATGAATATGTGTGTTTAGAAGGAGCCTAAGATTCTCCTACTTATAATCTAGGATTGTGATGGTAAAGATAAGTGGATCTTCCATTATGCAGCATCCCGTAATTACATGTATATATTTTAATTTACTAATACTCGTATTGATTCAAGGAAAACATTAATTATCTTTATTAAATAAAGCTTTAAATGGAACAACATAACATACTATAGAGTCACATATTTTACTTGATCACCAATATACTAAACGGAGAGGATATTGTTAACATGTCAGAAACAAAATTGCAATATATATGCATACGGATTTAAGGGCATCCCAATAAAAATTTATATTAGGAGTAATTTTTTACAATGCATATACATATGTTCAATATCAATTTTTATCAAAGCTCATACAGAACCAATCTTAGATAGATATAAGGGCAGCCCACAAAAGTACAGACAAATCAGAGTTGTCTGCATGTACTAATTAAATTCTACCCATTGTAATAGTAAGAATTATATAATGAAGTATACAAAAATTTTGGGAGAAAATTTTGGGTGTGTTTGCAAGAGGGAAAATAGGGTAAATATGAGAGATAGGGACATCCCCACATCATAAAATTATTACATGTAGTGTCACACTCATCTTTTTTAGTGTACCTCACATTTCTTATTATCTCTGTCTTTTTCTCCTTACATTCCTTTCTCCATCCCACTAAATGCTCTTTGCCTCCTTCCATCCATTTCTATTTTATCCTTTTTCTTATTTTCCCAACTGAAATCCTCAGCTGAGTAGAAAACATTCTCTCCTTCAATTTAGGGTTTTCCCACCTCATTAATGAGGCTTAACTGCAACAATATCTCAGCTCTCTGAAGTTTCTGTTTGCTGCTGTGTCCCTCTCTCTTTGAGACTTTGAAGAAGAAAACAACAGTTTTTTTCTTCAAACATCTCCCACACAAGGAAAAAGGTAGTTTGCTTTTTTTCTTCTTCTAATCAAAGGGAAAATTTAGAGACAGGTAAAATTTCATCAATCCCTTTTTGCTGCTTTTCAATTCCAAATTTTCATTTAATTCCTCCTCACTCACATTTTGTTCATGCTGTAAGATTATACTATATAGTAAGTAGATTGAAAATTAAGATATGCTTTCCTTTCACTGACAGTTTCTTGATCTAGGGTTTTGCTCAGTGATTAGCGTTTGAAAAAAGCTGAATTTGTTAACTGTGACTAGCTAGATCTCAGCTTTAACTCAAACATGACGATTTTAATCATTTCACTTTTTCAGAATTTAACACACTCTAAACTCTGTGTTTGGGGATTTCTGACTGCTGGTTTAATTTGTGAACCTTATTTTTCAGTTCTTGCTTTGTACTTGTACACATATACCCAAATTTAATAGTGTTATGGTATGTATTTAGAAAGTGTGTTGTACAGTCACTGATAGTCAGATTTGAGAGCCAGATGATTACTTAAAAGTTTCAAGCCCTTATTCAAGAACTATACTGCTATACAAGTTGTGCACCACCAGGAATTATTTATTCCCAAAATTTAAACAAACATCTGGCCAGCAATCCACAGATCTCAGAAATTTCACTTTAATCCACAGTAATTACAATGTTAATTTCTTGTATAAATCGGATCGGATAGGAATTGAAGGCCACAAAAAAAAAATCGAAAAAATTCTAATTACTTGGGGTTTTGTAACTGTAGGTGAATGGCTTCCTCCAGTTCGTACAATTCGCCTTGCGCGGCGTGCAAATTCCTGCGGCGGAAGTGTATGCCGGGGTGCATCTTCGCGCCCTACTTCCCACCGGAGGAGCCGCAGAAGTTCGCCAACGTGCACAAGATCTTCGGCGCCAGCAACGTCTCCAAGCTCCTCAACGACCTCCTCCCCCACCAGCGCGACGACGCCGTTAACTCGCTCGCCTACGAGGCCGAGGCGCGCGTCCGCGACCCCGTCTACGGCTGCGTCGGAGCCATCTCCTTCCTCCAGAGGCAGGTCGACCGCCTCCAGAAGGAGCTCGACGCCGCCAACGCAGACCTCATCCGCTTCGCCTGCGCCGGCGCCATCCCCCCATCCCCCGCCCCCCACGCCGCGGTCGTGGGCACACCGCGGCAGCGGGGCGGAGGTGGAGGTGGAGGAGGAGGATTTTATCAAACACCACATAGTAATTACACATTTCCTTATAACTACCATTGCCCATGGAATGGTGGCTATAATCCTCATGGAGGGGGAGGGGATATGTAGGGATGGCTTCAATTCATCTCTCTCTCTAGGGTTTGTTTCTCTCTCACTCTTGAAATTAAGATGCATGCTTGCTTAAGTTATTTTTGGCATATCAACATCAATTTTAAATTACATGTCTAAGTCATGGTTTGCTAAAGCTATGTTTCTAGAGTCACATGCATCCATCTAGCTGTCAATTTTATAAAAAAAAAAGGAGGAAAAAATTTTATTGTAATCCACTGCTTGATCAATTCCAAAATTATAATATGTGCAAGTGTGATAATTTAGGCTTGATCAAGAATGGGGGTGAGACTCACTATTTTACTTGTACAAGAAATGGACATGTGATCACTGTGGAATTGGGAATAAAAAGTTGTAGTATTTGTGTGTGAGAGGTGAAGTATTTGTAAGAGAAGATTCTCTAGCCATGAGGGTGATCTCCATTCATCCACATGTATTCTTAATTCTTGTTGAGGACCACTTCTTTATTTTCTTGCTAATATCTAATTGCGTATAGGTTTTGGCTCGAATCAAAATATGTATTCACCTGTGGGATGGTAATTTTACTTAATTAGGTCAAATTGAAAAAACAAAATCATGAAATTTGGTAAATTTTTGGTCTAGTTCGTGATTTTAAAAATTAGTCGAAAAATCATGAAGTTTGAATTTGTTTGCAATAACCATGTAGCGAAATTTTTAGTGAAATTGTATCTTGCAGTCGAGAAATCATATGTGGAAATCATCGTCGGTAAGTTAAACGGTATTATATGTAGTCGACTGGATTTTTTTAACGTGGGATAGTTGCGAACAAAGCTATACCCAATAGTTTTTCTGACTAATTTTTAAATTGTGTGACGGACCAAAATTTAACAAACATTCATTGTTTTTTCAGTAATTTCCCTTTTTAACTTCTTCATATAGTGGTGAAATGATGAGTAATATATGGTCTTGAAGTGATTCTTATACACTGCGGAACTTTGTAAACAGATAACTATATGTATAAACTGACATCATAATATATGGTTGAATATTGGTGCAAGTGTATATTGTATAATGATTATATGAACATGTAGTAAATGAGGAAGTGACAGGGTCCTTTGTAATAAAGGGATTTTCCACAGTCGAAAGAAAATTAATGTCTCATGTAACAGAATGTAAACTTTTATACATAGTGAAACATGTCCATCACATATACTGTTTACTAAGAACATTTTGAATCTTTTGTACCTAAAGATGGAGTGTGAATCTTATCACAAAATTTAAGTTTGTGAACCTCAGCTTTTGCTCCGGACACCTTCTACAGTGAGCAACAGCTCTTTCTTGCATTGGATCCATGTAGGTGGTGGCCACTACTCCATGTACACATTTCAAAATAAAATTTCTCTATAGTTTTCAATGTACTAGTAGAAAAGTAATCAATTAGTAAATAATTTCCAAACAATATAGTTTTAGGAGATGAATCAGAACTCTAACCCAAAACACTAGGGTTAGGGTTTCAATCCAATGAATATGAGCTACAAGAAAATACGGTGTGCTTGATTGCCAATCTTGTCTGGAGTCTTTAACATCGAATCATCCCTACCCTACCTAGTTGTGCAACTTCCTCATAATCAATTACTACCATTTACACTTGCTTACCATTTCAAAATAATACACCCTTTGTCGAGCCCTATTTCTTTTTAGGCCATCCACAATTGGGCGCCCTAAGGCGCGCCCTATGCACCGCCACGTCAGCATTTTATCCTCCTATCCTTCCACATGCAGTGGGACGCCCTAAGCATTTTCTTCTATTTGAATATTTAAATAACTACAAAAATTGGGAAAGACTTTCATTTCATTTACAAAATTAATACATTACAATATGAGAAAACTGATGCGAGAAATGTTCGTCGTGGTTCATTTTTGCTTGTGAGATTTGGAGAGATGTGAGAGATGAGAGAACTGATGCGAGAAATGTTTGTATGAAAAATGGAATGACAATCGAGGTTTAAATAGACAAATTTCGAATTTAAAAAATAAAAAATAAAAATAAAAATGCGTTGCATGTCCGCGCCTCCCACAGTGGGTGGACGATGACGCGGACGATGCCCTATCGTCCGCGGACTAAGCGTCGGGCACGGACGACGCATCGTCCGTCGTCCGCCTCATTGTGGATGGCCTTAGGCCGTCCAAGGCAGGTGGATTGTTTCTTTTTTTTTTATGTAAAATACTTAATTTTTTCTATTTCCTTTTCACTAACCTTTTAACATTAATTTTTTAAATCTTATGTTAAACTTCTCAGGTGATGTAGGGAGTAGATGTACTCTTCATGTCCACGTAAAATAATCACATTTTTTTATTCTGGTTTGTCTATCAAAATTAATTAGTGACACTTCTATTTATGGAAAATTTTCACCACTTTCTTTTCTCTCTCTCCTACTACCTTGCCACCTTTTCTCTTTTTCTTTTCCACTTTACCAATTCCATATTAAAACTTATGTCATCCATCCAAAATAAGTACTAAAAAACATTGAGGTAAAAAATTTATTATTTTTACCCATAAGTATTGTTTAGAATATGACGAATCTGTAGAGACATGGTCTAGGAAAACTGAATTAAGAACAAGTAGTTTGGCATCCTTTTTGCATAGCATTTTGATATGGTATTTCAGATTTATTTGGGAATACTATTTCAAAATAAAACACTACTTATGCAGAGAATGATTCGAATGTACTTTTTTTTTTGTCTATGATGTAGTTCTGAACTCAAGATCTGTATAATTTTGATACTACCAATCACTACTCTTATTATAATCTCATACTACTAATATAAAAATGGACAACTAAAGTAGTAGAAGTAGTAGTAGTATATATTTTTATAGGCAAATTAATTAATATTAACATGAGGCTTCCATTTACACTGTATAGTTGTTGTCATTGAAATACTATTACAATGATTTTGTAATGTTATTGCGAAACAAGCAGAGAACAATTATTAGATGGAATTTAGATATGGGTGGGAATGAAGATTGATTGCAGTGAGTGTAAAGTTGCTTTTTCCACACATTTCAGAAGTAGCAGAAGCTTTCTGTCACTTCTGTTTCTCCCCTTACAATTTAATTGGGCATGCATGCAGTAATTTAGTTCCATCCATCGCTTGTCTATCATCCTCCAATTCATCGTCTTCTCGAGATCAACAAGATTCATGTCCATTGGATTCTTTTTGCAGTTTTCTTCGTCTTGTCAATTTTCGATCGGACACATATTTGCTACAACAGCTAGTAGTGTTGCTTATTCCATCAATTTCGTTTCTTTTTTGCCGATTCAGGCAATGATTCCATCAATTTGTTTTTATTTGAACTCAGACAACCAGGATTTGATTGGAGTGACTATCCATTATTTTTATTTTTGTAAAATAATTACATAATAAAAAATATTCACTTCTGTCATTTTGACTAGCTCTTCACTAGCGTTGAGATAAATAAATGAAAATGGATAGAAAAAATTGAGTGAAGTGCGAGTCTTAATTTTATATAATAAAATGTACTAAGTGAAGTATGAATTAGTAAAAGGTGAATTATGTCAATTAAAAATAGTAAAAATGAAACGACATATTATAGTGATTGGAAATGTCTCAAAATTAAAAGGTGAGATACAAAATAATAATAATTATTATATTGACTATATTAACTACAAGATTGACCAGAATATTTATCAATTTTCGTGATTTTTTTTATCAATTTATCCTATTAAATCCTAAACTTTAAAAGTCAAATCACTCTTTAAATATGGTTAGTTGATATGCAGAAAATACATACGCGTACGGCATTATAAATACAAGTGCTAATTCATGGTTAATATGACAACTTTTTTCCTGAAACGATGGTCATATTAAAAACCAAAGCTTATTTTATCGGTACGATTTACTTAAAAAAGTAAGCTAGATTTTTGCATCAATTTTGTTTTAATTGCTTTTGAATATCATTAGTACTCGATCGTAGCTGGAAAAATAAAGAATTTTGATAGCAGGTAAAAGCTGTAGATACGTGTATATATTTCAACATGTGGACACATGCAACAACCCCACTACCTACATTCATTGCCCCTATAATTCGCAGGCATGTCTTTGTGTTCTTTTCTTTATATACCAATTTTTAAACAATTAATATCATATATATGTATACTATATTATGTACCTATTGTATAGGGTCGTGATGTAAATTAAAGTCTGCGTCAATTATTAAATACTACATATATTTGTTCCAAGGTTTTATCAACTTCAACTAGAATGCAAGTCAACAATAACTTTTTCTTTTTATGGTTATAGCAAAATTTAGAAACAAAGAACAAGAGGATTTGTTAAAGAAAGGTATAATTCGTTTTTGTTTCGTTTGTATGCATTAATTAATATGATCATTGAACTGTAAGAGAATTAATAGTACTCAAACACATTTCGATAAAAATTCCCCCATGACACAAAAAGAAAAATTGCAGAGGTATATATTCAGAGAAAATAAATGAAATATAGTTCGAATGTATACTTATTCTAGTTTGTTTCTTGGGCAACTAATAAACGGCCTTTTGTATTCCGAACAATAAAAAAATTAAGCACCATTTTTATATACATTAAGTCGCATAGAATAATAAATTAAATATAGTGAAAGAAGATTTGTTCCTAAAAGTCGATTATATTCCGCCACATTTATCCTTAAATGAGACTTAAATTAAATTATTGAGCAGAAAAAAAAAAGCTTCAGTTTCAGATCACCAAATCTTATTTGTTCACTTATTCTTGTGATAACACTATTACAATAATAAAACTTTACAATAATTATTTGTTTAAAGGTTCACAAAATGCCAGCTTTGGCTTTGCGCCGTAAAAAGTGCACGAGTATATATTCAAGGCCGCCGGCGTATCTAAATTAATCTCTTTTTAATCTGGATGGAATAATCAAAAGCTGCAAAATCTTTACATATGTTAGCAAATATCAAAATTGCTTATACATGAAGAACTTCAACGATATTAATATTTTGTGAGTGAAGACTCACAAGTAGATTTATTTATTTTGTAAAATTATGTTATCCCTTTAATTCCCTTTTTGGCCCACAGAATTTGGGCTTCAAGTTGAAATTAACAAAATTTAATATTATGAGTAGTATCTAAATTATAAAGTGATACCACATTGATCAAGAAAAATGTTTGTGACTCATTCTTTTTTTATAGATTCTCCGTTGATGAAATCTGTTGATTGCAAAAAGTGCTTCTCCTGCATGATTAATAATAATGCTGCTATTATTACATGTATATGATATCTTCATTAATTCAAAAGAAAATGGGTGTTTTATCTGTATATTATACTTTTATCTCCAAAATAATGTAAAAATATAACCTGGCTTGACCAATGCATGAATAGTGGTGTGATCCGTTGCTAACTTGCTAACTCATCAACGTAGTGTATTAAAAATGTCAATACGATGATACTGAAATGTCAACATAAACTTAAGTTGATATTTTAATACATTGTGTTGACATTAATATTTAAATGTCAACATAGTTTATTAAAATGTCAACACAAATATGTGTTAACATTTTAACGTGATCGTGTTGACATTTTTAATACACTATGTTGATGAGTTAGCAAATTAATAAAAGTTAGCATTATAACGCACCACTGCATGAATATATAATAAATCAAAAGCTCAATTACACTGCTATATTCTCGTTAAAGTTATGTGCTAATCCAGCCTAATGATGCATTATGATATATTTCAGGCAAAGAAAATAAAGTGCTTAACTGCACATTTTTCTAGGCGTAGTTGATAAAAAACTAATTACATATTTTGAATTATTATTACTGCAATAGGGCCACATAAAAGTAGTTAATGTGTTTAAATGTGTATATGGCCTACTGATGACCAAATGTCACTAGTTAAGTCTGTTACATCAAATCTCTATGATTCCATAATATCTTTGTTAAGCTAATGAACGATTTCATGTATTAGAAGAAAATGAAAATTTTCATTTTCTTAAGAGCTTTTTACTCTTTAAATCGGTTATTAACTTATTTTTGTGATGGCAAATTCAAAAATGGAAAATAGCTTTCAAGAAAATGAGTAGGGTGAGGTGGGTAGAAGGAAGAAATGAATTATGAATATGAATGAATCGGGCTTATTCTTTATCACATAACGGCCCATCGACAAAATGAGCCCATAGTTTGTGCGTCATATAATGTCAAACGGGCCCGTTGAATTCGTATATATTTCTGTCACGCAATCTAATAGTACTACGTTGATTAAAAGTAATTTTATTCCTTTTTGTGTTATTTTTAATAATCTAATTTGGGCTTCAGCCAAGCTTCAAATTCGATTAAATACAATTATATTTTAGTTTGTTTAATCTATTAATCATAGAGGGTATCATATCAAATTATGAATGCAAATAAAATGATATTTCGATTATTACACAATTTTACAATTTCTTACAATATTGTACATTGTCATACGAATCAATAGCATTAAGATATGTTTGTTTGTTTGTTTGTTTGTATCCTAAAATATAATGCTATCATTTGTCATGTAAATCCGCATGTTTTGTTCTCCTCAAAGTGAAACATCTGTCACTCCATAATCCACGTGTCCCAATTCAATCCTATTTAAAATTTAATGAATCACACTTCATACCATTCAACACTTCATCACACTCTCCCCTCTACCGCCCAACCACTGTCGCCATGGCGGAGCACCACCACCAGGGTCCCACGGACGCCGTGAAGAGCTACCTCCCCGACAACGTCCCCTCCACCTCCCAAGGACTCGCCGTCGCCATTCTCTTCCCATTCGGCAGCATCCTCCTCAGCCTCTCCGTCCTCATCCTCACCAGCACCCTCTTCTGCATCGCCGTCTCCGCCCCGCTCTTCCTCCTCTTCAGCCCCATTATTGTCCCGGCCGTCATCACTCTCGCCCTCGCAGTAGTCGGGTTCTTGACCTCCGGGGTTTTCGGCATCACGGCGCTCTCGTCGTTCATGTGGATCGTTACTTACTTTAGAAAGATGAGGGCGAGCTGGCCGGAGCAGTTCGAGCAAGCCAGGCGGCGCGTAGGGGACGCGGCGAGCCATGTGGGCCAGAGTGTAAGGGAGGTGGGCCAAAAGGCCCAAGCTACCGCATGGTCTTGAGGGAAGTGGACTAGTTATTTGGGCCCGGGCCCATTAATGTTGGCACGATCAGTTTTGTGAAGAGTTATTCCAATAGTTATAATTTCGCTCTATATTTGAGTTGCAACTGTCTGGCTAATTTTGCTATGTGATTCTATTGAATTGAACATGTATGTCAAACACAATAAGCAAAAACAAATTCAAAAATACGAGTTGTGAAGGACACAAATAAGCACAGATAAAATCTAATTTCGTGCATTGACTTCTGATTCAGTGGTATTAATCATTTTACCTAGCTCTTTTTTTCTAACTCAAATTAATAAACAACATTTATTGTAGCCCAATAAAGTGAAGATAAGGCCCAATTTCAACCGACTAAGAAATTTTAAGATCCATAATATATGAAGGATTGCCAGACCCGAAAACCAGACCCGAATCATTTGAAAGCAATTAATTCCCTTTCTCATAACTCAAGCAATCTCTAGTTCTTTGCGCTCCACCGTTTCCGCCGGTAGCTTCTATGTTCTGCGGCCGCTGCCACCATCCCTGATACTCCGCCGTCGGATCTCTCACTCTCTCTCTCTCTCTCTATTAACTCGCTTTCCTTCTTGTGTCGTTCGAGTTCACATTCAGGTTGAAGGTATAATTTTCCCTAATTTTCCACAATTTGTATTAGTATTTTATATATTTCCACGTCTCAATCCGCAATTCTGATTCGATTTTTTTATTCCATCCTGCAACTCTGGAGTTGAATTGTGAGAGCGGATTTGACTTAATTTTACCATTTATGTTTAAGAGGTTCTTCTAGCTAAAGTTCTTATGCCATTCTCAAAAAAATTTGTTTTGACTATTGATCCTTATCTGGTCGTCAAATATGAACTAAGTTGTTGTGAGTATAGATGGCAGCTCAAATTTTAGATATTTCTGTGAATGATTGAAAATGTTATTATATGGTTAGGTTGGGAACACTCCAATTTTTTTATGTGAATACTTAATCAAACATTTCAGATCAATTGAATAGATTTGAGGATTTTTAGAGCATAGGTCTCTGGTTTTGATTTAAACCAGCTTCCTAATCTTTGCATATTTGCTGTGATATCCACTTGCAACTATAATTTCCACCAGCAAAGGAATCATACGATAATTATTAGTAGTAGTAATTTTGTATTGTTCAGTTTCATGTTTGAATCTCCACATTAAGCAAATGTGTTAGTCAATAAGGATGCTTTTTGGTGTTTGGGAGTTTCATGTTTCAGATATTAATTTCAGTTGCTGACTTGTTTTCCCCCAAAGACAAAGAACCTCTTAGAAAATTCGTACTACTCTCTTGAACTGTTCAATGGTGGTATATATGCTGTGCAGTCAAACCACTGATTAAGTCTTAAATAATGTCAGCTTTGCAAGTTTCATATGTTTCTCTCATGCAGCTTGCAAAAAATGTTAGCACTGGAGAAGTTTGTAGCTTCTAATGGGAGAATCATCTGGGGTTGGTTGTTCCTTATCATTGGAGCCTTTTCTTTCACAAGTTTCCTCTATGCTACTGTTATATCTAAGCTTCAGCCTCCATCTCATAATGTTATCATCCGTGCCATACAAAATGACTGGTATTTCTCTTTTAATCAAAATTCCTGTATTTCATTGTTCATAATTGTTACTTGTAACACTCTTAGAAGTGGTGGCCACTTTCTTAGTCTATTGATTTGAATTCAGTTAGAATTAATCCTGTTGTATGCATTGGCATGCTTCATTGAATGGGAAATTTGAATGTGTTTTTTGGGTGCAAATTATCTTCATCTTATTGAAACAGTAAAATTTAGCTCCAATCACATCGTGACTCTAATATTCATACTGCTAACCTCAACAAGTTACGTGGTTGTCCAGGTATTATTGCTTCTTGATTCCCATGACACTTCCAATCCTTTTTGTTGCGGTGTATTTTCATTGGCTGAGCATGAAGTTGTTCAAGCATGCCTGATCTTACAACTCTCGACTTCACTCAGCAACAATTCAGTAAGACCATCTGCCGCTGTCGTGCACATAATCAATCTCCGCCGTGTTTCTCTGTGGATATCGAGCTCCCATGGTACAAGAAAGACCCAAAGGTTGATTGTGAAGATTGAAATTAGCATTGGCTGTGTGTGTATACACAACGGTGGGGATTACAATTCATACATGAGCTGCATCAAGCATGGAAATGCTGCAAAGCTTACTAGGCACATTTTCTTACTTGATCATGTGTTTCTTGTTCTGGAACCTTTATTGATACGGTAACAACTCTCTTAACATATCATACAACAGAATGGAGCATCAAAGTTTATTGTTTATTAGCACAATGATCTTAGTTTTTTAATTATACTATTTCTTTTTTAATGTACTTTATTTGTTGACATAAAAGCATGTCCTTGCTTCTTGCTTCCTCCAAACTGGTGTTCTTGTTGCCCAAACGAATGATAGCTTTGTTTTTATTCTTGATCCTCTTAAGGAAAATAAAATTGTACTGCACACTTAGAGTGTCCACAGTGGGGGCCGCGCACCCGAGCCACGAATGATAGCTTTGTTTTTAATCTTGATCCTCATAAGGAAAATAAAATTGTACTGCACACTTAGAGTGTCCACAGTGGGGGAGCCGCAGCCAGTGGCTCGGGTGCGCGGCCCCCACTGCAGAGCGCCACGACAGGCGGCTGGGAGCCGAGAGCCGAGAGGGAGCCGCGGCCCTCACGTGGCTCAGCCGTGTGCGCCGCGGCCCACCACTGCAGAGGGCCGAGAGCCGCGGCCCGGCCACTGAATTTTTTTTTTTTTTTTGCTTCTTTTTATAAATAAACACCATTTTCCCTCCATTTTTCTACCCCAATTCAAACACCGATCTTTCCGATCTTTCCAATCTATTTCAATTCAACTTCCAATCTACCCCAAATTTTCTACCCCAATCCCAATTCAATCTATTTAAACTAGAAAAATTTCGTTGTATAAATATCATAAATTATAGTCTAATAAAATTTATTGTAGTTAAATTAAAAAATATCATTAAATAAAGCAAACAAATTAATTTTTATTTTGGAGCGGGCCACATTTCGTTGCCCTTGTTATTTACTATTGTGGAGAGCCCAGGAGAGCCATATTTGATGGCCGGGCCAAGGGCCACCATTGTGGGCACTCTTAGTCAATTGGCAATTTGCTAAAAGTAGGCATATGGATTCAAGCAGTTATAACGTAGTGATACATACAAACTCACAGTTCATTTTCTGAGGCATGTCATACACCCCATAAGTATGTGTTCCACTTCATTCCATCAGTAAATAATTTCAACTCTTTTACCCTCGCAAGTTATATTCCACCCATCCAATCAGGTGGAAAAAAAAAACTGACAAGCATAATCGTAAGTTTTTGTTAATTTTTTTTGTTAATTTTGTACAACGAATATAGATACTAATGATTGAGTAAAGAAAGAGATTAAAAATCTGAAGGTGAAAAACATGATTTACAATGAACTATATAGTTAATTTTGACATTTTCCTATAAAACATATAAGAGCATCCGCAATGGGGCGGACGATAGGCCGCCCGAGTTGTGGGTGCGCGGACGATGCTCGATGCATCGTCCGCGGATGATACGCGGACGATAGGACATCGTCCGCGCCATCGTCCGCCCATTGTGGGCGATGGGCAACGCGGACGATGGCGCGAACGATGCAACACGTTTTTTTTAATTCTGAAAAATTTATTTATATAAATACCCCTACCCCACCTTCATTTGTAACCTTTCCATTCACTTTTCCACACTCAAATTACACTATAAAATGATCCAAACCCCTTAGCTCAAGTGGTTGACGGGTAAGGATACCGCGCCATCCTGGAGGTCACGTGTTCGACCCCTGATGGCGCATCTTGGGGATTAATTTCCCCTGGGGGTTCTTGAGTCACTGGCCTGGACCCAGGCGCTGGGGGAGGTAGCCTGTTCATGGCGTCGCCTGGACCCGTGCTTGGGGGAGGTTGGTTATACAGACTCGTTCCTTCCCAACCCGACAACGAAGCGTAGCTCGGTGGTAAGACGCTTCACCTCCGACCGTTAGGCTGGGGGTTCGAGTCACTTCGGGGGGTAGATGGGGAACCATCGTTGATCCTCCTTTAAAAAAGAAAAAAAAAATTACACTATAAAATGGATTCTGGTAAATACCCAAGTCCGAATAGTCTGATGCTTGGGGGTGGTGCACGTTGGCTGGGTACAGACCCTGACGAATATCGGCCGTAATTCCAACACGCAGTATGATCCCGAATTCAGTACGGATTCGTACGGTATGTCTGACATGGAGTCGTCTCCAACTCGCCGCGCCGCCACCAGAAAGAAGCGGAACTGGCACTGGGCGTACAAGGTGCCACCTCCGGAAACGAATGAAGAGTACGCCCCCGGGAGGACGAACTACCGACCGGATGAAACTGTCACGACCGCCCTTACTAAGGATAGCAAAGACGGGGAACTCGTGACTATGGGGAAACGATAAAGAACAACATTTAATATGAAAACTCAATTAACTTCAAGAGAAAGTGTTTTGTCTACAAAATGGTTAAGCAGCGGATAAGAGTCTCAAAGTACTTAGTGGCATAAAACTGTATAGAGTAATGCGGAAGGCTGAAAAAAAATAGTTTCAAATAAGGCAGCGGAAATCAAGTATCTATAGAGAGTCATAGGATGAAGCCCATGTATGAAGACACGACGCATCTGGGAAATGTTAAGGCTCGACTCAACATCTGCCGCAACATCCCGCTCAACCTGCACATAGGGAAAACATATGTCGGGCTGAGTACTTGGTATACTCAGTGGGCTCATGCCGAAAACATTTTATAACAGTTATGTCATCCATACCACAGTGAACTTGAGTTTTACATTTAAAAAAGAAATATCATCGAGTATCACAAAAACAGTTTCATAGTCTGGCCAGACAATCAATCTCCCTACTTTCTCAACAATCCAACAATCACATCATCTTTCTACAGTGCGATAAAAGTGTGGCCACACTATTCGCCCACGAGACCGGCCGACTAGCAAGGACGGCTCCCGATCCCACCGGTGTACACAGCCTGATGGGGTTTGCGGCCATACTCAGACCCGAATTCATTTCACACATAGCCCTATAGCCTAACGGAGCAAGCTCAAACGAACTAGGCATCAGACAACAATCTCAACATCAAAACAATCATGGCATGACATAACACTTTAAACCACCATTATAACTCCGTAATCATACTTTTGAAAAAGTAAAAGAGTTTAGTAAAAGAAAGCCTACCTCGCTTGCTTATACACACAATTCACAACTTTAATGCGACCTTTGCTCTTGGTACCCACGTACGCACAACAACCCTTGTCAACACTATAACACAGTCAGTCTTTCCATCAATACATTCATTATGCATGCCCTATCGTTCCTTTCATCGTTTTTCTCATATTGCACATCCCAAACGTTCACCAACATAAACGAAACGAACACTCTAGCATACAACAACGTGCAACACATAGCCACATCATAGGATGCGTTCCTTATTCACACATATATCATGTAATTCACTCAAAACTTATCAACAAATCTTATTTCAACAAAACCAGAATCTGGCAGAACAGCGCAGTCGTTTTGTAAAAATCATTAAAATTCCGCCCGACATCATATGAAGCTAAAATTTGGTCACCACCCAGTAGACATATCAAGGTTCATCCAGTTAAAATTTGACACCAAAATCATATCGTTTGATCAGTCAAAACAAAAATGAAACTCACTGGTCGGAACACAATTTCTGACAGGACCGCGTAGTTCAATTGAAAAATTTGCTATAAATTCATCCGTTATTAAAAGAAGCTGAAATTTTGATACAACACAGAAGACATCTAAAACTTCATCCAGTTAAAAATTCACGTCAAAATAAGATCGTTTGATCAGTCAAAAACTGGTCGGAACCTACTGTCCGAACACAACAGTTTTCATGTTCAACATTCACAAACCCTAGTTCGTCTATCATACTTTCACACATACGTATTCACGCTTCAAACACATATTCATGCTTCAAAAACGAGATTACCACCATGCTTTCCTAATCACACATAACATTCACCAATGATTCATTCACACACTCACACACCCACGTACATACACGCACACACACAAACATTCTTGCTCAACCGTCCTTCCCAACCAATTAAATTCTTAGCTTTATGATTCTTCACTCACTATATGCACGAGGGGTTCAAAATCATGGATTCAATGATAATAAGGGGAAAGGTGGATAAAAAATTATACCTTTCTCTTGAAAACAATTGGTAGAAAAGACAATTGGTGCGAACGGATCTTGAGTTTCCAACTCCAAATCGAAGCAACAATGAAGGATTGATTTGGAGCACTTGGGAGAGAGGGGAGAAGGGAAAAAACATGTGGGAGGAGAGGGAGGAAAAGAGGCGTGTATTATGAAGATTAGGGTTAGGGCTTTTTTTATACTCAAGGATTAATTCCACACTTAAATAAAATAATTAAATTGTGGGAGAATAATATAGAGGTCAATGAATAAATCCCACAATTTTAGCAAAATAGGCGTGTATTGAAGGGGGAGGGATTTTCCTTTAATTGGCATAGATATTGATTTGGTATTTACTTGGAGAGAAAGATACTCACAAAATAGGTAAAAAGATATTGAGTATCCCATAAATAAGGTAACAAAATAATTCAAGCATCTCCAAGTGGGGAAATAAAAAGGGGCGTGTATAATGGGAGAAATCAAGGAAAAATACTTAAATCCTCAAATCAAATAGGAATAGGATTTAAATTTGGTAATTTCTTGTAGGAAAAGACTCCCACAAAATAGGTAACAAATAAATTAATCCCACAAGTAATTGAAAGGCCTATGGGCGAAAATTATGAGGATTTAAGGAAGAAAAGAGTCAAATCCTAATTGAAATAGGATATGGAGAGATTCAATTGGATTTTGGATTCAAGGAAGGAAATAAATAAATACCAATTAAATCTACAAAATAATTTATTCTCCTAATTAATAGAAGATTTCGAAAATGCCAAGAAGTGGGCAAGGGGTCCAAATTTTATGTAGAATAACATGGGGATAAGTTGGTGTGAATTTAATTTGGATAAATATCCCAAAACAATTAGTTAAATCCAAGAAAGAAAATATTGTTTCCAATGGATAGGAGGGCCGAAAATTCCAAATAAAATTGCCAGAAATATATGCATGATCCCATTTAATTTAATTCACGCATTAAAAACATATCATATTATTCCACATAACTCTCAACAATTAGTTTCACATTGTTAATTCAAGCCCATAGAAAATCAAATTCCATAAAGGAAATTTCCATTCAACATCCACATTAATAGAAACAAAAGTCGCAAAATTTCGGGATGCTACAGAAACCCTCGTCTTGGTGAGGTGTTGGGTGGATATTTCGGAGGACCCAGTATTCGCGAACAACCAAAAGCAGGTTGCGTACTGGGAGCGCATCGCTGAGCGCTACAATGAGGCGAAGCCGCCGAGCGTGTACAAGCGCCATAGGGAGCAGCTCCGCAAGCACTGGGATCAGGTGAAGAAGCAAATGAACCTGTTCTCGGCGGAGTACGAGAAGTGCTCGAGGGAGCAGGGAAGCGGCGAGAGCTTGAGAAGGCGTACGGCTCACCTCGCACCATCCTTACAAGGGAGAGTGTAGAGGCAGTGAATGTGCAGAGTCAAGAACGGATACATGCAATGATAGATAAGCTGGAGAAAGCAATTCTGATTGCCTTAGGGAAGAACAATCCCTCAGACCCAGGAGAAAAGAACAAGCAAATGCCGGATCCAGAGGAGGTATACCAGTGCTATGGTTAGCAAGGCGAGGGAGATATCCAAGCTCAGGCAAATGCCACTGGGAGCTGGAATCCTAACAGAAGTTGGAACACAGGCAGGCAAAGGGATGATCCCTGGAGGGACCACCCAAACTTCAGATGGTCCGACAATGATCTGAATCTGCCACCCCAACAACAGAGCAACAACTATTCAAATCCTCAGGAGCGACAACCGAATTGGGTGAACAGAAATCAGGAGGAGAATAATTGGGGCAACCGGCAGCAAAATGACCATCCCAACTAGGCAAAGAGGAATCAAAATAACCCAACAAGTTCATATGTGCCGTTACATCAGATGAAATACCAAGGCAACACTCAGAATGCTCAGCCCAACCACCAAGGCCATCAGGGACAGAATCCTCAATACAACAACCTTGGAGGTCAAGGAAACTTCCGCCCGAATTAGGGGAATGGTCCGAACCACCCTCAAGGGCCGAATACCAGCCAGCAGAGTTCTAGACAGTCGAAAAATATTGACGAATTGGTGAATGATATGGTGAACTCGCAGTAGCACATTCACAACAACATGCAGTCCAACAATGACGTGGTGTATAAGCTTCAAGATGATCAAACTGAGCAGAAGGCGGCCATGGACATGTTAGCGTAACAGCTCTCTCAGATCGCGACCTCTTTGAGCGAGATGTGCGGGAACGAAGGAAGGATCCCCACCTCGGTTAAACCACCAGATAGGGCAAACATCAGCCAGGTAACCCTAAGATCGGGGCGTGGATATGGCGGGCCGAGTGTGAAGAAAGATGAAGGACCCACTCCAACTTGAAGAAGCTATACCAGATGCGTTCCCAGAGGAACATCTATACTTTATAGGGGAGACCTCGAGTCTGATTCGTTGGGATAAGGTGATGGCTGCAACTGGAGCAGGAGTTTCGGACAAAGGGAAGTACCATCTGAATGCAGAACCATGGTTCGCTGATTTAGCAAACTATTTAGTCACGGGAGAACTGCCCAGTGCTCCAAAGATTTCCCGGGCCCAAATGATGAAAATCAGAAGCGAGGCCAAGTACTATTTTTGGGATGATCTGTATCTATGGAGAATGGGATCCGACCAAGTAATCAGGAGATGCATTCCAGAATGGGAGCAAAGAGACGTACTAGACCACTACCATGCATTGGTGTGCGGTGGGCATTTCGGTCCAAGGAAGACTGCTCGGAAGGTTCTAGATAGCGGATTCTATTGGCCGACATTGAACAAAGATACCTATGAGTACTGCCAGAGTTGTAACCGATGCCAGCAGACAGGGGGAATCTCCACTCGAGACGAGATGCCCCAGATTCAAGTGATCGTCTGCGAGGTGTTCGACGTTTGGGGGATGGACTTCATGGGTCCATTTCCATCTTCCTATAGTAACTCCTACATATTGGTGGCAGTAGATTACGTATCAAAATGGATAGAAGCCAAGGCAACTGCCACATGTGAGGCGAAGGAGGTCACAAAGTTCCTCAAGTCGAATATTTTTAGTAGATATGGGGTGCCAATGGCGGTCATTTCAGACCAAGGAACGCATTTCTACAATCGGATGATGGAAGCACTTATGAAGAAATACGGGGTACATCACAAACTCTCCACCCCGTATCATCCGCAGAGCAATGGTCAAGCAGAAATTTCCAACAGAAAGATCAAAGGGATTTTAGAAAAGACCGTTAACCCGTCGCGAAAGGACTGGAGCAAAAGGCTAGATGTCGCGCTTTGGGCCTATCAAACTGCATTCAAGACCCCCATTGGTATGTCACCCTATAGAGTCGTGTTTGGCAAAATGTGCCATTTTCCGGTTGGGATAGAGCACAAGGCTTATTGGGCAGTCATAGAGATGAACATGTAGCTTCAGGCCTCTGAAGAGGAAAGGAAGCTGCAACTGCAAGAACTGGAGGAGTTAAGACTCGAATCCTACGATGCTGCAATGTGGTACAAAGAAAAAATCAAGTTGTGGCACGATTAAAACCTCCGGGTGAAGGAACTGCAGGTTGGACAGAAAGTACTCCTCTTCCAGTCAAGGCTGAAGCTAATGCCCGGAAAACTGAAGTCTAAGTGGACCGGACCATACACCATTGTGAGCCTCAGAGCTAATGGAGTCGTGGAGATTCAGGGATGTACTCCTAACTCTATCCATTTTCTAGTTAATGGTCATAGAGTCAAGCGATTTAGGGATAGTTCGGAGCTGTGTGTGGTGGAAGAAGTTCCACTGCGCATGCTCCCCACTATAGCCTAGTTGGTTGAAGGGTTTAAGTATTCTTCAGGAATTCTTGGGTCAAAGAAATGACATGAAGTTTGAAAATTTTAAAGATAAAACTATATTCCCAAGAATACTTAAACAGTTTTGTAAATATTGTGAATATTCTTTTTATGTTCTCACAAGAAAACCCAAACAAAGAAAAAATCTTTTAACCCAAAAATATTTTCAAAATCTCGAACAACCTTGAAAGGTCAGATGAACTTTGAAATGTTTTTCTATCTAAATTTCTTCAACCTGGGAGTTCTATGTTTCATTCTTTTGTTTAATATGGTTTTAAGTTTTGTCGTGTGCAGGAACACAACAGTTAAGGTTAGGGGAGAGCAGAGGAAAAGGCGGGAGTTTTAATTTTGAAATTTAAAATTCAAAAGTGCAAAGGAACGAACGGTCGCTAATGTCATCGCGCAATCTTCCGTTTTTCCCTCAATATTTCCTTAATCTTTCTTTCCCCAAAATAAACTCCTTTCAATTTGTTAACCCTCCCCCATAACCCCAAATCTCTCTCGTAAGCTACGAATCTTCTTTGCAGGAAAAGAAGGAAACCCTCGTCGTAGCTACACACAATTGCGATGAAGAATCAAAATATTCCTTACCAGCCTCACCAGAAGCGTGCCAAATCGCAGAGGAAGACGACAGGGGAACCGTCAGGAACGACTGTCAGAAGGATTCAAGATGAATCGGAAGCTGCGGGACTCGCTAATGCTCAGTACAAGGAAGCCGCAACAACTCAAAATTCAGGCCGACCCACTTCTTCAACCACCCCTATTACGGATGCGATGGCCGATAAACCCAGTTCGGAGGAGATTATGAGGAAATTTCTTGACAGATTCGGCCAAGACGTAAATGCAAGCGAACTCTTCGTGCGTATGGCTGAGGCTTGTCAGGGGAAAGTGGCCACCGAAACCCTAACCCCCTTGGAAATCCCACCGATGCCTCAATCACTTATTGAGACTCCGACAGCCCGAACACTGAACTCGATAAGAAACAACCCTAGCATTCCAGCCGAAACCTTTCCCCCTCAAGATGTTACCGAAGCCCTTATCAAGCACTCGGGAAGGGGAATCACGACCATCAACGAACAAGACACGCGGTTGGGAGTAGAAGGTGTGGAGGTTAGAACAGAGAGTGTAGGAGTTGCGGAGTCAAGAGATGACGGCGATATGGAGCCAACTGAGGCCGGTGTGTCGGGGAAAAACAAGTTGGGGACAGAAAATGATGTACAATTCGATGAATTACAAGTTTTGCTGGAAATGATGTTGGGAAACCCCGAGGACACATAGTCGTTAACTGGTCTAGATGGGGCTGATCCTACTGAAAAAGAGAAAGCAGAGACGATGATTGAAGCCGAGATAATTGTTCTTGATGATGCGACTTCTGATGAAAAGGAAATCTCAACGGATGAGAGACTGGTCAGAAGGCAGCTGCGACATCTCAAGCGTGTGGAAGAGATAGCTACACAGGCAGAGGTGGAGCCTAGTGCCATAAGAGAAGATTTTCCCGAAGACAGGCCCACAGATGAGGACTTGGATAAACACTACGCTTCGGAAAGAAAACGAAAAGGGAAGCAGGTGGTTGAACCCACTCCCTAGAAACCCCACCAAACACTTGCTAGTTCGGGAGTCCAAGCAGCTGATCCAGAAACAATCATAATGCCTTTCAACCAGTTATCTGAACCAGAGGTGTCATGGACTGATGATGAGGATGAAGCAGAGATGGATAACCCCCGGGAAGAGGAGGGGGCATTTGAGAGAATAGAAATTCTGGTGACTAAAAGATTGCTGAATGAGATGACTAAGTTTGAGGATCCTAAGCAGAGTGCGGCGTATGCGGGGCGAGAGTCCAGCGGCAAGATGGCCAAGTCAGGAAGAAAGTTGTGTCTTGAAGACTTGAGAGATTTGGGTGTGGATAAGAGGTTTGTCAAATATTTCGAGGAAATAGGATTTCAATGGCTCTTGAGCGACTTTACTGAGGAAGTTCCAGTGACATTAGCCAGAGAATTCTTTACAACTTTCGTGTTCAAATCCACCACAGACCCAGATGCGGATTCAATTTCTTTCCGGCTATTCAACCAGGAATTCATGTTCAGTATCCGGGAGCTGTCCTTGCGGTTGGGTCTGTTTACAGTGAAGGAGGACGAACAAGGTGCATGGAAAGAAAGAGTCATTGGCCCACCTAAGAAGACAAAAGGGTTTAATGTGGATGAAGCTTGGAAGGTAGTGGCCCACCAAGGGGGGAGAATTCAAGACAAGCCACTCGAAAGGTGCATACATCGCTGACCCCGCCCTCAGGTTGGCCCATGTTTACATTGGATACAACCTTTTAGGGCTAATCGGGACCACTCTCACCACACCGGAGCTCTACCTTATGTGGTGCATGGTCAATGGAATCAAGGTGCATTTGATCTCCCCTTCCTTTTTAACAAGGGACTCACTGTGCTTGAGGATGGTGAGGTTAAATTTTACGAAGGAGGAATACAGGAAGTGGTGGCTACACAACCGATTCAGGCAGAAGAGGCAGCAAGTGAGATAGAGGATGACTGGAGGAAACGTGTGGAAGCAATGTTGATTAAGCTAAGCGAAGCTGCGAAGTCACAGAGGAAAATTAGTGAAGTTCAGACGAAGAACATGACTCGAGCGATTGACGTCATGCTACGAATGATTGATGTGGTTGAACGAAGAATCCTCTCAGCACAGCCGCCTACTACCTCTGCTCAGCAAATACCAATTCCACCACTCTAGAGATGCCCACCGGTTCCGATTCCGGTGGTTAACCGGCGAACCGGAACCGTGGCAATTTTCCCGAACCGGAACCGTTGCAATTCGGGTCGCGGTCCGGTTCAGGTTCAAGATATTTCGAACCGGAACCGTCGCCGAACCAGCGGTTCGGGACGGTTCAGAACCGCCGGTTAACCAGTGAAACCGTCGGTTCGGGTGCGTATATCATGGCATTAGGGATGGGGCCGACGGCGGTAGCTTTTCAGCTGCAAAACCGGCCGGTTCCGGCGGTTTTTGGGCGGTTAACCGCCGGTTCAGTGGCTTCCGGTGGCGGCACGAGAAACGAGGAGACATGGCGCAGCTTTTGCAGACGGTTTGTTGACCGAACCGACAGTTTTGTCCCGGAAACCCGCGGTTTTCTGAAAATTCAATTTTTTTTTAATTTCAGATTTCAAATTCGAATTCTTCCATTCCCCCCCCCCATTTTTATCTATAAATACCCCCCTCTATCCTCATTTACATTCACCCCACTCTTGTGTTAATACGAGTTTATCTCTTCAATCTCTCAATTCTCTCTCTTTGTCTCCAATTTCTCATTTGTGCTATTGTGCTTCCATTTAATTACTCAAGTGCTACTCTTATTATTACGCATTGTTATACACTTATACTTGTTCCCGTAATTCTATAAGTTCCGAGTCCGACGACACTTGTATATTATATTACATTGTTGTATGTTGTATACTTGTAGTTGTAGTTGTAGTTGTAGTTGTAGATGTATATGTATTATAAATTGTAATGTATTGTTGTCCGTTACAACTCAAACTCAATAAAATTGATATCATTTTCTCCTTATTCGTCATATTTCTATTTGAATTATACATTGTCTTATTCCAATTTATTGTATAAATCCAAATTTCAATTAAAAATAAATAAATAATCGAACCGCGAAACCGCCCGTTCCGAACCGGAACCAGAACCGTGAAATAGCCTCACGGTCCGGTTCCAGTTCCGCCTTCGACCAAACCGGAACCGGCGGTTCCGAACCGTGGGCAACACTACACCAGTCAGCCCACCAGAACTAAGGAGAGAGATCCCGAGGCCAAGCTAGCCTAAGGCCAAGAAGGATGCAACACCACCACCCCCAGAGGAGTAGCACAAAAGCCTGGTCCCCGCAGGGGCCAGGGACAGAATTAATCCGACACCCCCGAGTAACCAAGTAATTTTAATTTCTGTTTTTTTTTTGTTTTAGTCTAGTTTTCTTTTTAGTATGCATGCTAGGAAGTTGTTTCTTTTATGCCTTCTTCCACTTAGGCCATGGCCTGGCCTAAGTGTGAGAAGTTTGTGTGCTTAGCATGTGTTGTTTTCCGTGTTTCTTGTGTATCTGCTCACACTTAGCCCATGGCTTGGCCTAAGTGTGAGAAGATTGTTTTGTATATATTTTGTTGTGTTTTGCCTTCTTACACTTAGCCCAATGCTTGGTCTAAGTGTGAGAAGTTTGCGCTTTGTGTTTTTCTGTTTTCCTGTTTGTGTCGCCACTAACTGTGTTTTTCAGTTCATAAGGATTGCTTGGGGACAAGCATAAATGAAGTGGTAGGGGGGAAGTAGTTAGTGCACTTAGTGTCATGTACATAGTTTGTTAGGTCTAAGAGTCAGTAGAAGTTTTTTTTAGGTTCTGTGTTTATGCATAGCTGGTATAATAAATAGCAAAAACCCCTTAGGGAGAGTAATTGAAGAGGAAATACATACTAAATTGTGAATCCCTTTTTCCTTAATAAATCAAAGTCAGTTGGATGAAGTAAGAACGATAGAAAGTGCCTAAATTTTAAGCTTACTGTGAAGCCCTCTTAAAGGTGAGTTATAAGCCTAGAGTAGAACATTTTCTACTAAACACTTAAAAATTAAGAGTGGCTGCCATTGATGCTAAAGGAAAAATGACACAGCTAGTAAGGACTAAAGGCAATATGGATAACCATTTTGAGCTTAATTTTTTCGAACTCGTTGAACCTGCCTTATTGGAAAGGCACCCCTTAGTGAACTCTTTGGGCATGTACTAAACTATATCCTTTTATTGGAACCTTTAGTCTTCATTCCATGTGAACAAGGGGGCAGGGATGGAATAGTTCGATGGTAGGGGATAGAAGATAGAATTGGGAATAAGGGAAGTAAGAAAAATAGAAAATGACAAACGGGAAAGGAAGGTTGTAACTTGACCCAAGAAAAAAGTTAGAATATGGGCAGGAAAAAATATATACATGTTATCAGGCCCAGGAAAAAAGAAAAAAAATAGAAATGCAAAAAATGGGCAGGAACAGTGTTACCTGACCCAAGAAAAAATACAGATATATAAAAATAAAGATAGAAGAGAAGGGCAGAAAATTTTTATGGCCCAGTGAAAATAAAGTAGGAAAAATAAGGCTAATTAGCCAGGGGAACATCTCCATAAGGTTGGGAAAGATAAAATCATACACGGGAGTTTGTTGCTAAGTTTTGTCCCTAAGTTCACATGTCCACATCATGCCTTTACTTATATTTCTGAACTTAGGTCCCTTAGGATTCTAACCGATATACACTGTACTCCCTAGCCCCATTACGACCCAGTAAAAGACCTTAAGGAACTATTTTGTGACATCAATCTTAAGATATCAATGGTATGGCAAAATAAAGAGTGAATTATTCCTTACGTCCCTAGTGAGGAATTAGCGATCGAGTGAATCTAACAGGAAGTAAAATTTTAGGCTATCTTGACGAACTGACAGCTCGACTAGATAGAAGAAGGGAGGGGGAAGAATCTGAAGCTGTAAATGCTTGGATTGAGCTTAAACTTGTGAGGATGGCTGATAGAAAAAAAATACCAGTTTATGCACTTATGTGTTTTCTTTTTCTTTGTCTTGTGATTTCTGTGTGTTTCGTTTTTTTCTAGGTCTAGGAGTTTACGTTTTTTTTAGGATGGTTAAAAGGGGAGGATGCATCGAAACTTGCCTTACTTCTTTATTTTCCTTATCTTTCATACTTGAGGACAAGTATGGTTTAAGTGTGAGCAGTTTGATAAGGCTCGTTTCATGCATCTATTTTAAATATAAATTCTGTGTTTTCTACGGTGCTAACGCGCATTTATAAGTCCAGGTGTGTGAAAAATCTGTCAGACCTAGGAAGGAAGAGCAATCACCAGGGCAGATGAAATAGAAGAGAAAAAGTGAAGAAAAAGAGCTAAATCCTCAAGGGCACATTTGTCAATTCACGAAATCTGTTTCCCTGGGGATTTGAGCCACATCTATAAATACAAGGAAGCTTGCGATAAGAGAGGAGGCTCTTAGTTAGAAAATTTCCTTGGGTATTTCGTTCGCTCTCTGAATTCACACACTTAGCTCGCGCACTTGGTTCCATGGGAGATCTAGGGTAGTATAGTGTGGTGTTTTGTTCAGTTTGGAAGTGTAACACCGCTCCGATAAGGAGCGAAGAAACAATTTACTTTTCGCACGTACTATCTCTCGCCGATTTCCTTACCGGAAATTCGGCGACTGTTTTGTAACTTGATTTGCAGTTTATGGTTAATCTAGTTTCGTTTTCAGTTTTGTTTTGGATCTGATGCTTACTGTTCTGTTTACTAAGTTGGATGTTTTTCGCAATTGAATTGTTGATCGGAGTTGATCTATTGAATTGAGGTTGAAACAGGGTTGAAATGGTGTTGAATGTTGTGGATCTAGTTTAGTTGGTAATGAATCTGATACATCTAGCGTAGATTTCCTTTTGATTGTCTGAATCTGAGTACGTGAGTTTAGATCTGCATGGAAATCTCTGTTGTTGCTGATTTACTTGGTCCAGTAGACTAGATCTGATAGTTCTTAGTTTAATCTTAGCGTTCGTTGTTTGATTTGAAGTGTGCTCTGTTTCATGTTCTGTTTTGTTCAATTCGTGTTTGATTGCTGAAGAAGATGAAGTTGATCGGCAGTTATAGTCGAGTTTGCTTTAGTTTGTTAATTGCAGCTTTCTGTCAGTAGCCAGTTAGGGAAATCTGTTTTGTCGTTACTTTTGCATATCTTGTGCCTAGTTATTTTAGGAAACTCATTTACTTGACCAGGGAAGTTAGTGAATATTCTAAGCTGATTTTTGTTCAGAACCATGCATACATTTATGTTCTACGTACTTTCAATTCTCCAGATCTGATAGTTAGAATAGATTAGCTTTAATTTCCCAGACCTAGTAGTTAAAACTCAGCCCTCATGTTGCATGGCAGCAGCCGAATCATCCAAAAGTTCCCTCGATGCATTCGAACCCTTCCATCCTCGTGGATTCGATCCCGAATTCCCTATACTAGCCAATAGTGTAGAGGGTTGAGGTTTTGAAGCGGGGGTTGCTGTGACAACGACTGCATTCTAAAAGTCATGATCTCCTAGACCTTGTGCTCTAGCGAATCCTCTGGACCTAGGAATTCACCATCAAAAGAATCATAACAGTCAGCACCTTCCCGTAGGAGTGGATCCCCTGCTGTGGTGAAAACACAGCAGGGGCTGCTGTGGTGCAAAAACGACAGCGTTTCATATAATTGCTTCATTCCCTTTCTTTTCATCTAAACTTTTGTTTCTACTATCCATAAGTTAGTTGAACAATAATTTTGGCTAACACTTATTTATTGCACCACTCCTGTCTACATACTCCACAAAGATGAAATCCGAATAATTTATCACATTGTTGAATAGTAAACTTAGTTATAGTATAATATAATAATGTTTGTTGAATGTTAATTTCAGTAATAAAATTTATCATTTAAAATTATTTTAACTAATGGTTATTATTATAAATTAATGAATATTTTGTTATTTTAAAATTATAGTTACAGCTTGATGAATGTTGTTATAAATTAATGTTATATTTCAATTCTAATTTATTTGACTAAACATTTACTCTCCCTCAGTCCGCAAATAAAAGTTTCATTTCTTTTTGTCAAGGGTTTAAAAAATACTGTATTAAGAAAAGTGAGTGAAAGAATGTTAGTGGAATATGAGTCATACTTGTATATATTAGTTTTAAATGATATGTGAGTGAAATAAGTTGATGGAATGTGGGGTCTTTTACCATTTATAGAAATAATGAACCGAAACTCCTATTCGTGGGCGGACCAAAATGGCAAAACGGGACTCCTATTCGCGGACGGAGGGAATATCAAATTTGAAAACACTTTTTCGTAAGTAACTATATAAATAGTTTGACACGACATGATAAATCAAAAACAACCGGAACATGATATTACACGATTACACAGTTATAACATGATTAAAACCGATTTAAATCTAAATAATACTCCCTCCGTCCCGCACTACTTGCACTTATTTCCTTTTTGGGCGTCCTAAGTTATTTGCACTCTTTCCATTTTTAGTAACAATTTATACCTACAGCCGTAATTGTTGACTTTATCTATCACTCATTCCTTAATCTCCGTGCTCAAAAGGAAAGGTGCGAGTAGTGCGGGACGGAGGGAGTAGTAATTAAGTATAATATTTTAAATTTAATAGTTATAATTATAGAATAACCCAAACCCAATATATATTCACCGGGTTTTTCTGCGTCGACCCGATATGAACTCCAAATCCATTAAAGCTTGAGCCAGATTCATTACATTCATACGAATTTGTGTAGAATTATTGTGTCATATTAATAATTATCAGTCCTAATATTAGTAGTTAAATATGTAAACTTTAAATGAGCATGCAAGTGAATATAAAATTATGAAATGTTAATAAGTAAAATAATATTAATGATAGTTCAATGGTAATGAATCGATATTTAATAAAATCATGGTTGAACGTGAATTGCTTAAAATATTGATTACCAATTTACTATGGATTAGTTGGATTAGTTAAGGCAACTTGTGTTAAAGCAATTTAAAAAGAATGAAGTTTGAAGAAAATGTTGAGACAAAAAGCCGTCGTTTTCTTTGTAGAATAGTAACCAAAATCAGTATTTAAATAGGGGATAGAAGCAATTATATGAAACGCTGTCGTTTTTGCTGTCGTTTTTGCACCACAGCAGCCCCTACTTTGTTTTCACCACAGCAAGGGATCCACTCCCACCTTCCCGTACCCCTTCACTTGTCTACGCGGAGTTGGCAGCGGCCGCCAACCGGAGGACGTTGTTGGACACGCACAACTCCCTCATGCAATGTCAGGACCCAGCCAAAGCCGAATACCTCCAGGGGATGATCGATAAGCTGTGCCGCAAGTTGAGACTTTTGTAGAGTAGTCAACTTTTTTTTCATTTCTAACTCGTGTAAAAAAAATTTTAATCAATGTGAGATTTGTCGTTATTAATTAATCATGATATTTTTTAATTATTTTGCATTGACATATTTGAAAACATTTAAATTAATTAACAAACCAATAGTGACCTATATGGCAGCCTTTAGGGCGGCTCTACAGGTGGAAGGGTAGAAGGATAAAATGCTGACTTGGCGGTGCATAAAGTGAGCTTTACAACGCCCCACCGCTAATGCTCTAATTGAGCCAAAATAATTGATTGGCTGTTACTAGCACACAAGTCATTAACTTTGCTAAGAAATGATTTATGCCTACCGAGTTTCTAAGGATTCATTTGCAAATACTGAGAAGACAAAAAAAATCATGAATTCTTTTAATTTAATTTAGAGCATATGATGGCGATCTTCAGAGAAGTGCAACCAAAAAAAATCGGATTAGACAAGAAAAAAAATTAAGAATCAGATTAATATACTCCAAAATTCTTAGTTTTATCCGCATTCGCGAGAATACTAATATAAATAAGGTAGACAACTAAACCAGAGTATACTTCAAAGAAATGGAAGTGAACAAAAATTTGTACACGCATGGCAGTTTGCACTGTACAAATGTGGAACATCCCTCAGAAAAATTTCTTTCACATCAAGAATTTTCAGTCTACTTTTAACGTTAGAATTCTGGAAAATATTCATCATGGGGATGATGGCTAGTAGCTAAAGAGTTGAAAATGAACATGAAAATGTAAAACACAAAAAGCAGAAGATGAATATTTGCAGGGGAATTTGGTGTGAAGAAGAATCAATAGCGAGTAGATTCAGTTATATACCACTATTAAAAGGGAAAGGGAGGCGGCGATTGCGAAGACGAGGATTAGGTTATTTGAAGTAAAAGGCCCAATTTGGTTATTTGGGTTTAAGTTTACTCAGCCCATTAGCTCATTTAGGTTGTACTTCTAAGTTTATTTGAGATTATATAAAAATACTCAAGTATTGACAAATTATAGTAATGAATCTGAGTTATATGTTTCTTATGTACTTTCAAGATATGGACACTTGTAGTATTGAACCATCATACATTACAAAATGTATTGATACTTAAATCATCATGTTTTTTCAAATAATTATTGGAATATTTAAATAATAGTATATATATTATTAGGTCATCCACAATGGAGCTCCCTAAGGCGCGCCCTAAAGCCCGCCCTATGCACTGCCACGTCAGCATTTTATCCTCCTGCCCTTCCACCTGCATAGGGTGCCCTAAGGGCGCGCCCTAAGCATTTTACTATTGTTTTGTTATTTAATTTAAATGTTTTCAAATATATAAATGCAAACTTATTAAAAAACACAACGATTAACTAAAAGAACGGCAAAAAATTCATTGATTAAAAAAAGTTACACGAGTTAGAAATAAAAAAAATGACTATCCTATAAAAGCCCCAACTTCCGGCTCAACTCATCGCTCAACCTCTGGAGGTGCTCGGCTTGGACCGGATCCGTACACTTCATAAGGGCCCCAATTTTAAATTTCAAATTTTAAAATAAAATAAAATAAACTAAAACGCGTTGCATCGTCCGCGCCATCGTCCGTGTCGCCCACAGTGGGCGGGCGATGCCCTATCGTCAGTGCTTCGTCCGCGGACTAAGCGTCGGGCTCGGACGACGCATCGTCCGTCGTCCGCGGTGCCACAATGGCGGACGATAGTGCGCCTGATGCATTGGGCGCGCTATTGTCCTCCCCATTGTGGATGGCCTTAACCTTTCATTGGATTGGAATTGTTCGACCCAACAAATTCTGTTTCCTGGATCCGTCATTGAGATTGATTATCCTCAAACAAGTATATGAAGAAACTCTTCACTAAACCCAATATATATCATACTACTCCACATTGTTAGCCGCTACAGTACAATTGGTAGTTTCTAGCTTTAACTAATAAAAACAATAAATAAACCTTGCTTTAGAGCCGAAAGAACATAAATGAGTGGTTAAGACCTTTTTTACCTTGAAAGAAGGGAAGAACATTCCAAGAAACAAGAGAATTATTGATATATTGCACTTTCTTAATTTGTTTGTTAGTGAAAGCAAATGTAACTTTAAATCTTTCTACAAATGATTTCTATTCAATTCCATGTTACTTTTCCCTATTAACAAAGCAAAGACGAAGACGTAAAACATTGAATATATACCAAGAAAGGAATAATTTTCTTATTTGAATATAGTTTATTCATGCAATAATGGATACGTCGATTTGTAAAGTTCCCCAATGCTCCACTTGTACACTCATTAATTAGTGTTGCTTGCTTTTATAAAGTTCATAGCATTCTTCTTCATTTTAAAGTTTGGTATTGCTTGCCAAAGTTGGATCTTTAATTTTATAAATTTACATTTTTATATACATTTGTCATACGATATATTTATTTTTTTTAAAAAGTGACCACATATGTGATACTTTATCTAATTGTAGGATTTTAAATTTTTCGAAGAGAAAATTGCAATTATTGCTCATAATAATGCGTCATTTTTAAGTAACATCGCTTCATGTATAATACTAGCATGTAAGCTATCTAAAAAGGCTTGAGTTTCTGATTACATTCGTAGGTGAATTTTCATTAATTATTAATATGAGGGAATTAATATAGTTTTCTACATCGAGCTCTAGTTTATTTCAAAATCTTTGGTACTTGAATGATATAAAACCTGCAGGGGTGCTTCATAATTGCAATCAACAATAATTGGGGACAAATGAGTATAAAAATATACTTGTAAGAATATGTATTTTTCTATGGAACAGGATCCTGCATGAAGACTTTTTGCTTTTTGAATGCAATCACAAAGTGTGTATACATGCACACAAATAGTACAATACTTTTTACATCTTAAAAATAATTAGTGTAGTCAAAAAACATTATCCAACATAAAGCATTAATCACCTCATTTGAAAGTATGAACTACTTGACTATATAAATACAGGGTTGCATCTCTTTTTGAAAACATTAGGCACTTTTTTTAAAGTGAGATAAAGATATACTAACAATTATGTGAAATATTTGATCAGGCTAGCCTAGCAAATTGATATTTTCCTTGGCATCGATTTACACTAAGTTAAGGTTTGAATATATTTTCATCTTTCTTATCGTTTCTTTTTTTGAATGTTAAAACTGAGAATGAAAATTTTCCAATTCGACAAAATATAAAGGGAATCATACTAGATAATATGTATCAATTCATCATAAGATGAGCGTCTTATTTTTTATATACAAAATTAGAATTGATTGGAATGGAATTGGAAAGAATTAAATTCTAGTTCAGTTCCAAATCTCATGTTTGGTAAAATAAAATGAAGAATTTTATTTCTTAAAATGGAAATAGATGACCTAGCTAGCCCATAAATGAATGATCAAGCATTCCTCAAACCCTTGTATACCACCGGAAATTTTCTCATCAATCTTTTTAAGTTTCTCCATTCTCCAATGTCTGCATTTCAATTGCCTCTTCCTTTCTTTCTCATCGCATTCTTTTCCCCCATCTCCAGCGAAAATTCATTAACAGGTGAAATTCCTGATGAAATTTTCACTCTGCTGGAGCGGCTCCATCTCAATGGAAACAGGCTTGAAGGCCCGATTCCGGTCAAATTCGCCATGAGATACCTAGACAAGGGTTAACACAATTACTCATGTTGTAATTTATTTATTTTACTTTATTTAAATTAATGTAATGAGTCAAATGTGTGATTATAAGCTCCGGGTTTTCTTTGTCAGTTCTTTCCCGGATTGTAAAGAGAGTCGAACCGCATAGGGTTACTAGATAATTATGTAAAAATATGTAAATATATTTGTTACAAATGAATAATACAATAAGCATGAGTAATCTCCCTTCATTTTCCTTGTCCTTTCTACAAACCCTAATCCTAACTTATCAGAGCCACCGCGTGTTTTCTTCAGACGAAGCCTCGCCGGTTAAAAGTAAACCTTATCTAAAAGGCTATTTTTGTGTGAAGAATAAATAGAAGACCTGAGCACGATGTCCAGAGTTCCGATACATTATTCAAACCCCAGTTTGTGAGATGCATAAGCATATATAGAGCGACGGATTTGAAGAGAGGAAGGTTCCATTCCCAAGGATGAAGATGGAGCTCCATATATGAGCATCTGATCATCCAGATGGTCGGAATAAAATTTGGGAATGTGGATCATGTTTGTAGTGTTTAGTTTTAAATTATTGTAATTTTCTAATTTTACGCAATATTAAGTAGTGTCTTTTTTTTAAAGATAAAACAGTTACTGAAAATGGAGCTGCAATTGGCTTGTATTATGACTAGATGTTGTGATTGAAATGAAACAATTTAAAAATAAAGGTATTGTCAAAATAAAGTATTTTGCACTGATTATTTGGAGATACTTAGTTCTTAAATATGGTCATGATACCGTCGAATCTAATATTAGCTAGTATTTATGTAAATTTGTTGTAAACAAACCTGTTAAGTTTTATATTTGCAAGATTATGGGCAAGCTTGTGACGTGATATGAAACGTAATGTACACTTATAGAGTAGTGCCAATAATTATGGGAAGAAGGATGTTTATAGTCTTATACTAGAAGGCAATGCTTCATATCCAAGTTAAGTTTAGGGAAGTTATTTCTTTTCTTGATTTTGAGGTTTGCTTGTCTGATCTGTTTTCACTAAATTAATTTTTATTAGTATTTTATTTGACACATCAAACTTGGTAGAAAAAGATAATAAGGGAACATTTGATAAGAGTAACGTTTTTACTCATCTTTAACCTCGAATCGTCGAGATACAGTTTTTCTTCACCGTTTGACATTTTTGTGATGTAGGTTGAAACACCTTCTGGCCGAGATTGGTATATTTTAGGCTATGATGATTTTTTTCTGAGCCTTTACTCTGATGCCATGATAAAAGGAAGAGATTTTATTCATTCACTCTTATAATTCACAGCCTGATTTACACTCCTTTAAATAGGTTCAACAATAGCTAAACATGGTAAGGATCATTTCTAATTATTTTCCTAATCACATGGTAATTCTCCTTAACTACATGATTCTAATTGATTTCTTTTCAACACTCTCCCTCAAGTTAAGTAATGGGATCACACATTCTTAACTTGCCTAATACTTCGCGGAAGCATCTTGAATCCACATCCTTAGTCAGAATATCGGCCAGTTGGTCTTCATATCTCACAAACGGGAGCTCTACTATCTTGGCTTCTATGTTGTCTTTGATGAAGTGCCTATCCACCTCGACATGCTTTGTCCGATCGTGCAGGACAGGGTTTTCAGATAAACTGATTGCCGCTTTGTTATCACAGAACAACTTACACGACTTTTGTGACTTTAGGCTTAGCTCTGTCATTAGTTTCTTCAGCCACAAAATCTCAGTCAGACCACTCTTGATTCCTCGAAACTCAGCTTCTGCACTAGACAGGGCAACCACCTTTTGCTTCTTGCTCCGCCACGTAACAAGATTCCCTCCAACAAAGGTGAAGTACCTTGCGGTCGACTTTCTGTCATTTGGGTTTCCTGCCCAGTCTGCATCTGTGAAACCATGGATCTCCAAGTGTCCATGATTTTCGAACATCACTCCATGTCCTGGCGTCCCCTTTAGGTATCTTACAATCCTAAGAGCTGTCTCCCAGTGAGCTGCTTGGGGTGCGTGCATGAAATGACTGACTACTCCAACAGCATATGCAATGTCGGGTCTGGTGTGAGACAAGTAGATTAATTTCCCAACTAGAAGCTGGTACCTTGTGCGATGAGTAGACTCCGCTCCTTCAATTATCTGCAAACCGTGATTCTATGCCATAGGAGTATCAGCTGGTTTGCAGTCTAGCATCCCAGTTTCTGTCAACAGATCAAGTACTTATTTCCGCTGGCTGATAAAGATTCCCTTCTTCGACCTTAGTACTTCAATTCCCAGAAAGTATTTAAGTAAGCCAAGGGCCTTCATTTGGAATTCTGCAAAGAGATTCTTCTTCAACTGCTTGATCTCATGCTCATCATCACCTGTGAGGATCATATCATCTACATAAATGACCAGACACATAATTTTTTCTTCTCTCCTTTTTAGGAACAGAGTAAGGTCGGAGTTGCTTTGCTTGTATCCATACTTCTTCATTACCTCAGTGAACCTCTCAAACCATGCCCTAGGGGATTGTTTTAGCCCATATGGTGTCTTCTTAAGTTTGCAAACCTTTCCTCCTTCAAACTCGCCAGAGAAACCAGGTGGTGCCTCCATGTAGATTGGTTTGGACAACTCCCTATGTAAAAAGGCATTTGTCACGTCAAATTGGTGTAGTGGTCATTCCTTGTTCGCCGCTATGGAGAATAGTACTCGAATAGTACGCATCCTTGCCACTGGGGAGAAAGTCTCAGCATAGTCGACTCCATATGTCTGAGTATATCCCTTAGCTACCAATCTTGCCTTATACCTTTCGATCGATCCATCTGGTCTTCTCTTAATAGTAAAGACCCATCTGCATCCTACAGTCTTGACCCCATCTGGTTTCAAACATACTTCTAAAGTCTTGTTTTTGATCAGGGCCCTCATCTCCACCAACATTGCCTCCCTCCAGTGGGCAACTTTCATAGCTTCTTCTGTCGTTCTACGGAGCTCTTCTTCCTCATAAAGAGCAGCTTCAAACGCCCTGGCCATTTCACTCAAGTTTGCTTTAGCCAGATTTGCCATAGGGTACCGACTCCATAAGTTGGTTCTTTCTGGACTGTATCGTTTAAGGGGTACCCCACGGGTGCTTCTAGGCAGCAAGATATACCGCCTAGTATCACCATCAACTGCTGCATTTCCTCCTTCTTCTACATCAGGAGGGTTAGAGCCAATAATTGTATTCTCTGAGCTAGTTTCGGGAATTACCTCAGATATCACTGGAGGAGGATCTGGTTCAGGCAATGGCGGCTGAGGAGGCTCCAAAGTGACGTGATCTGCTCGGCGATGACACTAGCTTGCTCTGTTGGTTCCGCTTCAGAGTTACCTAGTTGTGGCACATCCCAATGAAGGGGTCGAACACTCTCCCCCCTCTCCCCGTGACTAACACTCTCCCCCTGACCCCGAACTTGGGTGTGATAGAAATACTCACTCTCTAAGAAGTTACAGTTCATGGTTGTAATAATCTTCCTAGAAGTTGGATGATAACACCTATATCCTTTCTGATTCATCCCATATCCCATAAAATCACATTTAATGGCACATGCAGAAAATATACTTCTTTCTTGCTTTGGAACATGGACATAAACAGAACAGCCAAAGATCTTAAGAGGAATAGTAAGGGGTTCAGGGATATTTGTTGAGGCTGAAAGAACTTGCAGAGGAGTTTTCATACCTAAGATCAGACGATTTATTAAATAAACTGCAGTGGCTACAACGTCAGGCCAAAGATACTTTGGAACATTTGAGTCAAAAAACAAAGCTCGAGTCATTTTCAAAATCAATCTATTTTTCCGTTCTGCTACTCCATTTTTTTCTGGAGTATAGGGACAAGTCGTTTGATGTACAAGCCCCTTACTCCTAAAAAAACTTGTCATCTCGTTGTTAACAAATTTCCTACTATTATCAGATCTAAGAATCTTAATAGATGTTTGAAACTGAGTTTGAATCATGGTAAAAAAGAGAGTAAATTTGTCGAAAACTTCAGATTTATTTTTCAAAAAATATACCCATGTTAATCTAGTGCAATCATCCACAAAAATTAAGAAGTATTTTAAACCATGATCACCAGTAATGGGCGTTGGGCCCCACACATCAACATGAACTAAGGAAAAATATCATGAACGTGAGTATCACTAGATTTAAAAGATTGTCTATGGCTTTTGGCCAAAACACATGACTAACACATGACTCACAGGTAATATTTTTAAACTTAGAAAATTTGGGAAACAGAATTTTGAAATAACCCGAGGATGGATGCCCCATTCTACGGTGCCATAACCAAGCTTCTCTATCAACAGATCCGTGAGCAAGCATCGCGGTGCCACCTTGTTGAGTAATCTCATCCACATAATAGAGGCCTTGACGCTCAGTGTCACGCCCAATTATCCTCCTCGTCCTGATATCCTGTAATACACAGAAATTTGGGTGCATCAATAGAGTACAATTTAGATCTTTAGTAACATGGCTAATGGACATGAGTTTATGAGATAATTTAGGCACATAAAGGCAATTGGAGTTTTAAGGTAAGACAAATTTCAATAGTTCAACTCCCACTAACAGCAGTTGATTTCCCATCAGCAGTTTGTATTGAGCTCTTTGTAGCCTCATTAAGCGCAGAAAAATCATTTTTATCATAAGACATTGTATCTGTGGCTCCACAATCAAATATCCATCCACTCTCCTTAGGGTCATTTTTACTGTGGGTCATGCATGCCATAGAGATTTTTTCCAATGGTGCAAAATGATTTGGGTTTACAAAGGGATTTCAGGCAGTGTAGGGGCAGTTTTTCAGTTTTTTTGAGTCTGGGGCCTATTTGCAATTTATCAGAGCCGGTATGCATAGATTCAAAACTATAGGGACTAGATTCATAAATAGTTAGGCAATGGGGTCTTTTATCTAACACTGGAAAACTTGAGGGACTATTTGATAAATTCAAGAATTTAAATTGGGGATTAGGGTTGTCACTCCCTAATCCGCCATTACCTCCTATCGAGCTCCCTCTCCGTTCTGCGAACGCAGCCTCCCCGACGCGTTGGTTCGGCTCACCCCGCCTGCCGCCGTCGCCCCCTGCGGTTGGTTGGCGTCTCCCGCTCTCTCATGGCCGTTGGCAGCCTCTCGGTTACCCGTCGTTTCGTGGAACAGTCCGCCTCCTCCTTCTCCGATTCCGACTGCGAGTCGTGCCCTTGCTTTCTGATTTTCATCCCACCAATCTGGGAATCCGACGAGGAGGAAACAATTCTCCCTAGTATGTCTCGGTTTTTGGCAGTTCGAGCACCACATTTTGGATTTGTCGGGTTTGAACCCTCCTCGGCGGTTCGGTGGTGGTGCGGCGGGTCGCGGTGGTTGGTTGTGATGTTGTGGTATCTGGTTTCGGGCTGCGAATCCCAGCCCTATTCCGCCCAATGATGAGCCATCGTTGGTTGCGACGGTTGGGGGGTCCGAGTTCGCTGCCAGAGCATTGATTTTGAGCCGGGTAGCTTCCCGTTTCACCCACCCGTTCGCGGCCTCGGCTGAGGGCAGCGGGCATTCCTTCAGAATGTCCCGTCGAATTCCATCATACCGCTCGTTCAGTCCAGTTAGGAACTTGAACAAGCGCTTCATCCCTCCATACTTCCTGAATTGGCCAACACCTTTATCGCAGCAATCGATCGGGCATTTTTGGCATCGATCGATTTCAATCCAGAGCCCATGTAGATGACGCCAGTAAGTCTCGAGCCCATGTTCTCTCTGAATCATTTTTTTGGCCTTTTCTTCTAGGTCGTAGAGCAGGTATGGATCTGAGACGCTCTCGAAGGTGACAGATAGGCTCTCCCAAAGAGCCTGTGCAGTGTGGTGGTGAGCAAAATCCACGACAATATCAGTGTCGATATTGTCGAGTATCCACGAGAATACGATCATGTCGGATTCTTCCCATTCGGTGTAGCCTTTCTCCCCTGGTTCCGGTGGTGTTGGCGTACCCGTGATGTGTCGGTTTGCCCGTCTGCCGATAATTGCGATCTTCATCAGTTTCTTCCAAATGGGGTAATTTGTCCCGTTGAGTCTGATTGCGAGAGTAACGTTTTTACTCATCTTTAACCTCGAATCGTCGAGATACAGTTTTTCTTCACCGTCTGACATTTTTGTGATGTAGGTTGAAACACCTTCTGGCCGAGATTGGTATATTTCAGGCTAGGATGATTTTTTTCTGAGCCTTTGCTCTGATGCCATGATAAAAGGAAGAGATTTTATTCATTCATTCTTATAATTTATAGCCTGATTTACACCCCTTTAAATAGGTTCAACAATAGCTAAACATGGTAAGGATCCTTTCCAATTATTTTCCTAATCACATGGTAATTCTCCTTAACTACATGATTCTAATTGATTTCTATCCAACAGATTTTTTTGAACTACATCAACTTAGTGAAATTTCAAATATTCCTCCATTATTTTAAAATTTTGGTGATTTAAAAAAATTCATTAAGAACTACATTGTGTTCAAATACTTGAATAAACTAACTCTCTCTCTCACAGACACACACAAACACATGTGCAAACCTCTCAAAAATCTCGTGGTTAGATTCCTAATTAGGCATCCTTGTGAGATAATTTAAGTTAAAAATAATGTTGTTTCAATTCACGAGGCCACAAACATGTGCTATACATATCCAAATCATATTCCCAGCATAGCCTTCTGTCACGCGACATCACGTGATCCCACGATTTATTTATTCTAATTTATATTGAAAAAGCTTAGTATTTCAAACGGCAATTCTTAATTTTTCTTAATTATTTATTTGTGGGTTGTTACATGCCCTAAGGCCATCCGCAATGGGGCGGACGATGGCACGCCCGATGGCGCTCATCGTCCGCGCCCGCCATCGTCCGCCCCATTGCGGGTGCGTGACATAGGCCGCGGACGATCGTCATGCCCTATACTAAGGGCACGGAGTATAGCGCGGACGATTCCCATCGTCCGCGCCATCGTCCGCCCCATTACGGCCTACGTGGACGATAGCCGCAGACGATAGGCCATCGTCCGCGCCATCGTCCGGCCCACTGTGGGCTACGCGGACGATCGACGCGGACGATGGCACGCGGTTTCATTTTTTTATAAATAGAGTTCATTTGTAATTTCATTTCACGATTTCACTTTCGAAACTTATTACATTTACATAATTACTACGAAATGGATTCAAGTCCCAATAGTCCTATGTTTAGCGGAGAGGCGCGTTGGCCGGGTACAGAACCCGATGTAACTTTTTTTTATTAATGCGTCGTCATTTGTTATTTAGACATTTTTTATTTACTCGTTACTTGTTATTTGAAAACATTTAAATTAATTAAACAAAACAATAAAATGATGATGTGGCGCGCCTTAGGGCGCCCCACTGCAGGTGGGGGGGCAGGAGGATAAAACTGATGACGTGGCGCGCCTTAGGGCGCCCCACTGCTGATGCCCTAAGAGCATCTCCAATGGTTTTAGGCTAGCCTATGTCCAATGGTTTTAGGCTAGCCACAATTCCTCCTGCCACATCAACAGCACTAAAAACTCCTCCTGCCATATCATCAGAACGAGCAACTGGACAAGCAATAGGCTGGCAATAAGCTAGCCACAATAAATAAAATTATAAAAAACAAATAATTAACAAACACACAAAATACGGAATTAAAAAGTACATTAATTAAAAAAAATCTAACGGCGTGCAGTCCTCCCCGCCCACAACTCTTCAATTAAATCCTTTTGGAGTCGAATATGAGCATCCACTTGGCGCATGTCGGCATGTGCCTTGAAGCGGCCGACTTCATCGTAAGGTACCCCCATTCGTACGTTGGGGGCGGCCACGCCGTGGCTTGGGCTGGCTTCATTAGCATCGTCATTGGCCCAACTAGTCAGTTGTACACATTTATCTTCGACAATCATGTTGTGCAGGATAATACAAGCGTACATTAAATGATGTGCAAATCGCGTATATATAGTGTTTCGAAAATTAAAAAAAAAGTGCTGGTCGATCGCCCGCCTACAATGGCGGCCAGCCGACCGGCGAGCGGATCGGCCAGCGCCCGAGAATCGGCATCCGCTCGCCGATTTTTTCACCGATTTGGCGCTAGCCGACTCCAATAGTTCAGCGAGCGGACCGGCCAGCACCGTGAATCGGGTAGCCGGTCCTCTAGCCTCCATTGGAGATGCTCTGCGGATTTGACTTTCAAAAAAAGAGATGAATTCAATACGATTATGCAAATGGCAAGTAGTTCAATAATACCAGGGACGAAGGGACAATGGGGCCTGGGCGTGAGGGGCAAGGGCCCCTCAACAATTCTGAAAAATCACAGGGGTATTTTAGCAATTTCATAATTATTAATTTTAATTAATAAAAATACGTTTACAAGTAATGGGAGAAAAAGGTTATGAGGTTTTGCTTACTGAAGTTACAAAGTTTTGTAGAACAAATGAGATTGATGTGGTTGATATGGAAGATGAGTGTGTAGTTAGAGGAAGAGGAAGGCGTAAAATTGAGAAAATAAAAAATCTCCACCATTATCGAGTTGAGTTGTTTTGTTCAGCCATTGATATGCAAGCTCAAGGGTTGAATCACCGTTTTAATGAAGTCAACACAGATTTACTTATGTGTATGACATGTTTTGATCATAGAGACTCATTTTCTGCATTTGATTCAGAGAAGCTGCTTCGCCTTGCCAAGTATTATCCATCTGAATTTTCTGAAGTTACTTTGTATGAGCTTGAAAGTCAGCTTGATAACTTTATTTTTGATGTGCGCACAGATGAAAGGTTTTCAAAAGTATCGGGAATTGTAGGTCTTGCTCAGAGTATGGTTTCTACAAGGAAACATGAGAATTTTCCGTTGGTTTATTTGTTAATTAAACTGTCATTGCTCTTACCCGTTGCCACTGCTTCAGTAGAAAGAGCTTTTTCAGCAATGAAGCTCGTTAAGACTTCTATACGGAATCGTATGGGAGACCAACTATTGAATGATTGCTTAGTTCCTTATATTGAGAAGGATGTGTTTGTTAATGTAACTAATGAAGCTATTATGCAGCGGTTTCAGAAGATGAAAAGTAGAAGAGGAGTGTTATAATATCATTGTATGGAACTATGTGTTTACAACATTATATTTATATTATGTAATATTATTTATGTTTCATTTTATTATTTGAATTTTTTATTTGGACCCCCAACCTTAAAATTCTGGCTTCGACACTGAATAATACTACTACATAATCCAATCTTTGGGGAATGGATTCTGATGGGGTACGAACTAAACCCTAATGGCAAGCCCAATAACAGTGACGGCCCATCAGCCCAGAGCCCAAGAAAGAGTATCTGTTCGGCACCAAAGAGTTCGGCACGACCAAAGAGTTCGGACTCAGCCTACAGCTCGATAAAAGCCGACCAGTCAAGCTCTCCTCTCAGATCGGCAAGAGCTGATCGGTAAAGTCCAGCAGTTCGGTCTCAGCATTCGACCGAACTAGGAGTTGGTGGACTCACGAAAGGCCTCCACGACCTCCACTATACCCACGATCTATTTAGTGGTATGAAGCAGTTATTGAGCAGTTATTGCTCACCCACGATCTTGTTAGTGGGGCTGCAAACCACGATCCTAGTTCAATGTATAAATAGAACTTAGATCTGATAGAAAAGGGTTAAGCTCTCTAGAGATAAAATAGCATATAGCAAGTCTGTGTTGTAAGCTGTATTTTCGCAGATCAAGCAATACAAACCTGCCCTCATTTCTCCCCGTGGACGTAGATTTACCTCAGTAAATCGAACCACGTAAATTCATTGTGTCATAATTCTCTACCAGCATTTACTAACATCAATAATTCGCGGAACCATCACTGGCGCCGTCTGTGGGAAACAGAGAACAAAATTTGTGATAAAGCGAATTTTTGATCCATTTTTTCCACCCAAAAAATGCATACCAGATCGCAGAGTGCCCGTATTCCTGCCCGTGAGAACCAGGAGGAAGCCAATCCATCCCACAGGTCTGGAAAACAGCCTAGGGATAAATCCACCACCAGTTCTCATGGCGAAGGAACAAGCCGCTCCAAAAATCGTCCCACTGAGTCTTCCCAGCAGCCCGATTTGAATGAGGCTGTTGATGGTTCCGCGAATTATTGATGTTAGTAAATGCTGGTAGAGAATTATGACACAATGAATTTACGTGGTTCGATTTACTGAGGTAAATCTACGTCCACGGGGAGAAATGAGGGCAGGTTTGTATTGCTTGATCTGCGAAAATACAGCTTACAACACAGACTTGCTATATGCTATTTTATCTCTAGAGAGCTTAACCCTTTTCTATCAGATCTAAGTTCTATTTATACATTGAACTAGGATCGTGGTTTGCAGCCCCACTAACAAGATCGTGGGTGAGCAATAACTGCTCAATAACTGCTTCATACCACTAAATAGATCGTGGGTATAGTGGAGGTCGTGGAGGCCTTTCGTGAGTCCACCAACTCCTAGTTCGGTCGAATGCTGAGACCGAACTGCTGGACTTTACCGATCAGCTCTTGCCGATCTGAGAGGAGAGCTTGACTGGTCGGCTTTTACCGAGCTGTAGGCTGAGTCCGAACTCTTTGGTCGTGCCGAACTCTTTGGTGCCGAACAGATACTCTTTCTTGGGCTCTGGGCTGATGGGCCGTCACTGTTATTGGGCTTGCCATTAGGGTTTAGTTCGTACCCCATCACTACCCCCCCCCCGAAAAGCGAAGTGGATCACTTCGGCGAGGTGAGTCACTTCGGCATTCTGGATAACGGTAAGGGGGAGGCTGACGTCAGGGGACGTGCCTAGCGCATGCCTGCATTAAATGCGACAGTAAAATCCGGCCGTTGATTCCTGAAAAGGTGGGATTCGAAACGGCGCAACGATTTCGAAATCTTTCCCGTATCTGATAAATACGCTCTTTCTTCATCATTGAAGCACTTTTGCTGTTGCGTCTTCTATACTCTCTTTCTTGCGAAAATTCTCTCTCCGCTTTCAAGAATTTTTTCAGACTATCTTCACCTTCAAAAAGTAAGAAAAATGTCTTCTTCTTCTTCTTCGGAGTCGGGTAGCGTTAGGAAAGGGGGTAAGGGGTCTTCTAGCCGGAAAGAATCCGGGGAGAAGACCGTAGAGTATTTTCACAGTATCTTGAGTAAGGATACTGTGATATCCCTTTACGAAAAATACTCTTTTCCTGGGGGGAAGGCGGTGGTACCTGACGGTGATCACAGGGCTGACTCCCCGCCGGAGGGTTACGTCACCGTGTACGAGGCCTGCTTAGAATGCGGGCTTCGTTTCCCCCTCCCTTCTGCCTTTATAGATTTACTAGATTTTTTTCAGCTTCCTTTAGGCCAGGTGACTCCGAACTCTTGGAGGCACTTGTCGGCCTTCGCTGCCGAACTCCGTAGGTTAGGAAGGGATTTGTCTTTGAAGGCGATCCTTAAATTCTTTCAATTTAAGAGGAAGGGGTCTTGGTTTTACTTGATCCCTTTACAGCCCTTTAGGGCCTTTTGTAAAACGAAGTGGCCGAAGTGGCAAAATCGCTTCTTCTACTATGATAGGACCGCGGCTCCTAGTTTTCCCTGGAGAGGGCCGGAGTCCGTTATCCGTCACCCTCGGCCTGAACCGTTGGACGAGCTCGATGGCGAGCTCAACAAGATTCCCATAGTTAGGAAACAATACACGGAGTCTGAGCTCGTCAAGGGCGACGTCGTGTTCGACATCTCGTCTTCGGACGAAGAGGCCGAGGGTGAGGATTTCTCTTTATCTTTATGCTCTACTGCTTTAACGAAGAAAATCTGACTTTGCTTTCTTGCTTTTTGGCAGTGTTCATGTTGAATAAGGCTATCAGAAAGTCCTCCGAGCTTGTGGAGCCGGAGAGAGAGAAGGCTACCAGCTCGGCGCCTGATGCCGAGAAGAATCCGAAGAGGCAAAAGACCTCTTCGGGTCCAAAGAAGCCGGAGTCGACTTCGGCAAGTAAGAAGGGGAAGACCCAGAAGCCCCCGAGAGCGCCAGAGAAAGACATGGTCTTGGCGCCTCCTTCGGAGCATATCTGTGAGCCATTTCTATGGCCCACGGACTTCGCCGAGGTGAATTGTCTTCTTGATTCCTTGGCTTGGCTTCTGTCCTGTATTTTTGGTGCCCTCTGTTAACTTTTTTCCTTATCCATTTTCAGAGGAATGATATGCTCTCCAAGCTCGTCGCCGTCGAACTCTCCAAAGCGTCCAACGACTATGCCGAGATGCAGAGGAAATTGGCGGCTGCTTGTCACCGGGCCGAGCAGGCTGAGGCAAACTTTGAGAAAGCCAGGGCTGCTAGGATTTCGGCCCAGGATGAAGCTCAGTTTGCCAAAAACCAGCTCGTCATCCAGCGAGAGCAGACGAAACAGAGGGATGCTGCCGCCGTGGTTGCCCAAGGAGAGGGTCTCCGTGCCTACACGGAGAGACTCTTTTTGAGCAGCCAGTTTTCGGCCTTTGTCGGTAGTCTGGTAAGGCTAATTGCCGATAAGGGCGAGCAGGGGGCCGACGTCGTGCTGCCTCTGTACAGCCGAGAGATAGCAGCTCGGCTTCAGAATCTGCCGCTCCTTGAGGAGCTCGCTTCATCCTCGGTCCTGCTTTCTGCAGACCGAGTCCGGAGTTGTCGAGCTGATCGGGACGAGAACCTGGAGGCTATCTTTGCCTCCGTGGGACCCGTTTCACCCGCTTCGACTTACAACGGAGAGGGTGAGGCCGAGCTGCTGGAGCTGGAGGCCGAAGTCGAGCGGGCCGGGCATCCGGAGAAGGAAGCCGATCAGGAGGCGGAGGCGAGGCCGAGGCTGAGGTAGCTCAGGAGAAAGAAGCTGACCCAGACCAAGGAGCCGGAGACGAAGCTGGCGGAGTATGATTTCGTCTCCCTTCTCTTAGTCTAGTTTCTTCCTTGTAAAATGGCCTTGAAGCCCTCCTAGTGTAAAAAAATTTTCCTTGTGAATGAAAAATTCTCTACACTTGTCTTCGTATAGCTTTTCGTACTCGCCTTTATTCCTGTTGTATTTTACTATCTGCTCGGTACAGCTGCCGAACTAACATAGCTGCTTTGTACTCAAGGAGATGGAGATACTTCACTGGAAACGGCTGTACTCTTCGGCTTTAGACGAAGCTGAGAAAAGAGCTATAGCCGATCAGACGAAGAATGACGAGCTTCTGGCTCGTTTAGTGAAGCTGGAGGCCGATAATAAGGACTTAGAGTCCGATAAGAAGGATCTGGAGGCCGAGCTGAATACGACCATTGCTGAGAGGACTGCGTACGAGGATTACATCCGTGTGCGCGGGGGATTGACCATATCAGATGTTCAGAGTCGAGTTGACGAACTGTGGGAGGAATATCGTGTACTCCGGAGGAACAATGCGCTGGAGAGCTCGGCTTGCCAACAAGTTGTGAAATCACTACGGCGTTGGGCTTCTCGGTACAACATTGTTCTTTCTCGGCGCCCCTCCATAGAAAGATTCCTTCGGCATATCGTGCCAACAGATGCTCGCACTCCAGATCAAACCTCTGGTTCCCTTGTTCAAAATCCTACTCCAAGTCAACAACGAACTCCGGAACAGCCGGAAACGTCTAGACGAGAACGGGCTCAGGAGCAACCGGAATCGTCAAGACAGGGACGGACTGAAATTCGCCGAGGAGTTGTGACTATGAGCGAGCAAGATCAGCAGATGCTTATTGCAGAGACTCTTCATCGCCGAGGTGTTAGGACTTCTCGGGCTCGGGGAAGAGGCGTTGGGTCGAGGATAGCATCTCGTCGACCTGCTTATTCTTCATCTGCTCGGAACGACCGAACTCGGCTTCCAGAGGATTTTGTGAATAGGTGGCTCAACTTTAGCAACCCCGGACAGTAGAATAGTCCTTTGTAATAGTAGGGTAGCGGAGTTGTATGCTGAACAAGATTTGAAAAATGAAATTTTGTTTCCGCCTCTAACACTGTATTTACAGCTTAGCGAAAAAATTTCATCGTACTTGTCCTCGGTCTTATGAAGTATACTTCTTTGATCGGACTTGGTCCTTGGTCTTATGAAATAAACTTCTTTGACCGGACTCGTCTTTGGTCTGATGAAATAAACATCTTTGACCGGACTCGTCTTTGGTCTGATGAAATAAACATCTTTGACCGGACTCGTCTTTGGTCTGACGAAATAAACATCTTTGACCGGACTCGGTTTGTGTTCTAATTTGGCGATTTTTGTCGCCGGGATCGAACTTTCCCTTGTCCTAATTCGGCGAGTTTTATCGCGTGGATCGGACTTTCCCAGTTAACCGAAGTGGTCTTATGCAGTAAACCTCTTTGACTAGACATGGTCGTCCTCGGTCTTATGAGGTAAACTTCTTTGACCGAACTCGGTCGTCCTAATTCGGCGAGGTTTATCGCGTGGATCGGACTTTCCCTTATTGCAGTTCGTTTCAGACGAAGTGCTTATTAAGCTGAATTGCGGTCTTGTATCCTCCTTGGAAGCTTGGACGCACAATCGTTGGCTTATTGCAGTTCGTTTCAGACGGACTGCTTGTTAAGCTGAATTGTGGTCTTATATCCTCCTTAGAAGCTTGGACTCACAATAGTCTTTAATAATCGATCTAAAAAGGGGATCAGTCTTTAAAGAACGATATACCTTGGTACCATTTGTAAGAGACGACAAGCACATAGAGACAAAACACATAGAGAAAAAATGAAAAAGACGAAAGAAAAAAACTTTAAACTTTTCATAAAACGACAAGTAAAAGGTACAAGTAAAAAAACAAACAAATAAAAACATGTACCCCTATGACCGAACTAGACACAAGACAGACTGACCGGACTTTGTCTCTTACAAGTGGAACTTCTTGAGGTTGGAGACGTGCCATGTTCGGGGTACTTGTTCTCCTGACATGTGAGTCAATTTATAAGACCCTTTGCCGAGGACTTCTGACACCCGATACGGACCCTCCCATGTGGGCTCGAGTTTGCCCAGCTTTTCTGCTCGGCTTACTTCGTTGTTTCTCAAGACGAGATCTCCCACTTGAAATTGAAGCTTTTTCACCCTTTGGTTATAATACCGGGCTACTTGCTCCTTATACTTGGCTGCTTTTATGCACGCCAATTCTCTTCTTTCTTCGGCGAGATCTAGTTCGGCTCTCAGTCCGTCGTCGTTCATTTCTGAGGAGAAGTTTAGAGTTCGGGGACTGGGTACGCCGATCTCCACCGGAATTACGGCTTCAGTGCCGTACACCAGACTATACGGAGTTTCACCGTTGGAGGTTTTGGGTGTAGTTCGGTAGGACCATAGGACTTGAGGGAGATTTTCTACCCATTGTCCTTTGGCTTGTTCTAACCGAGCTTTTAACCCTTTCACCAGAATCCGGTTCGTTACTTCCGTTTGTCCGTTTGCTTGAGGATGGGAGACCGAAGTGAACCGCTGTTGAATGTTCAGCTCTTGGCACCAATTCTTGAACGTCTTGTCGGTGAACTGAGTCCCATTATCCGAGATGAGGATGTGGGGTATGCCAAATCGGCACACTATGTTCTTCCAGACGAAGTCCAATGCCTTTGAGCTCGTTATCGTAGCTAATGGTTCAGCCTCCACCCACTTCGTGAAGTAGTCCACGGCAACGATAAGGAATTTCATTTGCCGAGGAGCTTGAGGAAGTGGTCCCACTATGTCTATGCCCCATTGCATGAAAGGCCAAGGGCTTTGCATAGTGTATAGATCGGTCTGCGGCATCCTTGGGACATTTGCATGAATTTGGCACTTCGTACACTTCTTGACGAGCTGCACTGCCTCTTGTACCATGGTTGGCCAATAATATCCCCATCTCAGAACTTTTTTAGCTAAAGCTCTGGCTCCGATGTGGCTACCGCACGATCCTTCATGAACTTCTCTGAGGATGTAGTCCGTCTCTTCTGGTCCTACGCACCGCAATAACGGCTGGAGGTAAGACTTTCTAAAGAGGACTCCTTCATGAAGTTCGTACCGAAGTGCTCGGCACGTAATCTTCCGAGCTTCTCTCTTATCCTCAGGCAATTGTCCTTGATCCAGATACTGCAAGATCGGCGTCATCCAGTTCGGCGAGCTGGATACTGAATGTACCTCGGCTTCATCAATGCTTCGATGCATTAATTCTTCCGCCTTGGAGCTCGGATCTGAGGCCAACTTACTTAAGGTATCTGCTCGGCTATTTTCCGCTCTGGGAATACGGATTATCCGAAAATAGGAGAAACTTCGGCTGATGCTTTGCGCTTTGTCCAAATACTTCTTCATTCTCTCGTCACGGGCTTCACTTGTACCCAACATGTGATTTACTATGACTTGTGAATCACAATGGACTTTGAGAGATTTGACGAGCAGACTTTGCGCTAACTGGAGTCCGGCCAGGAGGGCTTCGTACTCGGCTTCATTATTAGTAGTGGGGAATAGGAACCGAAGTGAGTAGGTTACCTCGTGTCCGTCGGGAGCGACAAGTAAAATACCAGCTCCACTTCCCATCTTGTTTGAAGCTCCATCTACGAATCCGCTCCAGCAGTCCGGCGGCTCTATTTCGGATTCCAAGGGCTGTGCTAGTTCGGCATTGGCAGAATTCTTCTGTTCGGCAATAACAGGAATTGCTTGATCGAACTTTGCTTCTGCAAGAAAATCTGCCAAGGCTTGTCCCTTGATGGCTTTCCGAGGTAGGTATTCAATTGTGTGCTCTCCCAACTCTATAGCCCACTTGGCGATTCTGCCTGATGCTTCTGGTTTGGTCAACACTTGCCGAAGTGGTAGATCAGTTAAGACGCATACCTTGTGAGCATAGAAGTATGGCCGCAGTCTCCTTGCTGCATTTACTAATGCCAGAGCAATCTTTTCCAGTGGTTGATACCTTGTTTCTGGACCTCTTAATGCTCGGCTTGTAAAGTAGATGGGAAGCTGCTTTAGGCCTTCTTCTCGTACAAGCACCGCGCTGATGGTTTGATCCGATGCCGCTAAGTATAAGAATATTACTTCGGCTTCGGTTGGAGCAGAGAGCATAGGAAGCTCGGCTAGATAACTTTTGAGCTCGTCAAAGGCCTTTTTCTGCTCGGCTCCCCACTCGAACTTTGGTGCCTTTTTCAACACCGTGAAGAACGGCAGTTGCTTTTCGGCTGCTTGAGAAAGGAATCGATTCAGTGCGGCTAGACATCCGGTTAGCCTTTGCACGTCATGTATGGACTTCGGCATTGCCATGTTTTGAACAACTTGAACTTTTGAGGGGTTTGCCTTGAGTCCGTCCTTTGAAACCCAACAACCCAGAAACTTTCCCGAATCTACCAAAAAGGTACACTTTTGGGGATTAAGTTTGAGGTTGGCTTTCTTGAGCACGTTGAGAGTGGACTTGAGGTTGTGCTCGTACTCCGAAGTGCTTTTGCTTTTGACGACTATATCGTCAACATACACTTCGACCTCCTTTCCAATCAGGTGCCGAAAAAGCTTGTCTACCATCCTTTGATAAGTGGCTCCGGCATTCTTTAAACCGAATGGCATCTTTTTATAAGCGAAAATGCCGAAATCAGTAATGAAGGCCGTTTTTGAAGCGTCAATCTCATCCATTAAAACTTGATGGTATCCTTTGTACAGATCAAGAAAACAAAAAATTTCAAAGCCTATCAAAGCTTCTACTTTTTTATCTATGTTCGGAAGGGGATAGCAATCTTTGGGACAGTGCTTATTTAGATCGGTGAAATCTATGCACATCCGCCATCCTCCTTCCTTTTTCTTGATCATGACAGGATTGGCTACCCACGAAGGGTACTTCACTTCGAATAACACATCCGCCTTCAATAATTGACGGACTTCGTCATGGATGACTTGATTTCGTTCTGCCGCAAAGAGTCTTTGCTTCTGTTTTATCGGCCGGACTGAAGGATCAATATTTAACCGATGAGTGATTACCTCGGGGGGCACTCCGGTCATGTCCAACGGAGACCATGCAAAGACGTCTTTATACTCCTTGAGGAGCTGGATGGTTTTTTCCCGAAGTAGGGGCGTTCCCGCGAAGCCGATCTTAACCGTTCTGGATGGATCTTCTTCGTACAGCTGAACTGTCATCGAGTTCGGCTCCGGTATGACTTCGGTCATCGCCTCTGACTCCGGCTGCTGTGATTGCTATGCTTGGTGGTGCCGATCTGACTGCTCGGCACTTCTAAGCGCAATTTGCAGACATTCCTTTGCTCTCTTTTGGTCACCTCGGATGACCGCTATCCCTCCTTTAGTGGGGATCTTGATGGTGAGGTGATAGGTGGAGCAAACGGCCCGAACTGTGTTGAGCCAGTCTCTTCCCAGGATGACGTTGTACGGGGACCGAGCTTTCACCACGAAAAACTCAATCATCGTACTGGAGCTAGTAGGCGCTTTCCCCACCGTGATCGGAAGGCTGATAATACCTTCAGGGCGGGTGTCCTCCTGGGTGAAGCTCTTCAGGGGAAGCGGAGCCGGACTGAGCCGAGCTGGGTCCACTTCTAGTTTGTCGAAGCACTCTTTAAAAAGAATGCTAACCGACGCTCCTGTATCCACAAACACCCTGTGGATCAGTTTGTTTGCCACTCCGGCTTGGATGACAATGGCGTCTTGGTGAGGAGAGATGGCCGGGACGGGATCAGCAGCCGAGAACGTAATCACTTCGTCCTGCTTCAGCCTTTTATGCGTTGGCTCCTCTCGATTGGAGCCTCTGCGTTCTGACTTTAGGGACGACTTGGTCTTCCCGGCAGGGAGCGCGTCAATAGTCTGGATTACTCCATCATATTGCGGCTCGTCATCGTCTTCGGGATCCGGCTGCCTTTTCGGATCCTGAGGAGCGCAGTTCGCACCACTCTGCTTTTTATTCTTCTTTGGCTGCTTGCTTCGGTATTTTTTCAATGTCCCTGCCTTCACAAGAACGTCGATACCTGCAGCCAAGTTTCTGCACTCCTCAGTATCGTGACCGTGGTCTTGATGGTAGGAGCAGTAGCTATCCTGTGGTCGGCGCGCGGCTGATTTCGTCATCCGCTTTGGCTTTTCGAATAGGTCAGAGTGCAATTCGAAAATTTCCGCTCTCGGCTTGTTCAGCGGGACGAACTGAGCGGGCGGCTTCTCGGGATTGAGACGAGGTCCCAATCTGTCTTGCACCGGAGCCCTTTGAATTCTTTCAAATGGAGTCCGGCGAGGATGCCCCTGATCGCTATGATCGGGCTTCCTTCTGTCTCCTCGGGACGATGAGCTGTCTAACGACCGTTTGCGACGGTCTGCCTCATCGGCCCGGGAGTACTGGTCCGCAATGTCCCACATTTCCTGAGCTGTCTGCGGACCGCACTCAACGAGCTTCCTGTAGAGAGCTCCGGGCAGGATTCCATTTTGGAATGCCGAAATGACAAGCAGATCGTTGAGATCGTCTACTTGCAGGCATTCCTTGTGGAATCTTGTCATAAAGTCGCTAATTTTTTCGTCGCGACCTTGACGAATGGAAAGCAGCTGAGCCGAAGTGATTCGGGCTTCCGCTTTCTGAAAAAACCTCCTGTGGAAGGCATCCATTAGATCTCGGTAAGATCTGATGCTGCCTTGGGGGAGGCTATCGAACCACCTTCTCGCGTTCCCGATAAGCAGCTCGGGAAACAGCTTGCACATGTGGACCTCGTTGAGACCCTGGTTCGCCATGTTATATTGATAGCGCCCCAAGAAATCGTGAGGGTCCACGAGCCCGTCGTAAGTCATCGACGGAGTTCGGTAGTTCTGTGGTAGGGGAGTTCGGGTGATGTCGTCCGAGAACGGAGTCTTCAGTGCTCCGTACACGGCGAATCCGATATCTCGTCGGTATGGAGGAGATTGAGTTCTCCTGTGATTCCGGTACCGAGGAGGAACAGGAATATGTCGGGGCTGAGGACTCTTCTTCCTGGAAGCCACGGCACTACTACTGCGGTAGTGACTTTCTTGTGCGGAGGGAGAAGGAGAATCCGCCGTTTTCGTCTCCGACTGTTTTTGGCTTTTCCGCAGGAAGGTTAAGAATTCCTCCTGCTTCGCCTCCAAAAACTGCTTGACAGCCTCATTCAAATCGGGCTGCTGGGAAGACTCAGTGGGACGATTTTTGGAGCGGCTTGTTCCTTCGCCATGAGAACTGGTGGTGGATTTATCCCTAGGCTGTTTTCCAGACCTGTGGGATGGATTGGCTTCCTCCTGGTTCTCACGGGCAGGAATACGGGCACTCTGCGATCTGGTATGCATTTTTTGGGTGGAAAAAATGGATCAAAAATTCGCTTTATCACAAATTTTGTTCTCTGTTTCCCACAGACGGCGCCAGTGATGGTTCCGCGAATTATTGATGTTAGTAAATGCTGGTAGAGAATTATGACACAATGAATTTACGTGGTTCGATTTACTGAGGTAAATCTACGTCCACGGGGAGAAATGAGGGCAGGTTTGTATTGCTTGATCTGCGAAAATACAGCTTACAACACAGACTTGCTATATGCTATTTTATCTCTAGAGAGCTTAACCCTTTTCTATCAGATCTAAGTTCTATTTATACATTGAACTAGGATCGTGGTTTGCAGCCCCACTAACAAGATCGTGGGTGAGCAATAACTGCTCAATAACTGCTTCATACCACTAAATAGATCGTGGGTATAGTGGAGGTCGTGGAGGCCTTTCGTGAGTCCACCAACTCCTAGTTCGGTCGAATGCTGAGACCGAACTGCTGGACTTTACCGATCAGCTCTTGCCGATCTGAGAGGAGAGCTTGACTGGTCGGCTTTTACCGAGCTGTAGGCTGAGTCCGAACTCTTTGGTCGTGCCGAACTCTTTGGTGCCGAACAGATACTCTTTCTTGGGCTCTGGGCTGATGGGCCGTCACTGTTATTGGGCTTGCCATTAGGGTTTAGTTCGTACCCCATCACTAGCTGTCAAGCAGTTTTTGGAGGCGAAGCAGGAGGAATTCTTAACCTTCCTGCGGAAAAGCCAAAAACAGTCGGAGACGAAAACGGCGGATTCTCCTTCTCCCTCCGCACAAGAAAGTCACTACCGCAGTAGTGCCGTGGCTTCCAGGAAGAAGAGTCCTCAGCCCCGACATATTCCTGTTCCTCCTCGGTACCGGAATCACAGGAGAACTCAATCTCCTCCATACCGACGAGATATCGGATTCGCCGTGTACGGAGCACTGAAGACTCCGTTCTCGGACGACATCACCCGAACTCCCCTACCACAGAACTACCGAACTCCGTCGATGACTTACGACGGGCTCGTGGACCCTCACGATTTCTTGGGGCGCTATCAATATAACATGGCGAACCAGGGTCTCAACGAGGTCCACATGTGCAAGCTGTTTCCCGAGCTGCTTATCGGGAACGCGAGAAGGTGGTTCGATAGCCTCCCCCAAGGCAGCATCAGATCTTACCGAGATCTAATGGATGCCTTCCACAGGAGGTTTTTTCAGAAAGCGGAAGCCCGAATCACTTCGGCTCAGCTGCTTTCCATTCGTCAAGGTCGCGACGAAAAAATTAGCGACTTTATGACAAGATTCCACAAGGAATGCCTGCAAGTAGACGATCTCAACGATCTGCTTGTCATTTCGGCATTCCAAAATGGAATCCTGCCCGGAGCTCTCTACAGGAAGCTCGTTGAGTGCGGTCCGCAGACAGCTCAGGAAATGTGGGACATTGCGGACCAGTACTCCCGGGCCGATGAGGCAGACCGTCGCAAACGGTCGTTAGACAGCTCATCGTCCCGAGGAGACAGAAGGAAGCCCGATCATAGCGATCAGGGGCATCCTCGCCGGACTCCATTTGAAAGAATTCAAAGGGCTCCGGTGCAAGACAGATTGGGACCTCGTCTCAATCCCGAGAAGCCGCCCGCTCAGTTCGTCCCGCTGAACAAGCCGAGAGCGGAAATTTTCGAATTGCACTCTGACCTATTCGAAAAGCCAAAGCGGATGACGAAATCAGCCGCGCGCCGACCACAGGATAGCTACTGCTCCTACCATCAAGACCACGGTCACGATACTGAGGAGTGCAGAAACTTGGCTGCAGGGTATCGACGTTCTTGTGAAGGCAGGGACATTGAAAAAATACCGAAGCAAGCAGCCAAAGAAGAATAAAAAGCAGAGTGGTGCGAACTGCGCTCCTCAGGATCCGAAAAGGCAGCCGGATCCCGAAGACGATGACGAGCCGCAATATGATGGAGTAATCCAGACTATTGACGCGCTCCCTGCCGGGAAGACCAAGTCGTCCCTAAAGTCAGAACGCAGAGGCTCCAATCGAGAGGAGCCAACGCATAAAAGGCTGAAGCAGGACGAAGTGATTACGTTCTCGGCTGCTGATCCCGTCCCGGCCATCTCTCCTCACCAAGACGCCATTGTCATCCAAGCCGGAGTGGCAAACAAACTGATCCACAGGGTGTTTGTGGATACAGGAGCGTCGGTTAGCATTCTTTTTAAAGAGTGCTTCGACAAACTAGAAGTGGACCCAGCTCGGCTCAGTCCGGCTCCGCTTCCCCTGAAGAGCTTCACCCAGGAGGACACCCGCCCTGAAGGTATTATCAGCCTTCCGATCACGGTGGGGAAAGCGCCTACTAGCTCCAGTACGATGATTGAGTTTTTCGTGGTGAAAGCTCGGTCCCCGTACAACGTCATCCTGGGAAGAGACTGGCTCAACACAGTTCGGGCCGTTTGCTCCACCTATCACCTCACCATCAAGATCCCCACTAAAGGAGGGATAGCGGTCATCCGAGGTGACCAAAAGAGAGCAAAGGAATGTCTGCAAATTGCGCTTAGAAGTGCCGAGCAGTCAGATCGGCACCACCAAGCATAGCAATCACAGCAGCCGGAGTCAGAGGCGATGACCGAAGTCATACCGGAGCCGAACTCGATGACAGTTCAGCTGTACGAAGAAGATCCATCCAGAACGGTTAAGATCGGCTTCGCGGGAACGCCCCTACTTCGGGAAAAAACCATCCAGCTCCTCAAGGAGTATAAAGACGTCTTTGCATGGTCTCCGTTGGACATGACCGGAGTGCCCCCCGAGGTAATCACTCATCGGTTAAATATTGATCCTTCAGTCCGGCCGATAAAACAGAAGCAAAGACTCTTTGCGGCAGAACGAAATCAAGTCATCCATGACGAAGTCCGTCAATTATTGAAGGCGGATGTGTTATTCGAAGTGAAGTACCCTTCGTGGGTAGCCAATCCTGTCATGATCAAGAAAAAGGAAGGAGGATGGCGGATGTGCATAGATTTCACCGATCTAAATAAGCACTGTCCCAAAGATTGCTATCCCCTTCCGAACATAGATAAAAAAGTAGAAGCTTTGATAGGCTTTGAAATTTTTTGTTTTCTTGATCTGTACAAAGGATACCATCAAGTTTTAATGGATGAGATTGACGCTTCAAAAACGGCCTTCATTACTGATTTCGGCATTTTCGCTTATAAAAAGATGCCATTCGGTTTAAAGAATGCCGGAGCCACTTATCAAAGGATGGTAGACAAGCTTTTTCGGCACCTGATTGGAAAGGAGGTCGAAGTGTATGTTGACGATATAGTCGTCAAAAGCAAAAGCACTTCGGAGTACGAGCACAACCTCAAGTCCACTCTCAACGTGCTCAAGAAAGCCAACCTCAAACTTAATCCCCAAAAGTGTACCTTTTTGGTAGATTCGGGAAAGTTTCTGGGTTGTTGGGTTTCAAAGGACGGACTCAAGGCAAACCCCTCAAAAGTTCAAGTTGTTCAAAACATGGCAATGCCGAAGTCCATACATGACGTGCAAAGGCTAACCGGATGTCTAGCCGCACTGAATCGATTCCTTTCTCAAGCAGCCGAAAAGCAACTGCCGTTCTTCACGGTGTTGAAAAAGGCACCAAAGTTCGAGTGGGGAGCCGAGCAGAAAAAGGCCTTTGACGAGCTCAAAAGTTATCTAGCCGAGCTTCCTATGCTCTCTGCTCCAACCGAAGCCGAAGTAATATTCTTATACTTAGCGGCATCGGATCAAACCATCAGCGCGGTGCTTGTACGAGAAGAAGGCCTAAAGCAGCTTCCCATCTACTTTACAAGCCGAGCATTAAGAGGTCCAGAAACAAGGTATCAACCACTGGAAAAGATTGCTCTGGCATTAGTAAATGCAGCAAGGAGACTGCGGCCATACTTCTATGCTCACAAGGTATGCGTCTTAACTGATCTACCACTTCGGCAAGTGTTGACCAAACCAGAAGCATCAGGCAGAATCGCCAAGTGGGCTATAGAGTTGGGAGAGCACACAATTGAATACCTACCTCGGAAAGCCATCAAGGGACAAGCCTTGGCAGATTTTCTTGCAGAAGCAAAGTTCGATCAAGCAATTCCTGTTATTGCCGAACAGAAGAATTCTGCCAATGCCGAACTAGCACAGCCCTTGGAATCCGAAATAGAGCCGCCGGACTGCTGGAGCGGATTCGTAGATGGAGCTTCAAACAAGATGGGAAGTGGAGCTGGTATTTTACTTGTCGCTCCCGACGGACACGAGGTAACCTACTCACTTCGGTTCCTATTCCCCACTACTAATAATGAAGCCGAGTACGAAGCCCTCCTGGCCGGACTCCAGTTAGCGCAAAGTCTGCTCGTCAAATCTCTCAAAGTCCATTGTGATTCACAAGTCATAGTAAATCACATGTTGGGTACAAGTGAAGCCCGTGACGAGAGAATGAAGAAGTATTTGGACAAAGCGCAAAGCATCAGCCGAAGTTTCTCCTATTTTCGGATAATCCGTATTCCCAGAGCGGAAAATAGCCGAGCAGATACCTTAAGTAAGTTGGCCTCAGATCCGAGCTCCAAGGCGGAAGAATTAATGCATCGAAGCATTGATGAAGCCGAGGTACATTCAGTATCCAGCTCGCCGAACTGGATGACGCCGATCTTGCAGTATCTGGATCAAGGACAATTGCCTGAGGATAAGAGAGAAGCTCGGAAGATTACGTGCCGAGCACTTCGGTACGAACTTCATGAAGGAGTCCTCTTTAGAAAGTCTTACCTCCAGCCGTTATTGCGGTGCGTAGGACCAGAAGAGACGGACTACATCCTCAGAGAAGTTCATGAAGGATCGTGCGGTAGCCACATCGGAGCCAGAGCTTTAGCTAAAAAAGTTCTGAGATGGGGATATTATTGGCCAACCATGGTACAAGAGGCAGTGCAGCTCGTCAAGAAGTGTACGAAGTGCCAAATTCATGCAAATGTCCCAAGGATGCCGCAGACCGATCTATACACTATGCAAAGCCCTTGGCTTTTCATGCAATGGGGCATAGACATAGTGGGACCACTTCCTCAAGCTCCTCGGCAAATGAAATTCCTTATCGTTGCCGTGGACTACTTCACGAAGTGGGTGGAGGCTGAACCATTAGCTACGATAACGAGCTCAAAGGCATTGGACTTCGTCTGGAAGAACATAGTGTGCCGATTTGGCATACCCCACATCCTCATCTCGGATAATGGGACTCAGTTCACCGACAAGACGTTCAAGAATTGGTGCCAAGAGCTGAACATTCAACAGCGGTTCACTTCGGTCTCCCATCCTCAAGCAAACGGACAAACGGAAGTAACGAACCGGATTCTGGTGAAAGGGTTAAAAGCTCGGTTAGAACAAGCCAAAGGACAATGGGTAGAAAATCTCCCTCAAGTCCTATGGTCCTACCGAACTACACCCAAAACCTCTAACGGTGAAACTCCGTATAGTCTGGTGTACGGCACTGAAGCCGTAATTCCGGTGGAGATCGGCGTACCCAGTCCCCGAACTCTAAACTTCTCCTCAGAAATGAACGACGACGGACTGAGAGCCGAACTAGATCTCGCCGAAGAAAGAAGAGAATTGGCGTGCATAAAAGCAGCCAAGTATAAGGAGCAAGTAGCCCGGTATTATAACCAAAGGGTGAAAAAGCTTCAATTTCAAGTGGGAGATCTCGTCTTGAGAAACAACGAAGTAAGCCGAGCAGAAAAGCTGGGCAAACTCGAGCCCACATGGGAGGGTCCGTATCGGGTGTCAGAAGTCCTCGGCAAAGGGTCTTATAAATTGACTCACATGTCAGGAGAACAAGTACCCCGAACATGGCACGTCTCCAACCTCAAGAAGTTCCACTTGTAAGAGACAAAGTCCGGTCAGTCTGTCTTGTGTCTAGTTCGGTCATAGGGGTACATGTTTTTATTTGTTTGTTTTTCATTTTTTCTCTATGTGTTTTGTCTCTATGTGCTTGTCGTCTCTTACAAATGGTACCAAGGTATATCGTTCTTTAAAGACTGATCCCCTTTTTAGATCGATTATTAAAGACTATTGTGAGTCCAAGCTTCTAAGGAGGATATAAGACCACAATTCAGCTTAACAAGCAGTCCGTCTGAAACGAACTGCAATAAGCCAACGATTGTGAGTCCAAGCTTCCAAGGAGGATACAAGACCGCAATTCAGCTTAACAAGCACTTCGTCTGAAACGAACTGCAATAAGGGAAAGTCCGATCCACGCGATAAACCTCGCCGAATTAGGACGACCGAGTTCGGTCAAAGAAGTTTACCTCATAAGACCGAGGACGACCATGTCTAGTCAAAGAGGTTTACTGCATAAGACCACTTCGGTTAACTGGGAAAGTCCGATCCACGCGATAAAACTCGCCGAATTAGGACAAGGGAAAGTTCGATCCCGGCGACAAAAATCGCCAAATTAGAACACAAACCGAGTCCGGTCAAAGATGTTTATTTCGTCAGACCAAAGACGAGTCCGGTCAAAGATGTTTATTTCATCAGACCAAAGACGAGTCCGGTCAAAGATGTTTATTTCATCAGACCAAAGACGAGTCCGGTCAAAGAAGTTTATTTCATAAGACCAAGGACCAAGTCCGATCAAAGAAGTATACTTCATAAGACCGAGGACAAGTACGATGAAATTTTTTCGCTAAGCTGTAAATACAGTGTTAGAGGCGGAAACAAAATTTCATTTTTCAAATCTTGTTCAGCATACAACTCCGCTACCCTACTATTACAAAGGACTATTCTACTGTCCGGGGTTGCTAAAGTTGAGCCACCTATTCACAAAATCCTCTGGAAGCCGAGTTCGGTCGTTCCGAGCAGATGAAGAATAAGCAGGTCGACGAGATGCTATCCTCGACCCAACGCCTCTTCCCCGAGCCCGAGAAGTCCTAACACCTCGGCGATGAAGAGTCTCTGCAATAAGCATCTGCTGATCTTGCTCGCTCATAGTCACAACTCCTCGGCGAATTTCAGTCCGTCCCTGTCTTGACGATTCCGGTTGCTCCTGAGCCCGTTCTCGTCTAGACGTTCCGGCTGTTCCGGAGTTCGTTGTTGACTTGGAGTAGGATTTTGAACAAGGGAACCAGAGGTTTGATCTGGAGTGCGAGCATCTGTTGGCACGATATGCCGAAGGAATCTTTCTATGGAGGGGCGCCGAGAAAGAACAATGTTGTACCGAGAAGCCCAACGCCGTAGTGATTTCACAACTTGTTGGCAAGCCGAGCTCTCCAGCGCATTGTTCCTCCGGAGTACAAGATATTCCTCCCACAGTTCGTCAACTCGACTCTGAACATCTGATATGGTCAATCCCCCGCGCACACGGATGTAATCCTCGTACGCAGTCCTCTCAGCAATGGTCGTATTCAGCTCGGCCTCCAGATCCTTCTTATCGGACTCTAAGTCCTTATTATCGGCCTCCAGCTTCACTAAACGAGCCAGAAGCTCGTCATTCTTCGTCTGATCGGCTATAGCTCTTTTCTCAGCTTCGTCTAAAGCCGAAGAGTACAGCCGTTTCCAGTGAAGTATCTCCATCTCCTTGAGTACAAAGCAGCTATGTTAGTTCGGCAGCTGTACCGAGCAGATAGTAAAATACAACAGGAATAAAGGCGAGTACGAAAAGCTATACGAAGACAAGTGTAGAGAATTTTTCATTCACAAGGAAAATTTTTTTACACTAGGAGGGCTTCAAGGCCATTTTACAAGGAAGAAACTAGACTAAGAGAAGGGAGACGAAATCATACTCCGCCAGCTTCGTCTCCGGCTCCTTGGTCTGGGTCAGCTTCTTTCTCCTGAGCTACCTCAGCCTCGGCCTCGCCTCCTGCCGGCCTCGCCTCCGCCTCCTGATCGGCTTCCTTCTCCGGATGCCCGGCCCGCTCGACTTCGGCCTCCAGCTCCAGCAGCTCGGCCTCACCCTCTCCGTTGTAAGTCGAAGCGGGTGAAACGGGTCCCACGGAGGCAAAGATAGCCTCCAGGTTCTCGTCCCGATCAGCTCGACAACTCCGGACTCGGTCTGCAGAAAGCAGGACCGAGGATGAAGCGAGCTCCTCAAGGAGCGGCAGATTCTGAAGCCGAGCTGCTATCTCTCGGCTGTACAGAGGCAGCACGACGTCGGGCCCCTGCTCGCCCTTATCGGCAATTAGCCTTACCAGACTACCGACAAAGGCCGAAAACTGGCTGCTCAAAAAGAGTCTCTCCGTGTAGGCACGGAGACCCTCTCCTTGGGCAACCACGGCGGCAGCATCCCTCTGTTTCGTCTGCTCTCGCTGGATGACGAGCTGGTTTTTGGCAACTGAGCTTCATCCTGGGCCGAAATCCTAGCAGCCCTGGCTTTCTCAAAGTTTGCCTCAGCCTGCTCGGCCCGGTGACAAGCAGCCGCCAATTTCCTCTGCATCTCGGCATAGTCGTTGGACGCTTTGGAGAGTTCGACGGCGACGAGCTTGGAGAGCATATCATTCCTCTGAAAATGGATAAGGAAAAAAGTTAACAGAGGGCACCAAAAATACAGGACAGAAGCCAAGCCAAGGAATCAAGAAGACAATTCACCCTCGGCGAAGTCCGTGGGCCATAGAAATGGCTCACAGATATGCTCCGAAGGAGGCGCCAAGACCATGTCTTTCTCTGGCGCTCTCGGGGGCTTCTGGGTCTTCCCCTTCTTACTTGCCGAAGTCGACTCCGGCTTCTTTGGACCCGAAGAGGTCTTTTGCCTCTTCGGATTCTTCTCGGCATCAGGCGCCGAGCTGGTAGCCTTCTCTCTCTCCGGCTCCACAAGCTCGGAGGACTTTCTGATAGCCTTATTCAACATGAACACTGCCAAAAAGCAAGAAAGCAAAGTCAGATTTTCTTCGTTAAAGCAGTAGAGCATAAAGATAAAGAGAAATCCTCACCCTCGGCCTCTTCGTCCGAAGACGAGATGTCGAACACGACGTCGCCCTTGACGAGCTCAGACTCCGTGTATTGTTTCCTAACTATGGGAATCTTGTTGAGCTCGCCATCGAGCTCGTCCAACGGTTCAGGCCGAGGGTGACGGATAACGGACTCCGGCCCTCTCCAGGGAAAACTAGGAGCCGCGGTCCTATCATAGTAGAAGAAGCGATTTTGCCACTTCGGCCACTTCGTTTTACAAAAGGCCCTAAAGGGCTGTAAAGGGATCAAGTAAAACCAAGACCCCCTTCCTCTTAAATTGAAAGAATTTAAGGATCGCCCTTCAAAGACAAATCCCTTCCTAACCTACGGAGTTCGGCAGCGAAGGCCGACAAGTGCCTCCAAGAGTTCGGAGTCCCCTGGCCTAAAGGAAGCTGAAAAAAAATCTAGTAAATCTATAAAGGCAGAAGGGAGGGGGAAACGAAGCCCGCATTCTAAGCAGGCCTCGTACACGGTGACGTAACCCTCCGGCGGGAGTCAGCCCTGTGATCACCGTCAGGTACCACCGCCTTCCCCCCAGGAAAAGAGTATTTTTCGTAAAGGGATATCACAGTATCCTTACTCAAGATACTGTGAAAATACTCTACGGTCTTCTCCCCGGATTCTTTCCGGCTAGAAGACCCCTTACCCCCTTTCCTAACGCTACCCGACTCCGAAGAAGAAGAAGAAGACATTTTTCTTACTTTTGAAGGTGAAGATAGTCTGAAAAAATTCTTGAAGACGGAGAGAGAATTTTCGCAAGAAAGAGAGTATAGAAGACGCAACAGCAAAAGTGCTTCAATGATGAAGAAAGAGCGTATTTATCAGATACGGGAAAGATTTCGAAATCGTTGCGCCGTTTTCGAATCCCACCTTTTCAGGAATCAACGGCCGGATTTTACTGTCGCATTGAATGCAGGCATGCGCTAGGCACGTCCCCTGACGTCAGCCTCCCCCTTACCGTTATCCAGAATGCCGAAGTGACTCACCTCGCCGAAGTGATCCACTTCGCTTTTCGGGGGGGGGGGTAGTGAATGGGGTACGAACTAAACCCTAATGGCAAGGCCCAATAACAGTGACGGCCCATCAGCCCAGAGCCCAAGAAAGAGTATCTGTTCGGCACCAAAGAGTTCGGGCACGACAAAGAGTTCGGACTCAGCCTACAGCTCGGTAAAAGCCGACCAGTCAAGCTCTCCTCTCAGATCGGCAAGAGCTGATCGGTAAAGTCCAGCAGTTCGGTCTCAGCATTCGACCGAACTAGGAGTTGGTGGACTCACGAAAGGCCTCCACGACCTCCACTATACCCACGATCTATTTAGTGGTATGAAGCAGTTATTGAGCAGTTATTGCTCACCCAACGATCTTGTTAGTGGGGCTGCAAACCACGATCCTAGTTCAATGTATAAATAGAACTTAGATCAGATAGAAAAGGGTTAAGCTCTCTAGAGATAAAATAGCATATAGCAAGTCTGTGTTGTAAGCTGTATTTCGCAGATCAAGCAATACAAACCTGGCCCTCATTTCTCCCCGTGGACGTAGATTTACCTCAGTAAATCGAACCACGTAAATTCATTGTGTCATAATTCTCTACCAGCATTTACTAACATCAATAATTCGCGGAACCATCAGATTCATTTGAAGAGTTTCATATTAATGTATACTTCAAATAAATTATTATCTTATATGCACAAGATAAATCAGATATGCCCAATAAATATGATTTATAATTTAAATATATAGCAGACAAACTGGATTAATTAAGTTTAAATTATTATATAAATTTCTTAATTAATAGATTCATCATTCAATTTAAACAGACTACAGATTACAGATCCCACCAATAAATTTTTACAGAGTTTTAAAAATAACCCCAGAATAAAAGATTAAGATCTTTATCAGGATATAAGAAAAAAATAATAATAAACCAATACTGTCACATATCAAGATTGGAAGTTACTGATAAGATGCATCCAGAGAATATTTATTTTTACTGGTCTGATTTAGATCTAGATCCAATACCATTTTGTACTTTTAATTTAGGACCTAAGCTTATTTATTCCCCTGTCATTTTATGCATTGTGTTTAAATACAAAGGTGGTTAACAATACTAATAAATTTATTAAAACTGTCATCATTTAGTTTCAAACGTCCGAGGCATATAATTATTAAGTAAAGATATCATTACGTATAGATAATCTATACATATATAAAGGAAAGGGGAGTTTTGGGGTATTTATGGAATTATCATTTAACTTTAAATACTATAATCTAGACATTTAATATAGACGTTGTCGTCCATTGAATCATTTGTCATTGCATTTTAGTCATTATTGCATATTAATTGCCCAAAAAATAACTCACATCATCATTGTGTGCATCAAATGCACATCTTATACCAACCGTCTACAACAATCTAATATTTTACCTACATTTAGTTATGCACATGCAAAAAAAAAAAAAGATAAGAAACCTACAATTACTTTCTCTTATAAAAAAAAAATTTGACTTTTTCATATAAATGGGATTAAGTGGGTGATTATTGCACCATTATTAGCGTAGCGGCAAATTTTGTAATTAAAGTATCCTATTGAAATCCATATCCAAAATTTTCAAAGATTTGCGAGTGGTGCTACCGTTACTGCCATGAGAAAGATTACTAATTAAAATCTTTTAATCTTTATCAAACCATTAAATATAATAATTATTGCAAACACACCCTTCATTCTCTATATAACACCCAATTTAATAGTAGAAAATCGATTGGAACCAACATTAATAATATTTTTTTGTTTTTAGTATTAGGGTAACCTAAGTGGAGAATGTGAAAAGTTTGAAGAGAGCCTCATGGTTCATTTTTCCCCTATAAATATGACATTTGATCTAACCACACATACCTACTCACCTTATACAGCTCAAACTTCATCTTTTTGTTCTTCCCACGAGTAGCAAGGTTGATACCATGGAACCATTCCACACCTTGCTCGATGAACTACAACTAACAAAAACTAATTCGATTATTAAAGTCTGTTGTATCCAAGTCTATGAAGTTGCCGCCTCTAAAGACAAAACCAATATCGTGCGTTTAGAATGTGTGCCTCACGATCGAATGGTATGTTGTTTTGTACTTTTTAGTTATGTTTTTGCAAGTTATATGAAATCATTAGCTATGGACTTTTTTGTGTTCAGGCATAGGATTCAAGCAACTATTCCACGAATTTACATGCAAGGTTTGGTGCACTAATTAGGGAAGGGGTATTTTTCGTATAAGCAATTTTCTCATGAGGCAAAATCGGCCTCGCAATCCAGTTACAAATCATGCATACCACATTAAGATGATTTCAAGCAAACAAATGTTTGAAGTTAGTGAGCCTCAATTTCAAAAAATGAGTGACGTTAACATACTAATTACTAGATATGGACGGTTTCAAGCTTTGAGAGCATGTCAACTTGGAGATGGATCTTGCAATCTGGCAAGGGAGGATTTTCAAATTGATTGGTGCTTTTTGAATTTAAAATGTAAAAAAACCTCTACTATCAGTAAGGATTATCAAGTAGGCTGATCCAGTGTAAGATATCGAATACAAATCTAAACCTCCAAAATAGAATAAGTGATCAACAAAGTAAAATTGAATTAGGACGGAGGGAAAATTTAATTGATATCTGGCTCATTGTTGGTCATGATGAGTATATTTTAAAGTAAGGGTTTAGGATTTAGGTTTCGGGGTTTGGGTTTTTAGTGTATAGGGTCACTATATTGCAATGAAATGAAGCTCGACTAGGAATTGTATAATAAAGAAGATTATAGATCAAAGAAATTCCAACTTGGGATTCTACTCTTAGTTTCAACAATATACAATTAGAAAAATTAATTAAATTAAATAAATTAAGGTTAATACATCATACTTAATTAAATTAAAGAAAAGTTTGAAACCAAATGTGGTTCAGTTGCTAAAATATTTTCTTAATACTCAATAGGTGTCACTAGAAAAATTAAATTCATTAATGATCCGCTTCATAATTGTTTTTCTATTAATTAATGCAATAAAGTGATGAGTTTTTAGATTAAAATTATCTATCAATTAAAATTATTTTTATTATTTGAAAGGTCAAATAATTATAACTCCATATTAAAAGGGGAGTTTTTGAAAAATTTTAAAATAATGTTATTTTAATTAAAAATTTATATATCAATTAAATTATTTTTATTATTTGAAAGGTCAAATAATTATAACCCATTACATAAACGTTTAAAACTAAAATACCATACCAGTAACTAATACCCTAAATAGTAAGCTCATTAACAATCCATATTCCTCTATTTCAATTTTACTCCTATTGTATTCACACTCTATCAAATGGCGTGAGTATCGGAATGTGATCATGGGGAGCCCTTTGGCTTTTCACTTCTTATAACATTCATTACCTTAATTTATTGTTTATGGTGTTTTAATTTCATGTCTTTCTATATTCTTATTTTGTGCCTATAAAAGCATCAAGTTGTACATGGATTACGCACCAATAAAAGCATTCTCCCTCCTATCTCAAACTCTTTACATTTTGTTGTGTATATTTAGGATCACTGTATTGCTTGATTCTCGGAGCTCCATCAACTTTGTCGGTGCCAAGCACAACATAATTTGTCTTGTGGAAAGAAGTTTTCTCTCGACTCGATTTATAGTTTGATTTTTTATTATTTTCGTTGTAATTTTCATTCCAATATCGCCAGTATATGGTTAAAAATTTTTATCTATATATTTCGAACAATTCTTAAGAGGATTGGGACATCCCTAAAACATGCTCATCTTTACACAATTTATTATTTTCTTTTATCAAAATTGAGAAAGTGAAAAAGTTTTAACTTTTTTAATTAGGAAAAGTAAAAGGGAAATTTTTTGAAGAATTTGTCTAGAATTATGTGTGTGACTTCAATTTAATTTACTTGCAAAAATGTTTAATTGTGAATATGTGCTATACTATTGGAAAAATAAATTGTTTCCACGTTGTAGTTTATTTAAATAAAATATTCATTTAGTAAATTCTCATAATTTTACTACAAACAATATACTAGAATGATTCCATAATTTCATTGTAAACCCATCACATTTTAATCTTCTTTTCGGATACAATAAATATTTGTGGACCTACTAAAAGTATTATGTACCCAAACTTGCAAAAACGTTGTACATCTAAGACCATTTTAAGGTTAAAGTCAGTGAGAAATAATTTGGTGATGTTAGTTAGAACAATTTTAAAATTATATCATGATTATTTTGTTTTGATTTTGAATGCCATTGGAACCATTTTATGCAATAATTAATGTATGAAAGACTCTTAAATTTTGTGACAATAATGAAAAATAGACATTTTGCATAGTCAATATAATAAAAGTAAAACATTAAATGATAAGTTAATAGGTATTTTTTGTGTAAATAAACTGATTTGTATTTAATAAAATTATACAAATAAATATTATTTTAGACAAAAATAAATAAAATGACACAGCTAGAATTTAGAATCATTAAATTATTTAATATTAATTTTTATAAAATAGATTTCTAAAGAATAAGTCATGTTTATACACCAATAAAATTTACTACTTTTATCAAATGTATTATTGTATACATTTATAATAATTTATGATTTTAACTCATATAATATTATTATTATTTATTTCAAATCAATATTTATATTTTGAAGAAAATAAAATGGACCGTGCATATCACGGGTGTGATACTAGTGTTTATAAAGTAACAGAATTTTTTGCGGGCTCCTTAACAAAAGAGTTTTAAACATTTAATTCTCTCACACGTTACAAATAAAAATGAGATCATCATTTGACGAACCCTTAACCATATTAATCCAATAATCAGTGTTTCAATCCCACAAACGGTATTGTATAATCAGATGTTGTTTATAAAGTAACAAAATTTTTTGCGGGCTCCTTAACAAAGAGTTTAAACATTTAATTCTCTCACTCATTACAAATAAAAATGAGATCATCATTTGACGAACCCTTAACCATATTAATCCAATAATCAGTGTTTCAATCCCACAAACGGTATTGTATAATCAGATGTGGACACAGAAAAAAATATTAAACAGACTTTATTATGTCTATTTCTTTTATAGTCAAACTATACCCTAATTTCTTTTCCTCTATATTACTTGACAATCTTTGGTAAGAATCAGATAACGATGTGATTGTAACAAAATTAATTCTGGCGCAAATAAACCCCAGAGAAAAAAGAGATGAAAGTACGAAAGTACCCAGCACATAAAAAAGTTGCACAAAAAGTAAATAAAAAGTCTTCATTTCTCGAAATTAAAATAAATTTGAAATTGCAGTGTCAGCACTCCTTGTGCCATCTCCATCCACCTTTCCCCTCTCATTTTCTTAAACAAAGAAAAACCTCATCTCCTCCACCTCCATTAACAAATCCCACAAAAATCTCCTCTCTCCATCTCTCTCTCTGCCTATACATACACTACTGCACTACACACATCTACATACAAACACAATGGCCTAGCTGTTTCTTGGATCCCGAGATTCTGTCACAATATTTTATGCAGCTATATATCTAAATTACTCATAGCCCACAACGACATGATCTTGTTTTCCTCCCAAATTCGCCTCTCCCTAGGTTCAAACCCATCGGAATTTGTATCATAGATCCTTTTTATGTTTCTGTGATGCCTGTTTTCGATGGCCTCTGCTTCTCCTTCTCCTCGCATTCTTTTCCCCCGTTTCCAGCCTTAACCCTCAGGGCCAAGCCCTCCTCGCGTGGCGGCGGACCTTCAACGCCTCCGTCGACGCGCTCAGAGGCTGGAGCCCTGACCACGCCACCCCGTGCTCGTGGTTTGGGATCTCCTGCAATTCTAAGAATGAGGTTGTGGCGATCAATTTGAAGTATATTGACCTCCTCGGGAATGTATTATCTGATTTTACCCCGTTGAGGACTTTGAACGAACTGGTTCTGTGCGGGACTAATCTCAGTGGCCCAATTCCGCCGACAGTTGGCGAGCTTCAGCAATTGAAGTTGCTAGATTTGAGCGATAATTCATTAACCGGGAAGATTCCTGATTCAATTTGCACTCTGCAGAAGCTGGAGCAGCTCCATCTCAATAGCAACAGGCTTGAGGGTTCGATTCCGGTTGAAATCGGTAACCTCGCCGCGTTAACGGAGCTGACACTCTTCGATAACCAGCTCGTCGGCGGAATTCCGGCGAGCATTGGGACGATGAAGCAGCTGGCAGTGATAAGAGCAGGCGGGAATAAGAACCTCGGTGGGGCTTTACCTCAGGAGATCGGAAACTGCTCGAATTTAGCCTTGTTGGGATTGGCGGAGACCAGCATTTCCGGATTCCTGCCGCCATCGCTGGGGCAGTTGTTGAGAAGCTGCAAACGCTGGCCATCTACACCACCCTCCTCTCAGGGCAAATCCCGCCGGAGCTAGGCGACTGCACCGAGCTTCGCAACATTTATTTATACGAAAACTCGCTAGCGGGATCGATTCCTGTTCAATTGGGGAAGCTGCAGAAGCTGGAGAATCTCCTGCTATGGCAGAACAGTTTGGTCGGAACCATCCCTCCGGAGCTCGGAAACTGCAGCAGATTGCTCGTGATCGACGCCTCGATGAATTCGCTAACCGGCGAGATCCCGGAGTCGTTCGGGAATTTGAGCTTGTTGCAGGAGCTGCAGCTCAGCGTGAACCAGATTTCCGGCAAGATTCCAAGCCAGCTCGGCAGCTGCACCGCGCTGAATCTTATTGAGCTCGATAACAACCAATTATCCGGCAGCATTCCGGCGGAGTTCGGCAATTTGCGGAATTTGAGCCTGCTGTTTCTATGGCAGAATCGTCTGCAGGGAAACATTCCGCCGTCTTATCCAACTGTCAAAACCTCGAAGCCGTTGACCTGTCGCAGAACGAGTTGACAGGTCCGATTCCGAGTGGAATATTCGATTTGCAGAATCTTAATAAGCTCTTGCTACTGGCTAACAATCTCTCCGGTCCCATTCCACCGGCGATCGGGAACTGTTCGTCGTTAATTCGGTTCCGCGCCAATGATAATAAGCTGACCGGAAATGTGCCGCCGGAGATTGGGAAGCTGAAGAGTTTGAATTTCTTCGATCTTGGATCGAATAGGCTGTCGGGGATCATTCCGCCGGAGATTTCTGGATGCCGGAATCTCACGTTTCTTGATCTTCATTCGAATTCTATATCAGGGAGTTTGCCGGAGAATTTGGATCATCTTGTTGCTTTACAGTTTCTAGATGTCTCGGATAATATGATCGGAGGTACGTTGAGTTCGAGCTTGGGCTCGTTGATCTCACTGACGAAGCTGGTTCTCGGGGTGAACCGGTTTTTGGGGGTCGATTCCGAGCGAGTTGGGATCGTGTTCGAAGCTGCAGTTGCTGGATTTGAGCAGCAATGAGCTTGAGGGGACGATTCCGGCGAGTTTGGGGAAGATTCCAGCGCTTGAGATCGCGCTGAATCTGAGTTGGAACCGGCTCTCCGGTGGGATACCGAAGGAGTTCACGTCATTGGACCGGCTCGGGGTGTTGGATGTCTCTCACAACCAGCTCTCCGGCGACCTTCACTACCTTGCTGATCTTCAGAATCTCGTTGCACTCAATGTCTCCCACAACAAACTTCTCCGGCCGCGTCCCGGACACACCGTTCTTCTCCAAGCTCCCGCTCAGCGTCCTCGCTGGAAACCCGGAGCTCTGCGTCACTGGCAGTGCATGCGCAGACGACAAGGGGGTGCCACCAGGCACGGGAAGGGGGCGAGGGTTGGCCATGGTGGTGCTGCTCTGCACAGCGTGCATATTGCTGCTGACCGCTCTCTACTTGATCCTTGGTGGCAATATCCGGTCCTGTGGGTCCCGCAATGGCGACGTGGACAACGAGGATGATGTGTGGAGTTGGCAGCCCCATGGGAGGTCACTGTCTACCAGAAGCTTGACTTGTCAATCACTGACGTGGCCAAGTGCTTGACACCTGTCAACGTGCTCGGCCACGGCCGGACCGGGGTGGTCTACCGGGCTTTGACTTCGGGTGGGCTCACCATCGCGGTCAAGAGATTCCAGTCTTCAGAGAAGTGCTCGGCCTCTGCATTCTCGTCAGAGATCGCGACACTAGCCCGCATCCGGCATCGGAACATCGTTAGGCTGCTTGGGTGGGCCGCGAACCGGAAGACCAAGCTATTGTTGTACGATTATCTTCCTAACGGCACATTAGGGGCGTTACTGCACGACAGACAAGGGGAGCGGGGTCGAGTGGGACACTCGGTTCAAGATAGCGTTGGGGGTCGCTGAGGGCTCGCTTACCTGCACCATGACTGCGCACCGCCAATCCTCCACCGCGACGTCAAGACGCATAACATTCTACTCGGGGATCGGTACGAGCCGTGCTTGGCTGATTTTGGACTAGCAAGGTTTATGGATGGTGAAAATGCTGGCTCATTTTCAGCACACCCCCAACTTGCTGGATCATATGGTTACTTTGCTCCAGGTAATAATATTCATATGTTCTCTTTTACATGTTTTTCTTGTCCATACCCCAAATCCCTTACATATTTTGATGTTTTTCTGTTAGAATAACACATAAATTGATTGCTCCACTATACTTTGGTAGAAACAAAGTATTGTATATAGTTGAGTGATGTTACTAGTTTTTGGGATTTGTAGTTATGTGAAATCATGTGATTTTTTGTCCACATATTTGTCTCCACATACCTGTCTTTACCCTTTCACCACTTTCTTGAAAACTTTTGGATCTCTCTTAACTTTTTGTTTCCTTTTTTTGCCTTTGCAGAGTATGCTTCCATGGTGAAAATAACGGAGAAGATCGATGTTACAGCTACGGCGTCGTCCTACTAGAGATCATAACTGGCAAGAAGCCAGTCGACCCTTCGTTCCCGGACGGCCAGCACGTTGTCCAATGGGTACGCAACCACCTGAAGAGCAAACAGGACCCGGTCGACATAATAGACCAAAGTCTTCGAGGCTCCCGGACACACAAATCCAAGAGATGCTCCAAGCCCTCGGAATCGCCCTTCTCTGCACGAGCAACCGGCCTGATGACGCCCCTGCCATGAAAGACGTGGTTGCCTTTTGAAAGAGATCAAGCACGAGCCCGTGGCAGGAGCTGACCAAGCCCACAAGCCCACAGCTAGGTCGCCTAAAGGGTCCGAGATCCCCACCTCATACTCGTCCTCATCAGTGACCTCGTCTCAGCTGCTGCTGCTCCAAGGATCATCTAATTGCTCCCTGGCTTACTCCTCTTCCACAAACTACAACAAATGAGCATCAATGATTTGTTGGAACCACTTCTTTAATTTTTTGGATTTTTGTTAGGAATAGGACAGCAGTTAGATGGCAATGTAAAGAGGTAGGGGCATTATTTGATTATAACATCAAGATCATTGTTACATTATCTAAAAAGGAAATGAGCAAGTTTCTTATAACTAAACTAAATCCTTAATTTCATGCGACATTAAATGTTACTACTATCTAGTAAGAATCATTGTTCAATAATGCTTGCATATATATATTAAAATGAAAGATGCAACCTTGTTAGGTTGCTTTATGGACAAGTCATTTTCAATCAAAGAAGCACAAGGATGTTTGATTGGGCAGGCATATGCCTTGTTTTGTTCGTAAATGATTTTGTATTTATTCAAAAAAATTATAGAGCTGTGGTTAGGGGCATGATTAAAATCATGATAAGATAACACACCAATCTAACACAATTTTTTATCTTACGAAACAACAAAACTTATATTCAATATTAAATAATGTCACATTAATAATAATATCGCGAACGCTCAAGATAAATATTTTCCGTATCTCTGGCTCCCGAAAGCCCCACCTCAACTCCAACACTTTTTGTCCATAAATGTGAAAGGATGAGCTAAAGGACCCCCACCATGTGAGATGGATGCAAACAACATACCATACCAAAGTTGATGATGAAAAAATTGACAGTTTGGCCTATGCTCATATCCTTTATTGACAACCAAAACCTGTCTTATCATCTGCCATTTTACATATGTAATTTCATTCTCTAAGCCTTGAATTTACACCTCTAAAAGCATAAGCGAGAGCAACCTATAAAGGCAAATGGGTCACCACGAGGCATTAAAATTCAAAAAGCAAGTTGTTCATCTAATTGAGAAATGAGATTTTTCTGGCCTGAAATTCCACAGAGATATCAAGATAATATTTTGGACCCTCTTTTGCTACTTGAACTACTGAACCTAACCACTTTGTAAATCACAATTTATAACTTCATCGCTTCCCTTTAACAAAACTAGTCAAATACTTCGACCGCCCTCTGATTTCAGTTGAGCGAACCCATACGCTTGAGATAGTGTTGACTTAGTGGAAAATAACATATGGTGTGAGGAAGATGCAAACAGGGCTAGGATGATCAATATAGCTCTATTAATTTCTTTTGAGAAAAGAGGGCTCCATCATTATTGCATGAAAGGGGTGCCAGGATAATCTAGTTGGAAGTGTCGGCTCAAGTTTACGACAACATGTTCGTGCCAAGGGTATTTTAGTCATTACACTTCATCCCCGACTTAACTAATGGAATGCACTGAACTATCCCTCAATTTGAGCTAAGATAAATTCCATGTACAAATCCACATCAAGAAAGCTATATACCACGTGATTCATATCCAAACATAGGCAGTTGGTCATATAAAACGCTCCAGTCCCTACTTATTTGCCGACTTGAACATCCATTTCGACCTTTCGTTTGTCACAGTAGGGAGCTTACTAGGAACTCAACTCGTGCACTTAACAACATTTACATGCCGAATTATATCACAAAGAGAATCACATGCAGAAAAAAAGCTCATAATGCACCAGCAGTTAATCCTTTGACAAAAAAATGCATGGACCCCCACGTACATATTTGTTATGTGGAGTAATAAATTCTAACAAAGGAAGAGGAATTGATTTTTTGAGATAGGAAGAAAAGATTAATCTGACAGACACCCAACTTAGATGGCAAGGACAAGATCCTCTTATAGGGTCCCCTACATGAGTTGATGGATGGCCACGTGATGTCTGAATGGATTTTTTGAAACATTCTAGGGATATTTTTGGAAATAATAGTCTTGTCGAGTTTCATCTGGATCAAGAACTCTAGTGTCGAAAGTCATATTATGTCGGGAACCAACAAAATATTAGCTAATCTGGACAAGCATAGCAACAAGAGCTACATAAATAATAGGGTCGTTTACAAGTAAGGGGTAGCATTTTTAGCAGCATTTAGCATCAATGATATATAGATTTATGGTTAGTTTATGAATTTCCACTCGAACAGAAGGCCTTTGTGTCAACCTAATTTCCTATTATTATATTAGTGATCTTACCTAAATTTGATTTTATTGACATGTAATATTCTCCTAATGCTGGTCAACTTTTAAAGGAGTTACAAAGCATTTAATCCTAATACTCACTAAACCTTTCGAGTAAGTCATATTCAACGAGATTACTCCTCAGTTATGGCATCAACTGTTAAACACTCACAATTTAATAAAAGGAAAAGTATGTAACTTGCTTGAGGAGATAATGAAAAGGAATTAATATTATTACATGAGATTTGGTAGTATATGTGATACTATGTCATACACAAAAACAACTAAGGCTAGGAAACAAAGCATGGGAGTAAAGAAAGGTAGTACCTTCAAACTGGAATTCAGAGCCAAAACCACAAGACTGCTGAAGTATTTGTGCAAAGAAGCACCACTAGAACTTCTATGACTATATTTCATTGACTCCTCAAAATGCAATACTACCTTGATCTCATTCTCACTAACTTCATCCACAGTGTCTTCTTTCATAGCCTCCGGTTTTTGCCTCCTCCTATTATCTCTCTCGATATCCTGCCAGTATGTGAGCATAAAGAATGAAAACGATAATATGAAAACAGACTACAATATCCTATCTTTGTGCATAATGAAGAACATGATCTCTTATATTTTTTTAAGAACAATAAATAAGTAATATTCCTAAGTTCCTGTTGAATAAGATCCTATAATGCCTAATTTTAAGCCGAAAAAAAGCTTCAACTGCTCTAAACATTGTCAATCACCACTTCAATGCATAACTATTAGAACTAATTCTCACATTCCTCATCCCTCTATATCCACCTTCTATGTTCCTCACGATCTGAGACATCGTCTCAGTTTGCACCACCAACGTCATCATACCCTACTTCTTTCAGTCCCTCCCCGTTTTCATGCTTTATCGACCATTCTCGCTCAGAAAATATCACAGTATCCGATGCAACATTGCAGTATTCACTGGTTTCAATCTCAATAACCTTAGATTCAACACTTCTCATGCCATCCCTATTAGAAGGGCCAATCTTCTCCTTCAAAGGGATGGTACTCCAACTTATATACTGAAGCATGATCATTTACTAAGTGGTTTGCATTGCATGTGAATTTACGTGGTTCAATTTCTGAGTAAATCTACGTCCACGGGAAAAGGAGGGCAAGATTGTATTGCTTGATCTTGGATTACAGCTTACACCCACCTTGCTATATGATTTTATCAAATCTGAGAGCTTACCCTTTTCTATCTGATCTAGTTCTATTTATACATTGAACTAAGATCGTGGTTTGCAGCCCCACTAACAAGATCGTGGTGAGCAATAACTGCTCAATAACTGCTTCGTACCACTAATAGATCGTGGGTATAGCGGGAGGTCGGGAAGCCTTTCCTATATCCACTAACCTCCTAGTTCGGTCGAATGACTAGACCGAACTTCTAGGACTTTACCGATCAGCTCTTGCCGATCTGAGAGGAGAGCTTGACTGGTCGGCTTTTACCGAGCTGTAGGCTGAGTCCGAACTCTTTGGTCGTGCCGAACTCTTTGGTGCCGAACAGGTACTCTTTCTTGGGCTCTGGGCTGATGGGCCGTCACTGTTATTGGGCTTGCCATTAGGGTTTAGTTCGTACCCCATCACTGCCCCCCCCGAAAAGCGAAGTGAATCACTTCGGCGAGGTGAGTCACTTCGGCATTCTGGATAATGGTAAGGGGGAGGCTGACGTCAGGGGACGTGCCTTGCGCGTGCCTGCATTAAATGCGACAGTAAAATCCGGCCGTTGAATCCTGAAAAGGTGGGATTCGAAACGGCGCAACGATCTCGAAATCTTTCCCGAATCTGATAAGTATGCTCCTTTTTCCTCATTTGAACACTTTTGCTGTTGCGTCTTCTATACTCTCTCTTTTTCGAGAAATTTTCTTCCGCTTTCAAGAGCTTCTTCAGACTTTCTTCATCTTCAAAAAGTAAGAAAAATGTCTTCTTCTTCTTCGGAGTCGGGTAGCGGTAGGAAAGGGGATAAGGGGTCTTCTGGCCGGAAAGAGTCCGGGGAGAAGACCGTAGAGTATTTCCCTAGTATTTTGAGTAAGGATACTGTGATATCCCTACCCGAAAAATACTTTTTTCCTGGGGGGAAGGCGGTGGTACCTGACGGTGATCATAGGGCTGACTCCCCGCCGGAGGGGTACGCCACCGTGTACGAGGCCTGCTTAGAATGCGGGCTTCGTTTCCCCCTCCCTTCTGCCTTTATAGATTTACTAGATTTTTTCAGCTTCCTTTAGGCCAAGTGACTCCGAACTCTTGGAGGCACTTGTCGGCCTTCGCTGCCGAACTCCGTAGGTTAGGAAGGGATTTGTCTTTGAAGGCGATCCTTAAATTCTTTCAATTTAAGAGGAAGGGGTCTTGGTTTTACTTGATCCCTTTACAGCCCTTTAGAGCCTTTTGTAAAACGAAGTGGCCGAAGTGGCAAAATCGCTTCTTCTACTATGATAGGACCGCGGCTCCTAGTTTTCCCTGGAGAGGGCCGGAGTCCGTTATCCGTCACCCTCGGCCTGAACCGTTGGACGAGCTCGATGGCGAGCTCAACAAGATTCCCATAGTTAGGAAACAATACCCGGAGTCTGAGCTCGTCAAGGGCGACGTCGTGTTCGACATCTCGTCTTCGGACGAAGAGGCCGAGGGTGAGGATTTCTCTTTATCTTTATGCTCTACTGCTTTAACGAAGAAAACCTGACTTTGCTTTCTTGCTTTTTTGCAGTGTACATGCTGAGTAAGGCTACCCGAAAATCTTCGGAGTCCAAGGAGCCGGAGAGGCCGAAAACCACCAGCTCGGCGCCTGATGCCGAGAGGACTCCGAAAAGGCAAAAAACCTCTTCGGATCCGAAGAAGCCGGAGTCAACTTCGGCAAAGGGGAGGGGGAAGGCCCAGAAGCCCCCGAGAGCGCCAGAGAAAGACGTGGTCTTGGCGCCTCCTTCGGAACATATCTGTGAGCCGTTTTTATGGCCCACGGACTTCGCCGAGGTGAATTCTCTTCTTGATTTTCTGGCCTTGCTTTTTTCCTGTATTTTTGTGGCCCCTTTGTTGACTTTTTTCTTTATTCATTTTCAGAGGAACGATATGCTCTCCAAGCTCGTCGCCGTCGAACTCTCCAAAGCGTCCAATGACTATGCCGAGATGCAGAGGAAGTTGGCGGCTGCTTGTCATCGGGCCGAACAGGCTGAGGCTAACTTTGAGAAGGCCAGAGCTGCTAGGATTTCGGCCCAGGATGAAGCTCAGTTTGCCAAAAACCAGCTCGTCATCCAGCGAGAGCAGACGAAGCGGAGCGATGCTGCTGCCGTGGTTGCCCAAGGGGAGGCTCTCCGTGTCTACACGGAGAGACTCTTTTTGAGCAGCCAGTTTTCGGCCTTTGTCGGTAGTCTGGTAAGGCTAATTGCCGATAAGGGCGAGCAGGGGGCCGACGTCGTGCTGCCTCTGTACAGCCGAGAGATAGCAGCTCGGCTTCAGAATCTGCCGCTCCTTGAGGAGCTCGCTTCATCCTCGGTCCTGCTTTCTGCAGACCGAGTCCGGAGTTGTCGAGCTGATCGGGACGAGAACCTGGAGGCTATCTTTGCCTCCGTGGGACCTGTTTCACCCGCTTCGACTTACAACGGAGAGGGTGAGGCCGAGCCGCTGGAGCCGGAGGCCGAAGTCGAGCGGGCCGGGCATCCAGAGGAGGAAGCCGATCAGGAGGCGGAGGCGAGGCCGGCAGGATGCGAGGCCGAGGCCGAGGTAGCTCAGGAGAAAGAAGCTGAACCAGAGCGAGGAGCCGGAGACGAAGCTGGTGGAGTATGATTTCGTCTCCCTTCTCTTAGTCTAGTTTCTTCCTTGTAAAATGGCCTTGAAGCCCTCCTAGTGTAAAAATTTTCCTTGCGAATGAAAAATTCTCTACACTTGTCTTCGTATAGCTTTTCGTACTCGCCTTTATTTCTGTTGTATTTTACTATCTGCTCGGTACAGCTGCCGAACTAATATAGCTGCTTTGTACTCAAGGAGATGGAGATACTTCACTGGAAACGGCTGTACTCTTCGGCTTTAGACGAAGCTGAGAAAAGAGCTATAGCCGATCAGACGAAGAATGACGAGCTTCTGGCTCGTTTAGTGAAGCTGGAGGCCGATAATAAGGACTTAGAGTCCGATAAGAAGGGTCTGGAGGCCGAGCTGAATACGACCATTGCTGAGAGGACTGCGTACGAGGATTACATCCGTGTGCACGGGGGCTTGACCATATCAGATGTTCAGAGTCGAGTTGACGAACTGTGGGAGGAATATCATGTACTCCGGAGGAACAATGCGCTGGAGAGCTCGGCTTGCCAACAAGTTGTGAAATCATTACGGCGCTGGGCTTCTCGGTACGACATTGTTCTTTCTCGGCGCCCCTCCATAGAAAGATTCCTTCGGCATATCGTGGCAACAGATGCTCGCACTCCAGATCAAACCTCTGGTTCCCTTGTTCAAAATCCTACTCCCAGTCAACAACGAACTCCGGCACAGCCGGAAACGTCAAGACGAGAACGGGCTCAGGAGCAACCGGAATCGTCAAGACAGGGACGGACTGAAATTCGCCGAGGAGTTGTGACTATGAGCGAGCAAGATCAGCAGATGATTATTGCAGAGACTCTTCATCGCCGAGGTGTTAGGGCTTCTCGGGCTCGGGGAAGAGGCGTTGGGTCGAGGATAGCATCTCGTCGACCTGCTTATTCTTCATCTGCTCGGAACAACCGAACTCGGCTTCCAGAGGGTTTTGCAGATAGGTGGCTTAACTTCAGCAACCCTGGACAGTAGAATAGTCCTTTGTAATAGCGTAGCGCCATTTTGTAGGGTAGCGGAGTTGTATGCCGAACAAGATTTGAAAAATGAAATTTTGTTTTCGCTTCTAACACTGTATTTACAGCTTAGCGAAAAAATTTCATCGTACTTGTCCTCGGTCTTATGAAGTAGACTTCTTTGACCGGACTTGGTCCTTGGTCTTATGAAGTAAACTTCTTTGACCGGACTCGTCTTTGGTCTGATGAAATAAACATCTTTGACCGGACTCGTCTTTGGTCTGATGAAATAAACATCTTTGACCGGACTCGTCTTTGATCTGATGAAATAAACATCTTTGACCGGACTCGTCTTTGGTCTGATGAAATAAACATCTTTGACCGGACTCGTCTTTGGTCTGATGAAATAAACATCTTTGACCGGACTTGGTTTGTGTTCTAATTTGGCGATTTTTGTCGCCGGGATCGAACTTTCCCTTGTCCTAATTCGGCGAGTTTTATCGCGTGGATCGGACTTTCCCAGTTAACCGAAGTGGTCTTATGCAGTAAACCTCTTTGACTAGACATGGTCGTCCTCGGTCTTATGAGGTAAACTTCTTTGACCGAACTCGGTCGTCCTAATTCGGCGAGGTTTATCGCGTGGATCGGACTTTCCCTTATTGCAGTTCGTTTCAGACGAAGTGCTTATTAAGCTGAATTGCGGTCTTGTATCCTCCTTGGAAGCTTGGACGCACAATCGTTGGCTTATTGCAGTTCGTTTCAGACGGACTGCTTGTTAAGCTGAATTGTGGTCTTATATCCTCCTTAGAAGCTTGGACTCACAATAGTCTTTAATAATCGATCTAAAAAGGGGATCAGTCTTCAAAGAACGATATACCTTGGTACCATTTGTAAGAGACGACAAGCACATAGAGACAAAACACATAGAGAAAAAATGAAAAAGACGAAAGAAAAAACTTTAAACTTTTTATAAAACGACAAGTAAAAGGTACAAGTAAAAACAAACAAATAAAAACATGTACCCCTATGACCGAACTAGACACAAGACAGACTGACCGGACTTTGTCTCTTACAAGTGGAACTTCTTGAGGTTGGAGACGTGCCATGTTCGGGGTACTTGTTCTCCTGACATGTGAGTCAATTTATAAGACCCTTTGCCGAGGACTTCTGACACCCGATACGGACCCTCCCATGTGGGTTCGAGTTTGCCCAGCTTTTCTGCTCGGCTTACTTCGTTGTTTCTCAAGACGAGATCTCCCACTTGAAATTGAAGCTTTTTCACCCTTTGGTTATAATACCGGGCTACTTGCTCCTTATACTTGGCTGCTTTTATGCACGCCAATTCTCTTCTTTCTTCGGCGAGATCTAGTTCGGCTCTCAGTCCGTCGTCATTCATTTCTGAGGAGAAATTTAGAGTTCGGGGACTGGGTACGCCGATCTCCACCGGAATTACGGCTTCAGTGCCGTACACCAGACTATACGGGGTTTCACCGTTGGAGGTTTTGGGTGTAGTTCGGTAGGACCACAGGACTTGAGGGAGATTTTCTACCCATTGTCCTTTGGCTTGTTCTAACCGGGCTTTTAACCCTTTCACCAGAATCCGGTTCGTTACTTCCGTTTGTCCGTTTGCTTGGGGATGGGAGACCGAAGTGAACCGCTGTTGAATGTTCAGCTCTTGGCACCAATTCTTGAACGTCTTGTCGGTGAACTGAGTCCCATTATCCGAGATGAGGATGTGGGGTATGCCAAATCGGCACACTATGTTCTTCCAGACGAAGTCCAATGCCTTTGAGCTCGTTATCGTAGCTAATGGTTCAGCCTCCACCCACTTCGTGAAGTAGTCCACGGCAACGATAAGGAATTTCATTTGCCGAGGAGCTTGAGGAAGTGGTCCCACTATGTCTATGCCCCATTGCATGAAAGGCCAAGGGCTTTGCATAGTGTATAGATCGGTCTGCGGCATCCTTGGGACATTTGCATGAATTTGGCACTTCGTACACTTCTTGACGAGCTGCACTGCTTCTTGTACCATGGTTGGCCAATAATATCCCCATCTCAGAACTTTTTTAGCTAAAGCTCTGGCTCCGATGTGGCTACCGCACGATCCTTCATGAACTTCTCTGAGGATGTAGTCCGTCTCTTCTGGTCCTACGCACCGCAATAACGGCTGGAGGTAAGACTTTCTAAAGAGGACTCCTTCATGAAGTTCGTACCGAAGTGCTCGGCACGTAATCTTCCGAGCTTCTCTCTTATCCTCAGGCAATTGTCCTTGATCCAGATACTGCAAGATCGGCGTCATCCAGTTCGGCGAGCTGGATACTGAATGTACCTCGGCTTCATCAATGCTTCGATGCATTAATTCTTCCGCCTTTGAGCTCGGATCTGAGGCCAACTTACTTAAGGTATCTGCTCGGCTATTTTCCGCTCTGGGAATACGGATTATCCGAAAATAGGAGAAACTTCGGCTGATGCTTTGCGCTTTGTCCAAATACTTCTTCATTCTCTCGTCACGGGCTTCACTTGTACCCAACATGTGATTTACTATGACTTGTGAATCACAATGGACTTTGAGAGATTTGACGAGCAGACTTTGCGCTAACTGGAGTCCGGCCAGGAGGGCTTCGTACTCGGCTTCATTATTAGTAGTGGGGAATAGGAACCGAAGTGAGTAGGCTACCTCATGTCCGTCGGGAGCGACAAGTAAAATACCAGCTCCACTTCCCATCTTGTTCGAAGCTCCATCTACGAACCCGCTCCAGCAGTCCGGCGGCTCTACTTCGGATTCCAAGGGCTGTGCTAGTTCGGCACTGGCAGAATTCTTCTGTTCGGCAATAACAGGAATTGCTTGATCGAACTTCGCTTCTGCAAGAAAATCTGCCAAGGCTTGTCCCTTGATGGCTTTCCGAGGTAGATATTCAATTGTGTGCTCTCCCAACTCTATAGCCCACTTGGCGATTCTGCCTGATGCTTCTGGTTTGGTCAACACTTGCCGAAGTGGCAGATCCGTTAAGACGCATACCTTGTGAGCATAGAAGTATGGCCGCAGTCTCCTTGCTGCATTTACTAATGCCAGAGCAATCTTTTCCAGAGGTTGATACCTGGTTTCTGGTCCTCGTAATGCTCGGCTTGTAAAATAGATGGGAAGCTGCTTTAGGCCTTCTTCTCGTACAAGCACCGCACTGATGGTTTGATCCGATGCCGCTAAGTATAAGAATATTACTTCGGCTTCTGTTGGAGCAGAGAGAATAGGAAGCTCGGCTAGATAACTTTTGAGCTCGTCAAAGGCCTTTTTCTGCTCGGCTCCCCACTCGAACTTTGGTGCCTTTTTCAACACCTTGAAGAACGGCAGTTGCTTTTCGGCTGCTTGGGAAAGGAATCGATTCAGTGCGGCTAGACATCCGGTTAGCCTTTGCACGTCATGTATGGACTTCGGCATTGCCATGTTCTGAACGATTTGAACTTTTGAGGGGTTTGCCTTGAGTCCGTCCTTTGAAACCCAACAACCCAGAAACTTTCCCGAATCTACCAAAAAGGTACACTTTTGGGGATTAAGTTTGAGGTTGGTTTTCTTGAGCACGTTGAGAGTGGACTTGAGGTTGTGCTCGTACTCCGAAGTGCTTTTGCTTTTGACGACTATATCGTCAACATACACTTCGACCTCCTTTCCAATCAGGTGCCGAAAAAGCTTGTCTACCATCCTTTGATAAGTGGCTCCGGCATTCTTTAAACCGAATGGCATCTTTTTATAAGCGAAAATGCCGAAATCAGTAATGAAGGCCGTTTTTGAAGCGTCAATCTCATCCATTAAAACTTGATGGTATCCTTTGTACAGATCAAGAAAACAAAAAATTTCAAAGCCTATCAAAGCTTCTACTTTTTTATCTATGTTCGGAAGGGGATAGCAATCTTTGGGACAGTGCTTATTTAGATCGGTGAAATCTATGCACATCCGCCATCCTCCTTCCTTTTTCTTGATCATGACAGGATTGGCCACCCACGAAGGATACTTCACTTCGAATAACACATCCGCCTTCAATAATTGACGGACTTCGTCATGGATGACTTGACTTCGTTCTGCCGCAAAGAGTCTTTGCTTCTGTTTTATCGGCCGGACTGAAGGATCAATATTTAACCGATGAGTGATTACCTCGGGGGGCACTCCGGTCATGTCCAACGGAGACCATGCAAAGACGTCTTTATACTCCTTGAGGAGCTGGATGGTTTTTTCCCGAAGTAGGGGCGTTCCCGCGAAACCGATCTTAACCGTTCTGGATGGATCGTCTTCGTACAGCTGAACTGTCATCGAGTTCGGCTCCGGTATGACTTCGGTCATCGCCTCTGACTCCGGCTGCTGTGATTGCTATGCTTGGTGGTGCCGATCTGACTGCTCGGCACTTCTAAGCGCAATTTGCAGACATTCCTTTGCTCTCTTTTGGTCACCTCGGATGACCGCTATCCCTCCTTTAGTAGGGATCTTGATGGTGAGGTGATAGGTGGAGCAAACGGCCCGAACTGTGTTGAGCCAGTCTCTTCCCAGGATGACGTTGTACGGGGACCGAGCTTTCACCACGAAAAACTCAATCATCGTACTGGAGCTAGTAGGCGCTTTCCCCACCGTGATCGGAAGGCTGATAATACCTTCAGGGCGGGTGTCCTCCTGGGTGAAGCTCTTCAGGGGAAGCGGAGCCGGACTGAGCCGAGCTGGGTCCACTTCTAGTTTGTCGAAGCACTCTTTAAAAAGAATGCTAACCGACGCTCCTGTATCCACAAACACCCTGTGGATCAGTTTGTTTGCCACTCCGGCTTGGATGACAATGGCGTCTTGGTGAGGAGAGATGGCCGGGACGGGATCAGCAGCCGAGAACGTAATCACTTCGTCCTGCTTCAGCCTTTTATGCGTTGGCTCCTCTCGATTGGAGCCTCTGCGTTCTGACTTTAGGGACGACTTGGTCTTCCCGGCAGGGAGCGCGTCAATAGTCTGGATTACTCCATCATATTGCGGCTCGTCATCGTCTTCGGGATCCGGCTGCCTTTTCGGATCCTGAGGAGCGCAGTTCGCACCACTCTGCTTTTTATTCTTCTTTGGCTGCTTACTTCGGTATTTTTTCAATGTCCCTGCCTTCACAAGAACATCGATACCTGCAGCCAAGTTTCTGCACTCCTCAGTATCGTGACCGTGGTCTTGATGGTAGGAGCAGTAGCTATCCTGTGGTCGGCGCGCGGCTGATTTCGTCATCCGCTTTGGCTTTTCGAATAGGTCAGAGTGCAATTCGAAAATTTCCGCTCTCGGCTTGTTCAGCGGGACGAACTGAGCGGGCGGCTTCTCGGGATTGAGACGAGGTCCCAATCTGTCTTGCACCGGAGCCCTTTGAATTCTTTCAAATGGAGTCCGGCGAGGATGCCCCTGATCGCTATGATCGGGCTTCCTTCTGTCTCCTCGGGACGATGAGCTGTCTAACGACCGTTTGCGACGGTCTGCCTCATCGGCCCGGGAGTACTGGTCCGCAATGTCCCACATTTCCTGAGCTGTCTGCGGACCGCACTCAACGAGCTTCCTGTAGAGAGCTCCGGGCAGGATTCCATTTTGGAATGCCGAAATGACAAGCAGATCGTTGAGATCGTCTACTTGCAGGCATTCCTTGTGGAATCTTGTCATAAAGTCGCTGATTTTTTCGTCGCGACCTTGACGAATGGAAAGCAGCTGAGCCGAAGTGATTCGGGCTTCCGCTTTCTGAAAAAACCTCCTGTGGAAGGCATCCATTAGATCTCGGTAAGATCTGATGCTGCCTTGGGGGAGGCTATCGAACCACCTTCTCGCGTTCCCGATGAGCAGCTCGGGAAACAGCTTGCACATGTGGACCTCGTTGAGACCCTGGTTCGCCATGTTATATTGATAGCGCCCCAAGAAATCGTGAGGGTCCACGAGCCCGTCGTAAGTCATCGACGGAGTTCGGTAGTTCTGTGGTAGGGGAGTTCGGGTGATGTCGTCCGAGAACGGAGTCTTCAGTGCTCCGTACACGGCGAATCCGATATCTCGTCGGTATGGAGGAGATTGAGTTCTCCTGTGATTCCGGTACCGAGGAGGAACAGGAATATGTCGGGGCTGAGGACTCTTCTTCCTGGAAGCCACGGCACTACTGCGGTAGTGACTTTCTTGTGCGGAGGGAGAAGGAGAATCCGCCGTTTTCGTCTCCGACTGTTTTTGGCTTTTCCGCAGGAAGGTTAAGAATTCCTCCTGCTTCGCCTCCAAAAACTGCTTGACAGCCTCATTCAAATCGGGCTGCTGGGAAGACTCAGTGGGACGATTTTTGGAGCGGCTTGTTCCTTCGCCATGAGAACTGGTGGTGGATTTATCCCTAGGCTGTTTTCCAGACCTGTGGGATGGATTGGCTTCCTCCTGGTTCTCACGGGCAGGAATACGGGCACTCTGCGATCTGGTATGCATTTTTTGGGTGGAAAAAATGGATCAAAAATTCGCTTTATCACAAATTTTGTTCTCTGTTTCCCACAGACGGCGCCAGTGATGATTCCGCGAATTTCTGATGATGATAAATGCTCGTAAAAATAAATTACGACACGGTGAATTTACGTGGTTCGATTTACTGAAGTAAATCTACGTCCACGGGAAGAAGGGAGGGCAAGATTGTATTGCTTGATCTGGGATTACAGCTTACAACACAGCCTTGCTATATGATTTTATCTCTAGAGAGCTTAACCCTTTTCTATCTGATCTAAGTTCTATTTATACATTGAACTAAGATCGTGGTTTGCAGCCCCACTAACAAGATCGTGGGTGAGCAATAACTGCTCAATAACTGCTTCGTACCACTAAATAGATCGTGGGTATAGCGGAGGTCGTGGAGGCCTTTCATGAGTCCACTAACTCCTAGTTCGGTCGAATGCTGAGACCGAACTGCTGGACTTTACCGATCAGCTCTTGCCGATCTGAGAGGAGAGCTTGACTGGTCGGCTTTTACCGAGCTGTAGGCTGAGTCCGAACTCTTTGGTCGTGCCGAACTCTTTGGTGCCGAACAGGTACTCTTTCTTGGGCTCTGGGCTGATGGGCCGTCACTGTTATTGGGCTTGCCATTAGGGTTTAGTTCGTACCCCATCATCCTCCCTTCTTCCCGTGGACGTAGATTTACTTCAGTAAATCGAACCACGTAAATTCTTTGTGTCGTAGTTTTCATTCTCTACCAGCATTTACTAACATCAGAAATTCGCGGATCCATCAAACTGAAAAGAAGACTTACAAATCGGCGGTTAGTGCAAAAGAGTATGAATCAGCCATGATTTCCGAAAGTAGAAATCCGAGGATTGTTTTCTCTCTCGAGAGGTGCTGTTAGCTGTAGTGATCCTTGCACAGATAGGGGGACGACCGGTTTTGGGATTTTATTTTTCAGTTGTATTTGTATATATAATTATCACTTTACCCCACATTATTTTCTGTGGATCTCATTTCACACCCCTATACTTTTCACTTGCCTCCCATTATATTCTCTTTTGAGCCTTTCTTCTATATTTCATAGAAAAAGAAAAGAGGGCCCAATTGAAACTGGATTGGGCTTTAATACAAAGCAGACGGCCCAATTAATCGCTCTGCATTAGCACATCTTTTCCCGCTAGTTTTCTTCTGCAATTTTTTTCCCACTCAATTTTCGCGGCTAAACAGTTTTGCGTGTTGTTTGAGTGAGATAGGAGGTGATGAACTCGAGAGATATAGTTCTGTTTTCCGCCGCAGCAGTGTTAGGTGCGGTGTCCTCCGCCGTCGCCTTCACCCACTTCTTCAACTCCAGAGAGCCCAAAAACAGCTGCTCCCCCCAAAACGATGTCGTAAAGAAGAAACCCTCTAGGCAGAACCCCTTTGACCCCGCAAAACGAAACGGGTCAGTCGTTTTTTTGAAACTTTGTGAAGCTTCTTCACTCAATCTATGTAGAAGTTGCAAAAACATGACTGATTATTGTGTGTGATTATGTGAGTTGATTTTATTAAGGTTGCATTTCGAATGATTTGATTTAGAAAGAGTTCCAGGGGGTTTGGGCTTCATATTTGATTTTTGCTTGCTAGATCTTCATTTGTGAGACTTGTTTGGAGTCCTAAACGCTACAAATTTGACCTAATAAATGAATGATTTCGAAATTACCAAAATTCTATGACAGCGCCAAATGCAAATAGCAGTATTTCATTGAAATTCTAAAAATGTTGGATCATTTCTTGTTTCCTGAGAAATAATGTATTGAGGTTAGCTAGTTGTGATGGCTTCAAAGTAAAAATCACGGCCGTTTCTACAAATAGTGCTGACCGTTTAATGTTTTTTTTTTGCTTTGTGCTAAAGTAAGTGACTTAGATGGAAGGGTTTAAAGTCGAATCACACAAATCAAACATTAAAGAGTTAAATAAAGTGATGGCCACTTGACTTTATTTTGCTCGAAACATTCCTTGCTTGGATCAGGAACGCAAGAAAAGGATCCTACTTAGATCTGAAGATAAGTGGTTTGGAACTAAAGTTTCAATTCTTGAGTTGAAATGATTCTAATTTTTGTTTGTGGATGTATATATGGGAGAAGATAAAAGAAGTAAAGCACAGTCTATGATAATTTCGCCCCCTGCCTCAAATTTTATTGTCGAGAAGGAAACATGTAAAATTCTCCTTCTTTTTATGTATTTGCGTTGCAGGTATCTGTCTTGGGATGACTATTTTATGGCAATTGCATTTCTATCAGCTGAGAGGTCCAAGGATCCAAATAGACAGGTTTAGTTGCACTTTGTTAGTATATCAGCACAACTATTTTGCATTCAAATGCGTTTGTATTCTAAGTTCGAACAATGTAAAAGTTTCTCACAATATGTGGTTTTCCTAGTATGTCTTACTTGTTTTTTTTCTTTCCATTAGGTCGGTGCTTGTTTGGTGAGCGAGAAGGGAATCATACTAGGTAAGAGTGCTTGATATGTTTTGCTTTTTCCAAGATTATAGCTGCCTGAACATTGAAAGATCTCTTTTTTTTTGTGCAAATCTTTTACTGTATGTGTAATAGCACAAACCACCTTTCCACCTGTTATTTTTTGTCTTTCTGATTCTACTTATACCTTTAGATTATGGTTACATCTTCTTTGTCCAATTTATTGTAAAACCGCTTAATTAAGCACTATCACCTATTCACCTATTTGTGGTGTTAATGAAGTATATCTTTAGCTAGTTTATGATTATTTGCTCTCTCAAGGTATTGGCTACAATGGGTTCCCACGTGGTTGCTCAGATGACAAGCTACCATGGTCTAAGGTTAGCAGTTCTCTATATCTAATGAAGAATCAAGTTTCTTGATTTTTCTAACTCCTACCCGTGTATTTCAGAAATCCAAGAGTGGGGATCCCCTGGAGACGAAGTACCCGTAAGTACTATAAAATCATGACTAAGAGTAGATTGCTCAGCTACTATTAATTTCTGCTACTCCGTTTGTTTTCATTTTGCTCTCAGAATTATACCTATCACATTCTAGCAAAATAGTGAAGTTTTAGCTGAGTCTTTAGTCTTGCTTCCTTGCAGTTATGTATGCCATGCTGAAGTCAATGCTATCTTAAACAGAAATCATGCATCTGCTGCGGGGCAAGTCTGTAACTTTATTTTCTCTGTCACTTTTGCTCATTTATTTCTAAATTCCTGTTTACAATTTCTGACTCTTCTGTACATGATTTACCATACAGAGGCTTTACGTGACCATGTTTCCTTGCAACGAATGTGCAAAGATTATTATTCAGGTGTTTAAAAGCATCTCTATCTCAGATTCTCAATTAATATCTCAAGTTGCACATATTAGACTTGCAAAGATTAATGCCAATCTGCTTTGCAAAGATTACGTGACCATGTTTCCTTCCCAATTCCGGGCTTCCATTTCCCCTTTTTGCCATGGATTAATGCCAATCTGCTTTGTGTATATTTCTCTGCTTTTCTTTTGCTGGTGATTAATAGTTTTAGTTTTCAGTCAGGTGTTTCAGAAGTTATCTACTATGTGGAAAAGCATCTGGATAACCCGGATGTTGCTTATGTTGCTTCTCACAAGCTTCTATCTATGGCAGGCATAAAAGTAAGCAAAAAATCACATTTAACTTGAAGAATGCCATTAACAACCTTCTAGAGACAAGATTCTCTCTCACATGTTTTTTCTGAGTTAAATCATCAATCTATTGCTTTAAACCTGCTACTGCGATAACCTTTTATTAACCTACGAAAGAACTGGACTTGCTTATAACTGACATAAAGATTTATTTTTTACAAAGGTGAGGAGACATCAGCCTCAGATGAATCAGATCTTGATCAACTTCTATGAATTATAGGAACTTCTTGTAGTTTATCAATACGACCTCCTTGCTCATCCCTCACATCTGTTGTAAATGAGTACCTTGGGAAAACTCATAGAGAAGAGTGGAAGGCTTAACGCCGAGGGCAAGATGAGCTCCAATTAAGATTTCATGATGTTTGCTTGCCTTGAAATCAAAGTTTGGTGGCTTTATGGTGGTGTATTGGAGTTTTACAGCAGTGATATCGATCGTTGATGTATACGAATAGATGTGCTTTGTTGTGTCATGTGTTTGTGAAGATCATGCAACTTCAGCTTCGTCAAGTTTTTTGCAGTTTGTGAAGAGTGTTTTTTACCTTCAGTTATAGTAGTAGTTACTTACATAAGCCATTGCTGCTCTATGTAACTGTTGTACCACATTAAGAATGTATGGTGTTAGTATAGTTGTGCAATATTTAAAATTTATTGGATTTGGATGTAGTAATATTTACCATGGGCTTTAATAAATTTGATGAATGACCAACACCAAATCTTTCTACTAGTTTATCAAGGATTAAAGGCAAAGAAAAGGATTATTTGTTTTCAAATGCATAAACATTCACTTTTTTCTAGTTTTTTCTCAAAAAAATTTTAACTCTAATTATGTAAAATTTCAAATTTTCTACTGTATTTTTTTGCAAAAAATTATTTTCCTCCAATTAAAACTCACATGTTCATTAGATATGCCAATAAGACAACGTTACTTTCCAAAGCTTCATCCTCGAGTTGATTGCAAAATACCAACGATAACTTTTATTTAAACTTAAATATATGATGGGGTAAAATTAAAATAATGCAGTATGTTATACGCTCAAATAAATAATAAAAGTAAATAAAGAGATAAAAAATAATATTGAACTATTTTTTAAAGCGAGTCTTAGAAATTGTTAAATCTCAATTACATGAATTTTTTCGTGTGCTTGAAATCCGTAACCGTTTTTTATAGGCGTTTCTTGATAAATTCAGTTTATATAAATTGTCGAACAAAACTAGATACGCAAATTAATATAGTTTTGTTCAAACAAGAAGTTGGTTTAAAAAACATAATTTTGATATAAATTTAATCTCATCAATGCATTTTCAGATTAAGATATAATTGTGGAAAATAAATTAATTTGCTATGCAAGATGAAAAATAAAATAATCCACATTATTAAATCCATATAAAATTCCAATAATTTATTTTGATAGAGGAAATACTAATATATATTAAAATAAAAAATTAAAGTGAACTCAACCGTAGTAGCAACTGAGTACATAGGTTTATATTTTCACTCGCTCTTTCTCTCTCCTCCAAATTTGCTCTCTCCATTCTCCGCTGATCCCCTCTCGCCACCGCCTCTTTTCCGCCTTCCCTCCCTGCGATCAATACAACGTCGCCCTCAGCCTCCCCGTCGCCCTCCGCCGTCTCCATCATCTATCTATACGTGCATACAGACTTCCGCAACTATTTGCATTCCTTCAAATCTGTGAGTCTATCGGACAGATACTTCGCAGATCCAGCTGGCTTCGCTTCCTTTCTCGGTTCGTTCTTGTACTATCCATGAATTGCGACTACTTAACGATCATTTGTAGAAGCCACTTTAAAGATTGAATTTTGATCGAAAATTGGAAAAGTATACGAATTTAGGGTTTCAATATTTGGTACCCAGGGTTTTTTTTAATGTTGTGGCGAGTAGTGCACGGGAAAATATGGTTGTATATGATGTTTCGCAATATCTTTGTGCTTGGATTAACTAGGATTTGCACTGGCTTGAGGATACTAGGATTTGGACGTAATATCACATTTATGTGGTTGGTTCAGTAGCTAAATTATTTGTTTCAGTGCTTTTTGTTGGATTTTGATTCATTAGAAGAATTGGAAGGTTTGGGGGAAGGACACCCTATGATAAACTACGAATTGGTTGGGAAGACATACTTAATCCTATTCTTACTACAAGGAGTGACTAAAATATTTCCCTTTCTCTACCATACGGCTCATTATGTGCAGGAGTCTTAATCCTCTACTAATCTACCCACTACATACTCTGGTAGAGTTTTATTTTTTAACAGATTGCTGAGATTCTGATTTTGGAACCTTGTTTGTTGATTACTCATTTAAGTTGTTGTTATAAAGTTGTTTCTCTTTATTGCCAGTCTTGTAAAAGAAGAATATTAATAACGTAATCGGTGATATGTTTTATCTGCTTGAATAATTCAGGTAGAAGTGTTATTTTTTGGTCTAAAGAATATTTATGAACCCTTACATGGTTAATATCAGATATCATTTCTGTATTTGTTATCATTTCATTCTCCAACTTAGTATGTGGTAGTTTCTAGCAGAATTCATCACACGCCAGTTGGTACTGCTGTTGATTTTGGGTGGGTACTCTTTAAATGAACCGACCATGTTTTGGAGAAGTTCAATGGCACTAGGACTAGGATTCATAGGATGTGCTTCGGTCAAATTGTGTTTCTATTATATCTAATAGAACATGGTTTACCGCACTGATAACTAACGAGACTCTTGAATTTTTATACTTGTCTGACCATGGAAATGGAGAAAACAATGCCAATTCGTTTATTGATTTAAGTGTTACTGGTGGTAAAAATAGTGTCCAATTGGGCAGGCTGCTGTCTTTATCAGGTGGTGAACTGTATGATAACGACCCGTATGAACAATCTTTTATGTTGTTTTAACTAGTCGTTGTTGGTGATTCTGTTATTCTCATTATTTATTGTACAATGAATGAGTCTTCTCCCTCCATTCTTATATTTACCCTTTTTATGTCTCTGTCTTTTCTACAAATCAATTTCATTGTACAAGGGACACACTTTCAACAACGCTCTCTCTGATCCCCCATGTCATACTTTTAACTTATTCTTATAACAATTTTGTCTTGTCTTTTAGGCCACCTCAAGTTGCTTGGATGACACTGACACTTTGGTTGAACAATGAATTCAAATATGTTGGCTGGAGAGCGGAGGTACTCAATGAGCCTTGCTTGCTATATAGGTTCCCTTTGTTGTGCTGCTGAATGTCAAGGATTTTCTTTTAGCATTTTATAGTATCCTTATATTGAGCTGAGTATGGAGACTTGTAATGTATATGGATATATCTTATATAATAAAATGTTACAGAAATAACTTCATTTTGTTTGCGTATAAACAAAAGGAAAGAATGTTGCTGGATCTGATTCCTAATGTATATTTAGTACTCCCTCCATTCCATAGTAATAGAGGCATTTCATTTTGCGCACTCGTTTTGAAAAAATAATTATAAATAGTTAAAGTGGAGAAAAAGTAAAATAAGAGACAGAATATTGTAGATAAGACTCTTCTCTACATTATTCTTTCTCTTACTTTACTCTCTCTCTACTTTAACTATTTATTATCATTTTTTCAAAACGAGTGCAGAAAATGAAATGACTCTATTACTATGGAACGGAGGGAGTAGTAGACTAGTAGCATAACACTGTAGCCAGGGTTATCATCCCTGCAAAATTGACATTTTTAATCATTTCTGCTGTTCTCCACTGCCAGAGACGACTCTTGTGGCTTCTATTGTCCTTCTAGTCTATGAAGTTTTAAAGAACATTTTTTTTACCTCTTTCAAGGAATTGGAGTTTACTCGACCTTGCTTGACCTATGGTTTACCTACTGTCTTATTTTGACTTATTCTTTTGTAGATGGGCTTCTTCAAGAAGGGGTGGCATGACTGTGTTGGGGAAAGTTGCTGTTCCAAAACCAATAAACTTGCCAAGCCAACGGTATTTGTTTACTGATTATTCCCCCCCACCCACCCAACCAACCCACGTGTTCCTTCCTAAGGCTTTCTTAGTTTCTGTAATTATTTACTAATAGTGTCTTTTACTTCATTTTAAGGCTGGAGAATCATGGTTTGGATCGTAATGTTGAAATTGTTCCCAAGTAAGTGCTTCTTATTGTCTGATACAGAAGCAATGTCATAGAATTCTTTGATCTGAGAAGTTTCCTTTAGAGCTTCTTGTTTGTAAGAACTGTATCTTTGCACACTATCTTCCCTGTTAAACTAAATGAGCTTTTTGGCTGAATAGGGGTACTGTTAGCTGGGGAAGCCGTCCTTCTTCATCTGGTTCAAGTCCATGGAACTCTTCATCATTGTCACCAAATGCTGATGGTGGCACTGTTTCACCTAGTCATCCCAGTGGCCGCCCTTCTTCTGGTGGAAGTGGTACACGTCCATCAACCTCAGGCAGTGATAGAACCCATGATCATGTTCCAAATGCTTGGTCTGCAAACTCCAGACCTTCATCTGCTTCTGGGACGCTTTCCACAAACCAGACATCATCATCATCTTTGCGTCCTAGAAGTGCGGAAAACCGACCTAATAGCTCACAGCTTTCTAGATTTGCTGAGCCTGTGTCCAAATCTCATGCAGCATGGGATTCAAGTGTTACTGCAGAAAGATTGGTATGATTAGTATGTTTTCCTTAGTCTTCATGCCCAAATACACTTATGTATGGAAATAGAAATCGCTGTGCCCGTCCATGTGATGCCACACGCCTTTTCAGTTGTACTAACATGTTTATAAGCATGATGTCTGAGCTGTCGTTGACTTTGTTTTTGGTTTGTATGTCATCTACAGGGGGTGAAGTCCATGAAGGAGGATAATTTCTCTCTAACTTCTGGAGACTTTCCAACTCTTGGTTCTGAGAAAGATAATTCCTTAAAAAAAGTTGAACCAAAAGGTGATCACATTAACTAAAATGACATCTCTGTTCAATGTTAATGCTCCACATTTAGTATCGTCTCCAAATTCTAGTTGTTGATATACTTTTCTTATGTGCTTTCGTAGTGCCAACTCGATATATTCACCTCATAATGACCTGACTGATTCTATTGTTTGTAATATAATGCTAATCTAGACATTATCTCCCTGGGTCAGCACGTGCCATATTATGCGCATATTGTCTCTACTGCCTATACTATATTTTTGGCTGAAAAACCTTACTTTTGGTATATTTCATTTTTTTCATTGCTCTGGTTTTATAGCTCTGATGCTTCTATAGAGAAACTTGGTCTTTTCTTTCTGTACTTCTGTTTATCATTTGTCTTGTTCATACATGCACTCGGGAATGGTAGTAACACTTGATGGATGGACTTAAATTATGTTTTTACTGACACTTGACAGTTCACTTTACAGATAGCCGCCCTAGCTCAGCTTCTGGTAGAATAGTTCAGGCCAACAAAGAGGACAATATACCCCATGCTGGTATGCTTTCTAATTTGTCACTCTATTTATGGCTGTCAAGAAATATTCTCAGTAATCTTCTTTGAGTGCAGATCTCAAGCATGCAACTGTCAATACATGGAGGGCAGAAAGTACCCAGCATGCTGAGGATGGTATTCATCCTAGCATGGAGAATTGGCAAGGGGATCCCCATCAATATTATCCGAACACTGCCCCTCTGCGTTTTGAGGGCTGGCGTGGTCCTCCTATGAATGGGCCATCTGGTGGTTGGTATGGGGGACGTCCTCGAGGTCCTGCTTTTGGCGCTCACGTTCCTCCTGGTGGTTTTCCCATGGAACCATATCCTTATTATCTACCTCAGATTCCTCCTCCACCTTTGGCAGGTTCACAGCCTGTTCCACAACCAGGTCCTCGAGGACCCCACCCTAAAAATGGGGATTTATACCGGCCACAAATGCATGAGGCCTATCCTCGACCAGGTATGCAGTTTAGGGCTAATTTCTATCCAGGCCCCCCAGGTCCAATGCCTTTTGAGGGTTATTACGGACCACCTATGGGTTACTGCAACAATGAACGTGAAATGCCATATATGGGAATGCCAACAGGCCCCCCTGTTTATAATGGTTATCCAGCCCCTACTCCCGATATAAGCAACTCTCATGGTCGAACTACTGCACGTGGACCTACTGGAAAAACAATATCAGAACAAATGGAGACTGGTCATTCAGAGGAAACACGTGCACCAAAAAGGGTTCCTCTAAACATGCATAATGAGTATGAGCAGGAGGAAGGAGATCATTGGGAGCAACATGTGCCGCCTAATATCTTGCATCCTGGGAAAATTCGGTTTCCTGCATCTTCTCGAAAGACTGAGTGGGGTGCGGAAGAGGATGCAAAAGAAGCTGTATCTGCCAAGAGGATGGCTCCAAGCCAGAACCCTTCAAACAGTCACGGAAATAGAATTCATTCAGCAGACATGAAAGTGAAGGCTGTTGACGGCATGCCCAATTCTAAAGGACTTGATGATAACAGGACAAATCAATCTGAAGCTCCACCTTCTTTTCCTTCTGTAGTGCCTCAGTTACCTGTTTCTAGTGAGAGAGATGCTGCACCAGCTACAACCAAAAAGGCAGCACTAATACATAAAATTGATGGCTTAAATGCAAAATTTCGTGTAACTGATGGGTGGAATGATTCCACAAATGCTGATGACAGGGAAAAAGAAAGGACTGGGGCTCAAATAGTTGATATGAAAGTTAATAATTGCACCAGGGATGTTGGTACTCCTGCTATGGCTTCTCATAGGACTCCTGTTTTCAGAAACTATGTTGCTGCCCCGGATGCAGTGACAGTTCCTGTTGGTGATAATCCATTGCACCCAATTGCTGTCATCCCTAGGTATAAAGGCATGATACACATGTTCAGGGAATATTGTTATGCTTATTTTTTGATAAGTGTTTGATTTTACAGGAGATCGTATCATGGTGGGCATGCTAGAGTTGATCATCGTGGTAAAGGGAAGTTCAATAGTCAGGAAGCTGATGGATGGCGAAGGAAGCCTCTCAGTAATGATTCCTCAAGTGCAGTTATAGCTTCAAATAATGAATCTACACCAAATATTCTGTCTTATGTCCCTAATAATGTTGGAGAGTCTTCTGAGAATTCTATGGTGGATCCAGTAGGGAAGGTCGAGGGAGATTTGGCTGAAGTATGTGATTCCACTGATATTCAGGCACAGGTTGGCATTATAGATTCATTTATTCTGCTCTATACTCTTTTTTTTCCATCTCTTTGTGACCTTATATTTATGTATAATCAGCGTGCCAAGATGAAAGAGTTAGCCAAGCAACGGTACCTTCAACTACAGAAGGAAGAGGAAGAACGAGTGAGGGAGCAGAAGGCCAAGGCTCTTGCTAAACTAGAAGAATTGGACCGCCGAAAACAAGCAGGTGCAAATCAGAAGGCTGAGAGAACTCCGGTCATTGGTGATGTCAGGGTAGAACAACAAGAAGTACATACGGTTATAGGCACTGTGATTGCTGAACTTAAGACTAATGAATCTGGCTTTAACTTAGTCTTGAGCCCTGCTGTTGCTGCTGTGGGAACAGATAGCAACACAAATCAGGCTGGAGAATCTGTTGAAGTGTCTAGGGACCTGCGCCTGACGATACAACATAAAGGTTTAGTGGAATCTAATGTGTCTCCTTTGCCTAGAATTGAAGATTTTGCGGATGGAAATACTAAAGGAGTAGTGTCGCCACCTGATGATGGAGGAATTTCCAGACACAAGCGAGCAGGCTACAAGCAGAAGCAGAATAACATGCCGCAGAAGCATCCGAATGAAAAACCTGTCTCTAGCTCTACATTAGAGGTGCAAAAAGATCGCATTTTTGCAGCTGTTGCTGATATGCATGAGCGTCCATCAAGCGAGTCAAATGTGGTGAACACATCGAAGTCTGTGGTTGAGCCATTGGCCCAACAAAGAAAGAGAATTAGTAGGAGTAATAAACCCAAGCCCAAACCAGAAGAAACACTCATTGTTTCTGTTTTACCATCAGTGACATCAAATGTTACTCCTGAAAATGAGTCAATTGATAATGTTGGATCTAATGATTCAGTGTCTAATATGGGTGCCTCTGTCTCAACAGCGTGTGAGCCTGACACAGCAGTGCACAGTCGGGAGCTATCCTCTTCTCTACCCAGTGAGGAATCCCAGAGCAAGGTACCTACTCAGTGGAAACCGAGTCGCAGAATTCCAAAAAATCAACAAGGACATAGATTTACAGACAAGCATCATGGTAGTAGTGATACCGTTGTTTGGGCTCCTAAGGCTAAGGCTTCGGATGAAGTGAGTCAAAATTCTCTTCAGGAATCTGCTAATTTGATGAAGAATGAAAATGTGGCACAGAATAGTTTGAAAGGCAAGAGGGCCGAAATGGAAAGATATGTCCCAAAGCCACAGCTAGCTCAGCAAGGAAGTTCTCCACCTTTTTCATCCTCAGTTAGCTCAACAAGATTAAGTGAGGGTGCTGCTGCGGAACAATCTGGGTCAGCTATTTCTGCAAACTCACAACCTGTAATCTCTGCAACTGCAAATGTCTGGTCTAACTTGGAGATGAATGTGGGAGATAGCAACCATAGTAAGAATAAAAAAGATCATGGGACTTGGAAACAACGTGGTGTGACAGATTCATCTCAGATGAAGAGTGTGCCTACTGGTCCAACCGATACATCTCAAGTGAAAGGTGTTCACACTGGGCCATCTCCAATATCTCAGCCCACAAAGGAGATTCAGCTGTCCAAGGAGCTTGTGCATTCTGGGAGGAGCGAATCTAATAGAGCCAATGCTGAATTCAAAATATCTGGTGCTGCAATGAGCAAACATCCTTCAGTGAAAGATCAGGATGCAACAGGCAGAGGAAAGAGACATCCACCCAGGGGTCCTAGAAGCGGTGGAAATAATCCTGATTTTGAGAACACTTTACATGGTGAAGGTGATGGAAGTTTGTCTTCAGCACCGGATGTGAACCTGATGGATAAATCTATTATTTCAAAAGAGAATCGCAGCTTTGGGGAGCGGACATCCTCTCATTGGCAGCCCAAGTCCAGTCCAAATTCTGCTAATAATCAGCAAGGAAATAGAAATGCTGGAAGCGAATCCATTACTTTAGAAGCTAATAGGGGCCCGAGGAAGAGTACTCAACATAAGATGCAATCAGTGCCCCAACAGGATAAGGAGAGTAGCAACTTTAGCCAACCTCAGCTTCAGCCAGACCAATCTGAAAATGTCAAAAGTAATGTATCTGATGATTCAGTTGCACGTCTCCATCAAGACTATGACGGAGAAAAGAAGCCTGCTCCAGTAAAAGGGCGTCCTTGCTCCCCAAATCAAGATCCAGTTGGCACTGGTGAGTCATCTCTTACTAACACAGTTGATCTGCTTGAGCACAATGTTACATCAGGATCCAGGAGAGCTGGAAGGCAAAACAATCGGCCTGTAAGAGGCCATGACACCCGTGCAGAGTTGTCTTCAGGGCATGAAAACCGGCCACATAATGCCCCTGCATTCTGGGACAGGCAGAGGCAGAATGTGCACTTGGAGTACCAGCCAGTTGGTCCTTTCAAGGGTCACAAACCTGAAAAAGTTGAGGAGCTAGCAGATGGAGGAGCTGATAATATGGACCAAAGATACCGGGAAAGAGGCCAGAGTAACTTCAAACGTGGAGGAAACTACTACAGGAGATAAAGTGGTGCATTCCACGTAACCTGTCCAGGAGATTCTGGAGTGAGATTTATAAGATAATTCTCCAATTTGTTGCCTTTGCTTGATTAGGTAAGAGACCACGTATCTTCATCCTGGGTATGCATCTACATTTTGTGTTCTCGCGATAATAGATTGGTAGTTTATCTGTTAACTGGTGGCACATGAACTGAGCAGGATTAGAGGCCAGGTTTAGGGCACACCTTTGAGGGATGTGATATGTTAGATTGAGGAAGGAAATGAGACATGATAACTCATTTGAAAATTGTAATTGGTGCACGATACACTTCATTGTGGCTTATTTTTAGCATTTTGTGTATCTGGTAGTCTAATGTGTGCCCTGTATGCAGGCCAAAGAATGATTTAGAAAGATAGATCGTACCATATGTTCCAAATTTTTGTTGGAACCTTGCTCTCGTTGTGCTTAGTCTCCTTCTCTTTCCTGTGGGTGATGCTTTTTTTTTTGTGCTACTGATTACATGTGCATTTTTTGGTGCATGTAAAATGCATTTGTTTTGATTGCATATTTCTTTGGCTCTCGTTTTGCATTTTATGCATCCTGCAACTGAGGTATCCAATAGTAGTATTGAGTTTTGAGTTGGAGGTGCTTTGTGCTTTGTGCTTTGTGCTTTGTGCTTTCCTAAAATAAATAAATACAGTTATTACTAACATTGTATATCAGATTTGCAACTTGGGCTCAACGAATACGTAATAATATACGAAAATCCCATTTTTTCAACCAAATTCATCCACCAAAATCAGTTTTTATTTATTTATCGTAGGGTTTTTTTTTCTAAGAAGTTATGTTTATCATTTTTCACTAATAATATTTTAACCACTTTCTTTGACTAATTCTCGTATTTTACTAAAATTGTATTGAAAATAAAATTTATTCTGTTCACTATTAAGGTTATATCTCGTGATATAACTAAATAAACTATGTAAATAAGAAATTTTAATTGAATTCATATATATTGAATATAATTTTGATTTTTTTTTATTTCAAAATACCAAATAGGTTTTATAGAAAATTAAATATGACCTCAAATTTTTTTTTTTAAAAAGTCTGAATCAGAGTTAGGTAAACGAGACGCTATTCATCGTGGCTGCTACAATACAGAACTGCAGGATTATGAATACTAGTGTTATCACCCGTGCTATACACGGGACATAAAATTTTTAAACATTAAAGATAAATTCTAAGGTAAGTAGATTAAAAAAAGATCATAAAAAAATATAATGATATTTATAATTAAGAATATGTGTTAATTACACTAAGTATTCATAACACTATAAACAATAACAAAAAGAAAAATGTACTTCTCTAAACCCCTTCTAAATGAAATACTGTATTTCATATTCGACAAATGATGCTACACAATTTTAATTTGATATGAATGGAGCAAAATAAAATAAAATAAAATAAACGATAAATAGAAGATGTGCGACTAAAGATCAAATAGTACATGTTAGTTAGAATAAGATATGCAAGTAAAGGAAAATGTGCGACTACGAATTAAAGAGGAAGAAATTATATAATTTGAAAAAATAAATAGCTCAATAGTTTTAATCAAAAAAATATATTATACCTAGTTATTTAAATAAAAAAAATTAAGTTAATCCATGTTTCTCTCCCTTGATTTTTTTTAATTGCCTCTTCTATCCTTCTTTCCATTCTCTATGGCCGCCCGAGGCGTCGCGGGCGACGCCGGCCAGCCGCTCACGTCCACAAAATTATGTGAGTTAATTCGAGCGCACATCATTTTATCCAAGCTAACCCAAATACTAATTTTAAAAAGTGGTACAAAAGAAAAAGAAAAAAAAAGAAAAAAAATAGAAGTAAATGAGAAGGCTATTAAAATGTCATTCTGTTATCTCCTCTCGATTAATTTAACACCCCAATTTATTAAAAGGAAAAAAAATCATCACAATTTCCATTGCTCCACCATAGTGTGTTGAATTATTATCAGTATAATATCTTTTTTTCTATTTCTTATTTGTTGGAGAACCCAATTTGAAATCTCTCAAAAATTGAAATCTAACATCTATATTGAAATCAAACAGGTATATGCATGATTTATAGACTATTACCACCTTTCAAGTTAAATTAAATGTACTGCAAAAAAAATCAACATTTTAAAGTACAACAAATTAATAGAATTCATGGTTTAGGAAGATATATAGAATTAATAGAATTTTTTAGAATAATATACAATTATAAATTTGTATATTTGCAATGTGTCTTATTAGAGCACCCCCAATGGCAGCATGGGAGATCGGACCCATCCCGTCAGGACAATCCGTCGAGACCGCATTGCGGGTGTCCCGTCCCATAGAGATACTTGGTGCGGAAGGTTCTCATCCCATCCCATCCCATAGGTTAATTTATTTTTTATTTTTTTTAATTAATAAAATTTTTTAGAATAATATACAATTATAAATTTGTATATTTGCAATGTGTCTTATTAGAGCGCACCCAATGGCAGCATGGGAGCTCGGACCCATCCCGTCGGGACAATCCGGCGAGACCCCATTGCGGGTGTCCCGTCCCATAGAGATACTTGGTGTGGAAGGTTCTCATCCCATCCCATTCCCATAGGTTAATTTTTTATTTTTTTTTTTATAATCAAATTCATACCAAAATTATTTATAAATATATCATTAATAATAATATTTTTTAATCATTAGTCTCACATGACATCATATTATCATTTTTCCACATCAAGATATTTATTTTAATATTATAAACTTAATATTACGCTTATGTTGTCATTTAAATGCATTATTTCTTGATATCAATTTAGATATTGTTGGAATATGTACATTTAACTTATATATACTATTAACAATTCAAACTAAAGAAATATATTCTTAATAAAAATACTACACCATTATTAATTTTAATTTTATTTAAACGATTTAATTATTAATACTTAAAAAGAAAAATAAATTGTGAGTATCCATTTAACTGCTCCAAAATTGGCATTAATTAATAGTATATTAAAGTTCAACGGTGAAGTGATATTATAAGTATGTTTGGTGAGCGGTTTACTACCAAAAATAATTTTAGAGCTAATTAGAAATAATAAATAAATTAAAGATATGAAGTTCAAACTTTTTAAATATTTTCTTTTCCATATTATTAGTACCATCAAACCTGATTACATAGTTCATGATTTAAATTATGTTTTTTAGAATTAAGAAGACATGAGCAAACAAATACAAAAATCATATTTTTCACAAATAATAAATTCACTTTTATAAATACTAACTTCAATAATGCATGATAATATTCATAAACATAATATTTTGAGAATCATAAAAAATGAAATAGAACTCAGTCATAAATAACAATATCTTAGCTAGTGGAATAAATCAAAATCAACTCAATTATAACTATGTATACTACTTATAGTAATTTAAATATAAATATATTTATATATATATATATATATATATATATATCTTGAATGTAAATATATATTTATAAAGTAATTTCAACACATTAAATTAAATTAACATATTTAAATAATTTTAATAATATATACTATTATATACAATAACAATCCAGATGTAATTTTAAAACTGTGTTCAATTTAAAATTCTACTATATTATTAAAAGCCCCATATTATTAAATACACAAAAAAAGCTCAAACTAAACCCTAATAGACTAAACCCACGCCTCCACATCTACTCTCCTACCTTGAATAAAGTATAGTCAAATCTACAGTTTTTTGTGTATAAAACAATGAGAGAACAATACTCCGACTCATGCTATTCGCACATTTCATTTTCGGACCGTCCCAAACTATTTGCTCTATTTTTATTTTTAGTACAACTTAAGATATTTAATTTAAATATTAGTGTTAATTAAGTGTTCCTTTATTAAGTATTTCTTTATTTTACTTAAAAAGCTAATTCAATTATATTAATTATTCTCTGAACCCTAATTGAAATCTAACATCTATATTGAAATCTAACAGGTATATGCATGATTTATAGACTATTACCACCATTCAAGTTAAATTAAATGTACTACAAAAAATTCAACATTATAAAGTACAACAAATTAATAGAATTCATGGTTTAGGGAGATATATAGAATTAATAGAATTTTTTAGAATAATATACAATTAGAAATTTGTATATTTGCAATGTGTCTTATTAGAGCGCACCCAATGGCAGCATGGGAGCTCGGACCCATCCCGTCGGGACAATCAGGCGAGACCCCATTGCGGGTGTCCCGTCCCATAGAGATACTTGGTGTGGAAGGTTCTCATCCCATCCCATCCCATAGGTTAATTTATTTTTTTTATTTTTATAATCAAATTCATACCAAAATTATTTATAAATATCTAATTAATAATATTATTTTTTAATCATTAGTCTCGCATGACATCATATTATAATTTTTCCACATCAAGATATTTATTTTTAAATTATAAACTTAATATTACGCTTATATTGTCATTTAAATGCATTATTTCTTGATATGAATTTAGATATTGTTGGAATATGTACATTTAACTTATATATACTATTATCAATTCAAACTAAAGAAATATATTATTAATAAAAATACTACATAGTTCATGATTTAAAACATGTTTTTTAGAATTAAGAAGACATGAGCAAACAAATACAAAAATAATATTTTTCACAAATAATAAATTCACTTTTATCAATACTAATTTCAATAATGCATGATAATATTCATAAACATAATATTTTGAGAATCATAAAAAAAGAAATAGAACTCAGTCATAAATAACAATATCTTAGCTAGTGGAATAAATCAAAATCAACTCAATTATAACTATGTATACTACTTATAGTAATTTAAATATAAATATATTTATATATATATATAGGGATGTATTCATTTCCTTTTTGTATCTTTTATTCTTTGTTCTTTTTAATCTTAGCCCCACGATTTTTTCATCCGACGGTTAGATTGGTGCCACGTGTCATTTAATAATGCAGATTTTCAGGTGAATAATGCACACCGACTAATAATGCACCATTATAGTGTAATAATGCAAATTTTCAGTTGAATAATGCACACCGACTAATAATGCACCATTATAGTGTAATAATGCAGATCATCTGGACCGTTGATGAATGAGATCTGACGGCCCATATTAAGAAGAATAAAGGATCTAAGGGATGAATAGGAGAATAACGCTCATATATATATATATATATATATATATATATTGAATGTAAATATATATTTATAAAGTAATTTCAACACATTAAATTAAATTAATATATTTAAATAATTTTAAAAATATATACTATTATATACAATAACAATCCAAATGTAATTTTAAAAATGTGTTCAATTTAAAATTCTACTATATTATTAAAAGCCCATATTATTAAATACACAAAAAAGCCCATACTAAACCCTAATAGACTAAACCCACGCCTCCACATCTACTCTCCCACCTTGAATATATATTTATAAATAATTTCAACACATTAAATTAAAGCAATTCATTTCACCATTTTTTTTGTCCAATAGATGCTACCTTTTATTATAGATACACGCTGCCACATACACAACCCATATACATATATAGTGTGAACACAAATTCTGCAATTAATAACATGCCCACAAAATGACTAAAAGGGTAAACAATTAGGCTTCACAGTTTCCCGCCAAAAAGGGCATTTTTGACTTTTCAATAAACTGTCACTTTAGATTAGTATAGATTGTATGTACTTCTTTCCTCTCACTTCACAATAGTTGAATTGTTTTTCTATTTCAAAAATTTTTATCATAGTTGAGTTATTTATCATACTTTGTTGCGTTCTATTTTATTCATTTTTTACTTTATTATATTTTTATTTAACCCAATAAATATTTTTTCTCAATCTTCCTACTGAAAAAAAAACGCTTCAAATATAACGAAACGAATGGAGTATTAATAAAACTGTTAGTACAAAATTTATTCCTTCAGTCCGACAATAAATGTCCTAAATTTTATCGGCCTCGTTCTAAGAAATTGTTTAACATTGTAAAAGTAAATGAGCTGAAAGAATTAATGGAATGTAAGTCCTACTGTTATTACCCTCGTTCTAAAAACAATTGTTACTATTTCCTTCGTCCCACAAAAGTATGTGCACTTTTCATTTTCGTCAGTCCCACAAAAATATATGCATTCCATTTTTGAAAAGTTATATCAATTTAATAATATAGGTATTACTATTCACTACATTATTTTAAATATCATTTTCTTCATCTTTCTTTACCAATTTTTATCTTAATTTTCGTGCTATATCTATTGCTCATTTTTTATGGAACGGAGGGAGTAGTATATCACATCTAACAAGCAAATTACATTTCCAATATTCATATATGAATCTCGTATCAATATCATGGATTTTGAAAAATGGATCGAACTTTGTTCCTATAAATTTTTTAGTGAAAAAATGTTACTAACCGCTTTCATGGGAGAAAATCAGGTTTATAGGGTACTTTACGTTTAAAATAAAGTAAATGTACCCATTTTGTTATCTATTCCATATATGGGAAAAACGCCACCCTCATTGGCGTGTTTATAAGTGAAGACGCCACCCACATTGGCGTTTTTCAATTTCGAACCGTATGTCGTCGTATTGTATTGAAATACAGTAGTTGTTAAAACACGCCAAGCAGGTTAGCGTGTTTTGAATAAAAATGCCTTCACTACTAGCGTGTTTCAATATAGAGAGATATTCAATACTAACGTGGTTCAAGTTAAACCCGCCTTCCGCACTGGCGTTTTTCCAAGAGACACGCCAATGGAGTTGGCGTCTCCATCCACAAACACGCCGACGGGGTAGGCGTGTTTGGCTTGAACCAGATATCAGTGGGAACTCTCCCATAAGCGCGAACCATAAGACCACTAAATAAACTACGTGTGAAACAAATTTATTCAAAATAAATTCAATCATCAACAACAAATAAAAAACAATTTAAGTTATATAATTTACCTGGTTGGCGTGCATTACGGAGAACTGATCTCGGAAATTTTCAATACAATGCCCGGGTGCTTTTACATATGACGCCGGACCATTCCATCTAAAAAATTTAAATTATGAGCGAATAACACGAAAATTGATGAAAATTAAGCTTAGAAAATGAATTAGTGAACAACTTACGCGATTGCACATGGTACGTAGTCTATATGCTCGGAATTTAGCATCCTCGGTCTAATATTTGGGATTCTCTCCCAAGCCCACAGCATTAACAAAGTTAAAGCTCCCCCGACATCGGTCCTCCTACCAACGGCAGCTTCACATAAATGGTGGTACAACCAAGCAAGCGTCGCACCACCCCAGCTATAGGTAGAACACTGTTCTACACCCATAAAAAATTGCACGTAGAAGAACGGAATTTTATTTCCGGTGGCGTTCGGGATCATCACACCACCAAGTAATAGCAGACAATAGATACGAGCCAGCCGAATATATATGTAGTCATCGTGCTCATCATTCAGCTCAATCCTCAATTGTTTGATAAGCTTGTCTGCTTCCAAACCATTTCTTTCAACTCCATTGCGTCTGGTATAAATCCTAGAAAATCCAAACACACGTCCTTCCAATATCCCACATCCTTCGAGGGGAAGTAACCCGTCACAGCCTCTCCGTCAACTTTGAGGCCCCATAAGACCTCCACGTCTTCCAATGTCACAGTCACTTGCTTCACCTACTGGAAAGTGAAACGTGTGAGTCTCTGGCCTCCAACGTTCAATCAATGCGGTGATAAGATGGTGGTCAATGTCCTTTGGTTGACCACACCTCAATATACCGCCGAACCCCATCTGGTCCACTACTGCCAAAACACGGGATGTATGGGAACATCCCAAATGATTCCTTCAAATCTTCGGCAGCGTACGTCTTCTGATGGAACTCCTGGCCATATATTATTAGAGACGTGTTGTCTCTGAAAATACAATACAGAAGGATCCGCAGGACCACATAAGAGCCGACGAGAAGTTGAAGATGATGCCACAATTTACCTACACAACATTCACAATTCTAATTAAACAATAAACAAACCTAAACAATTTCAATAATTAGATACAATTTAATCCAATATCATAAAATGGAACACCAATATCAATTAATTCACAATACACAAATCCACCTACACAACATTGCACGAAATCATAACACAATTCACCTACACAAAATTAACAATTCAAACTAAACAATATACATCAACCTAACAATTTCAATAAACCAAATATTGAACCCAAATAAAACCCAAATAAACCAAAACCCACATAAACCAAATCAATTTGTCCAATTTTTAAGCTACAACAACCCTAGGGTTTAGGTTTATAATCAAATATATACTCTAGCTAAACACCAATATCTCAACTATCTCAACAATACACAAATTCACTTAAACCCAAACAATACAACATTAATTTACAAACCAAATAAACCTAAATAACAACGGTATTCAATTACTCTAATATTGTAAAAAATAAGCATACTAACCGGGAAATTTATCAAATACGGGGAAGAATAGCACCGATTGATGGAGGGAAGGCCAAATCACCGATTTCGGGGAGGAGAGGTTGAGAGAATCGCGATTTGGGGAGGAGAATATGAAAAGGGCGACGATAATTTGATGTGTGTGCTGTGTGTTTTGCGTTTGAGGGGGAAATATTGATATACGGTTTCTGAATAAACAAGCCAATTGCGTTGGCGTGTCTAATGAAACACGCCAGTTCCGTTGGAGTGTCTAATGAAAAACGCCATCACGGAAGGCCTGTTTAACATGAACCGCGTCAGTGGAGAATTGATATGAAGAATTGAAACACGCCAGTGGTGAAGGCGTTTTTATTCAAAACACACCAACCTGCTTGGCGTGTTTTAACAACTACTGTATTTCAATACAATACGACGACATACGGTTCGAAATTGAAAAACGCCAATGTGGGTGGCGTCTTCACTTATAAACACGCCAATGAGGGTGGCGTTTTTCCCATATGTGGAATAGATAACAAAATGAGTACATTTACGTTATTTTAAAGGTAAACTACCCTATAAACCCGATTTTCTCGCTTTCATGATTACATGTACATTATTTTATGTGAAATCAAGGCACCTCTTTCTAACCCTAATTAGTCCAAATTTTATCCTATTTCTTTCACCATATCCAGATCCGAATATCCCTCTTTCTTCAGATTCTATCTCGAGGATTAAAAGGGTTTCATGATAAACTGATGTATCGATCTCCAACCTTCGGATTGCTTGTTGTTTATTGTTAGCTCTCTCTTGCATAAATGCCATATATGTTTGTAAGTTCGTATGCGCTCTATACTTCTTTATTTATGGATTCTATCCGGAATTTCAAGTCTTGGGCATATCTTTTCTTTTCGTTTGTATATCGAAAATTCCATTACCTTTATTATTTGGTTTTGTTTCATTCAACTCTTAGCCTTGAGATTAGATTCATAGAGTTTGAGCTGTCGCATGTTTGGTTTTATATCAGCTTACAAAAGCCTTGAAACCGCCAAGGAATAATTGAGCTTGGATGTAGAGTGTAGACTGTAGACTATGGCATTGGCAACTCATCCAATGAAGGTAATTGTGATTTGTCTACATTTATAAGAAGCTCATATGCTTCACACGGAGTCGGAGAGTATGTAGTCTGGGAAACTTATGAGTTATGGGGCTATACGGTTTCCATTGAGCCAGGTTATATATATTGATGAGACTCAGTGTACATGTTACTATTTCCAACCCCATGAAATTGAATTTTCTAATGGTATTCCCAAAACTAATAGTAGAAGATTTTAATTCCAATTGAACTGTCATTATTTCACAGAATGTCAAATTGATCCCTAGGATCTCATACTTTCTGAAAATTTATAGCATGCATCATTCTGTTTACTAAAGCTGTCATCATATATCTGTATTTCTTGAGTCACCAGTTCTCGAGTATATTTTAAATATTATTTTAGTGCCAAGGCAATCTTCCCAGTGAATTTGTTCGGGGATCTTGTGGCACTTTTGCCTCCGTGCCTTCATCGTGGAACAGAGGGAGCAAGTTAAAGCATTGTGTACCAGCACTCGGTGCTGTTGAGAGAAAAGATAGGTTTATATTGTTGAAATGCAGGTCATGTTCAAGGTACTTTCTGGAATATATGATAGTCTCTATTGTGTGTCCATATTAAACCACCATGGTGAGGTTTACCTTAGAGTGTTTTAGTACGAGTCTGTCTAACGTACTATCTTATAACTTCTCTTCTTTTGTTTGAAAGTTGTTGGTCTGGTGGTAGCTTTCTTTGTACATGCCTGTCTATTGTCTGACTTTGTTAAGTTTTATAGATCCTTGTGTAAGTTTAACCAGATATTTCTTCATGGAATTGTAGCAAATCAAATTTCTCAAAATGCTACTTGTAAACTACCACACTATATTGTGTACTCATGATCTGTATTAGATCCCTTCATATCTCTTTGCAACTTAAACTAATCAATTGCTTGTTTCCAGTATAGGAGCTTCTCTTGCCCGTGGACCAAAGTCAAAACCATTTAAAGTATCAGCATTCAAAGACTACCAGTTTGATGATTCTAACAATGGCAGTGCTAATAGCTCTAAGTATCTTAAGGATGCTGTTGAAGTTTCCTATTTGAAACATAAGAGTGAAGAATCCTCTGTGGAATCTTCAAAGGCACAAAGTGATGTTCCTGCTGTTCAAGCAACAACCAGATCACTGGCTATTCAGAATTTATTCAAGAGTTGGTTGGTGTTACTGCGTGCACCATCTCAAACCTTAGAAGCAGATAAAGTTCTTGAAGAATCTTCAGTGGCAAAAACATCAGAAAGGCCAAATACTTCAGTAAAGCAAAAAGGTGAAATTCTGAAGGCAGTTTGGTGTCGTATTCTTAGCCTGGATACGGCAATCAGGATACCTTTTTTCCTTTTGTAAGTATGGTGGTTACACTCTCTCCCTCTCTCACACACACACATACAGCACACAGTGTTCAAATTTTCTAATTCTAATCAGGATACCCCTTTTTGTCTTGGTAAATATGGTTTTTGTTTTTTTGTTGTGTATGCAGCACTCCACTATACGTTGCTGTTAACCTTGTATATGGTATGGAAGTATCAAAAGAATTGACTCCCTTGTGGATTCTTGGACCAATCGTTGTTACTGTTTATGTAAAAACGTTCCAAGCATTATGCGGGCTCTATGCATTCAGCTTCAAACAGACGGCCAATGTAATCAAGAAACTGCCTGTGTATTACTCGTTGGTGCATGATCACATTGTTCATGGAAAGCTAAAAGAAGCTATGAGAATGCATATATTCCTACCTCTAGCAGACATAAAAAATATGAACTACAGGGAAGTAACTAGCAGGAAAATGAAGGATTTGCAAGGGTGGCTGGTTGACAGACAGCTGGATCTCGTTGAATTAGTGTGGCCATGGTATTGCAGAACAATTAGGTTTCTAAAGAGGACACATCTGGTAAAGTAGTGTTGAGTATTCCCTCCAGATTCTTTTCCCTGTTCCTGGCCTCATTTGTTCTTTTCTTTGAGTGAGATATTCAGACAGACATATTTGCTGAAACTCCTTTCTGTACTCGGGGTTCTTCTCTCGAGCATTTTGAGAGAAACTGAAGCGTTTGAGGTATGTAGGATTGCTATATGCCTATATCTGTACACATTCATACCCATGCGCTTGTCGTTTGTGATGTGTGGAGACTAGAATGTCACAATATATGGATAACTAAATATGTTTGCATAATGCATCTAGTTTTGGGAAACTTTTTAGATAATTTGTAAGAGAAATAGTGTTGGCTTGTGTTGTACTAATGAGGTAACATTAAGGAATTGAATATTCATACGAGATCTTGTGTTACAGATATCGTTCTTGACTTTTTGTAGGAGATGTTTTATTAATTTGCTGCCTATATTGCTACACAATATTGTTGCTTTAATACTCTTCCACTTCCAGCCGTCAAGTAGCTAAAGAAAATGGCCAAATCTCTCTCTACCCCCATCTATTCGATATAGTTAATGTGGGCGAAAATGTAGTTGTAATTTAGCCTTTTTTTTAATACTGCCTTCGTCCATGATTAAATATCCGGTATTTGACCGGCATGGATTTTAAGAAATTGTTTGACTTTACGTAGTAAAGTGGGTAGAAAAGTGAGTGGAATGTGGAACCTACTTTTATATATTGATTTTATAATAAAATGGGAGTAGATTGAGTTAGTGTAATGTAAGGTTCACTTATCAAATATAGTAAAAGTGAAATAGGACATTTATTGGCGGGCGGACAGAAAAAGAAAAATGGGACATTTATTGGTGGACAGATAAAAAAAAGAAAAATGAGACATTTAATGGCGGACGGAGGAAGAAAGAAAGGAGTACTGCGTGAAAGGAAATTTGTATTGTTTAAGAACACTTATTCGAATCAATTATTCAAAAACATTTCTTTAAAACTCGATAATATTTAAAGAACATTAACAGTATGTAGTGTACTATATGTAAGACAGGAAAGAAGCCAAAAAATACGCTTTCATAAAAGAACATGATTCAGTAATAATTTCCCCTTTTTTAATTTATTTTCTATTGAAACAGAGTACTGTAAGTATCATTTGCACTACCAAAATACATGTAGAGTGGGGGACTGGGGCTAGCCTTACTTGTCATCCATAAATTTAATCTTTCAAATAATTAAACAGTTATGCATATACTACTATACTAAGTTTTTAAAAAGTCATAATTTTTTTATGATTGATAATGAAAGAGTTGTTTAATTACGAGAGATATGTCATGCTCACCTCTCCCACATTTATATAGATGGTTTAAAGCAATGTTTTAAAAACCGGACCGGCAAGCGAACCGACGACGTTACTGGTTCGGTTCAACCGGTCTAACCACCGGTCCAACCACCGGTCTAACCGTTTTACTGTTGCAAATATATATAAAAATATATTAAATTTAGTAAATGATTTACAATTAATAATATATCACAAAACATTGAACCTTATAGATAATTAGTGATGTATAAACATAAATAATATTAAAATTTAGTAAATATATTCAGATATATATATTTAATATTAGTTAGTCTAGATAAAAAAATTTAATATTTCATGTATTAAAATAGATAATGTTTATATTAATTTAAGAAAATTTATTTCGTAAAATAATATATATTTAAATACGAATTAAGTACTTATTAATTAGTTTAGATAAGATTATTCATTAATGTCAATAGCTAGGGTATATAAATTAAGTATGTAATATAAAAAATTTATTTATAGTAAATAATGAATCTTATATGGTACTAATAATAATATAGGTGGTAAGTAGAGCATCATTAAAATATAAAGGATGATAATTATATATATTATAATTAACAATTATATTAAAGAATAATAAAATTAAAATGAATTATTAGTTTTTGTAGATAAAATTAATGGTTAATGTATAAAAATATTTAATGTTCAAATTGTTCAATGAGCCCATGTGGTGGAGTGGTAGAGGTCTTCTTAACTAGAAGAGATGTCATAAGTTCAACCTTTACCAACAACAAATTTTAAAAAATTTTGAAAAAAAAAATAGAAAACCGGTTTCCGGTTCACGGTCCGACCAGCCGATTCCACCGGTTCACATCGGTTCAATGCAGTGGTGGTTTAAAGGGGTGAACCGGATCGGACTACCTACCGGTTCGCGGTCCGACCGGTCGAACCAGCCGGTCCGGTTTTTAAAACATTGGTTTAAAGGAAGATTTTTCTTGTTACATTCACCAAAAATCAATTTGTATTATAGTAGATTTTTGTAAATTTATAAAAATTTTCAATTTGTATTATAGTAGATTTTTGTAAATTTATAAAAATTTTCAAACAAATTATAATAATAAATAAGAATCCAAACACCTCCTACATTATCAGACCCAAAAATGTTTTTTCCCTCCATCTTTCTCCAAAATTAATTTAGAAATAATAAATGCTTGTTTCACTTTATTCTTTCATTCATGATGTTATCTAGTAGTACTATCTTTTTTTGTTTTAATTTGATCTAACTAAGACCATTTCTTTTTATAGTTTCAATTTTATTTTAACCAAGATAATTTGTTTTTGTATTTTAGAATAAAAAAATTGACAAGGCAAGAGATCGAAGAAACACACACTCTTGGTGACGATTATTCCCACGAAAACAAACTCTCGTGCTCTCCGCCCCTCTCCACCTCCATCCTATATTACTTTCTCCTTTTCTCTCAATTCATTCATTTCCTTCTCCGCTTCTCCTCAAACTCCGCCCCCATCGAGATTTCAGCCCTTTTGAGGTTTCTCCCCGTTGCATTGCGCTCTTGCGGGAAAAAAAATGGCGTGTTCAGCTACGGCCAAAATCATTCACAATCCTCTGGTGTTCAGCTCCTCCAGATCTGCTGAAAAGTATGAATCTTGCTGCAAAATATCTGGACGCTCGTCTCTCGGCTCCAAATTTCTCGGGAAGAAGTTGCTCTCTGCTAAATCCGCGATTTCGCCTGCTAGCCGTCGATCTGGCGCCGTCGTGGCTGTTTCCTCCGATATTGTTAAGGAGAAGAAGGTCAAGTCCGGCTCATCCGCTGCCTCGAATCTGGTAATTCCTTTCGCACATCGTCGATTTGCACATAATATGGCTGCGTGTGTGTGTGTTAAATTGTGTGTATTTTGCAATAGAATCAGTATTTCTCCAATGTATGGGGATTTTTTAAAATGAAAATGTAGTGAATCTAAACGGTGCGCCATGCATAATTTCAGCGCTAAGTGCTTGTGATCCTTGCTAATTTGATTTGTTATGTTAGTACCTTTTTTTGTTTGATAATTGATTGGTTAACCTAATGTAAATTATGTAATTGCCATTGTTTGTGCTTCTGCTCTTACAATTAGAGCCTGTGAATGAATGAATTTCTGTTTACTTTTTATTTTATTATGTCTGGAATTATTTATTTATTTATAAATCACTGCATTTTACCTGACGCGAAGTACAATAATGTGCGTTTTAAGAAAAAATATTTTCTTGCTCTGCAAAGGGATAATGTAATTGTGTGTTGATGCAGCTAATCACAAAGGAAGAAGGATTAGTACTGTATGAGGACATGTACCTGGGAAGAGCGTTCGAAGATATGTGTGCCCAGATGTACTACAGAGGCAAAATGTTTGGTTTTGTCCACTTGTACAACGGTCAGGAGGCTGTGTCGACTGGCTTTATCAAGCTCTTGAAGCAGGAAGATTGTGTGGTCAGTACTTACCGTGACCACGTTCATTCATTGAGCAAAGGTGTGCCCGCCCGCCAGGTCATGAGCGAGCTCTTTGGCAAGACCACTGGTTGCTGCAGGGGGCAGGGTGGATCAATGCACATGTTCTCCAAGGAGCACAACGTTCTCGGTGGATTTGCTTTCATCGGTGAAGGAATTCCTGTTGCAACAGGGGCTGCCTTTACTAGCAAGTACAAGAGAGAAGTCCTGAAGGAAGATTGTGATGAGGTGACTTTGGCATTTTTTGGGGATGGGACTTGCAACAACGGCCAGTTCTTTGAGTGCTTGAACATGGCTGCATTGTGGAAGCTTCCAATTGTGTTTGTTGTTGAGAACAACTTGTGGGCTATTGGGATGTCCCATTTGAGGTCCACTTCGGATCCTCAGATTTGGAAGAAAGGTCCGGCATTTGGGATGCCTGGTGTTCATGTTGATGGTATGGATGTTTTGAAGGTGAGGGAGGTTGCACAGGAGGCTATTGGTAGAGCTAGAAGAGGTGAAGGTCCTACTTTGGTTGAGTGCGAGACCTACAGGTTCAGAGGACACTCTTTGGCTGATCCCGATGAGCTACGTGACCCTGGTGAGCATTTTCGGAACACTTTCAACTCTACTCCTAATTGTATTATTCCTCCCATTTATTTGTTTCAAGATTGGTGTGCTTTAGGAACACAATTGAGTGTGTGCATCTAACGGAAAGAATTTAATTTGTTCCACATTTGGTGTATAAGAAATATTTAGAAACATGTTATCTGCAAGAAAATGAACTATCTGATTAGATGAAAAGCAATTTTACTAATTTTGGTAGAATAAGCCTCTTTCTCTTGAGATAGTGTAAGGTGTGAGTGTGTTTCCAAATGTGATGAAAATATTGATGCGTTCATACGATTATATCACTAGTTCTTACTTCTGTCCAATTGATTTAAAGAAAAACTTTACTTGATGAAATATGTGATCTTGATATTGAAATAGTTATATCTTCTTCAAGTTGCTCATCCCTGATAAGTGATAACTATATGAGATGATAAATGACCATCAGTAGATTCTGTAACTACTTTCTTTGCATCCTAGTCGAACACCATAACAGTCATGAACTTCATGTAGTTCAGACCTATTGCATCATCAAGCATCCATGCTATAACTAATATATGTGTGTCTTGGCAGCTGAGAAGGCTCGTTATGCCACAAGAGATCCCATCACTGCTTTGAAGAAGTATCTGTTCGAAAACAACTTGGCAAACGAAGCAGAGCTGAAAGCCGTCGACAAGAAGATTGATGAAATCATCGAAGACTCTGTTGAGTTTGCTGACGCGAGCCCAGTTCCTGCGCGCAATCAGCTGCTGGAGAACGTGTTTGCTGATCCGAGGGGATTTGGGATCGGACCTGATGGCAAGTACAGATGTGAGGACCCTAAATTTACTGAAGGAACTGCTCAGGTCTAGAACAAGCTTCCTCTTATACGGGCTAGTGTTTCGGAGGGATCTTGTTACCCAACTGTTTCAGTGTTGCAATCTTTTGTTTTATTTTTTTTTTCTTTCTTGGGTCTAAATTATTGTTGTTTGCTGGAAACTGTTTGAAATAGCGGTTATTGATGACCAACTCTACTAGTTTTTCAATTCTTTGTTGTATAAACAAAGAAGCTTACCTATATTCTTGGCTGTCATTGGTGTACATAAACAGAAAAGGGAAAAAAACAGGTTAAGTATTAAATTATTGCTGTATGATAATTGCTGACTAGGTGGTGTGTGTGGTGTAGAGAACAGCTTAACTTAAATCGAAAAATCAAATTTTTATAAATATATTCACCATTGTTTAATTTTTTAAAAAGAGAATTGCATAAATAGTCTTTGAGGTTTCAAATTTGCACATTTGCGATCCATGAAAAAAAAAATCATGGGATATCTATTAAATTTGGACTTTGCTCTTATGATGCTACTAGTATTTCTTACTTTTTCGAAATAAGATGGCCCAGTGGCGGATCTAGTATTTCCAATCTGGGGTGTAATAAATAGTTATAACAATTTAGAATTTTAAAATTTGACCGATGTTTTAATCATTTTATATCTTTTTTCGATAATAAATTTCATTATATATTAAAATGAGAATATTTATAGTATTATATGAATTATTTATTTGAAGTTTAGCAAAAATATATATTATTTTTATGAAGAAATCATATTTTCAATTATCTAAGTAAAATTTAGTCATTTTTCAAAATAGAAAAAATAAAAGTTTAAAAACATTGGCAAGAGTAAAATATATTAAATTATTTTACAAAGAATCGAAAAATAATAAAGATAAAATAAATGTATGATAAGAGAATCAAACCATGTTTATAAGAGAAAATTAAATAAATTAATTAGAAGTTTTTGAATGTATAATAATAAAAAGATAAACAAAATTAAATGCATTCAAAACATTAAAATACATTACAAGGCAAAAGATGAAAATTTTAATTCATTAGCAAAAATATCATATGATAAAAGAGAGGAAAAGAACACTAAATAAAATAAGAGGTTAAGGTGACATCCCATGGAATTGTAAGGTAATATGCTTACCACTGCATCACTACTAGCATTTTGGTTTTGGGTACACTCGTACCCCTTTGTCCTCACTTAGATCCGCTGCCTAACTATCAGGGGACATTTCAGTCCATATAGGGCAAAACGATGCAAATGAAAAATCGAAAGTTTTTAATTTAAGTGGATTGAAGTGATCACCATTTCAATAATATTGGAGTAATATGTGTATAAACTATCAAAGAATAAATCTATACTAGTATTACTTATAATTAGAGAACTTAGGTGAAAAATTAACATTACGTGTCCAATACATGAATTAGTTTATACTATTAAAATTAGTAGTACTAATTCATAGAAAACAAAGTTTCCAAATTTGAAACAAAATGCCATAATCGAGAATACATGAATTAGTTTATAAAATTAATAGTAGTACTAATTTATATAAAACAAATTTTCCAGTTTTGAAACAAAATATCATAAGTAGTTTATACTAGTATTAAAATTAGTAGTACAAGTAGAAAACAAATTTTCCAATTTTAAAACAAAACGCTCTAATCGACTACACAATTTGATTATGGCATAGGATATAAATACGAAACCTATTCCTCTCATCTAGGGTTAGAACGGCTGAGAACGGCGCATCTACTCATCTCCGAAACCCTTGCACGTTTTTGGTAGAGTAGAGCGTTTTTTGGGCTTCTCCGATTCCATCTCATGCGTTTAATCGTGTCTGATGTTTATAATTTGGCTGCAGGTTTAGAAGTTTCTGAGTAGTTTGCTGTCGGATTTTTGAGACAATGGCGTCGAGATTTTGGACTCAGGTTGCCGATCAATCCAATTGATGTTTTCTTTTTTTTTTTGTTTGCGAAGCATCGTTCTCTTTAGCCAAGGGCCCCTGTTTCAATTTTGCTTTAGTTTGATTGAATGTTGTTTGCGAATTATTTGTTTCTAATCTGGGCCTGTGGTAGAAATCCATGATTCTTATTTTAGTTCCTCTCTAGACTGATTATTTAAGACATGAATCAACATTGTTCATTTTCATTGTGACTCCGAATTTTGTTAAGTGATTGCTTTAACTTGGAGATAGACAATTTGGTTTTATGTAAAAGAAGTTTATCTTTATATTTAAAAATACTTTGTTTTGCATGAGTAGTTCATATTTGATTGAAAGCTTTTCTTTTTTTGGGATTTGTAGGGTGATAGTGATACCGAGGAAGAGGAGAGTGACTATGATGAGCAGGAAGATGATGCCCCCGTGGAAACGGCCACTGCAACAGCTGCTAGCAGATATTACTCTGGCAATGCTAGTGATAGTGATGATTCTGATGGGCAGAAGCGTGTTGTTCGCCGTGTCAAAGATAAAAGGTTTGATGAGCTGTCTGCTACTGTTGATCAGATGAAAAATGCCATGAAAATCAATGACTGGGTGAGTCTCCAAGAAAGCTTTGAGAAGATCAATAAGCAATTGGGGAAGGTCATGAGGGTCACTGAGTCCGATAAGCCACCAAATCTATACATTAAGGCTCTTGTGATGCTGGAGGACTTCTTGAACCAGGCTTTGGCCAATAAGGAGGCGAAGAAGAAAATGAGTAGTAGTAATGCAAAGGCATTGAATTCAATGAAGCAGAAGTTAAAGAAGAACAATAAGCTTTATGAGGATATGATCAATCAGTGTAGGGAGAAGCCTGAACTTTTTGAAGAGAAAGTTGAGGAGGAGCAAGAATCTGAGGATGATGTGACTGATGACAATGTGACTGATGACGATGTGTCTGACGATCTGGATGCTGAGGAGACTGATGATGAAGAGGAAACTGGAAATGATGCAGAGGCTGGCTCTGGATGGGAAAAGATGTTGAGCAAGAAAGATAAAATGATGGACAAGCAGTTCAAAGATCCCAGCCAAATTACTTGGGACACAGTCAATAAGAAGTTTAAGGAGATTGTTGCTGCCAGGGGTAAGAAGGGGACTGGGAGAATGGAGTTGGTTGAACAGCTCACTTTCTTGACAAGGGTTGCCAAGACTCCTGCTCAGAAGCTTGAGATATTCTTCAGTGTTGTCTCTGCACAGTTTGATGTCAATCCAAGTCTTAGCGGTCACATGCCCATCAATGTGTGGAAACAGTGCGTGCAGAATATGCTTGCAATACTGGATGTTTTAACCCAGTACCCTAATATTGTGGTGGATGATATGGTAGAGCCTGATGAAAATGAAACCCAAAAGGGAGCTGACTTCAATGGTACAATTAGGATCTGGGGCAATTTGGTAGCTTTCCTGGAAAAGGTGGATGTTGAATACTTTAAGAGCCTTCAGGTTATTGATCCACACACCCGTGAGTATGTTGAGAGGCTTAAGGATGAGCCTATGTTTTTAGTCCTAGCTCAAAATGTGCAGGAGTATTTGGAAAAGGTTGGGGATCACAAGGGTGCTTCAAAGGTTGCTCTTAAACGAGTTGAACTTGTTTATTATAAACCTCAGGAGGTGTATGATGCTATGAGGAAATTGGCTGAGCAGGACAATGGAGAAAGCGAGTCTGGAGAGGAAAAAGTTGTTAATGAAATTAGGGGGCCAACTGCTTTTGTTGCTACTCCTGAGCTGGTTCCTCGCAAGCCTACTTTTCCGGAGAATAGCCGTGCTCTGATGGACATACTTGTTTCACTCATTTACAAGTATGGCGATGAACGTACCAAAGCCCGTGCTATGCTTTGTGATATATATCATCATGCTATCTTTGACGAATTCTCAACATCCCGTGACTTGTTGCTCATGAGTCACCTCCAGGATAATGTTCAGCACATGGACATATCAACACAAATACTTTTCAATAGAGCCATGTCACAGCTTGGTCTATGCTCCTTTAGGGCGAGTCTTGTTCCTGAGGCCCACGGTTGCCTCTCAGAACTGTATTCTGCTGGAAGAGTGAAGGAATTGCTAGCACAAGGGGTATCTCAGAGCAGATATCATGAGAAGACACCAGAGCAGGTGCCGTTTTCTGATTACTTTATTGGAACTTTTTTCATGTTGAATGTCCATGTTTAATGCTTGCTAATTTGGAATGCCCATTTTTCATGTTGAACGTCCATTTTTTAACTTTATTTCGTTCTCTGAAGACCTTTAATGCTTGCTCATTTTGAACGTACATGTTTAAAATCTATTTGATTTGGAAATGAATTAAATATCAGTTTCCCCCTTACTGTTACTGTTATTATTTTTGCTGTTAATCTACAATATTTTTTTTTCTTTGAAGTTTGAATTTTAAATAATTTTTGTGGCAAACTCTTGTCATTTTTGCTGTTTTTGTATTCATAGAGCCCTCTAGAATGTTCTGCAAGCTCCCATTATGGCGTCTAATAGTCTAAAATTTGCAGGAGCGGCTGGAGAGAAGGCGCCAAATGCCTTACCACATGCATATAAATCTCGAGCTTCTCGAATCTGTACATCTGATTTGTGCAATGCTGCTGGAGGTCCCCAACATGGCAGCCAATGTGCATGATGCCAAACGTAAGGTCATAAGCAAGAATTTCAGGAGGTTGCTTGAGATGAGCGAGCGACAAACCTTCACGGGCCCTCCTGAAAATGTCAGGGACCATGTGATGGCTGCTACTAGGGCTCTCAGGCAAGGAGATTTTGACAAGGCCTTTGCCGTAATCAAATCCCTTGATGTGTGGAAGTTGCTGCGCAACAAAGATTCGGTTCTTGAAATGCTCAAGGCCAAGATCAAGGAAGAGGCGCTGAGGACCTACCTCTTTACATACTCCTTAGCTTATGATTCCCTAAGTCTCGACCACTTGTCCAAGATGTTTGATCTTTCAGATGCACAGACGCGTAGCATCGTCAGCAAGATGATGATCAATGAGGAGCTACACGCCAGTTGGGACCAGCCAACTGGCTGCATTGTCTTCCGTGATGTCGAGCACACTAGATTGCAAGCTCTTGCTTTCCACTTGACAGAGAAGCTCAGTGTTCTTGCAGAAACTAATGAGAGGGCCATTGAGGCTCGCTTTGGTGGTGGTGGGCTGGAGGGTCTTCCTCTTAGGAGGAAAGATGGCCAAGATTATGCTGGAGCAGCAGCTTCTGGAGGTGGAGGTGGTGGTTGGTGGCAAGAGTTTTCATTCAATCAGAACAGGCAAGGGAGCAGTGGTGGCAGAGGAGGCTATACCATCAGCGGTAGGGCATCAGCTCCGGGGCTTGTGAGCAGTGGTTACTCTCGGGATGGCCAAGCTCGTTCAGGCGGATATGGTTCGGGTCGTGCATACCACACCGGGTCTGGTGCAAGGGGTGGGCAGTCTGATGGATCTACAAGAATGGTTAATCTGAACAGAGGGGTTAGAACTTAGGTGCAAATCGAAGAAGTTGTTTAGCCTGAGTACCCTTGCCAATTGTCATCTCATAATTTAAATTTTGGTCCCTTTTCGATAATTCGACTGTGTTACTGAGCCTAGAACTGTTTGCTGTGTCTTATTACTCATAAAATTTTGCATCTTTTGTTGTTTAAGATGTTTCGAACTGTGGAGCCGTGTCTTTGTAATTTTTTGAGATTCAATTCAAATGCTGTTGTACTCGCTCTGGAATTTGTGTTTTTTTTTGGCTTCTGTTTATCGTGCAAATTTATTTTACTAGAACTTAAGGGAATATGAAAACGGATGGATTAGGTTTTTCTTTTCTTGTAGAAATTTATTTCAGTTGGTTTGTATTAATATCAGTTGAAAGATTATTGTAAAATGTTAGTAACATATTTTCTGATATATGTGACATGCCTATTTGAAGCACGGACGATAGTTGTATAAGATCTAACAAAGGATGACATTTACAAATAAATTGAGTAGTAGTAGTATTTTCTATTTCAAATTCTCGACTCTCAAATATCCTTTTACAATTTTCAACGCTCACATTTTTACTTTTATCCTTTCTCACAGACCAAAAACAGAGAGGAACAAAGTTATTTGCTTCATTTCATCGATATTAGTTGGGATTCCACCAAATAATTGCTGATAAATAGTCCTGCAAAATCAATTCCCAAGCACCAGTCAGCTCTTCTGCATCAATCCAAATTTTATACTACTAGTACTAGTATAAGAAAAACAGAACTAAAATGTTGGTTGATGCTCTAAATCTTTCTATTTCGACAATAATTGAAAATCATACTATTAATTCATTTACTTCCATTTTACTCAAGGCAGGAATATATTACCCTTTATTAGAAAAAGCGAATTTCATAAACAGTCATACCACATAAATAAAGATGTCCCCCACCGTTACCCTTTATTTTCCTGTAGGTGGCTTTAATCAATCTATTTTTTTGCTATGACTTAAAAACATTAAATATTTATATCATACCTGCTATTCCAACCCACAAACTCCATTTTCTTCTAAAAGCTGCACCATCAGACTGCCCTGCATCTATAAATATACAAGAAATAAAACTCACCAACTAAGCAATAGAACAACAAATTTTCAAGTTTAACAAAAGCAGTAAACATCATTTGATTACCTGAATCACAAGTGGAGGTAGAATTCCAGCTCCCACACATGCACAAATCAATGTGTTTATCAACATCATAACCACACGATCCACCAGTAGCTTCACAGGCCCGGCACAGCACCTCACTCCCTTGAACAGAATACCGAACTTGAATCCCGTAAGCCCACTGGCCCGGCCCGCTCACTTTCAAAGGCGCCACGCTGTAAGCACTGCTGTATCCCTGGCAGTCCAGCCTGGAAAGGTTCACACTCTTCACACTCTCATACGGTATCGAGCAGCAGTCGGGAGGCCCGGACCCGTATACCGGCCCGTCTCGTCTCGGACTAATTATGTCCCAGGCCGGGCAGTTGTAGTACTCGTCGCATCCAAGGCCCGAAACATTTCTGCATGGCATGTGCTTTCCCGGGAAGCCTTGGAAGAGGGGCGATTCGGATGAGCAGCCGAGCAGCATGAACACGTTGTCCGGGCTCGGGCTGAGGTGCGGGGCCCGCCAGGGCTCGACCGCGAAGCCGTTGCCGCGGCGGCCCAGCACGATCGAGTCGCACGTCGACATGTGGGGGTCGTGCAGGACGAGGGACCCGTAGGCGTAGTCGATGTCGAGGACGCGGTACGAGCCTGAGGTGATGTGGAGCATGGCGACGTCGTTTATGCAGAAGAGGAGGTCCCGGAAGCCGGGGTGACCGCAGCCTGGCTGGACCGCGAAAGGGTAGTCGATGGTGAGGTTGCCGCAGAAGGATCTGCAGGGGTTGGTGTGGTTGGAGGTGTGGGCTAAGAGGGGGAGTAGATGGAGAGAGAGGAATAGGATGGGTAAGGGAAGAGTCATTGTTGAAAGTGGGAGTTTAGTGAATGAGAGATGAGAGTGATGGTTCTTGAAAAAGGGTTTGAGGTGATGATTCTTTGCTTCTTGTGTTGGAGGAATCTTGAATGAATTGTTTAGGCGTTTTGGGTGTTAAATGTAGTTAGTTTGCCAAGATTTGGTTGAACTTTGTGTCTTGTTTTCGGTTTGCTTTATTAGATTTTAAAAGAAAGTGTGATTCTGCAGAATGCTTTATGGGTAACCTAGTTAGTTAAGCAAATAGACTGCTCGATTGTATAATACCAAAGCATGACATTATTAGAAGGGATATGTAAAGATCTAGCAACCAAGAGGCCTTTGAACTGTGAATGAAACAACATTTCCATAATTGAGCTGAAGCTAAGAAAGCTGAATGAAGATTAGCAATAGCTGACATTAGTAATAATAATCGATTCAGGTAACAACAAAGCCTATTTCTTGCATATAAATTGACAAAAATGGAGGATTGCGATTACAATGGTCGGAGTGTATTTAAGAAAACTCATATTTTCCAAGCAGAGATCAACGCACCAGCAATCGAGATTCAGCGTGTATATATTCTCCCCTGTCTCTTCCTCAGCTTCCCTGGTAGTTTTTTTCTTCTTCCACTTGCATAATAATTGAGGTGTCAGGAATAGAAGAAGGCGGTCACAGCTGTTAAAGGCAGGAAACGTTTCATTCGAACTGTTTCACGATTCCCCGTTCCCTGCGACTTCAAGCAGCAGAAGTAGCAATTAGATTTCGTTCACAATAGCAAAACAAGGAAAGTTCAGTTTTTTTCAAGCTTATGTTGCAGAAACAAAATGTACAAGTCTTTTTTTGGGGGGGGGGATGAAATGGATGTGACAAAATTACCATTCTCGGGTTTCTTCAATGTGTTCAGCTCTGCCTTTACTGCCATCCGTTTGACAGACTCAGCTGTAATGGATTCAACAATTCAGATGAAAAAGCATGTTAAAGATGACATAAAGTGCAGAGTGCTGCACTAAAATATAACTTAGGAGAAAATATAGAGATAAATTGATGTGGAAAGGATGCTCCTCATGGACTAGTTTCCACAACAAGAACCAGATCATCAAGATATGTACAGAAGAATAAACAACTTGCAATTTATTTTGAAACTATTTAACATGCATCATTACCCTTCCAGAAAACTACATGACAGAAAACTATGTCCTGTGGTTTTTGTAAAGATGCGAGAATAGCAAGTTTAATCACACTCAAATCAATATTTCACCTTTAAACTGTCTTTTCTTTTTTGCCCTTCTCCTCTTTCTATCTGCCTTTGTTAGCTCAGTTTCTTCTTTAATGTCACCTTTACCAGAAAATACTTCTTCAGGAGCTAGCATAGCTGCATCAGACACAGCTAGTGGTGCAACCTACAGACAGAAAACAGTATGAATAAATTTGCTTCATAAAATAATTAATGCAATTGACGATCTAAGTGGCTAAGCCCCAAATGTACCTCTTCCATAGCCAGAGCAGGGACATTTGCTTGTATGGACATGTCTTCAATAACCTGTTCAGAATGATACAATACCATTAATAATCGAAAAGAAGCTTGGAAGAAAATTTGGACATAAATAAAAGAAAATTACCGGTTTCGGACAGAAATGGAAATGAGATAGAGCATCCAACTTCAGACAGAGAGTCTTGAATAGCATACTTGCCTGAGAGTGCAAAGAAAGCTGACTATCAGATTAGGTCAACCTAGTTCTAGTGCAACTATTGAAAAAATCATCTCACGTGGATGACAAAAACAATTACGATAGGTAGGTGTGTGAGTGGAAGAACATAACTGAATAGAAAGTCAGATTAACAGAACAACAAATGACAACAGAGAATAAGGAAATGTAGTTTACACACTTCTTTCTTTTGTTCATCTGAGAAAGACAATGCAGTAGAGACAAGGCCAGCCTTCTGAGCATACTCATCCTGCATTTAAAGGGGGAGGGAGGTTGCTTAGTATGGTAAGAAAAAGCTCCCAGTTCAACAGGCCAGGACTTGTCATAGATTGCAAACCAACAAATAACAAAACACATAAAATTCAGAACATATTCCACTCGAAAGACTCACCTCATAAAGTTCAGCAAGACCCTTTTTGCTCTTATTTTCATCCTGAAAATTTTGAAATTTGAAGTTGATTAATTTGGCACAACTCAACAAGGGAACAGAGGGTAGAGATTCAGATAGATAATTACCATCTCTTTTCTCTCTTTTGGTGCCTTGTTTAATAAAGTAGGTGGCCTCTGGACATCGTCGAATTGGCCCTAAACATGGTACCAAGCATAATTGAGCCACATCCATAACAATGAAACAGACTTTAAAAGGCTGATGATAGAAACACAATTTATCTTATAACACTGATAACAGGAGAAATATATATTAACAAAATTAAAAGAGCTACTACAAGCACACAGACAACATCTTTCCAGATGCCTCTCCCCCTTCAGGAAAGTTGAATACTAAAGAAGAGGATAATGCATAACCACCAAACCTTGCAATAGGGAGGGGGGAGCTAAAAGTTATTTTAAAGATTAAGCCAGAAAATATGCTATCAGTCTTCCCCTTTTGACTAAGGAATATTAGGAGTTAAGGACTTCACTATCCTCCCTTAGATCAATGGTTTTCATGATTAGTAGCATGCTGGGAGTGAGACACTGGGTGCTCTCCTTTGTCTGTCCTCACTACTCACTAGCCAGTCAAATGAATTCATACAATATAATACTGTACAACAGATACGGCTGATGCTGTTTAAATAGTAAATAAAAGCAGTCTCTAATGCATGAGAACGAATGAAAACAAGATGCAGCATGGAAGCCGACATACCTCAGTTATACGTTTCATAATTAATTCTTCAAGAGATGCAGTGTCCTCCACTGTTGTAACTGGAGGAGGTCTCACATTTTGGTCAAAATCCATATCGACCTCTAAAGCACTATTTTTTGGTCTTTTAGCAGCACTGACCTGCCATTACACAAAGCAATGAAGATACAGGAAAACCAACTTGTAAATATATGATCTTGCCATAAAGCCTCCTAAATCACAGCAAGAACTGGGAAAGGGGGCACCAGGTAAACGACAATGAAAAGAGAAATATTCAAAAGTTGAAATACATTACCTCGCCCTGCATTGTCCATGTCTTTGGTTCCATGTTCGCTCTCTCCATTTCTTCTATCTCAGCACGAAGTTTCTCTAGCTCTTTTTCATGGGTAGAAAGACTTTGTTTTGTCTGTAAGATTAGATTCGAGAAGCAAGAAAAAGAAAGATTGAGAATATGAATTGATTTAGAATTAGGGAGAGCATGGAAAACATATTATTTCTCCTGTTTCTACTACAAAGATGAGAAGCAATCCGAAAAAAGGAAGAGGTGAAGCTTGAATTACTGAGAAACGGGTATTGGATATACATGATACATCTAAGTAAAGAAATATTTCAAACTCATAGACTCACCTTGCCCTGCAAATTTTCCTTTTCCAGCTCTTCAACCTTAGCACGGAGTTGCCCTAGCTCTTTTCCTTGGGTCGGATGACTTTGTTCATTCTGTCATTACAAGAAACAAGAATATTAAAGAGCAAGAATATCAACGGGTACAATTAAAAGGGATGAGCGGAACAAACAGCTTCAGTTAGATAAGAGATTTCTTGTCCTCACTCCTTCACACATGTGGAGCAATCCAAGAAGGAAAAAAGAGGTTGCAGGGATAATATAGATAACCTGATCGTGATCATCAATTTCATGTTCATCCGTATCCATGTCATCCGATTCATCATCATACTTACGCCTTTTCTTCTGACTGGTTTTCTTTTGAGAAGTAAAAAAGTCATCATACCTAAACCCACAGCAGATGATTATGCATTATTAACCATATAAAATAGATTGATTAGTTATTTATCTAGTGTAAAACACTGAATAAATAACAAGGAACAACCTTTCTTGAACACGAAAAGTTCAAACCTCAAAGCACTCTATCTGTGTCTAAACAACAGTGCGTGATTATAGCACATCTAGCCAACAGTGTATCTAATAGCTTAAATTAGAAAACTCTCAACTTTCATTAAGTTGCATCCAAGTTGTATGAAACAACAAAATGTCGAAAAATAGTCCATCAAGTCACAATGCAAGCAGAATCAGTTTGTTAATGACAAAGAGCCCTAACTTTACTAATCTCCATAGAAAAGTTAGATGGAAAAGTAACACGGGATATCCTTGTCTGAAAACCAAGTAACATTGGATATCCTTGTGTGAAAACCTTATACAATAATCTCCATAAGGGAGTAAAACGAAAAATAGTAGCAACCAGACCTCGCATTCTCCATGTCACTCCCATCATCACCATCATCTCCAAGCCCCATAAGTCCAAGCTGTAATAGCCATCACAAAAGTGAACATTAGCTTGAAGACATTAGATAAGAATATACATATAATCGAAAAATACAACAGCTCATGTAGCAAAACCAAGGCTTCGGCTATCTCAAACCTATTTTTTTGCATATCATACCTCATCATCCTCGTCTTCATCATCTTCTTCATTTTCATCTTCATCGTCCTCATCTGCAATTTTACCTCTCTTCCTCTTAATTTTCTTCTCCTTCTTTAGACCATATTCCCTTTCCTCGTCGTCTACCAAATACTCCTCCAATTCCTTTATCTTCAGAAACTTATCCTCTACTCCCTTCACATTTTCTCCCTCTTCATCCTCATCTTCCTCATCTTCATTCCCTTCTTCTTCTCCATCATCATCAAAATCCTCACTCTCACTTTCTATGCTATCGTTTTCTTTAATTTTTCCATCTACACGCAAATCAACATCTTTTACGTCATCTCTATCCAAATTGAATTGCTTTTCGATTTCCGATGGATTCTTCTCGAAATTTCTAACTTGGCGGCGGAGGGAGGAGAGCAGGGGCTGGGCTTGGAGGTCAATTTGCTGCCATATCTGTTCTGCATCAAAGCCTTCCGTCGAGAGACGACTCAATAGAGGTTTAGGAACATAAGGATTGAGGAAAGCGAACAAGCTCTCCGAGGCTAAACGAGCTGACTTCGACAGCTCAGGCGATTGTGTTAAGTAGAGCGCCGGCTCTGTGGATGCAAGGCGGTGAAGAGCCTCCAAACCAGCCGGATTTTCTCCACCGTTAGCGACTGAGGCCATGTTGCCGTTGGTAATGGCGATGTCGGAGGCGCAGTGGTTTTAGGGGTTAGGGTTTAAGAAGAAATAAAGGATTTTTATCGATGTCTATAAAATTTAATAGTACAATTAATCTTTCAGAAATATTTTGATTTTTTCATCTTTCTTTTCTTTCGTTTGCTTTAATGTTTTGAATTAGTGTTTATTTAATTTTACGTACATTATTATTATTATTATTATTTTATTTAATTTTACGTACATTATTATTATTATTATTATTATTATCTCACAATATATTTTTATTTCAACCTAAAAATTATATGTAAATATATTTTTTAATTATATAGTACTACTGTGTTGAATTATGAACTATCGTAACAGTTTATACTCCGAGTTCTTCATACAATTGTTACTATTATTATATAGATAGATTGAAATAGGATGCATATTTAAGGTACCTCCTGAAAATAATTAAATTTGAATATAAATAATAATTTAAATTTAAATTAATTTTTTATCAATTGTATATTTTTTATTCAGTTGTATATGTGAAGTATAACTTAGTAAATTTAAGAGAGTTATATTAAATCAATAAGAAAAAAAATTAGAGAAATTATAGAAAGAAGATTAAAATTTTCTATAAATGAATAGAAATTAGAATAAAAAAGAAGTAGGAATAATGGAGAGAATGTGATAAAAATAAAATGTCAATGGTGCCCTTAGCCTAGAAAGGGTAAAATAGAAAAAACAAATAGTAAGCTATGGAAGAGTATCTCAAAAGAATTTAAATATTATCCAGATACTTCATATACAATTTATTTTCACCAAATACCTCAAATATGCATTTTATAGTATTGTGTACTACTTTTTGTTTTTTACTCTTCGTTATTTCTTGTAAGTAATACGATAATTACTCCCTCTATCTGCGAATATAGAAGTCTCATTTTTTCTTCCCTTTATCTTCCCTTTATCTGCGAATAAAAGTCTCATTTTTTCTTAGCATGAGTTTTAAGAAATGTTTAGAAAATGATTAGAAAAAAGCTAATGGTATATGAATCTCACTTGTATATATATATTAGTTTGAAATGAATAAATTAGTATAATGTGAGTTTCTCCAACTTAGGAACTGCACTAAAAACTTGCTCACTGCAGCTATGAACACTTATATTTGAAAGTGCGAGTAAACTTTTCCGATGAAGTTGTTAATTTTTCCCGTTCGTATTCTCGGTCAAATTTTATTTCCGTAAATGTAAATTGTTTTATTTGTGAATGTATGATTTTTTTTTATTGCGGGATGTCCTAGTGGGAAGGGCGGACATAGGAGGGGATGTCCTAGTGACGTGGCAGTGGGATGGGAAGTCCTAGTGACGTGGCAGGAGGTGTTTTTGGGATGTCCTAGTGGATGTCCTAGTGGGATGTCCGCCCACTGAAGATGCTCTAAGCTTCATCTCCTTCATGTTCCATATCTCCACTGGCAAATGGAGCAGCCGGAGGAGGAGGCACTATCTCAGAACTCACTATCACACATTTGAGCGATCTCAGTTCTTTGAGAATGGAGACTCGCTCAAGGGAGCTCAAGAGTTTAACATCATCATCATCATATGCTAATTCAATTCGAATCCCGAGTTTCTCCAACTTTGGAACTGCACTAAAAACTTCCTCACTACAGTTATGAACACTCACATTTGAAAGTGTGAGTAAACTTTCCAATGAAGCCCCACAAGGATTGGGTATGTCACTATCCATGACATTAATAAGCTTCATCTCCTTCATGTTCCATATCTCCACTGGCAAATACGACAACCCCTGCACGATTTGATGCTCAAATGGCGACCCACAATCAAGAACTGAAGGTTTGTGAGTCGGGATATGGAAGCAGGGAGTTCTCTACTCAAAGTGAGGACTAGGTACCTCAACTCAACAAATTCAAAACCTCCAACGGGAACTCATAGAAACGGATTGTAAGAGCATCCAACTCTCTCAGCAACTTCAAACCAGAGCATATGGGAACTAGATATTGATGATAAGGACCATAACAAAGAAGAGAACGCACAGTTGATGCACAACGAACCTCCACTGACTCACATACATCTTTGATGCCAAACAAAACATTATCTACTCTGCCCCTCTGTTTCTCCTCCTACACCGTCACCAAGAACGTTTAAAACGCGACACAATTTCGTCTCACTACCTTCTCTGGTACTCAAGTGCCACAACGAAGAATGAAGGCCACAAGTTTTTATTTGCTCTTCACCAATTGAATTGGGAGATAGACTGCTTTGATATATCATAACCAAAGTATTTGCAACAAGCTCATTTAAACATTCTGTTGCACTAAAAGATTGGGATTCATGTGCATTTTGTTCAAGAAATCCATTTACACTCCACATATTGATCAGCTTAGTTCGAGGAATCTCGTAATTTTGAGGAAAAGCTCCCATATACAGAAAACATAGTTTTAGCAACTCAGTAAAATTGTCATAGCTTGAATACAGTACCTTTGATATTCCATCATAAGCATCCATGAAAAGCTGGTGATTTTTCTTTGCTGCAACTTCGTTCCAATAGTGCAACGTCCTCTCCTTCGAAAACAAGAGCTCTGCAACCTCAACAATCATAAGAGGAAGACCTTCACAATTCTCCGCAATCTTCCTTCCAGCTTTCTCAAATTGATAATTGCACAGCTCTTCACCAAACACGTTCTCACGCAGAAGCTCCCAGCTTTCCTCCTTATCTAAGAAGCACAATTTCGAGACATAATCAGGAAATTTACCATCATGTTCATCTGCTTGCTGCACCCTGGTTATGAGCAACACTCGACTTCCATTTCCCCTCGTATGGAAAAGGCTCCGATTTAAATATTTTGTATTTGCTCGACCAGTTGAAGTGACATGCTGTGTATTTGTTCCATACATCATCCACAACAAAGAGATATCTCTTTCCCTTCAAATTCTCACGCAGGCACCGAGCAATTTCGTGATCTTCACCTTCCGCGAGGAATCGATCGCTTAGATCGGGATTCGGCTTAGCTAGAATGCGCCGCGGGATCTCTTTTAATTGACATTTTCCCCCAATTTTCAGCCACACGTGAAGATCGTAGTGTTTCACGATATCTGAATCTTCGAAAATTTGTGAAGCAAGTGTTGTCTTGCCGATGCCTGCCATCCCAACGAGGACCAAAACGATGGGTGAAATGTGAGATACTCGACGAGTGAGATGGTATTTGAGTTGTTTGTAATGGTCGAAGAAACCAATCATCGTCGATTTGCGCTCAGAAGAAACGATATTCGATGAAACATCTTCTTCATCTTCATCTTCTTTGACGTTGGCAGCGGCGTGCAATGTGTTAAACAACTTTGCAAATGAGTGAATATCTTGGGTGAGATGTTTCACCTCCTCTGCGGAGAATTCGATGTAGCGCACGCTGCTTCCAGATGGCGTGTGCTTGGTCTTCAATGATTGAATTGTGTGTAGTAATTTGGATACTGCGACTTTGATTTGGAGATCCAAACTGGTGGTGGTGCGCAAGAGCAATTTTCTGGCGATTTGTTGAGAGGAGTGGAGTTGGTGGTATGCAAATTCCAAAATTTGATGAGTTTGTGGAGCAAGCGACTTACTAGAAAAAGGATTGTTTATGAGGTCGTCGATGGTGAGCTTGAGTGATATGAATGCATCCAAAGCCCCATTTCGCTGTCTCTCAATCTCAGATGACAGATCTAACCTGAACTGAAACTCCACACTTTCCTTGCTTTTCAAAGATGGCTGGCAATTATTGAAATGGAATGGTTTTGCCAATGTAGTGGAGTGGCACATGATTCATGAATATCAAAATTGATTTTTTATCCCCACTTCAAAATCATATCTTTAAAAATTCTTATGAATTCCTGCCAAACACTCTCATGCCTTGGATCCAAATAATATACTCATCTCCCCTTTTAGGAATGCTCAAAATTATTTACACATGCATAAATTATATAAAAAAGTCTGAGATTGACCTATGTTGTATCATTGAATAGCAGGTGAGCAAGTCTGGACTCCATAAGCTGTGCATTTTGAAGAATTCAAAGAAGTATAGGAAGAGATGGCTTATGCTACTGTGATTTCTCTTAGGCACACCATGGAACGCCTTGCATATTCTTCTCCAGAAATCATTACTCCTTTATACAAGAAAGTGCATTCGCTGCAGCAAAATCTCAAAAGACCGAGAGCCAGCAACACCACGTTGATGGATGCTGGTTATTTTAGTGTAATTCGATTAACTTGATTGATCAATATTATCATAATGAGACATCATATAAGTTTGGAAGTGCGGAGTGCACATTTGTTTGAATTCATTATGATTAGACGGGTGTTCGGGGGCAGCGCCCCCGAGTTGCGGGGTCTAAGGGGCAGAGCCCCTGGCTGATTAAAATCAATTAAGAAATGGAAGAGGCGCAATGCTTCGTGAAGAGACGCGATGTTTCGTTTCAAGCCTCTCCTTATTGATCTTTTCGGTTCAAAGTGTTATCGCAGAATCAACATACGAAACTTCTAAAAAATTTGAATTGTATCCGATCAAATATTGGTAGAACCACCAAATTGATTTGATCTGAAAGTGTTGTTCACGCCTTTCAGTATATCCAGTTGTTCATGTTTTAGTAAATTTCAATAACAATGGATGCCATCGATGAACGAATCCGAGATGTCAGTATCGAGATTCGAAGACGTATTCGAATCATACATCTCAGATTTGTAGCTTCGCAGCTACAAATCTTTGGAGACGAAGTTAAACTCTCCCTAGATCTGCACAATCTGAAACCAGAGATTGATTTCTTCATCGCCGCTTTGAAGAAGATGGAGGAAGAATGCATCATAGAGCTGGAAAAACATTATTGCCTGATGATGAAGAAGAAGATAACGATGATTCATCCACAACTGATTTTGGTGGAGAGAAGTCGGCGATCTTCGGATTATCGGACGTGTACAATGAACTCAGAGATCAACTCACTGTAATCGAACAGTTGCTCAGATTCAAAGCTGTGGCGCTCGTTGGAATGGCTGGCATCGGTAAGACTACTCTTGCTCGGAAACTTTTCGAAGATCCTTTGATTTTAGATTACTTTGAATGCCGCGCGTGGGTGAAAGTAGGGAGAAAATGTCGATTGGAAAAAATCCTAGGGCACATTCTAGCACAATTGGATTCTGATAGATTTGAAATGTGTGATAAGGGTGAAGAAATTTTAGCTAACTCCTTCAGAGAGAGTTTGAAGGGAAAGAGGTTTCTCATTGTGTGGGATGATGTATGGGAAACTAATCTCTTAGTAGAGATTGCAAAGTTGTGTCATTACGACAAAGAAGGAAGTCGAATCTTGCTCACGAGTAGGCTACAACATGTTGGGGGACGAGGCGTAGCAGACTTGCATATGCGTTTGCTGAATATAGAAGAAAGTTGGGATCTTCTTCGTGAGAAGGTGTTTGGGGAAGAATCATGCTCGTATCAACTTGAGAAAGTTGGGAGGAAAGTGGCCGAGAATTGTGAGGGTCTTCCTCTTATGATCGTCAAGGTTGCTGGCTTCCTATCAAAGTATGGAGTAAAAACAGTCCAGTGTTGGAGTGAGGTAATGTCAAGGAAGAATCACAAAGTATACATTGATGCATACAAGGAAACATGTGAGGTAGTTTTTCCAAGCTATGACAACTTGCAATGGCATTTAAAGGCGTGCTTTCTTTATATGGGAGTTTTTCGTCAAAATTATGAGATTCCCCAATCCAAGCTTATCAAGATGTGGATTGCAGAGGGATTTCTCGAATCTTATAACATCCAAGATTTGGAGCATCACAGCAAGGCGTGTCTGAATGAGCTTGTTTCAAATAATCTTGTTATGTTCACCCAACAAAGCTCCATTTCTGTTTTGGAGCAAACTAAAGGAGTCAAGAATTGTAAGCTTCATTCTTGTGTGTGGTATCTGTGCTACAGAGAAGCTATGGAGAACAAGTTTTTCCATGTCTTAAGATACCTTGCTGATGCCCGAGCAGATGGGATTGAGAGGCAGCGTAGATTGGGCATTCACAATAGCGTGCTACTTGGTATTAAAGATGTGCACAATTAATGGTTGAAAATTGTGGTTCCACTGTGCGTTCTCTGCTGTGTTTTGGTGTGTATCATCAATATCAAGTGCCAATATGCTCGTATTTGAAGTTGTTGAGGGTGCTTGATGCTCTTTCAATCCGGATGTACGAGTTCCCAAATGATGTATTGGAACTGGTTCACTTGAGGTACCTTGCCCTCACTTGTGATGGCGAGCTCTCTGGTTCTATATCTAAACTGTTGAATCTTCACTTCTTGATTATTCGTCGACACTTGGGCATCAAATGGTGTGAAGATCCTTCATATTTGCCTATGGAGATATGGGATATGAAAGGATTGAAGCATCTTGAGATCATGGGGTGTGACCTACCACATCCTAATGGTGCATTCTTGTACCACCTTGACACCAGTTTTAAAAGTTAGTTTTGATAGTCTTGCTGAGGGAATTCTTGAAGCAATTCCTAATACGAAGAAATTAGGAGTCCAAATATTGGCACCAAATACTGCAAGCTGCTTTAACCATGTTTCCCATCTGCATAAACTGCAGACAATTAAATGTGTTGTCATGAATCCTGAGTTGGCGTTTGGTTGTGTTCGATCACCTCTTCCTGATTTCTTGAAGCTCCCATTGAGCCTTGTCAAGCTGAGTCTAAGTGGATTCGGATATGAATGGGAATGCATGGAAGCAATCGCTTCGTTGCCAAATCTTCAGGTGCTCAAGTTGCGAAGCTATGCTTTTCAAGGCCTGAGATGGGAAATACAAGAGAATGGATTCTTAAAGCTTCAATTTCTTGCAATTGAAGACACTAATTTGGAAGAATGGGTGGTGGGAAAGGGAAGCTTCCCATGGCTTTGCTGCCTAAGCTTGAAACATTGCTACAATCTGCAAGAAATTCACTGGGAATTTGAATCAGGAGTTTTCACAAAGATTGAATTAGTAGACTGCAATCCTTTAGGCGCGGCATGTCTACAAGAACTGCGAGAGGCGAGATTGAGAAGCAAGCATTACGTCCCTGATATTCTTGTCCATTCTACACGGATGCTAGAAAATCAACGTGCTTCGAGCTAAAGACATAAGTCCACATTAACAATTTCCTGGACTGTGAACAAGTTACAAATAAGACTATATTTTAGACAGAAGCTTCATGCTGGCAAGCCTCGGTTTCTCAGTATTTTTATTTTCATTGCAGTTACAAGGTTACGTTGATTTTGGGCAGAGATGGGAAAATGTTGGAATCAATGAACTGCGCTTCGAGATTATATGAGCTAACAAAACTAAAGCTCAAAAACTCGTGTAAAACCACCTGATAGTTATGGATCATGATCGGTGTCGAGCAACAACAAACATGACAGTCGAAATTCACAGGCAAAACATATACATTAAATACAATGCAGAACAGCACAATGCCAAGTTCAGGAAGAGAATTTCACGAATGCTACCCAATAGGAAGCTATGTTTTCTGAATTTAGTAACACTTATCTATGTAGAGATAGAGGCTCATAATTTATTTTACAAACTACTAATAAAATAGGCATGCCTCTATACACTACATTTGATTTCCACTGATAGCTACCACATACAAAATCAAACAATATCAAAATTCAGTAATAAATACTGGTCTCGTGTGACTTAGGTAGTCTCTCAAATATTATCAACACCATCTCCAAATATTGAAAGAGAAAAGGGGGCAATTACCACGTTGAATGTTCGAGCATTTAGTTTATCGATATGCTTCATCTCATAGTCACCCTCCTATAATCATCACAGACATAATATTGACCCATCAGATTTAGCAAGTTTAATGTCATACATTTATTTTCAAACCATAAAAATAGTAGACAGTGAGAGAGTCTCACCATTCTTCCACTGGGCGTACTCAATGGACAAGCAGATGAATACTCGAAACTAGTGTTGGGAAGTATAACGGGTTGTTCACCTATCACTCCGACACCACTGCAGTGCAATAGCAGAGCGCTCAGTTACACGTAGTAAATTAATAATCACCAACAAAGTGAGGGTTCAAGACATGAAAGTTATCAAAACTTACTGGACACTCTCAGTTTTTCCGTTGGCATCAGTTATAATCCAATGCCTTCTAAGAAGTTGTACAGCGTGATCTGAATTATTTGTTATTCTAATCCTATAAGCGAAAAAATAAAGATCTTTGGAAGGCTGGCTTCGACCTTCAATATAAACACTCCTAACTTGAACTCTGATGCCCTGGAAAAGAATGTGATTAAGTAGCTGTATACATGCTATGAGTACCCATGCCTGGGATAGCACAACACTGGGTGAATAAGAACCAGAACCAGAACCAGAACACAATACGATCACCAAAATACATCTAGCTCCACAAAATTCATCCATTCAACTAAAGAAAAAGTAAAATTCTATGACCAAAATCCCCCATAAGATGATCAGGTTTATCTGATGAATCAAGTTATACGTTATACTCCCTAAGAATCTAATACCTCATGTGATTTTTTTCAAATGCACATGGCGCACTCAAACGTGGCTTTATCAATTGAATATTAGGGGACCAAAAAATAGATCGAGCTATACACTAGCTTAAAAAGTGTGATTATATGACTTGAATTATTTAATGATGCAAAAAAGTGCAGCTTCAAGAGAAGCAAAGCAATGAGCTCATATGATGATATGACAGAGTATATTAGATCTGATCAGTAGTTAGAAAAGCACTAGTGACTACAGTGATAGATCCCCAGTTGAGAAAAGAATTCAGCTTAGGTTGCAGATCAAAGAAATTACATGCCAGCATGAAAGCTAGAAGCCTATTTTATTAATATATCACTCCAGATACAAACTGACAAAATAAAATAGATGAGCGATACTGTCATACCAGGGTTGTTGCATCACTTGAGCACTTCAAGAGAAAATGAGGTTCAATTTCCTTAAGCTCATCACGATAATTAGCTGCATCCTGGAGATAAATAAAAAGAAGCTAATGTGTGTCTAATTGTAACACAGAACGAAAATGTTGTAGCTGCAAGAGTGGGTGTGTACCTCGAATCTTTCCTCTGCAGTGGCCTCTTTTAACAATCTCCGGAGACGCAAAACTGGCTCTTCATCCTCAAATAATTTCAAGGAATCACGAATTCTAGCAGCTTCTTTGTAATCCTATATTAAAAAGAAAAGATAAAACACTAACAGTACAAGACCAGCCCCTATCAGATATTACACCAGAGCATTCATTACTTGGGAAACTATCCAATTGAAACTTAATAAAACTATTAAGGGGGGTTTACTTTGGGTAATAACTTGGATTTACAATACTTACGAATGGGTATTTAAAGGACTACACAATCCAACAAGACTCCAAGACACTATTAAGGGGGGTTTACTTTGGGTAATAACTTGGATTTGCAAAACATAGGAATGGGTATTTAAAGGACTACACAATCCAACAAGACTGAAAGACGCTATCAACAGATGCACAGATTGGTGAAATAATTGTGCTCATCTTTAGTCACTAACTTAAGGAATTGTCATACTCCACCATTATTCTAGCCACGACTAAAGTATTCCGTTGATGTCAACAGAGAAAAAGCTTTCGAATAGATCAACAAGCAGGCAGTATTGCCTACTTTGTGTACATATTGGTCACTTCATACTTCATGTTGTCCACATTAATCGCTTATATCCCCTTCAGCATACCATATTAATAATATATGCCTCGTTCTAGAGCAAATAGTTTACCTAAACCTATTAGCATCCATCCATGGCTCAAACATATTCACAATGGAATGATGAATAGACATAGCCAATATTAACAATTAATAGACATAGGCAAAGGGAGATGCATAATTTTTTCAGGCAACAAAACATGATAATAAATCAAGTTTACAAATTAAACATAGAGTGAAGACACTCACGCATTCACGGCAATTATACATTTAAACTTCAATTTAGTGTCCAAAGTATCTACTAGTTTTCAGTATCAAAGACAAATATATACACATAAAAAAGCATACATATAGTACATGCAAATATGTATAACTGATGTTACACTTTCTGAGGGGCAGCAACCTCACACACCAAATCCGCCATTGGACAAAGCCAACGGAGAAATGATTTCATCAATTCAAAACATTATAATATCAATAAATTTACCACGAGTGTGCTACTTAAGCATTGGATTGAAAATAACAGAAATAAACAGAGAAATGCGCGAATATGAAATATTGGTTCGACCTCAGATTTGGCAGCTACTTCCAACTGCTGCTTCAGCAAGGCGTACGTTTCGGTTCGAGAGAAAATCGAGCTCTGATTGGAGTCCTGAGCCGAGCCTGAACCTGAACTCTGACCGGAGGTACAGCAAGCCACGGTACGAATCAGCCGCAAATTGCAATTTTTGACAATGCTATAACTACTGAGCCTACTCGGAAACGAGAGTGAGTTGAGATCCATAGCCGCCTTAAAGTTGAGACTGTGCATCATTATTTGTGAAATTCCCTCTTTTTCACAAATTTGCTTTGCTCGAATCAATTCGAGTTACTATTATCCACGCAAAGGGAGAACAGCTGGTTCGTTTAATGAAGACACGATGGGTAATTGGGATATTTCGAAAGTGATGCTGCAGTGAAATTTAGGCATTTGTGGAGGAGATGAAGCTCAAGCGCATTGATGGAACGCGTGGTGGATTGTAATGGATTTTTGTATTATGGACTGCAGGACTGTGGATTTTGGGCTTTGCTTATTTTTTGAGGTATTTTGGGCTTTGCCAATTGAAAATGAGTGTTCACAAGGAAAAGGTCGGCCCTAAAATTAATTATACGTATAGTATTTATTCACTAAGATAATATTTGTAAAACTCAATCATGTCAACTCCTACTAAACGATAATGAATACTGCTATTATTTTGTAAGTTCGTAATGTTCTATAGAATGAAACATAGAATCGCCACTTCTTAAAATACTGAAATTTTATTGCTTTTCTTTGAAATAGAGAATTGCCGACATATTATTAATCTCTCAACCAACTTTTTAACTTTTCTTGAATTTTGTTTGATGGGTGTGCCTCCATTAACATCTTGATATGATGTAGCAATATTTCATGCCTAAAATCTAGTAGTTTCCAACCAAACAGAACCTAAAAGTAAAATGGACTATGTTTACCTTATTTTGCATCTTGCCTTATTTCCTATAGTTATACTTATAATACAACGTGTTTGTTTAAATCCTAGCTATTTAGATCCTGAAATTCAATGAATATGTGTATGTGTATTAAGAGGTTGGTTGCACTTGCATACTATATTACTATGAGAATGGATGCAAAGGTTGTAGTGGATTGAATCGGAATGATAAAATTAAAATGATAACTCTAGCACACCATGAATTATTATACACGAAACACACACCTAACCTACTCAATCTCAAATCTCACTGTGCTAAGTTGGCGAAATATTAATGAGGTTCATCATGTAACATGTCAAAATGTGGTCTTTAATTTTTTTTTTCAATTTCGGATTGCTTCGCACATTTCATTACTTCTCATCAGTAAAATTTTTGGTTTCAGAAAAATAGGATATTAGTGAATTTTAGAATACCTCAAAATAAATAAACGTGTGAATCATGTTTTATCATGGAGTAGAATATAAATATATATATTTCTATACTATGGATCAACTATCTTTGAAAGTGGTGGTCGATTTAAATTGAATTTTAAGAGTAATCAAAGTCTGGCATTGGCATGACTGGCTTATTCATCAAATTATCAAATTTCTTAAAGTTGGAGTACAATTACCTAAAAAAGTTCTACATAAATACACTGAATAATTGAACATATACTTTGAATTACATTTAATTCTCTTTCCATTTTCTTAGTTTTGGTAGGGGACCCCCAAAGTTGATATTTTATGAATTGTGATCTATGACTCATAACTTGTTCACCAAAAAAATTATATACAACATAGGTACAACGTAATTATCTAATACTACAAAATAAAAACTTATTAACTCCTTACATGGGAAACAATATGCGTTGATGCCAACTCTTTATTTTTTCATAATATAAAAGTTCAGGCAGAGAAATCGACTCGTGCAACGCCAAATAACGTTAACCATGATTAACGTTATGACAATCTATTAAATCAAGTAGTATCAAATTGATTTGTACTAGCCCTATATTTTATGTACATATTTAAAATATTTGAGACGTGTCACGTGAATTGCACTTATTATAGGTCAGTTGGAATTGAGTGCCTTGAAGCCGACCACCACCACCGAAGACATCACAACGCAATAAAGGAGAAAACCCCATAAATCCTCATGTCATCATGCTTATTTTCTTTCCATCCATTTCAATAATATTATACTATTAATTATGAGTATTAAATAGCAATCGACGAACCTAAGCAATCAATGGTTTGGTATCTCCCCAAATAATGTTTAGTAGTAATTTCATAATTTGTTAATTGACTTATGTGAGTAGATTACTTACAAATAGGTAAAACTCAAACCTATAGTACTCCCATATAGTACTCGGGCATCAGTGTTTTACTCATCATATGAACTAAAACGATCTAAAAAAACTTTTGTGATTGATTATCTGATTATGTATTACACTAGAATTTAGTTATGCATTGATCACAACCCGTTATATGCTAAAGACTGTATTATACTATAAACATTAGGGAAAATCATCAAATTAATCCCATTAGATGATGCCAAAACAAGTCTTTTTAAGTGCCCGGACCCATCAATTGTCGTGATTAACCAACAAAATATATTAAATTTGGTCTAAACTATTTCAGAAATTAAATATGGACTGTTTAAAAACCAAACTTTTTTAGCAAAAAGGAAAAATAAGGAACTGAAGTTTTCAATTTTAGTTTTAATGTGATAGTTCCTTACACTTCCAATACTACGAGCTTATAAAGTACTATGCCAGAAGGTTTGAACTCTTCTTAATTATGAATTCAATAAGTGTAATAAGAAATAGAGTAAATGATTTAATTAAGGTGTGGAGAAAAGGATGTCTCCCTGCAACATCATTAAATCATAATCACTTGTGAAAGAAGCATCATTAAAGAAAAAAATAAAGCCATTATTATTGCAAATGTAGACATTTCGAAAAAGCCGCGTCTTTATATGGAAATTCTTCCACTTGTGAAAAACACTTGATTCATGTGATTTCAATTTCATCATACTGTTATTCAGCACTCAATAACATATATAAACACAAAGTATCTTGATTATTTACATTTAATATCAACATAATACGCATTGATTTGATCAATTATTGTCACGCCCGCATTTCCTAAGGATAGGAAGTACGGTGGACCGCGACTAGGGGAGGAATAAAGAAGCGGGGAAGAAAGGGGAGAACAGGAATATTAGACCCAAAAACATTTAATAAGAGGGAGTTCACTTCAAACATTGTACTAAGAAGACATTACTAAAGTTAATGTAAACAGAGTTAAATAAAAACAATGTATCGGATTACAAAGCAGCGGAAAAGACCAAAAGACAGATGATGCCGGGTATGACGACACGACACCATCCAAAAGACCAAGTAAAACACTCATTTGGCTTTCACTGCTCAACATCCGTCATCCCCATCGCCGCTCAACCTGCACATTAAGAAAACAACATGCAGGGCTGAGTACTTATTGCACTCAGTGGACACACGCCAAAATCATAGTTTGTCATGCCACATCAGTGTAACCTTGGGGTTTTAAGTGTAAGAAAAATAACCCAAGTACACAAAATATATTTCATAAATTCGACTGCGCAGTCATTTTCAGATATTGCCACCCTTATTCCCACCATCATACACTATCTGATCCAACACTGACAAGGGGCGTGGCCACACCCCAGGTCAACTAGACCGGCCAACTTGCTCTCAGATGGCTCCCGGTCTCGTGTACACTAGCCTGAGGGTTCGCAGCCCAACAGACCCGAATTCGATTAAACATATGTGGTAAACCACTTCAGATAGGTTTCAAATCAAAACAATTGGCAAGACAAACAGTTCACCTCCATAAACATTTCCGGAACAAAGTCCGTATTAAAAAAAAATGCCCACATAAAAGTAGGGTAGAAAAGCCCACCTCGATTGCTTAGCCTTTAAAATAGTTCCCTTCAACCACACTTTCCTCGTAAAAGATCACCCTTTTGAAAGATAAATAAATATCATAATTAGAGTCAGGGTAGACGATGTTTAACGACAATGCATGATTCCTACTTGGACGACTTCAACATCTAGCACGTTACACGTATACACACTTAACAACATGTTATAACAAACACACAAAAAAAACACGTCCGAAACACACCACGCACGCACCCGACACGCATACCACGTACCCAAGACGCGCACACGACACAACCACAACACTCAAACTCCCGGAACACCCACACTGCACAAACGGCTCACCTGGCTCGGAACAGGTTCGGGAAAAAGGCTCGGCGTCTTGGCCTGGCTCGGTACCTCGGCCGGCTGTCTCGGCCGCCTGTGTCTCGGCACCTCGGCCGACCATCTCGGCCGCCTGCTCGGCACCTCGGCCGACCGTCTCGGCCGTCCGGCTCGGCACCTCGGCCGACCATCTCGGCCGTCCGGCTCGGTCTCGGCCGCCTGTTCGGCACCTCGGCCGACCATCTCGGCCGTCCGGCTCGGCACCTCGGCCGACCACCTCGGCCGCCTGCTCGGCACCTCGGCCGACCATCTCGGCCGTCCGGCTCGGCACCTCGGCCGACCATCTCGGCCGCCTGCTCGGCACCTCGGCCGACCATCTCGGCCGACCATCTCGGCCGTCTGCTCGGCACCTAGTTTACACCCCTTTTCCTCTGACCCCCGATTCTCAAACCCTATACGACAAACACACCACGCATTCTACATCCCAAAACACACCCAAACACCTGGGATCATCCCTTCCAGACTCTCCACAAATCTGCCCTAGGCTGAACCCTACAACTCTCGGCCAACACACACGAAAACTCTCGAACCAAACACTGATTTTCCCGAGCCATCTCTTGGCCAAACACACCCACATACTTCACAGAACACAACACTCAGAAACACACCCAAAGCACATGAAAACATCTCCCAAAAACATACAATTCGTGAATCTGCGCAGTCTACTTGCAAAAATCATAATAAAATCATACGACATCCAATGAAGCTGAAATTTACACACCACACCGAAGACGCATCCAAGTTTATACGGTTAAAATTTCGTACCAAAAGGAGATCGTTTGCTCAGTCAAAACGGGGTCGGAACCCACTGTCAGTTACTATCAAAACATGCTTGACAACAACACATAATCACAAAACCTATTCAGCATCTAAACCTTCCCAAAAACGTCCTACATGCATGTTTTTTCGAATTTAACAAGGGTTAGGGTTTGGGTTACCTTTCCCGGATAGTTCAAACGTAATTCGAGCGGTTTACTTCTTCCTCCGACTCCGATTCACAACGAGCGAGCGTAACACCTTGAAGAATTCAAGATGATGATGAGGGGGAATGAAAGGGGAAAGGTAAACCGAGAGGGAGGAGGGCGAGAGAACTTACCGGTGAGAGAGCAACTTCGCGAAAGAGAGAGAGAGAGATTGAGAGAGACCGAAGAGAGAAAAAGATTGGAAAAAGGGGAATGAATCGGTTAAGAGGGAGTGGGGGAGGTTGAGAAATTAGTGGGGAGAGAGGGAGGGTTTTCGAAAAAGAGAGAGGGAGAGGGAGAGAAAAACCGAGAGAGAGGGGGGTTTAATTTATTAATTAAGATATTAATTTGCTTTTCAAATAACCATAAAACTAAATATTCACACCCATAAATAATATAAAACAAATAAAACATACCACACCATATCTTAAACAAGATATTCACAAAAAGCAAACACCCCTTAAATAAAAAAAAAAACGGACATTACATTCCTCCCACCTTAAAAAAAATTTCGTCCCGAAATTTCGTCCAAGATCATTCAAACAGCTCCAGAAACTTCTCTCTCATCTTATCTTCTAATTCCCATGTTGCTTCTTCGACTCCATGATTCCTCCACCGTACTTTCACCGAAGCAATTGACTTATTCCTCAATTCTTGCACTCTTCGGTCCAAAATGGCCTCGGGCTTCTCCTCATAGCTTAGATCGGGATTTAGGACCATCATCTCTTCTTGGTGAACGATGTGTGTGGGGTCAAACACGTACTTCCTCAATTGTGACACATGGAAGACGTTGTGCACATTTCCGAAGCTTGGTGGTAGGGCCAATCTGTATGCTACCATGCCGACTCTATCCAAAATCTCGTATGGTCCGATAAATCGAGGTCTCAGCTTTCCTTTCACACCAAAACGAGTTATTCCCTTAGAAGGGGAAACTTTCAGAAAGACCTTTTCTCCGACCTCGAATTGTAAATCGGTCCTTCGAACATCCGCGTATGACTTTTGTCGATCCTGTGCCTCCTTGATCCTCCCACGGATTTGTCGGACAATCTCTATCATCTCTTCTACAGAGTCTGGTCCGAGAATTCTTCTCTCACCCACTTCATCCCAATAAAGTGGCGATCTACACTTCTTTCCATACAATGCCTCATATGGAGCCATCTTGATAGTCGCCTGGTAACTATTATTGTACGCGAACTCTACCAATGGCAGCACTTCTTCCCAACCCCAGCCTCGATCAAGCACCACGGCTCGTAGCATGTCCTCCAAGGCTTGTATCGTTCTCTCCGACTGCCCGTCGGTTTGCGGGTGGAACGCTGTACTGAAACTCAACTTAGTCCCCAACTCGCGCTGCAGGCTTGTCCAAAATCTAGAAGTGAATTTAGCATCACGATCAGATGTGATTGTCGCTGGAACTCCATGCAAGCGTATAATTTCCCGTACATATACCTTAGCCAACTGATCGGATCCATAAGTGGCACGAACCGGCACAAACTGGGCAGATTTGGTGAGGCGATCTATAATCACCCAAATCACCGTGTTCCCTCGCTGGGATTTTGGCAGTCCTACCACAAAGTCCATTGCAATATGTTCCCACTTCCATTCCGGAATCTCAAGGGGTTGCAATTTCCCATAGGGCCGTTGGTGTAGCGCCTTTACTTGTTGACATGCCAGGCATCTCTCCACAAATGCCGCAACATGCTTTTTCATACCGTTCCACCAAAACTGTCTTTTCAAGTCTTGATACATTTTGGTGCTCCCTGGATGAGCAGCGTATGGGGTTTCATGTGCTTCTCTCATGATTTCCATCCTCAGGCCTTCATCCTTAGGCACACACAACCTTCCCTTGTATGTGAGACCATTATCCACTGCCTCACGAAAATTTCCGAGTTCACCCGTCCTCACTTCTGAGCGAATCTTTTCTAGTAACGTATCTCGCCGTTGAGCTTCTACAATTCTGGCTCTTAAGTCGGGTTCCATTACCAACGTGGCTACTATTCCTTCCACAGTCTCGGGTATTCTCACTACTTCCAACCGCATCTTACTGAACTCTTGGATTAAACTCTCCTCGATAGTAAGAAAGGTGGCCAGCTGAGATTGAGACTTCCTACTAAGAGCATCGGCCACTACGTTTGCTTTTCCCGGATGGTAATTTATACCACAATCGTAGTCCTTTACCAACTCGAGCCACCTATGTTGGCGCATGTTCAACTCCTTTTGCTCAAAGAAGTACTTTAGGCTCTTATGGTCCGTGTATATCTCACAACGGACTCCATAGAGATGGTGTCTCCAGATCTTCAAAGCATGTACCACGGCTGCCAGTTCCAAGTCATGCGTCGGATAATTCAGCTCATGGGGCTTCAATTGTCTCGATGCATATGCAATCACTTTCCCCTTCTGCATAAGCACACATCCAAGTCCCACCTTCGACGCATCCGTATACACCGCATAGTCAGTCTCTGGCTCTGGCACGGCTAGGATTGGTGCGGTGGTCAATTTCTCCTTCAACAACTGAAAGCTCGCCTCACATTCTGGTGTCCAAATCATCTTGACTCCCTTTTTCAGTTGTTGCGTCATTGGCCTTGCTATCTTCGAGAATCCCTCGATGAATCTTCGATAATAGCCCGCCAGTCCTAAAAAGCTTCGGATTTCGTTTTGTGTAGAAGGTGACTTCCACTCCTGCACCGCTTCCACCTTGGCCGGGTCCACACGAATTCCATCTGAGGTTACTACATGTCCAAGAAAATTTACTTCCTTGAGCCAAAACTCGCATTTACTGAACTTGGCATATAGTTTCTCGTCCCTTAGAGTTGCTAGGACGGTTCTCAAGTGCTCTTTGTGCTCCTCCTCGTTCTTTGAGTAAACAAGCACATCATCGATGAAAACTAGGACAAACCGATCCAGAAATGGATGGAACACGCGGTTCATAAGGTCCATGAACACTGCCGGGGCGTTCGTCAGTCCAAAAGGCATCACGACGAACTCATAATGACCATATCTTGTTCGAAAAGCCGTCTTGGGTACATCTTCTCGCCGAACCCTCAGCTGATGGTACCCAGACCTCAAGTCCATCTTAGAGAAGACTCCTGCCCCTCGAAGTTGGTCAAACAAGTCGTCTATCCTTGGTAGTGGATACTTGTTCTTCAGGGGCAGTTTGTTTAGCTCTCGATAGTCGATGCACATCCTCATCGTTCCATCCTTCTTCTTTACAAACAAAACTGGTGCTCCCCATGGTGACACGCTAGGTCTAATGAATCCCAATTCCAGTAGCTCTTGTAGTTGCACCTTAAGCTCCTCCAACTCTTTTGGCGCCATCCTATAAGGTGCTTTGGATATTGGTGCCGATCCGGGCTCCAGATCGATCGTGAATTCTACCTGCCTGTCGGGTGGGGGTCCCGGCAATGCATCGGGGAAAACATCGGGGTATTCACTCACTATCTCCACATCTTCTATCTTCCTGTCTTTCTTCTCCTCCCCATTCAAATAAACAAGGTACGCTGGACATCCCTTCCTCATCATTGTAGTGGCTTGCAGCGCAGAGACAATGGACTTGCGTCGGCTCAATGGGATTCCGTGAAACTTCGTCGGCTCCTTTCCGGGGGTTTCAAACGAGATTTCCCTTTCTCTACAATGAAGGGTAACGTGGTTCTCCGCTAACCAATCCATACCCAAGATTATGTCTACGCTACCCATCGTCATTATTTGCAAATTATGAGCCACTAAACTGAGTTCACCTATTCCAAAGTTCACACATGCACAAGATCGGGATATATCTATAGTCCCGCCTACCGGTGAGGTCACACTCATAGTGGGTTCGGTCTTAACAGTAGATAATCCCAAAGTATCCACACAAGACGTTGATATAAAGGAATGCGACGCACCCGTATCAAACAAGACAACTATAGGCATATTGAGAAGTGTGCCCATACCTGCCAAGTTTCCTTGCCCAAAGGTTTCTTTCCCGTTTGCCGGCTGCTTCCCCTTCAAGGCGTAGGCCCTTGCTTGCGATGGTAATCCTTGGCGGCGTTGTTGCGGTGGAGGTGCAGGTAGTGCCTGGGATTGTGGACGGAAACCTAGCTGGTTTTGTCTCGTTCCCGTTCCCATGTTCTTATTTGGGCAGCTTCGGAAGTAATGGCCACTTCCACCACAGTTGAGGCACCTAGGGTCTCGACACTCCCCGGCGTGGTACTTGAAGCACCTTCCACATTGAGGGTTCCTCGGCGGAAAGTTTGCCCTCGGTTGGAAAGTATTCTGTCTCCCGCCATTGTAGGGTGGGTTCCTCATGTGTTGTGGCCTCTTACCACCATACTGAGCCTGGTCACCATCCCACCTCCTCTTCTCTTGGTGGCCTGACTGAGCTTGTAGGGGTGTCGCGTTTGTTGTTGCCACAACTCTTGGCTTAGGGAGTGCATCTTCCACGTCCAGTGCACAAGTCAAGATCTCCGAGTAGGAGAGTTCTCCTCGACAGGCCAATGCGGCCTTTATCTCATCTCTGAGCCCGGCCCGGAACTTCACCGCCCATTTCTCATCGGTGTCCATCAACTCGGGCGCATATCGTGCCATCTGCGCGAGGGCTCGGTCATACTCGGTTACAGTCATTCGGCCTTGGCTTAGTGTGTGGAACTCTACCACCTTGGCCCGTCTGTACGTCTTTGGAACATACTTGTTATCGATCTCTACTTTAAACTCCTCCCATGTTAGCGCTTCCAGGCGTGCAGGGTCCATAGTTCTCTGCCGAGTCTCCCACCAGTAATCGGCAGCACCTGATAATTGAAAGGTAGCGCCAGCAATGCGCTCCCTATCTGTGCACTCCATGACCCTGAAGATACGCTCGAGGCCGCGTATCCACTCTTCCGCTTTTGATGGATCTCCTTGTCCATCGAATTTAGGAGGATTCTGCCTGGAGAACGTAACTATGAATCTTTCTTGTTGAGGCGGGGGTGGAGGTGGTGGTGGCGGTGGTGGTGGAGGTGGTGCCTCCACGTTGGGTCCTTGTCGTGGTTGGCGTGCACGTCTTGGCGGCATTCTGATTCAATATCCAAAAAGTGTTACTACAATTCTCATCCAAAATTACCACTTTCTCAAAATTTTCTTATAAAATCTTCATGTAGTATAAGATGCAACACATAGGATATATATATCAAAATCCAAATTCTCATTAAAAGAAAGAAAGGTCAACATTGTCCCCAAGCGTAGATCGTACTTAAAGCAAAAACTGAAAAGACAACGAACTATTCTAATTCTCGACTACGACTCTATCATCCTCATCCATAGGCCCTTCCTCTGGGTCTTCGTCATCGTCCTCCTCGGGGTTCTCTTGCAGAGCCACCTCGGGATTCCCTTGCGGAGCCTCCCCGGGTTCTTCCCCGTAGTCGCCTTCAAACCCTTGCTCATCCTCGTACATGCTCACATACTTGTCCTGATACACGATCCTCTCTTGCACATCCTGTGGGGGCTGTTCCTCTCGAGAGTCTACCAGTGCACAATACACGGCCTTCCGAAAGCCAGCCATGTCACCCACCATGTCATCGGTAGCGGGCTCATGCCACGTGTACCTCCTCGCCGTTCTTTCGGCCCACTCTTTCCAGCTGTCGGGGAGCAATTCTATTAGCTTCTCAATGCCGTCATGCTCTGTCACTCCGAACTCCTGAGCTGCCCTCCAGAGGGTATCGAAGTGTGCCACGAACTCGATCAACGGTACGTGATCCTTCTTCCGGTACACTCTATAATCTCTGAGCACCCTCTGTGCCCTAAGTCTATCGCGATCACTCCGTCGCGGGGTTCGGAACATACGCGCCATCTATAGAAAAACAGAAACAACCGCCTCGCGTATAAAAACAGAGTGCATAACCGAAGAAGAGAGAGATATGTGTATGCAGACGCATCGATGTTCTAACTCCCAACCCGCTGGTGTTCAAAGGCCAAACGTTCTTATCTACTATAGGTCCAAGAAGCACTAGTGAAATCCTATCACGTCTAAGTTCAAACATTCAAAAGGCCAACACATTCTCCCATAAAAGCTCACATCAACAATCACGTCATCAAATCATCACACATCAGCCACATGCTTTCATATAAATTCGTCACACAATAACAGTTCATAACCCACAATAACAATTCATAACTCAAATAATTTCCAACTTTCCACATCACTTTGTACCCTTCCACATGTCTCAACATTTACTTAAACTTTACACAAAAACATTTTCGAACCCAAAATCACAATTTCCTCCACCTCCATATACTTTCCAAAAATTCAAAATTTTCATTACCTCATTTCAGGTTGAGTGCGATGCGTCGGATGTTGAGCCAATGACACTTTTGAAAACTTAGTCAAAACAGAAAAAGACTTTTGGGTCCAGAGCAGAAAGAAAACCTAGGCTTTGATACCACTCTGTCACGCCCGCATTTCCTAAGGATAGGAAGTACGGTGGACCGCGACTAGGGGAGGAATAAAGAAGCGGGGAAGAAAGGGGAGAACAGGAATATTTGACCCAAAAACATTTAATAAGAGGGAGTTCACTTCAAACATTGTACTAAGAAGACATTACTAAAGTTAATGTAAACAGAGTTAAATAAAAACAATGTATCGGATTACAAAGCAGCGGAAAAGACCAAAAGACAGATGATGCCGGGTATGACGACACGACACCATCCAAAAGACCAAGTAAAACACTCATTTGGCTTTCACTGCTCAACATCCGTCATCCCCATCGCCGCTCAACCTGCACATTAAGAAAACAACATGCAGGGCTGAGTACTTATTGCACTCAGTGGACACACGCCAAAATCATAGTTTGTCATGCCACATCAGTGTAACCTTGGGGTTTTAAGTGTAAGAAAAATAACCCAAGTACACAAAATATATTTCATAAATTCGACTGCGCAGTCATTTTCAGATATTGCCACCCTTATTCCCACCATCATACACTATCTGATCCAACAGTGACAAGGGGCGTGGCCACACCCCAGGTCAACTAGACCGGCCAACTTGCTCTCAGATGGCTCCCGGTCTCGTGTACACTAGCCTGAGGGTTCGCAGCCCAACAGACCCGAATTCGATTAAACATATGTGGTAAACCACTTCAGATAGGTTTCAAATCAAAACAATTGGCAAGACAAACAGTTCACCTCCATAAACATTTCCGGAACAAAGTCCGTATTAAAAAAAAATGCCCACATAAAAGTAGGGTAGAAAAGCCCACCTCGATTGCTTAGCCTTTAAAATAGTTCCCTTCAACCACACTTTCCTCGTAAAAGATCACTCTTTTGAAAGATAAATAAATATCATAATTAGAGTCAGGGTAGACGATGTTTAACGACAATGCATGATTCCTACTTGGACGACTTCAACATCTAGCACGTTACACGTATACACACTTAACAACATGTTATAACAAACACACAAAAAAAACACGTCCGAAACACACCACGCACGCACCCGACACGCATACCACGTACCCAAGACGCGCACACGACACAACCACAACACTCAAACTCCCGGAACACCCACACTGCACAAACGGCTCACCTGGCTCGGAACAGGTTCGGGAAAAAGGCTCGGCGTCTCGGCCTGGCTCGGTACCTCGGCCGGCTGTCTCGGCCGCCTGTGTCTCGGCACCTCGGCCGACCATCTCGGCCGCCTGCTCGGCACCTCGGCCGACCGTCTCGGCCGTCCGGCTCGGCACCTCGGCCGACCGTCTCGGCCGTCCGGCTCGGCACCTCGGCCGACCGTCTCGGCCGCCTGTTCGGCACCTCGGCCGACCATCTCGGCCGTCCGGCTCGGCACCTCGGCCGACCACCTCGGCCGCCTGCTCGGCACCTCGGCCGACCATCTCGGCCGTCCTGCTCGGCACCTCGGCCGACCATCTCGGCCGCCTGCTCGGCACCTCGGCCGACCATCTCGGCCGTCCGGCTCGGCACCTCGGCCGACCATCTCGGCCGTCTGCTCGGCACCTAGTTTACACCCCTTTTCCTCTGACCCCCGATTCTCAAACCCTATACGACAAACACACCACGCATTCTACATCCCAAAACACACCCAAACACCTCGGATCATCCCTTCCAGACTCTCCACAAATCTGCCCTAGGCTGAACCCTACAACTCTCGGCCAACACACACGAAAACTCTCGAACCAAACACTGATTTTCCCGAGCCATCTCTTGGCCAAACACACTCACATACTTCACAGAACACAACACTCAGAAACACACCCAAAGCACATGAAAACATCTCCCAAAAACATACAATTCGTGAATCTGCGCAGTCTACTTGCAAAAATCATAATAAAATCATACGACATCCAATGAAGCTGAAATTTACACACCACACCGAAGACGCATCCAAGTTTATACGGTTAAAATTTCGTACCAAAAGGAGATCGTTTGCTCAGTCAAAACGGGGTCGGAACCCACTGTCAGTTACTATCAAAACATGCTTGACAACAACACATAATCACAAAACCTATTCAGCATCTAAACCTTCCCAAAAACGTCCTACATGCATGTTTTTTCGAATTTAACAAGGGTTAGGGTTTGGGTTACCTTTCCCGGATAGTTCAAACGTAATTCGAGCGGTTTACTTCTTCCTCCGACTCCGATTCACAACGAGCGAGCGTAACACCTTGAAGAATTCAAGATGATGATGAGGGGGAATGAAAGGGGAAAGGTAAACCGAGAGGGAGGAGGGCGAGAGAACTTACCGGTGAGAGAGCAACTTCGCGAAAGAGAGAGAGGGAGATTGAGAGAGACCGAAGAGAGAAAAAGATTGGAAAAAAGGGGAATGAATCGGTTAAGAGGGAGTGGGGGAGGTTGAGAAATTAGTGGGGAGAGAGGGAGGGTTTTCGAAAAAGAGAGAGGGAGAGGGAGAGAAAAACCGAGAGAGAGGGGGGGGTTTAATTTATTAATTAAGATATTAATTTGCTTTTCAAATAACCATAAAACTAAATATTCACACCCATAAATAATATAAAACAAATAAAACATACCACACCATATCTTAAACAAGATATTCACAAAAAGCAAACACCCCTTAAATAAAAAAAAAAAAACGGACATTACAATTATACTAAATAAATTACGCCTTACATAAATATCTATAAATAAAGGAGAAACTCGACACATCTGGATGATGACTTCAACGAGTGTAATTTCATCAATTACATAAATTTGGAGAGTGATTCTAATTCAACATTTCAACATCTACTTGAATGATGGTTGCTTGAATTCTCACTTTCTTTAAACATCAGCTGCAATGTGTTGTACTTACAATAACCGGTAATAAAACATCAGTAATAATACAAATACTTGACACAGCCTATAATTAGAAACTGAATAATCTTCTCTTTTACTTCATTCTTTTACATCCGCTTCCTGTATAATCTATTTTCAGGTCGACTCGACTCTCTGACTAAACAAATTTCCTTGAGCAGTTCATTCTTGATGAGTAAACTCATCTTTGTTCATCCGATGTATCCTCGATCTTGATTGTGTCAGAACCATCCCTGATATAAACAAAAACAGATACAATTCATAAGTCAAAAGCCGATGTATTAGTTCTTTGGCATTCTTTTGATACCAAAAAAGGCGACATAAACAAATGAGAATCAGACAAGGAAATGCAATAAAGTGTCCTTGGAGCCTTTTGCTTTTGGTGAGTGTGTGTGTGTGTGACAACATGAATACAGACATTATCCATTAGCATTCTCTAGACAAACCACACTCCTGAACAATGGCGAACCTCATAGACAAAACCCGTGTCAAGCCAACCTAGAAAGTCTTGATGTAATTCAATCTCAACAGTTCTGGTACAAACTCACTCACTCCACCACCTAAAAATAATGGGCCCCATAAGGTGAACAAAAGAATATCCAATATCACAAAGTCATTCACTCCACTTCTGCACTTGCGAGTTTAGAGAAGCAGTTGAATTATTCAGATTATGAGCATATGCAGATTCCAGTAAAAGACCCTCACACATAACCACAGAGAGAGAATACAGAAGATCAAAACAAAAAACAAATCTGATGTGAGTATCCTAACTCCCAAACCAAATTATAGAACTTCAGAAACTCCCGCAGATCCAAAAGAGAGACAACCATAGATAGATGGAGGATGAAAGAAACTCCCACAATGGAGAGAAGAAAGTTTCACTCAGAGAGATGGGAGAGTCCTACTTCCATGGATGAAAGGGAGCTTCAGTTGGTCTCTGCTGAGGGTTCTGGATTGTCACAAAGAAAAGAGAGAAACGCAGAGGTTTACGAAAGATGAATCCACTTCACTTCATATTTTAATAATAACATGAATTATTTTGTCTTTATTTTTTGTCACATTGGTGGGAAGGGGCTTGGCTGATTTAAGGTTAGGTGTAATGGGATCGATATTATCAAATAGCGGATATGGCGGCGCTATGGCATGGCGTTCAGTGGTGGAAACGCCATAGCACCGTGGAACTGCCATAGCACCATATCCGTCATTTGACAACATTGCGTATGTACCGCATTTAGGAATGGGGCATTATGCAAGAAACATGGATGTTTGAGTTGTATTTTATGCTTTATTAATTGTTTTAAGAATTTTAGATGTTATATTTTTATTATTTTCTAATTTTTGAATTATATATAAACATATAATTATTATTTTATTTATTTAATTATTGACCGCCATATCCGCCATACTAATGCGCCATATCCCTGTGGCGGTTTTTTGGCGAACTGCCATAAGCTGCCATACGAGATTGATAACATTGAATGGGATTTATTTAAACACAGCATAACTTATCTGGAAAGAAGATAATGGGAATCACTGAACACAGATCCTACCTTATATCTATATTTTCTCCAAATGTATCTTCGCTATTCAAGCTTCGCATTGAAGGCTTGTCAATCTCATCCTCATCAGACTCGTAATCATGCTCCCCATTCCATATGCGGGGTTTAGGTCTCACTTCCATGTCTTCGTCTCTCTGAAATTGGAGATAGGTCGGTTACATTGCAAGGAAATTAATACATTCAAAGATAGAGTTGTGCATGTTATCCAGTAATTTCACCTCTTCTGGAACTTCTGTGGTTGGAGGCATTGTTTGAAACTGGGTGCTGGGTGCATGCTGCAGTTTAGAAATTTGATCCAGTAGCATGTTCCTGCAAGTAGACATTTATACTGATCTTGAGAAATTTACTTATGATAGCTTACAGTTATGTGAAAATAACCAAGAGCGATTACATTCTACATATGAAAGACATATCCTTTTCTTTGAAAACTTCAAACGCAGCAAAACAGTCATCATAGTATACTTTTGGTAACTCAACTGTTTTTGCTTTGGACAAACCACCTACTAATCTATTCAAATGGCATACTTTAGCATTCCACAAGATTCAAGGTTCAATACTAATACTGATAAATATAAATAAAATTGAGTATACGATCGGTCATCCTTATGTGTAACAAAAGTAATTACATGATTTTCTCCATCATTTTGATACCATTATCTTCAAGACAGTAAATAAAACTAGGGAACTAATCCACACAAAATGAAGAATGATTGCTTAAATGGTGGTTTACATCAATTACGTGAAAGTATCTATCACCATAATGCACCTGAATTCTCTTTTTCTTATTGATTTTCTCTAGTGACTGCCTATTATCACACTTCTAGATGCAGAGATGGATACACAGTTTTTCAATGACATCTCAATTTGTGCAGACAATGTTGCCTTCGAATATAAAAAAGCATGCTATGCAGATATTTCAATGGACAATATGTGCAAAAAAATTACATTTCGATGACCAAAAGTATAATGACTATAGTCCGTACAGAGTCATGGTTTAATGACCCAAGAGTTATTTACCATTTTCCAAATCTTTTACTGCATAATGAAAACAAAAACTCGAAAATACCAATTGCACCATAGCGTAGACACACAGAGTAAAGTTTCCAAATTTTAACTGTATAAAAGGGGTATGAAAGGGAATATTTTCAAAATAACCAGATGGAGTACAGCTTTAACTTGAAGGTAAATGAGTAAATAACTAGAAAACAGGACTGATAAACAAGAGAGTACTATCTAACAGAAAAAAAAAATTAACGTGTTGCAGAAAAATTGGTCGAAGAGACGAAGACAACTATAAATGCTGACAATTGAACAAGTTCTACAAATACAATTAACAGCTTAAGGTTGACAAACAATATATAGTAGAAGAGATAAACCAAGTAGTTTTTAGGAACTTAAATGTAATGGGTTTGTTGTGTGTGAGGATCCAGCAATCCCCTTGACATACCATGCACAAATACACAAGTGGTTTCCATGTATGCAAAATATATAAAAAGAAAGTGAAAGTAGACAAAACCAAAAACAATTATAATGTTGATCAGGATTGTGAGAAAGTAGAACATTGGTCTTGGAAAAAGGTAGCATCAGTTGGTGGGTATTTATCAAGTGAGATATAACAGTGACGATGGTGACTTAGTCCTTATCTATGGCATTGTACCAATAAACACTGTTTTATGATGTTAGTTAAATTATCCTCGTAGATGTCAAGCTGCATTCTGCAGTGTTGCAAAACAACATATAGCAATATTATGGTAACTATAGGACCTTGAGACCAGGTTTGGTGAAGTTGGGACAGAGGAACATCAGTTATAATAATGCAGTGGACGGAGGTTTCAAACAGCAAGGGGCATAAGTTTGTAGCACTATATTAGAAATACAGGAGATCTTCAAGCATGTACATTCGTATGGCGTGAACTTAACTTTACCTGATTTTCTCCAAATCCCTCAGCGTATTCAAGTTTTCCATATTACTTGGTTCCACATGAAGAGTATAATCTGGGCCAAAGTACTCGTAATATTCATTGTACGGCAACTTGTTATCTGGCTCCACATCTACAGCCACGGCAGTCTACAACAAAGTGCAAAATTTCATATCAGCTGATACCCCACATAAATTATCAAAAGTAAATGATAATATGAAACGAGATACATGTACAATGGTATAAATTTGGCATGCAAAAGCATATGAAAGATAGAAAGAGAGCACACACATGCAAACAAATTTGTGCGTGTAAGAGAGGGAGAGAGATAGACCTCGTAGCACCAGCACCGGGCAACATTTCTGATTGTATACCCTCCCCCGCCCAAAACCATAAGAGGAACATTGAATGACCTCAAAAACCGAAGGCAGTCTGCATGGCCTTTCACAGACAAATTAAAGCAACCTAACCGATCACCAGACAACGAATCAGCCCCACACTGAAGAACAACAGCATCTGGCTGATAGACCTCCATTACTTTCTGCATTATTGGACGGAATAAGCTTCGGAAGTTGTCATCATTTAATCCATCATTCAGTGGGACATTAAGAGCATAGTACTTTCCAGAGGCCACTCCAACGTCTTTAATATGCCCAGTTCCAGGAAAAAAGTCTCCAAATTTATGGAAAGACACTGTCATAACACGATCAGTAACATAAAAGGCTTCCTCAACCCCATCACCATGGTGAATATCAATGTCCACGTAAAGTACCCGCTGCCATCGAAAATACAGTGATCAGAGAATGCCACATTATAAAGAGTATATCAAAAGGCATTACACTGAATGCCAAGATTATTTCTTACATAGAGTAATGTATAACTCTTAAGCCTTCCTACGTTCTAACACATGGATCAACTTATGAATTGCAAGCAGACATTAGAACCCATACTGAGTGGTATCGACATATATAGTTCTACTAACAATAATTTTATCAAGGAAAACAAGGGAAGTAACAAATTCAAACAATGAGACACCACATTATAAAGAGTATATCAACAGGCATTACATTGAATGCCAAGATTATTTCTTACATAGAGTAATGTATAACTCTTAAGCCTTCCTACGTTCTAACACATGGATCAACTTATGAATTGCAAGCAGACATTAGAACCCATACTGAGTGGTATCGACATATATAGTTCTACTAACAATAATTTTATCAAGGAAAACAAGGGAAGTTCAAACAATGAGACAGGTACAATTACAAGTTTTTAGAATATCTAATGATATAACTCAAGTTCATAAATCAATTAACTCTTTTACCCTTGAAAGTTACCATCTGAGAGTGACCAAACATCAAACATGATTCTACACATCATATTAAAAAAAAATTAAAACTTTGAAGCAAAAAAGGTGTCTGCTTGTATATGGAGTACTAACATAGGCACCAGTCACTAGGAAACACAAACAAACTGATACACAAAACTATAAACCGGTACAGGCTACAGACGGAATCAATTAACACAATTTTCCATAACTTAGAGACACGCGCAGAGTGAAACAAATTGCCACGTAATTTCAAAGCGAAAAGGTTAAACTAATTATCGATTCCATACCCTGTGAACTTTCAGCAGCTCGAGAATCCCCAAAACAATATCATTAACGTAGCAAAACCCCGAAGCCTCGCTCTTCTTCGCATGGTGCAAACCCCCGGCCCAATTAATTGCGATATCCGCATCCTGCCTGTTGAGCTTGACGGCCGCGCCAATGGAGCCGCCAGCGGAGGCCTGACAGAAGTCAAACAAGCCGTCGAATACGGGGCAGTCCTCGCCCACGTTGAAGCGCCTGAGCTGACGCGCGTGCGTGTGGTCGAGGAGAGTCTCGGGCGCGACGGAGGAGAGGAACTCGACGTACTCCGGCGAGTGGAAGCGGCGGATGTCTTCGAAGGCGGCGGGGAATGGGCGGCTGATCTCCATGCGGCGGTGAAGGCCGTAGTGGACGATCAGATTGTGTGCCATGCGGATGCGGTGGGGTTTCATCGGATGGCCCTGGCCGTAGTAGTAGTCGCCGATTGTTGGCTCGTAAAAGTAGGACACGCGCCGCTTCCGCGCGTCGGGGCAGACAGATGGCAGCGACGCGCCACCGTCGGAATCCATCGCTCAATTTGCAACTGCAATGAGAGAGAGGGAGAGAGAGGAGGAAGAAAGAAGAAGAAAGCTGAGTTTTTTTTTGGGGAGAGAATTTAAACAAGGGTTTAAACTTGCAAAGAATTGGGCGTTTAGAAATAGAGGTGTTGCCCATGACCGGCTTGCGGACTACGGCCGGACCGAGCCCAAGGTGGTTCGAAGCCCGTGCAGATCCATCACTAAACCCATGACTGCCCAGGCCCAGCCCATAAGTAAATCTGTTTTTTCTATAAATGGGCCGATTTTATCTCATCATTTAGACAATTGCTACTCCCTCCATCTACTTAGTATTCATCCATCCACAAAATAATGTCCATATTTATTTTTTTCATTTATTAACCTCACATTCCACTAACATTTTCAATCAATTTTTCTTCATATTTCTTAAAACCTACTCACATTGCGGATTATACGTGATAAGTGAAATCTCCTCATTGATATGACTGTGAGTTTTATATCTCTAAATTATCTCTTAAATTTTTAAATTTTTTGAGAAATTTATCTTATTTCTTAAATGAATAACGTAATTCGTTTTCATTCTCACCGTTCATACTATCGTTGTCCTTTAGAAATAAAAACTATTTATATTTTAGCCGAACCCTTTAAAAATAAAAGTAAATAGATTTCTACTATTCGCTTTCATTAAAAATAAAAATTATTTTCATTTTAATTAAATTTTTAGAAGGTAGATGAATTTGTGTGTGAGAGTATTTGATCAACAAACATATTCGACAACTAATTATACCCCCATTTTTTCATTGTGATTTTAACTCTAAAATTCAAGGGCTTAAAATGCTGTGTGTGTAGAGGCGGGGGAACAAAAATAAAATCAAGAAATAATAAAATTGGAGTACAGAGTAATTCAGAATTAATTGAAGATTTGGGAATTTCTTCTCGTCTTTCATCGTCTTCGCCGATGTCTGCTCCATACAGATCAAGGTATTCCACTCATTATATTCAATAAATAACAGCTATGCAATAGTAATTTGAAGCTGAAATCGCACAATTTTCGCTCTGCGTCTGATCGATTAATCGCGGACTGCAACAGAGATGGATTGAGCGCGCGGGCCGTGGGGTATGGCGGCAATTCCGATGAGATTCAGTTGCGAATTGATCCGATGCATTCAGATTTCGACGATGAGGTGACCGGTCTTCGGAAACAAGTTCGGAGACTTCGAGATGTGAGTGAATTTGCTTGCTTTTTTCTATATCTCTAATTCGTTTTGTAGAAACGGTGGGAATGTGGTCTGTTTTTTTTGTTCTTAATTTGTACGATGATTTTCAGTCATGATGTTATTCGGCACGGTTGAATTTTTATGCGGTATATATTTGTTATTCATCAGATTTGTACATATGAGAGATGCTTCTGATGGTAAGCGGTTTGGTTTATTTTGGTGGAGCTCGAAAATGCTGATAATTTGAGTAAAGTCAGAGAAGTTATCAGCATTATAGTTGCAATCACGACGTGCTTGAAAAATGAGAATATTGTGTTACTTAATCATTCCGAGTTTACAGCAAACTAATTCCATGGAAAAATTTCTAGGACTACCTATAGTTGTTGATTTCTCAATTGATTTGTTTGTAATGTAGTATTATATGACCCATCATATTTTGTAACTATCCACGAGAAATGAAAGACTAAATTGCATAAGAGTAAATCAGCTGAAGGCCTGAGTTATGGTTTTTGCTGTATGCTCATAGAACGTTACGATTTGAATTCTTTTTATAATGGAATTTGGAAACTCGATGAATGTATTATATGGTCTTTAATATGGATAACGAGGCTGTTTAGTCATTTTTACCTCAATAAGCAGCTATTTTGAAATATACTTATTACATACCATGCAGCATTTATCATGTAATCTTAATTATACTACATATTCTGTTTCCTTATAGTGTTTTGTTGTGCGATTCTCGTGACTTCTTTTGGAGCACGCTCTTATATGTATGTATATATGTAAGGGTGTAGAGTATCTTGAGGATGGTTGAATATGTTCTAGCTGCTGGCCTGTACATGGTTCTCATCATGAGTATATATATTTGTAGCCAGGAAAGAACGTATTAAACAAAAAACTTGTCTGCGTTTGCTTTGTACGCATGTGATTCCAGATTAAACTTTAAAATCCATCTGCTTTTCCAGGACGAACTAAACAAATTTAAAACCTACATTACCTGCTGATTTGTTATGATGGAGTTCTTTTTACCTTTGGATCGTCCTGAACATGCAAGTTCCTAACTATAGGTTTAAGGTTTTATCAGAATTGTATTTGAGGTCACATCCATGACATGATAAGAGTTCTATTTAAATTAAAATTCTGATGAACACTGTATCTTTTCTTCTAATATACACTTATTGCAAGCCACATAATTGGCTTTCTGTTTATGCAATAGTCTGTGTGAGTCATGACATTTATATTTAGTTTAGGTTTGTCTGGCCTCAACTCTTGTTGCTTGTGAAATATTGCAGGTGGCTCAAGAAATTGAGACTGAAGCAACGTTTCAAAATGATTTCCTGAATCAGCTGGTATGTCATAAACTATCCTCAGCATTTTAACCTCGAGAAAGGATTGGCTTCTCTGACTCTATGATCACCTTGAGTCATCATTTTGGTCTGCTTTTATAGTATAGTAACATATTTTGATTAGAAAACTATGACAGTAAGTTAATCTCTACAACTTCTTACGTCCTTTTTTTATGTACCACAAGCCATCAGTAATTTCAGTCCCACTACTCGATGTGATATGTAGCTGTTGTAAGTTGGTTGCTGGAACCTCTTTTATTCAAATTTCAAAGTCCATGATGATAGTTGAAATTTCTTCTAGGTTTGCTGTAATTTATTGCAGGGGAGTTACTGAAAATAATTTTGTAAATGATTATATTGTTCGTTTCCATGGTTCATTGACTAGTTGACTATGCCATTGTCATCTTTATCTGTATGACCTTTACTGATGCTTTGGTTCTATTGAATCAACTGCTAGACATTGAAACTCTTGGAAAGTTGTGCTGTTAACTTGTGAAAGATTTCTTCAAATGCCTCTGAAAACATATCATGGATTTGTGCTTACGGCTTTTCATGAGAAACCTTGTAAGGCTCTCATACGCTATTATACTCACTGGGTGGATAGAACTGATATTGCTTTATTTCTTTAACTTTTGTAGCAAATGACATTGATTAAAGCTCAGGCAGGGGTGAAAAACAACATGAAGAGACTCAATAAGAGCATCATTTGGGAAGGATCAAGCCATGTAATGCACGTTGTCCTTTTTGCACTGCTTCTGTTTTTTCTGGTCTATTTCTGGTCCAAATTGTCACGAAAATGAGTATGTTTGAGAGTTCTGTCCTGCTCCTGTGAGATGTTGAGACACGGCAACACCTGAATGCTGAGAGTTCTGTCCTGCTCCATTGAGATGTTGAGACAAGGTAACACCTGAATGCTGGTTCTTGTAAATGTTTGCATTTGGTCCCCGTCATCAGTTGACTATCATATTTGATTTACCAGTGTACATGAAATTTCTTGTAGAAGAATGAATTGTGGTTAATATATTAGCATCAACAAACTATCAAGATCTAAACTTCTGTGGGTCCTAAACCTATTTCTCGGTTTATTTCTCAGACGATTGTGAACCCCATCAGGAAATCAAATGAAAAGAAAGTAAATGATAATTGGGAAAAACCATTAATAATATATGTCATTTGTTTGTATGTCTTCATTTTTGTAGAACATCTCTCCACTACCACTAGTATATGGTTAGACTTTACTGGATGGACGATCGTAGTCTCTTTTATTTAGAACTAGGTAGACTATGGAGCCATGTTAACTGCACTTTTTTGGTTTAACTTTAAGATGATCAAAGTTATTGTCCCAGGATGGTAAACATTACTATCATACATGTTAATTTACATTTGCAGTATAGTAGGCTTAGTAGCAAGTAGGATTAGCAGCATCTTCATGGGTATTTATATATACTATGGTCTAGAGCTACAAAATGATTGTAACTTTATCCTTTTAGATCAAAACCTAGCTAACCATTTCCATTATCCACCTATTTACTTTTAGATCAAAACCTAGCACACATTCTCATTATAACCCTATAAATTTTCTTTTACTTGCTTTTTCTGTTCTTTTTCTCTCCCTTTACCCTCTATTAGTTATGTGCATTAGGGCCAATCTTGAACTAAACTCTATGAGGTGTTGAAAGAGCAACTGTTGTTTTTTTTGTCCTAGCTTCTTCTGTTTTTGTCATGAACATATTTAAAAAACCTATTTTTTATAATATTCTGTTTGAATAGCCCTTTTACTAAGATTGTGAGAATGAGGGGGATTACACACCATATAACCTCCGTTATAGCTGAACAATATACATATTGTAACAGTGATATGTTTTGAATATGAAATTAGTTGTTGTAATCTCAATTACTATGATATGATATCATAATTTATTAGTAGATTGAGGAACAATATGAATATGAATATGAATGCAGTGAAATTGAGCTTCGAGAGAAGGGGATAATTGTCTCCTAGTTCTCTTTCATCCCCTCTCTATTGTGTGTGTCTATTTGTTTCATAAAAAAGGAATGAGGGCCATTTAGTGGATCATCAACAAAGAATTTACATGTCCTACTTTTGTAATCTTGTTGGCCCCTAAGTAGTAATCTTCTTCATATCATTAGGATTTTTGGCACTAGAAACACTTTATTTTGAGAATAAAAATGCGTGCATCTTTAGTCATGTTATATGATTGTTTGTATAGATGTAATTTTGTAGTACAATTTTTGTTTCAACAAAACCGTAGTGCTTTGGCTTGTACTCTTCATACTGAAGAAGATTGTGATTTTCAATTATTGTCGTAATTTCTTGGACGGTTTCTTTGGATAAATCTCCCAACAATGTTAGTAATTTCTTAGACACTTGTTAATTTTTCTAGTCACTATATGCATGATTACTTTTGATAAATTCCCCAACAATATTAGTACGGACTACGGAGTTTAATTATCTGTAAACAACTCAAAACTAATAAATTAAATTATATAGACGAATCTTAAATACAACAAATTCACAATGATTATGTGAATTCGAACTAGATATAAACCCGAATCTCCGTTTTGAACGTAATTTAATTAACATAACAAATTTGATTATATATCAGGAAAAGTTGATTACATATTCGATTTTACATGCTTTGATAATAGTGTCGTCACCAGAGCATCTATAAATAAAACAAAAAATTCAACCTCTGCTCTTGAATTTAATATTGGACGGTGCACAAGGGGCTTATAAAATTAGGTACCAGGATCCCTCTAGAAATGATAACTTTGTTATAATTTTCACAACTTTTATTTAAATATGACTTAGAATATTTGTTGTGCGAGGCATCAAATTAAGTCGGGCAAAATATATTGGTATCCTTTACATCTTGAAAAAGTATCATGGAATTAAGTGTAAATCTTTGTTGAAAATGATTGAAGATAGCTAATTATACTCGGAGGAAAAGTTATCTACCATATCTTCAAAAAGAGTTTAGCCAAATAGTCAATATTTATTTGTTCTCCTATATAAGTTCGTTTTATTCAAAGAGGAAATCGATTAATGGGCATTTACTTTTAGTATAGGGTTAGTTAATTAAAAATAGTAGTATAAGTTTATTAATTAATTGTCTATTTTGATGGAAATTAATTTTGAGTTTGTCTTGACTGTCTTATTCTTCAAATAATTATTTTCATATTTATCAATTTATCTTATAAGTAAATGTTTCTAGATGTATAATCCTATATATTAATAATTACTTTCACGCGGCACTCAATGATAAGGAATACTCTATAGGAGTATATAGAAGATTCTTTGTTACGATTGACAATGGGTGGGGAATGGAATAATTTAATTCCTTAAAAAATAATTAAATAGACCTGAGTGTTAAGTGAGTATTACTATTAATATAGACATGTATTGGATGAGTTCATTGCATTTTTGTAACCCTCATAGCCCATAGGTTTCGATTTTTGAGACTTTGTTGCTATAACCGTTTTTCCCTTTTCTTTTCTTTCATCTCTTTTTTTTTGCCTCTTCTCGTTGGGTGTAAATTGTGGAAGGAAAGTAAAGCTTTGCTTCCTAGCCTTAGGGGTGCCAAATCGTGCATGTTGGGTCGTTATCGGGTCAACGTGTTAATGACCTGACTCAATAAGGATAAATACGAACACGACCTATTAAGAAAATCTCAAACTCAAACACGAATCCGACCTGCTACCCTAAACCTAAACACAATGCGAACCCACCTTGGGTCAACACGACACGATAAGTAATTTAAGTATTAACAAATTCAGACTTCAGAAATTAAAATTCACATTTCACTCACGCTGCCTACCCTAACTCAAAATTTAAAATAATAAAAATTAATACTCCTTCAGTCCCGCACTACTTGCACTTATTTCCTTTCTGGGCGTCCCAAGTTATTTGCACTCTTTCCATTTTTAGTAACAATTTATACCTACAGCCGTAATTGTTGACTTTGTCTATCACTCATTCCTTAATCTCCGTGCCCAAAAGGAAAGGTGCGAGTAGTGCGGGACGGAGGGAGTAATATTATAATATATAATTTCATACTGGGTAACCCGAATCCAACACGATCACAACACAAAATTTTTGTGTTCTTAACGTGTCGAACCAATAACGACACGAGCCCAATAAGCTTTGACTCAAACTCATTAATTTCGTGCTAATTCATGTAGGGTTATCGTATCGTGCCAAAAATTGTCAACCCTACCTTTACCTAAGAGCATCCCCATCACTGCTCGATGGGGCGGACGACGTCCGTGCCGACGGCGCGACACACTCGTGTCCGCCGCCGTGCTCGTGCCGATGGCACTGCGCTGCTCGATAATAAGAGCACATCCGTGCCGCTGAGCATGTCGACGTGACAGCATTCTATTGGCCAATGGCAATGCCGTTGGCTTTTTCTATTTTTTTTAAATTCGAATTTAATTAAAAATCATTTTTAAATTAAAAAAAATTGTAATTTTAATTATGTAATTATGTAATTTTTAATTTGTAGGATTTTAATTATGTAATTTTTAATTTGTAGGATTTTAATTATGTAATTTTTATTTTTTAGGATTTTAATTATGTAATTTTTATTTTTTAGGATTTTAATTATGTAATTTTTATTTTTTAGGATTTTGATCATGTAATTTTTAATTTTTAGGACTTTAATTATGTAATTTTTAATTTTTAGGATTTAATTATGTACTTTTTAAATTTTTTTTGTAATTTGTAATAGTATTCCAGGTATTTTTAATGCATTTTAATATTGTGGAAATATTTTTATTTAAATTGAATAATAGAATGGTGAGACCCTTGAGCATGTCTTTGCTGAAGAGCATGGATGTGGGTGTTGTGCTCTTGGGGAATAGCATAGAGTAAAAAATGAATAAAAGTGGGTCCGGGCCCTCTTCCATGCTCTTGCCTAAAAGCATGGATGGGGATGCTCTAATAATCTTTTTTCTCGACGAAATGGGTAATTAAGTTCCAATATTTCTCAAATGTGTATCACTTTGACTCATCGTGAATTTTAAAAAATTAAAATAAAAGTATTAAAATATGTGTTCTATTTTTATATATGATTTTTTTAAATAGTATGACTAGTTAGTGGAATATATGGTTCATTTATCGAAATAATAAAAGTAGATTACTGGATGTTCAAAAATAAAAATATGAGATTTATTATAAAAAAAGAGGTGTCTCTTCGATCGAGTAAATTGCAATTGGAAGGAAATATTTCTGCTAAGAAACAATAATCATAAATATCTGAATGAAAATAGTATAGTACTCCACTTTGTAATCAAAATTTGTCATTTCATTTGTTTGTAAAAATAGGTCATACTTTTGATATTGAAACAATTGTACTCCACCTAGTGTTGGGTACCCAAAATCTACAAGAAATTAATATTCGAATAAAAAATAATAAATTTTTTTTCCAATCTTGACATTAATCAAATTGATTATGAATATAATCAAATTACTAATGAAAAATATTAAGGAAGTAAAATTTACCTCTTTTGTATATCTAATTACGAATAATCAAGGGAATAATATTAATTTGTTCCTTTTGTTTAAAATTTCTAATAGCAATTAATTAATTGATCATATGGTTGATTTATAATAAGAGCTTAGTGTAATTCAAGATTTGTATTTATTGTACTGAATAAATCCATCTGGCCAGGTTTACATACAATAAAATTTTTCTTGATTAACTTCTTGCAGAGGTTTTTTTTAAATGTTTTTTTTGTTTAAAATTAACTCATATATAAAGGAGAAAATTACAAATAAACTCCTATAGTATAGGAGAAAATTACAAATAAACTCAGGAGGAAATTATAGTATAGGAGGAAATTACAAATAAACTCATGTACTATAGATAGGAGGAAATTACAACTAATTACAAGAGGGCTCGAACTCGGCACCTCATGCAATAATGTCTAAGTTCTTTGCCGCTAGGACAAAGACTCTGGACTAACTTCTTGCGGAGGTTATCAACGTAACATTTGTCAGAAATCAATTCAATGCAATAACACTACCACATCTAGTATTAATTATCACTATCTAAGATGTCGAGAATTTACGTTGCCAAAATCCCTCTTTTATTGACCAGTAAAAATGTGCATTATAAACAACAAATTATTAGTGTTATATATATACCATGATTAAGAAATAATCTACCACATCGGTGTTATCAGTGTTATATATATACCATGATTAAGAAAAACTATTTGTTTCAGCAAGGAATTGGTTAAAGATCCTATGATGACCTAGCCTCATTAGCTCCCATTGCATAAGACATTAGACTCATTTTGTTCATTAAAACTTTAAAAATATAGAACAAATGTCATATGTCTCCTTAAGCATTCTTCTTCTTATTTAGTCAACGATCGACGAGTCATATGTTATTCGAGCACACCGCTTTATATAATTGGCAACTAGCTTTCTTCGATAGTAGTACATTTGATACATTTTCCTTACAAATATCATATTCACATTATAGATGATAATATTACAAAATACTAGGCATGCAGATGCTGCTTGGAACAAATTAAAGGAATCTTAGTGTGTGCAATAGGAATCAAACTATGTATGTGCTGACGTCACCCAAACAAGATTAATTTCTAGAACTACAACGTAAAAACTTATTACCTGAACAAATGTATACATTCACTAACTAAATAATTAATGCAAAACATCACCACTACCATAGAATATATTCATTCCTTCACCCAGCCCACCTCTTTTGACCAAAACAAAATCAGAAACCATTCTGATATATATAAAAATATGTACATTAATATGATCAACAATCCGCAAATCACATTACATGAATATGTGTGTTTAGAAGGAGCCTAAGATTCTCCTACTTATAATCTAGGATTGTGATGGTAAAGATAAGTGGATCTTCCATTATGCAGCATCCCGTAATTACATGTATATATTTTAATTTACTAATACTCGTATTGATTCAAGGAAAACACTAATTATCTTTATTAAATAAAGCTTTAAATGGAACAACATAACATACTATAGAGTCACATATTTTACTTGATCACCAAAATACTAAACGGAGAGGATATTGTTAACATGTCAGAAACAAAATTGAAATATATATGCATACGGATTTAAGGGCATCCCAATAAAAATTTATATTAGGAGTAATTTTTTTACAATGCATATACATATGTTCAATATCAATTTTTATCAAAGCTCATACAGAACCAATCTTAGATAGATATAAGGGCAGCCCACAAAAGTACAGACAAATCAGAGTTGTCTGCATGTACTAATTAAATTCTACCCATTGTAATAGTAAGAATTATATAATGAAGTATACAAAAATTTTGGGAGAAAATTTTGGGTGTGTTTGCAAGAGGGAAAATAGGGTAAATATGAGAGATAGGGACATCCCCACATCATAAAATTATTACATGTAGTGTCACACTCATCTTTTTTAGTGTACCTCACATTTCTTATTATCTCTGTCTTTTTCTCCTTACATTCCTTTCTCCATCCCACTAAATGCTCTTTGCCTCCTTCCATCCATTTCTATTTTATCCTTTTTCTTATTTTCCCAACTGAAATCCTCAGCTGAGTAGAAAACATTCTCTCCTTCAATTTAGGGTTTTCCCACCTCATTAATGAGGCTTAACTGCAACAATATCTCAGCTCTCTGAAGTTTCTGTTTGCTGCTGTGTCCCTCTCTCTTTGAGACTTTGAAGAAGAAAACAACAGTTTTTTTCTTCAAACATCTCCCACACAAGGAAAAAGGTAGTTTGCTTTTTTTCTTCTTCTAATCAAAGGGAAAATTTAGAGACAGGTAAAATTTCATCAATCCCTTTTTGCTGCTTTTCAATTCCAAATTTTCATTTAATTCCTCCTCACTCACATTTTGTTCATGCTGTAAGATTATACTATATAGTAAGTAGATTGAAAATTAAGATATGCTTTCCTTTCACTGACAGTTTCTTGATCTAGGGTTTTGCTCAGTGATTAGCGTTTGAAAAAAGCTGAATTTGTTAACTGTGACTAGCTAGATCTCAGCTTTAACTCAAACATGACGATTTTAATCATTTCACTTTTTCAGAATTTAACACACTCTGAACTCTGTGTTTGGGGATTTCTGACTGCTGGTTTAATTTGTGAACCTTATTTTTCAGTTCTTGCTTTGTACTTGTACACATATACCCAAATTTAATAGTGTTATGGTATGTATTTAGAAAGTGTGTTGTACAGTCACTGATAGTCAGATTTGAGAGCCAGATGATTACTTAAAAGTTTCAAGCCCTTATTCAAGAACTATACTGCTATACAAGTTGTGCACCACCAGGAATTATTATTCCCAAAATTTAAACAAACATCTGGCCAGCAATCCACAGATCTCAGAAATTTCACTTTAATCCACAGTAATTACAATGTTAATTTCTTGTATAAATCGGATCGGATAGGAATTGAAGGCGACAAAAAAAATCGAAAAAATTCTAATTACTTGGGGTTTTGTAACTGTAGGTGAATGGCTTCCTCCAGTTCGTACAATTCGCCTTGCGCGGCGTGCAAATTCCTGCGGCGGAAGTGCATGCCGGGGTGCATCTTCGCGCCCTACTTCCCACCGGAGGAGCCGCAGAAGTTCGCCAACGTGCACAAGATCTTCGGCGCCAGCAACGTCTCCAAGCTCCTCAACGACCTCCTCCCCCACCAGCGCGACGACGCCGTTAACTCGCTCGCCTACGAGGCCGAGGCGCGCGTCCGCGACCCCGTCTACGGCTGTGTCGGCGCCATCTCCTTCCTCCAGAGGCAGGTCGACCGCCTCCAGAAGGAGCTCGACGCCGCCAACGCAGACCTCATCCGCTTCGCCTGCGCCGGCGCCATCCCCCCATCCCCCGCCCCCAACGCCGCGGTTGTGGGCACACCGCGGCAGCGGGGCGGAGGTGGAGGTGGAGGAGGAGGATTTTATCAAACACCACATAGTAATTACACATTTCCTTATAACTACCATTGCCCATGGAATGGTGGTTATAATCCTCATGGAGGGGGAGGGGATATGTAGGGATGGCTTCAATTCATCTCTCTCTCTAGGGTTTGTTTCTCTCTCACTCTTGAAATTAAGATGCATGCTTGCTTAAGTTATTTTTGGCATATCAACATCAATTTTAAATTACATGTCTAAGTCATGGTTTGCTAAAGCTATGTTTCTAGAGTCACATGCATCCATCTAGCTGTCAATTTTATAAAAAAAAAGGAGGAAAAAATTTTATTGTAATCCACTGCTTGATCAATTCCAAAATTATAATATGTGCAAGTGTGATAATTTAGGCTTGATCAAGAATGGGGGTGAGACTCACTATTTTACTTGTACAAGAAATGGACATGTGATCACTGTGGAATTGGGAATAAAAAGTTGTAGTATTTGTGTGTGAGAGGTGAAGTATTTGTAAGAGAAGATTCTCTAGCCATGAGGGTGATCTCTATTCACCCACATGTATTCTTAATTCTTGTTGAGGACCACTTCTTTATTTTCTTGCTAATATCTAATTGCGTATAGGTTTTGGCTCGAATCAATATATGTATTCACCTGTGGGATGGTAATTTTACTTAATTAGGTTAAATTGAAAAAACAAAATCATGAAATTTGGTAAATTTTTGGTCTAGTTCTTGATTTTGAAAATTCGTTGAAAAATCATGAAGTTTGAATTTGTTTGCAATAACCATGTAGCGAAATTTTTAGTGAAATTGTATCTTGCAGTCGAGAAATCATATGTGGAAATCATCGTCGGTAAGTTAAACAGTATTATATGTAGTCGACTGGATTTTTTTAACGTGGGATAGTTGCGAACAAAGCTATACCCAATAGTTTTTCTAACTAATTTTTAAATTGTGTGACGGACCAAAATTTAACAAACATTCATTGTTTTTTCAGTAATTTCCCTTTTTAACTTCTTCATATAGTGGTGAAATGATGAGTAATATATGGTCTTGAAGTGATTCTTATACACTGCGGAACTTTGTAAACAGATAACTATATGTATAAACTGACATCATAATATATGGTTGAATATTGGTGCAAGTGTATATTGTATAATGATTATATGAACATGTAGTAAATGAGGAAGTGACAGGGTCCTTTGTAATAAAGGGATTTTCCACAGTCGAAAGAAAATTAATGTCTCATGTAACAGAATGTAAACTTTTATACATAGTGAAACATGTCCATCACATATACTGTTTACTAAGAACATTTTGAATCTTTTGTACCTAAAGATGGAGTGTGAATCTTATCACAAAATTTAAGTTTGTGAACCTCAGCTTTTGCTCCGGACACCTTCTACAGTGAGCAACAGCTCTTTCTTGCATTGGATCCATGTAGGTGGTGGCCACTACTCCATGTACACATTTCAAAATAAAATTTCTCTATAGTTTTCAATGTACTAGTAGAAAAGTAATCAATTAGTAAATAATTTCCAAACAATATAGTTTTAGGAGATGAATCAGAACTCTAACCCAAAACACTAGGGTTAGGGTTTCAATCCAATGAATATGAGCTACAAGAAAATACGGTGTGCTTGATTGCCAATCTTGTCTGGAGTCTTTAACATCGAATCATCCCTACCCTACCTAGTTGTGCAACTTCCTCATAATCAATTGCTACCATTTACACTTGCTTACCATTTCAAAATAATACACCCTTTGTCGAGCCCTATATCTTTTTAGGCCATCCACAATTGGGCGCCCTAAGGCGCGCCCTAAAGCCCGCCCTATGCACCGCCACGTCAGCATTTTATCCTCCTATCCTTCCACATGCAGTGGGGCGCCCTAAGCATTTTCTTCTATTTGAATATTTAAATAACTACAAAAATTGGGAAAGACTTTCATTTCATTTACAAAATTAATACATTACAATATGAGAAAACTGATGCGAGAAATGTTCGTCGTGGTTCATTTTTGCTTGTGAGATTTGGAGAGATGTGAGAGATGAGAGAACTGATGCGAGAAATGTTTGTATGAAAAATGGAATGACAATCGAGGTTTAAATAGACAAATTTCGAATTTAAAAAATAAAAAATAAAAATAAAAATGCGTTGCATCGTCCGCGCCTCCCACAGTGGGTGGACGATGACGCGGACGATGCCCTATCGTCCGCGGACTAAGCGTCGAGCACGGACGACGCATCGTCCGTCGTCCGCCTCATTGTGGATGGCCTTAGGCCGTCCAAGGCAGGTGGATTGTTTCTTTTTTTTTTTTTATGTAAAATACTTAATTTTTTCTATTTCCTTTTCACTAACCTTTTAACGTTAATTTTTTAAATCTAATGTTAAACTTCTCAGGTGATGGAAGGGAGTAGAAGTACTCTTCATGTCCACGTAAAATAATCACATTTTTTTATTCTGGTTTGTCTATCAAAATTAATTAGTGACACTTCTATTTATGGAAAATTTTCACCACTTTCTTTTCTCTCTCTCCTACTACCTTGCTACCTTTTCTCTTTTTCTTTTCCACTTTACCAATTCCATATTAAAACTTATGTCATCCATCCAAAATAAGTACTAAAAAACATTGAGGTAAAAAATTTATTATTTTTACCCATAAGTATTGTTTAGAATATGACGAATCTGTAGAGACATGGTCTAGGAAAACTGAATTAAGAACAAGTAGTTTGGCATCCTTTTTGCATAGCATTTTGATATGGTATTTCAGATTTATTTGGGAATACTATTTCAAAATAAAAATGGACAACTAAAGTAGTAGAAGTAGTAGTAGTAGGCAAATTAATTAATATTAACATGAGGCTTCCATTTACACTGTATAGTTGTTGTCATTGAAATACTATTACAATGATTTTGTAATGTTATTGCGAAACAAGCAGAGAACAATTATTAGATGGAATTTAGATATGGGTGGGAATGAAGATTGATTGCAGTGAGTGTAAAGTTGCTTTTTCCACACATTTCAGAAGTAGCAGAAGCTTTCTGTCACTTCTGTTTCTCCCCTTACAATTTAATTGGGCATGCATGCAGTAATTTAGTTCCATCCATCGCTTGTCTATCATCCTCCAATTCATCGTCTTCTCGAGATCAACAAGATTCATGTCCATTGGATTCTTTTTGCAGTTTTCTTCGTCTTGTCAATTTTCGATCGGACACATATTTGCTACAACAGCTAGTAGTGTTGCTTATTCCATCAATTTCGTTTCTTTTTTGCCGATTCAGGCAATGATTCCATCAATTTGTTTTTATTTGAACTCAGACAACCAGGATTTGATTGGAGTGACTATCCATTATTTTTATTTTTGTAAAATAATTACATAATAAAAAAGTATTCACTTCTGTCATTTTGACTAGCTCTTCACTAGCGTTGAGATAAATAAATGAAAATGGATAGAAAAAATTGAGTGAAGTGCGAGTCTTAATTTTATATAATAAAATGTACTAAGTGAAGTATGAATTAGTAAAAGGTGAATTATGTCAATTAAAAATAGTAAAAATGAAACGACATATTATAGTGATTGGAAATGTCTCAAAATTAAAAGGTGAGATACAAAATAATAATAATTATATTGACTATATTAACTACAAGATTGACCAGAATATTTATCAATTTTCGTGATTTTTTTTATCAATTTATCCTATTAAATCCTAAACTTTAAAAGTCAAATCACTCTTTAAATATGGTTAGTTGATATGCAGAAAATACATACGCGTACGGCATTATAAATACAAGTGCTAATTCATGGTTAATATGACAACTTTTTTCCTGAAACGATGGTCATATTAAAAACCAAAGCTTATTTTATCGGTACGATTTACTTAAAAAAGTAAGCTAGATTTTTGCATCAATTTTGTTTTAATTGCTTTTGAATATCATTAGTACTCGATCGTAGCTGGAAAAATAAAGAATTTTGATAGCAGGTAAAAGCTGTAGATACGTGTATATATTTCAACATGTGGACACATGCAACAACCCCACTACCTACATTCATTGCCCCTATAATTCGCAGGCATGTCTTTGTGTTCTTTTCTTTATATACCAATTTTTAAACAATTAATATCATATATATGTATACTATTGTATAGGGTCGTGATGTAAATTAAAGTCTGCGTCAATTATTAAATACTACATATATTTGTTCCAAGGTTTTATCAACTTCAACTAGAATGCAAGTCAACAATAACTTTTTCTTTTTATGGTTATAGCAAAATTTAGAAACAAAGAACAAGAGGATTTGTTAAAGAAAGGTATAATTCGTTTTTGTTTCGTTTGTATGCATTAATTAATATGATCATTGAACTGTAAGAGAATTAATAGTACTCAAACACATTTCGATAAAAATTCCCCCATGACACAAAAAGAAAAATTGCAGAGGTATATATTCAGAGAAAATAAATGAAATATAGTTCGAATGTATACTTATTCTAGTTTGTTTCTTGGGCAACTAATAAACGGCCTTTTGTATTCCGAACAATAAAAAAATTAAGCACCATTTTTATATACATTAAGTCGCATAGAATAATAAATTAAATATAGTGAAAGAAGATTTGTTCCTAAAAGTCGATTATATTCCGCCACATTTATCCTTAAATGAGACTTAAATTAAATTATTGAGCAGAAAAAAAAAAGCTTCAGTTTCAGATCACCAAATCTTATTTGTTCACTTATTCTTGTGATAACACTATTACAATAATAAAACTTTACAATAATTATTTGTTTAAAGGTTCACAAAATGCCAGCTTTGGCTTTGCGCCGTAAAAAGTGCACGAGTATATATTCAAGGCCGCCGGCGTATCTAAATTAATCTCTTTTTAATCTGGATGGAATAATCAAAAGCTGCAAAATCTTTACATATGTTAGCAAATATCAAAATTGCTTATACATGAAGAACTTCAACGATATTAATATTTTGTGAGTGAAGACTCACAAGTAGATTTATTTATTTTGTAAAATTATGTTATCCCTTTAATTCCCTTTTTGGCCCACAGAATTTGGGCTTCAAGTTGAAATTAACAAAATTTAATATTATGAGTAGTATCTAAATTATAAAGTGATACCACATTGATCAAGAAAAATGTTTGTGACTCATTCTTTTTTTATAGATTCTCCGTTGATGAAATCTGTTGATTGCAAAAAGTGCTTCTCCTGCATGATTAATAATAATGCTGCTATTATTACATGTATATGATATCTTCATTAATTCAAAAGAAAATGGGTGTTTTATCTGTATATTATACTTTTATCTCCAAAATAATGTAAAAATATAACCTGGCTTGACCAATGCATGAATAGTGGTGTGATCCGTTGCTAACTTGCTAACTCATCAACGTAGTGTATTAAAAATGTCAATACGATGATACTGAAATGTCAACATAAACTTAAGTTGATATTTTAATACATTGTGTTGACATTAATATTTAAATGTCAACATAGTTTATTAAAATGTCAACACAAATATGTGTTAACATTTTAACGTGATCGTGTTGACATTTTTAATACACTATATTGATGAGTTAGCAAATTAATAAAAGTTAGCATTATAACGCACCACTGCATGAATATATAATAAATCAAAAGCTCAATTAAACTGCTATATTCTCGTTAAAGTTATGTGCTAATCCAGCCTAATGATGCATTATGATATATTTCAGGCAAAGAAAATAAAGTGCTTAACTGCACATTTTTCTAGGCGTAGTTGATAAAAAACTAATTACATATTTTGAATTATTATTACTGCAATAGGGCCACATAAAAGTAGTTAATGTGTTTAAATGTGTATATGGCCTACTGATGACCAAATGTCACAAGTTAAGTCTGTTACATCAAATCTCTATGGTTCCATAATATCTTTGTTAAGCTAATGAACGATTTCATGTATTAGAAGAAAATGAAAATTTTCATTTTCTTAAGAGCTTTTTACTCTTTAAATCGGTTATTAACTTATTTTTGTGATGGCAAATTCAAAAATGCAAAATAGCTTTCAAGAAAATGAGTAGGGTGAGTGATACGAGCGTGGATAGTGTAGATGCAGGGGAGGCCGAACCAGCTGCAGAGGAGGCAGAACCAAGGAAGTCAGCCTCGCAGCACCGTCCGAACAAGGATCCGAAGAAGCACCCGGAGGCATCCACCCGAACATTGAGGCCAAGAGATCGCATCAAGCCTCCACGGAGACTCGATAGCTGAGATGGAGAAGGCGTCGGCAATTGTTAGCGTTTTTAGTCTTTTTTTAGTTTAGTTAGTTTAACTTCGGATTTATTATGTTTATCTTAATTTATTTTAATTATCATTGAGTCGGGCCTTTCATAAGCCCCGTTCGGGTTTTCTTAGTTGGTTCTTTCCCGAACGTATTAGGATTACGTCGAACCAACCCTAGGGTTTTAGTATAAATAGAGCCACAATGTAATTAGTCGATCATCTATGAAATTATTATACATTGGCTCAATTGCTTCTACAACAAGAAACAATACCTTCAGGCTGCCGACGAGAGAGTTCTCGCGCTCAGCCGCCCTTTCGCCGTCTTCGTCGCCGACCCAAGCGTTGGGCGCTCGACCTTGACGTCGCTCGTTTCTTGATTGTGTTCGTGGAAATAACGTTGAGGGACTACACTCTTAACAACTGGTGCTTTCATTGAGAGCTCATCCTCCATAAAAAAAAAAAAAAAAAACAACCCCAGCACCACCATCACAGCCACGCCTAATCCTCCGTCTACTTCATCAATAACCCATATCTCACCAATCAAAAAAAAAATCCTTCTTCTCCACAAAAAAAAAATACCACCGAACCCCTCCACTCCAACTTCATTCTTTTTCTTATTAGTTATGCATATTCACCACCAATATCAGCCCCCGCACCACCAATATCAGCCCATGACGTCAACATACCATGGCCCATCTACGTCGGAACGGCCGACGAGGGAAGCGACGCCGGTGTTGCATATAGGCACGCCGCGTCGTCCCGACCAATCGGGGGAGGCTTCGGTCGACCCAATCACATTAGGGTTTGCCAAATTAAATGCACGCCTCGACAGTATGGATCGACGGGTGGACATATTGGAGTCGCGTAGGAACACGAACGACCAGCGACGGGGGAAGCTTCGACTGCCACAACGGCCTGATCCGGAACCACCTTACGCTCTTCCTGATCGTGGTGGCGCTGATTGGGACAAGCAGCATCGACGTTACACCCAGCCTACGTACCGGCGGCCACAACACCACCAGTCAGATAGGTACCCACCGCCGCCTCCGTATCAGCCGGATAGAAGCCGGCCGTACCACCTCCACCAAACTCGTTATCAACTGCCCGAACACTATCAGCCCTGCGACTATGGACCGCCACCCACGTACAGGAGGTTCCCGCTTCATCAATTTCTGCAGCTGCAGAACGAGCCTTCTCGCCAACCATCCTGTTGGGACCCACCGGGCGCTTGGATGTCGATAGGTAACCTGGATGATGAAGAGATCGCATCCATATATTGCCCTGATTATGATGGTGACTCTGATGGATATGATGAGGACGCTGATGTCCACCGCGACCCATCTAGCAACTCACAACTAACTGTCATTGTTGTCCCGCCACCACCACCACAACGCTCGTCATCTTGCTAGAGCATGACAAGCCACTGCCGTTCAGTAGCGTCACTGCCCGCTGTAGCTGCTGTCCCATCTTCGAATCTGCCCCCAACAGTCCCGTCTTGCAGCCCCGACGACGACAGCGGAGAGGAGAGAGGATTGATAGATGAACTGCCTCCACCAGCTATGATCTCTCCGCCGTGCAGCCCCTATATCAGTGGAGAGGAAGAAACTTTGTTAGATGGCGACGAGGAGGTTGATTCCATTGAGGAAGTGAAGAAGGCTGTCGTTGCTCGAGTGACATCCCAAGATGTTGTTGAGAATTGTTTTGGTGAAAAGGGAGAGTTGCATGATAGTGATGTTGCAAGAATGTTTCAGCGACCGACATTGCTTGCCATCGATGTACGGATGGTCCCGCCGCGAAATTACACGGCGTGTTTGGGAGTTCGTGGACGTGTTAACAAGCTTCATGTTTTAGCGCTGAATTTTGACGACTGTTTTGATCCTACCTTGATGATTTTTTATGGAGAAGGTGAAGTGACATGTCCAACTATTCGGTATGCGTTTGATCCAGGAGGAGAAGCTTCTGTTATCGACCATCTTCATTGCTTCGTGATTTCCACCTTGAGGACAAGGTGGATTTTAACCGTGGGGGAGTTGTTACGAGCCTATTATTATCATTATTTATTAGTTTAGATATATTAGGGATTTGCATATCTTTTCTTATATTTGTTTCTTGTTCCCTAAGCTAATATTCTAGTATTATAAATAGGGCTAGCTTGTTATCATTTTAATCATTCAATGAATATATTATTTTCCATAAACTTGTCTTGAGTAACAAGAAAATGAATTATGAATATGAATGAATCGGGCTTATTCTCTTTATCACATAACGGCCCATCGACAAAATGAGCCCATAGTTTGTGCGTCATATAATGTCAAACGGGCCCGTTGAATTCGTAAATATTTATGTCACACAATCTAATAGTACTACGTTGATTAAAAGTAATTTTATTCCTTTTTGTGTTATTTTTAATAATCCAATTTGGGCTTCAGCCAAGCTTCAAATTCGATTAAATACAATTATATTTTAGTTTGTTTAATCTATTAATCATAAAGGGTATCATATCAAATTATGAATGCAAATAAAATGATATTTCGATTATTACACAATTTTACAATTTCTTACAATATTGTACATTGTCATACGAATCAATAGCATTAAGATATGTTTGTTTGTTTGTATCCTAAAATATAATGCTATCATTTGTCATGTAAATCCGCATGTTTTGTTCTCCTCAAAGTGAAACATCTGTCACTCCATAATCCACGTGTCCCAATTCAATCCTATTTAAAATTTAATGAATCACACTTCATACCATTCAACACTTCATCACACTCTCCCCTCTACCGCCCAACCACTGTCGCCATGGCGGAGCACCACCACCAGGGTCCCACGGACGCCGTGAAGAGTTACCTCCCCGACAACGTCCCCTCCACCTCCCAAGGACTCGCCGTCGCCATTCTCTTCCCATTCGGCAGCATCCTCCTCAGCCTCTCCGTCCTCATCCTCACCAGCACCCTCTTCTGCATCGCCGTCTCCGCCCCGCTCTTCCTCCTCTTCAGCCCCATTATTGTCCCGGCCGTCATCACTCTCGCCCTCGCAGTAGTCGGGTTCTTGACCTCCGGGGTTTTCGGCATCACGGCGCTCTCGTCGTTCATGTGGATCGTTACTTACTTTAGAAAGATGAGGGCGAGCTGGCCGGAGCAGTTCGAGCAAGCCAGGCGGCGCGTAGGGGACGCGGCGAGCCATGTGGGCCAGAATGTAAGGGAGGTGGGCCAAAAGGCCCAAGCTACCGCATGGTCTTGAGGGAAGTGGACTAGTTCTTTGGGCCCGGGCCCATTAATGTTGGCACGATCAGTTTTGTGAAGAGTTATTCCAATAGTTATAATTTCGCTCTATATTTGAGTTGCAACTGTGTGGCTAATTTTGCTATGTGATTCTATTGAATTGAACATGTATGTCGAACACAATAAGCAAAAACAAATTCAAAAATACGAGTTGTGGAGGACACAAATAAGCACAGATAAAATCTAATTTCGTGCATTGACTTCTGATTCAGTGGTATTAATCATTTTACCTAGCTCTTTTTTTCTAACTCAAATTAATAAACAACATTTATTGTAGCCCAATAAAGTGAAGATAAGGCCCAATTTCAACCGACTAAGAAATTTTAAGATCCATAATATATGAAGGATTGGGCTCCGGAGCCAGACCCGAAAACCAGACCCGAATCATTTGAAAGCAATTAATTCCCTTTCTCATAACTCAAGCAATCTCTATTTCTTTGCGCTCCACCGTTTCCGCCGGTAGCTTCTATGTTCTGCGGCCGCTGCCACCATCCCTGATACTCCGCCGTCGGATCTCTCACTCTCTCTCTATTAACTCGCTTTCCTTCTTGTGTCGTTCGAGTTCACATTCAGGTTGAAGGTATAATTTTCCCTAATTTTCCACAATTTGTATTAGTATTTTATATATTTCCACGTCTCAATCCGCAATTCTGATTCGATTTTTTTATTCCATCCTGCAACTCTGGAGTTGAATTGTGAGAGCGGATTTGACTTAGTTTTACCATTTATGTTTAAGAGGTTCTTCTAGCTAAAGTTCTTATGCCATTCTCGAAAAATTTTGTATTGACTATTGATCCTTATCTGGTCGTCAAATATGAACTAAGTTACTGTTGTGAGTATAGATGGCAGCTCAAATTTTAGATATTTCTGTGAATGATTGAAAATGTTATTATATGGTTAGGTTGGGAACACTCCAATTTTTTATGTGAATACTTAATCAAACATTTCAGATCAATTGAATAGATTTGAGGATTTTTAGAGCAGAGGTCTCTGGTTTTGATTTAAACCAGCTTCCTAATCTTTGCATATTTGCTGTGATATCCACTTGCAACTATAATTTCCACCAGCAAAGGAATCATACGATAATTATTAGTAGTAGTAATTTTGTATTGTTCAGTTTCATGTTTGAATCTCCACATTAAGCAAATGTGTTAGTCAATAAGGATGCTTTTTGGTGTTTGGGAGTTTCATGTTTCAGATATTAATTTCAGTTGCTGACTTGTTTTCCCCCAAAGACAAAGAACCTCTTAGAAAATTCGTACTACTCTCTTGAACTGTTCAATGGTGGTATATATGCTGTGCAGTCAAACCACTGATTAAGTCTTAAATAATGTCAGCTTTGCAAGTTTCATATGTTTCTCTCATGCAGCTTGCAAAAAATGTTAGCACTGGAGAAGTTTGTAGCTTCTAATGGGAGAATCATCTGGGGTTGGTTGTTCCTTATCATTGGAGCCTTTTCTTTCACAAGTTTCCTCTATGCTACTGTTATATCTAAGCTTCAGCCTCCATCTCATAATGTTATCATCCGTGCCATACAAAATGACTGGTATTTCTCTTTTAATCAAAATTCCTGTATTTCGTTGTTCATAATTGTTACTTGTAACACTCTTAGAAGTGGTGGCCACTTTCTTAGTCTATTGATTTGAATTCAGTTAGAATTAATCCTGTTGTATGCATTGGCATGCTTCATTGAATGGGAAATTTGAATGTGTTTTTTGGGTGCAAATTATCTTCATCTTATTGAAACAGTAAAATTTAGCTCCAATCACATCGTGACTCTAATATTCATACTGCTAACCTCAACAAGTTACGTGGTTGTCCAGGTATTATTGCTTCTTGATTCCCATGACACTTCCAATCCTTTTTGTTGCGGTGTATTTTCATTGGCTGAGCATGAAGTTGTTCAAGCATGCCTGATCTTACAACTCTCGACTTCACTCAGCAACAATTCAGTAAGACCATCTGCCGCTGTCGTGCACATAATCAATCTCCGCCGTGTTTCTCTGTGGATATCGAGCTCCCATGGTACAAGAAAGACCCAAAGGTTGATTGTGAAGATTGAAATTAGCATTGGCTGTGTGTGTATACACAACGGTGGGGATTACAATTCATACATGAGCTGCATCAAGCATGGAAATGCTGCAAAGCTTACTAGGCACATTTTCTTACTTGATCATGTGTTTCTTGTTCTGGAACCTTTATTGATACGGTAACAACTCTCTTAACATATCATACAACAGAATGGAGCATCAAAGTTTATTGTTTATTAGCACAATGATCTTAATTTTTTAATTATACTATTTCTTTTTTAATGTATTTTATTTTTTGACATAAAAGCATGTCCTTGCTTCTTGCTTCCTCCAAAGCAGTTTGATACGGAGGATACTACGGAACAGTCGAGCCCCGTGGCTCCCTCCGCCCCCATGCAGGCATCGCCATGAGAAACTTAGACAAGGGTTAACACAATTACTCATGTTGTAATTTATTTATTTTACTTTATTTAATTAATGTAATGAGTCAAATGTGTGATTATAAGCTCCGGGTTTTCTTTGTCAGTTCTTTCCCGGATTGTAAAGAGAGTCGAACCGCATAGGGTTACTAGATAATTATGTAAAATATGTAAATATATTTGTTACAAATGAATAATAGAATAAGCATGAGTAATCTCCCTTCATTTTCCTTGTCCTTTCTACAAACCCTAATCCTAACTTATCAGAGCCACCGCGTGTTTTCCTCAGACGAAGCCTCGCCGGTTAAAAGTAAACCTTATCTAAAAGGCTATTTTTGTGTGAAGTATAAATAGAAGACCCCAGTTTGTGAGATGCATAAGCATATATAGAGCGACGGATTTGAAGAGAGGAAGGTTCCATTCCCAAGGATGAAGATGGAGCTCCATATATGAGCATCTGATCATCCAGATGGTCGGAATAAAATTTGGGAATGTGGATCATGTTTGTAGTGTTTAGTTTTAAATTATTGTAATTTTCTAATTTTACGCAATATTAAGTAGTGTCTTTTTTTTAAAGATATAACAGTTACTGAAAATGGAGCTGCAATTGGCTTGTATTATGACTAGATGTTGTGATTGAAATGAAACAATTTAAAAATAAAGGTATGGTCAAAATAAAGTATTTTGCACTGATTATTTGGAGATACTTAGTTCTTAAATATGGTCATGATACCGTCGAATCTAATATTAGCTAGTATTTATGTAAATTTGTTGTAAACAAACCTTTTAAGTATTATATTTGCAAGATTATGGGCAAGCTTGTGACGTGATATGAAACGTAATGTACACTTATAGAGTAGTGCCAATAATTATGGGAAGAAGGATGATTATAGTCTTATACTAGAAGGCAATGCTTCATATCCAAGTTAAGTTTAGGGAAGTTATTTCTTTTCTTGCTTTTGAGGTTTGCTTGTCTGATCTGTTTTCACTAAATTAATTTTTATTAGTATTTTATTTGACACATCAAACTTGGTACAAAAAGATAATAAGGGAACATTTGATATGGAAGATAAATAAGACAAAGCATGATAAGAATATAATACTTAGTATATTTTAAGTTATTTTAGATAAGATTGATAACTCTAAAATAGAGGAGTTGAATATAAAAATGTGTATAACTGTTTCTGTGAGAAATAAAGGTTATTTTACTTTACATTGCTCTCAGTATGTAAATAATTTTGAAGCAATTTATTAAGGTGAAATAAATCTAGAAAAGCAACACATAAATGTATATAATATCGAATCTATACATACTACCTATAATCTAAAGTTTCATGCTAATTGATGTGCGTTAAAGAAACGAAATGAGTTTTTTGAATTACATCAACTTTGTGAAATTTCAAATATTCCTCCATTATTTTAAAAATTTGTTGATTTAAAAAAATTCATTAAGAACTACATTGTGTTCAAATACTTGAATAACGTTTATAATCTCGTTCCAAGATTTCTTAATTTGTGTAAATCCGTACATACTAGTAACTTACTTATTAAACTAACTCTATCTCTCACAGACACACACAAACACGTGCAAACCTCTCAAAAATCTCGTGGTTAGATTCCTAATTAGACATCCTTGTGAGATAATTTAAGTTAAAAATAATGTTGTTTCAATTCGCGAGGCCACAAACATGTGCTATACATATCCAAATCATATTCCATAGCCTTCTGTCACGCGACATCACGTGATCCCACGATTTATTTATTCTAATTTATATTGAAAAAGCTTAGTATTTCAAACGGCAATTCTTAATTTTTCTTAATTATTTATTTGTGGGTTGTTAGGCCATCCACAACGCTGTTCCTATACCGTTCCTAAACCGTTCCTTAAACTACTATTTGCGGGTCCCACTGTATTTTTTTACTCCATTCCTTAACTAAGGAACGAAACCTGCAACCCTCCGTTTCTTATCCGTTCCTTAACCGTTCCTTAAATTACTATTCATTCAATTTCATTTCTTATTTTTATTTCCAACCCAATTCAATTAAAACAAACACACTTTATTAAATAAAATAAACTTACAACATAAAATTCGTAAAAAAAACATAATTTAATAATTTCCTAAAAATAAAAGTACACAATTTTAATAATTTCATCCGCCAAAGTTTGCCCAAATTTGCTCAATTAGATCCTGTTGGAGTTGGGTGTGGGCGCTAGAGTCGCGTGTCCTTGCACGAATAGATAACCGTTCTTGTATAGACGGATGCGCTCCACTTCGAGGCGGACTACTTGCGGTTGAGCTTCCGGGGGATTCAGGGTCGAATCAATTTCCTGCCTCAGGTCCTTCGTCTTGGACAATCATGTTGTGCAAGATTACGTACGAGAGCGTCGTTGGGGCGGCGCGGCTTCTTCCGCCTCCCGTCGTCGATCTTCTTCAAGTGATTGTTCCAATATTTGACGCATTTGTTCAAAAGGATCCATTAGTTTGATTAAATTTGGGAGAAGAAAAACAAAGTTGATTTGAGATAAAAATTGGGGTGGAAATAGAGAGGATTTGAGAGGAATAGATGTGTGGTTGTGAGTGAAATGAGTATAAAATTGGAGTATTTATAGAGTAAATAAATTAAAAATAAATAAATAATAAATAAATAATGGATACAAAAAACGGTAACAATACCGTTGCAATTTTTTTTTAATTCGAATTTTTTTAAAAAAATGAATTATTGCGTCACCGTGGCGAAACCCACTCGCGGGGCAGCGAGTGGGCGTCACGCGTCGAATGAGAGCCTGCCACGTCGCCTCGGCGCGTGGCGGAACGTGTCGTGCCGCGTGCCGCGGCAACGACACCCGGAACGGCATCGGCACGGAATGGCGACGAAACGGCGGCTGCAACGCGTGCCGCCGCGGAACCCTTCCTCCGGAACGGCATAGGCACCGCAACGGCACAGCGTTGCGGGTGTTCTTACATGCCCCAATAAGTCAAATCCGCACGCACCTATTTCTAACTTTCAATAAAGGAGATGAATTCAATACGATTATATGCAAATGACAAGTAGTTCAATAATACTACTACATAATCCAGTCTTTGGGGAATGGATTCATTTGATGAGTTTCATATTAATGTATACTTCAAATAAAATTATTTATCTTATATGCACAATATAAATCAGATATGCCCAATAAATATGATTTATAATTTAAAATATATAGCAGACAAACTGGATTAATTACGTTTAAATTATTATACAAATTTCTTAATTAATAGATTCATCCATTCAATTTAACAGACTACAGATTACAGATCCCACCAATAAATTTTTAGAGAGTTTTAATAATAACCCCAGAATAAAAGATTAAGATCTTTACCAGGATATAAGAAAAAAATAATAATAAACCAATGCGGTCACAGATCAAGATTTGGAAGTTACTGATAAGATGCATCCAGAGAATATTTATTTTTACTGGTCCGATTTAGATCTAGATCCAATACCATTTTGTACTTTTAATTTAGGACCTAAGCTTATTTATTCCCCTGTCATTTTTATGCACTGTGTTTAAATACAAAGGTGGTTAACAATACTAATAAATTTATTAAAAATGTCACCATTTAGTTTCAAACGTCCGAGGCATGTAATTATTAAGTAAAGATATCATTACGTATAAGATTAATACATATGAATTATTGAGTTGTTGGTAGGATTTGAGGCTAAGAATATTTCAGATCTTGAATAATTTATATTCTTAATCTCAAATCTTCAAACTAAATGGATTTGAGAATGGTGGGCAAAAATCTTTGTAATACAAATAATTGACCGGAATCAAACTAAAATATTAAATTCGCTTGGATTTTTGTATTAAGAGCAATAATCTATACATATATAATGGGGAGATTTTGGGGTATTTATGGAATTATCATTTAACCTTGAATACTATAATCTAGACATTTAATAATAAAAACTATTATATAGATGTTGTCTTCCATTGAATCATTTGTCATTACATTTTAATCATTATTGCATATTAATTGCCCAAAAAATAACTCACATCATCATTGTGTGCATCAAATGCACATCTTATACCAACCGTCTACAACAATCTAATATTTTACCTACATTTAGTTATGCACATGCAAAAAAAAGAAAAGAAAAGAAACCTACAATTTAATTTCTCTTATAAAAAAAAGATTTGACTTTTTCATATAAATGGGATTAAGTGGGTGATTATTGCACCATTATTAGCGTAGCTGCAAATTTTGTAATTAAAATATCCTATTGAAATCCATGTCTAAATTTTTCAAAGATTTGCAAGTAGTGCTACCGTTACTGCCATGAGAAAGATTACTAATTAAATTCTGTTAATCTTTATCAAACCATTAAATATAATAATTATTGCAACACACCATTCATTCTCCATATAACACCCAATTTAATAGTAGAAAATCGATTGGAACCAACATTAATAATATTTTTTTTGGTTTTAGTATTAGGGTAACCTAAGTGGAGAATGTGAAAAGTTTGAAGAGAGCCTCATGGTTCATTTTTTCCCTATAAATATGACATTTGATCTAACCACACATACCTACTCACCTTATACAGCTCAAACTTCATCTTTTTGTTCTTCCCACGAGTAGCAAGGTTGATACCATGGAACCATTCCACACCTTGCTCGATGATCTACAACTAACAAAAACTAATTCGATTATCAAAGTCTGTTGTATCCATGTCTATGAAGTTGCCGCTCATAAAGACAAAACCAATATCGTGAGTTTAGAATGTGTGTTTCACGATCGAATGGTATGTTGTTTTGTGCTTTTTAGTTATGTTTTTGCAAGTTATATGAAATCATTAGCTATTGACTTTTTTGTGTTCAGGGCATAGGATTCAAGCAACTATTCCACGAATTTTACACGCAAGGTTTGGTGCACTAATTAGGGAAGGGGGTATTTTTCGTATACGCAATTTTCTCGTGAGGCAAAATCGGCCTTTCAACCCAGTTACAAATCATGCATACCACATTAAGATGATTTCAAGCACACAAATGTTTGAAATTAGTGAGCCTCAATTTCAAAAAATGAGTGACGTTAACATACTAATTACTAGATATGGACGGTTTCAAGCTTTGAGAGCATGTCAACTTGGAGATGGATTTTGCAATCTGGCAAGGGAGGATTTTCAAATTGATTGGTGCTTTTTGAATTTAAAATGTAAAAAAACCTCTACTATCAGTAAGGATTATCAAGTAGGCTGATCCAGTGTAAGATATCGAATACAGATCTAAAACCTCCAAAATAGAATAAGTGATCAACAAAGTAAAATTGAATTGGGAAGGAGGGAAAGTTTTATTGATATCTGACTCATTTGTTGGTCATGTTGAGTATATTTTAAAGTTAAGGGTTTAGGATTTAGGTTTCAGAGTTTGGGTTTTTAGTGTATAGGGTCACTATATTGCAATGAAATGAAGCTCGACTAGGAAGTGTATAATAAAGAAGATTATAGATCAAAGAAATTCCAACTTGGGATTCTACTTTTTAGTTTCAACAATATACAATTAGAAAGATTAATTAAATTAAATGAAGGTTAATACAACATACTTAATTAAATTAAAGAAAAGTTTGAAACCAAATGTGGTTCAGTTGCTAAAATATTTTCTTAAGACTCAATAGGTTGTCACTAGAAAAATTAAATTCATTAATGATCCGCTTCATAATTTGTGTTTCTATTAATTAATGCAATAAAGTGAAGAGTTTTTAGATTAAAAATTATCTATCAATTAAAATTATTTTTATTATTTGAAAGGTCAAATAATTATAACTCCATATATAAAATGGGAGTTTTGAAAAATTTAAAATAATGTTATTTTAATTAAAAATTTATATATCAATTAAATTTATTTTTATTATTTGAAAGGTCAAATAATTATAACTCATTTACATAAATGTTTAAAACTAAAATACCAGTAACTAATACCCTAAATAGTAAGCTCATTAACAATCCATATTCCTCCATTTCAATTTTACTCCTATTGTATTCACACTCTATCAAATGGCATGAGTATCGGAATGTGATCATGGGGAGCCCTTTGGCTTTTCACTTCTTATAACACTCATTACCTTAATTTATTGTTTATGGTGTTTTAATTTCATGTCTTTCTATATTCTTATTTTGTGCCTATAAAAGCATCAAGTTGTACATGGATTACACACTAATAAAAGCATTCTCCCTCATATCTCAAACTCTTTACATTTTGTTGTGTATTTTAGGATCACTGTATTGCTTGATTCTCGGAGCTCCATCAACTTTGTCGGTGCCCAGCACAACATAATTTGTCTTGTGGAAAGAAGTTTTCTCTCAACTCAATTTATAGTTTGATTTTTTATTATTTTCGTTGTAATTTTCATTCCAATATCGCCAGTATATAGTTAAAATTTTTTATCTATATATTTCGAACAATTCTTAAGAGGATTGGGACATCCCTAAAACATGCTCATCTTTACACAATTTATTATTTTCTTTTATCAAAATTGAGAAAGTGAAAAAGTTTTAACTTTTTGATAATTAGGAAAAGTAAAAGTGGAAATTTTTTTGAAGAATTTGTCTAGAATTATGTGTGTGACTTCAATTTAATTTACTTGCAAAAATGTTTAATTGTGAATATGTGCTATACTATTGGAAAAATAAATTGTTTCCATGTTGCAGTTTATTTAAATAAAATATTCATTTAGTAAATTCTCATAATTTTACTACAAACAATATACTAGAATGATTCCATAATATCATTGTAAACCCACCACATATTTTAATCTTCTTTTCGGATACAACAGATATTTTGTGGACCTACTAAAAGTATTATGTACCCAAACTTGCAAAAACGTTGTACATCTAAGACCATTTTAAGGTTAAAGTCAGTGAGAAATAATTTGGTGATGTTAGAACAATTTTAAAATTATATCATGATTATTTTTGTTTTGATTTTGAATGGCATTGGAACCATTTTATGCAATAATTAATGTATGGAAGACTCTTAAATTTTGTGACAATAATGAAAAATAGACATTTTGCATAGTCAATATAATAAAAGTAAAACATTAAATGATAAGTTAAAAGGTATTTTTAGTGTAAATAAATATTATTTAATAAAATTATACAAATAAATATTATTTTAGACAAAAATAAAATAAAATGTCACAGCTAGAATTTAGAATCATTAAATTATTTAATATTAATTTTTTATAAAATAGATTTCTAAAGAATAAGTCATGTTTATACACCAATAAAATTTACTACTTTTATCAAATGTATTATTGTATACATTTATAATAATTTATGATTTTAACCCATAAAATAATATTATTATTTATTTCAAATCAATATTTCATATTTTGAAGAAAATAAAATGGACCGTGCATAGCACGAGTGTGATACTAGTGTTTATAAAGTAACAGAATTTTTTGCAGGCTCCTTAACAAAAGAGTTTAAACATTTAATTCTCTCACTCATTACAAATAAAAATGAGATCATCATTTGATGAACCCTTAACCATATTAATCCAATAATTAGTGTTTCAATCCCACAAACGGTATTGTATAATCAGAGGTGCACATAGAAAAAAATATAAAACAGACTTTATTATGTCTATTTCTTTTATAGTCGAACTATACCCCTAATTTCTTTTCCTCTAAATTACTTGACATTCTTTGGTAAGAATCATATGACGATGTGATCGTAACAAAATTAATTCGGGCGCAAATAAACCCCAGAGAAAAAAGAGATGAAAGTAAGAAAGTACCCCACCCATAAAACAGTTGTACAAAAAGTAAATAAAAAGTCTTCATTTCTCGAAATTAAAATAAATTTGAAATTTGCAGTGTCAGCACTCCTTGTGCCATCTCCATCCACCTTTCCCCTCTCATTTTCTTAAACAAAGCAAACCTCATCTCCTCCACCTCCATTAACAAATCCCACAAAAATCTCCTCTCTCCATCTCTCTCTCTGCCTATACATACACTACTGCACTACACACATCTACATACAAACACAATGGCCTAGCTGTTTCTTGGATCCCGAGATTCTGTCACAATATTTTATGCAGCTATATATCTAAATTACTCATAGCCCACAACGACATGATCTTGTTTTCCTCCCAAATTCGCCTCTCCCTAGGTTCAAACCCATCGGAATTTGTATCATAGATCCTTTTTATGTTTCTGTGATGCCTGTTTTTCGATGGCCTCTGCTTCTCCTTCTCCTCGCATTCTTTTCCCCCGTTTCCAGCCTTAACCCTCAGGGCCAAGCCCTCCTCGCGTGGCGGCGGACCTTCAACGCCTCCGTCGACGCGCTCAGCGGCTGGAGCCCTGACCACGCCACCCCGTGCTCGTGGTTTGGGATCTCCTGCAATTCTAAGAATGAGGTTGTGGCGATCAATTTGAAGTATATTGACCTCCTCGGGAATGTATTATCTGATTTTACCTCATTGAGGACTTTGAACGAACTGGTTCTGTGCGGGACTAATCTCAGTGGCCCAATTCCGCCGACAGTTGGCGAGCTTCAGCAATTGAAGTTGCTAGATTTGAGCGATAATTCATTAACCGGGGAGATTCCTGATTCAATTTGCACTCTGCAGAAGCTGGAGCAGCTCCATCTCAATAGCAACAGGCTTGAGGGTTCGATTCCGGTTGAAATCGGTAACCTCGCCGCGTTAACGGAGCTGACACTCTTCGATAACCAGCTCGTCGGCGGAATTCCGGCGAGCATTGGGAGGATGAAGCAGCTGGCAGTGATAAGAGCAGGCGGGAATAAGAACCTCGGTGGGGCTTTACCTCAGGAGATCGGAAACTGCTCGAATTTAGCCTTGTTGGGATTGGCGGAGACCAGCATTTCCGGATTCCTGCCGCCATCGCTGGGGCAGTTGAAGAAGCTGCAAACGCTGGCCATCTACACCACCCTCCTCTCAGGGAAAATCCCGCCGGAGCTAGGCGACTGCACCGAGCTTCGCAACATTTATTTATACGAAAACTCGCTAGCGGGATCGATTCCTGTTCAATTGGGGAAGCTGCAGAAGCTGGAGAATCTCCTGCTATGGCAGAACAGTTTGGTCGGAACCATCCCTCCGGAGCTCGGAAACTGCAGCAGATTGCTCGTGATCGACGCCTCGATGAATTCGCTAACCGGCGAGATCCCGGAGTCGTTCGGGAATTTGAGCTTGTTGCAGGAGCTGCAGCTCAGCGTGAACCAGATTTCCGGCAAGATTCCAAGCCAGCTCGGCAGCTGCACCGCGCTGAATCTTATTGAGCTCGATAACAACCAATTATCCGGCAGCATTCCGGCGGAGTTCGGCAATTTGCGGAATTTGAGCCTGCTGTTTCTATGGCAGAATCGTCTGCAGGGAAACATTCCGCCGTCTTTATCCAACTGTCAAAACCTCGAAGCCGTTGACCTGTCGCAGAACGAGTTGACAGGTCCGATTCCGAGTGGAATATTCGATTTGCAGAATCTTAATAAGCTCTTGCTACTGGCTAACAATCTCTCCGGTCCCATTCCACCGGCGATCGGGAACTGTTCGTCGTTAATTCGGTTCCGCGCCAATGATAATAAGCTGACCGGAAATGTGCCGCCGGAGATTGGGAAGCTGAAGAGTTTGAATTTCTTCGATCTTGGATCGAATAGGCTGTCGGGGATCATTCCGCCGGAGATTTCTGGATGCCGGAATCTCACGTTTCTTGATCTTCATTCGAATTCTATATCAGGGAGTTTGCCGGAGAATTTGGATCATCTTGTTGCTTTACAGTTTCTAGATGTCTCGGATAATATGATCGGAGGTACGTTGAGTTCGAGCTTGGGCTCGTTGATCTCACTGACGAAGCTGGTTCTCGGGGTGAACCGGTTTTTGGGGTCGATTCCGAGCGAGTTGGGATCGTGTTCGAAGCTGCAGTTGCTGGATTTGAGCAGCAATGAGCTTGAGGGGACGATTCCGGCGAGTTTGGGGAAGATTCCAGCGCTTGAGATCGCGCTGAATCTGAGTTGGAACCGGCTCTCCGGTGGGATACCGAAGGAGTTCACGTCATTGGACCGGCTCGGGGTGTTGGATGTCTCTCACAACCAGCTCTCCGGCGACCTTCACTACCTTGCTGATCTTCAGAATCTCGTTGCACTCAATGTCTCCCACAACAACTTCTCCGGCCGCGTCCCGGACACACCGTTCTTCTCCAAGCTCCCGCTCAGCGTCCTCGCTGGAAACCCGGAGCTCTGCGTCACTGGCAGTGCATGCGCAGCCGACAAGGGTGGTGCCACCAGGCACGGGAAGGGGGCGAGGGTGGCCATGGTGGTGCTGCTCTGCACAGCGTGCATATTGCTGCTGACCGCTCTCTACTTGATCCTTGGTGGCAATATCCGGTCCCGTGGGTCCCGCAATGGCGACGTGGACAACGAGGATGATGTGGAGTTGGCAGCCCCATGGGAGGTCACTGTCTACCAGAAGCTTGACTTGTCAATCACTGACGTGGCCAAGTGCTTGACACCTGTCAACGTGCTCGGCCACGGCCGGACCGGGGTGGTCTACCGGGCTTTGAGTTCGGGCGGGCCCACCATCGCGGTCAAGAGATTCCAGTCTTCAGAGAAGTGCTCGGCCTCTGCATTCTCGTCAGAGATCGCGACACTAGCCCGCATCCGGCATCGGAACATCGTTAGGCTGCTTGGGTGGGCCGCGAACCGGAAGACCAAGCTATTGTTGTACGATTATCTTCCTAACGGCACATTAGGGGCATTACTGCACGACAGACAAGGGGAGCGGGTTGAGTGGGACACTCGGTTCAAGATAGCGTTGGGGGTCGCTGAGGGCCTCGCTTACCTGCACCATGACTGCGCACCGCCAATCCTCCACCGCGACGTCAAGACGCATAACATTCTACTCGGGGATCGGTACGAGCCGTGCTTGGCTGATTTTGGACTAGCAAGGTTTATGGATGGTGAAAATGCTGGCTCATTTTCAGCACACCCCCAACTTGCTGGATCATATGGTTACTTTGCTCCAGGTAATAATATTCATATGTTCTCTTTTACATGTTTTTCTTGTCCATACCCAAATCCCTTACATATTTTGATGTTTTTCTGTTAGAATAACACATAAATTGATGGCTCCACTACTACTTTGGTAGAAACAAAGTATTGTATATAGTTGAGTGATGTTACTAGTTTTTGGGATTTGTAGTTATGTTTATAGGAACAGAAATATGCATGTGAAATCATGTGATTTTTTGTCCACATATTTGTCTCCACATACCCTGTCTTTTACCCTTTCACCACTTTCTTGAAAACTTTTGGATCTCTCTTAACTTTTTGTTTCCTTTTTTTGCCTTTGCAGAGTATGCTTCCATGGTGAAAATAACGGAGAAGATCGATGTCTACAGCTACGGCGTCGTCCTACTAGAGATCATAACTGGCAAGAAGCCAGTCGACCCTTCGTTCCCGGACGGCCAGCACGTTGTCCAATGGGTACGCAACCACCTGAAGAGCAAACAGGACCCGGTCGACATAATAGACCAAGTTCTTCGAGGCCTCCCGGACACACAAATCCAAGAGATGCTCCAAGCCGTCGGAATCGCCCTTCTCTGCACGAGCAACCGGCCTGATGACCGCCCGGCCATGAAAGACGTGGTTGCCCTTTTGAAAGAGATCAAGCACGAGCCCGTGGCAGGAGCTGACCAAGCTCACAAGCCCACAGCTAGGTCGCCTAAAGGATCCGAGATCCCCACCTCATACTCGTCCTCATCAGTGACCTCGTCTCAGCTGCTGCTGCTCCAAGGATCATCTAATTGCTCCCTGGCTTACTCCTCTTCCACAAACTACAACAAATGAGCATCAATGATTTGTTGGAACCACTTCTTTTAATTTTTTAGATTTTTGTTAGGAATAGGACAGCAGTTAGATGGCAATGTAAAGAGGTAGGGGCATTATTTGATTATAACATCAAGATCATTGTTACATTATCTAAAAAGGAAATGAGCAAGTTTCTTATAACTAAACTAAATCCTTAATTTCATGCGACATTAAATGTTACTACTATGTAGTAAGAATCATTGTTCAATAATGCTTGCATATATATATATTAAAATGAAAGATGCAACCTTGTTAGGTTGCTTTATGGACAAGTCATTTTCAATCAAAGAAGCACAAGGATGTTTGATTGGGCAGGCATATGCCTTGTTTTTGTTCGTACATGATTTTGTATTTATTCAAAAAAATTATAGAGTTGTGGTTAGGGGCATGATTAAAATCATGATAAGATAACACACAATCTAACACAATTTCGTTATCTTACGAAACAACAAAACTTATATTCAATATTTAAATAATGTCACATTAATAATAATCTCGCGAGCGCTCAAGATAAATATTTTCCGTATCCCTGGCTCCCGAAAGCCCCACCTCAACTCCAACACTTTTTGTCCCATAAATGTGAAAGGATGAGCTAAAAGGACCCCCACCATGTGAGATGGATGCAAACAACATACCATACCAAAGTTGATGATGCAAAAATTGACAGTTTGGCCTATGCTCATATCCTTTATTGACAACCAAAACCTGTCTTATCATCTGCCATTTTACATATGTAATTTCATTCTCTAAGCCTTGAATTTACACCTCTAAAAGCATAAGCGAGAGCAACCTATAAAGGCATATGGGGTCACCACGAGGCATTAAAATTCAAAAAGCAAGTTGTCATCTAATTGAGAAATGAGATTTTTCTGGCCTGAAATTCCACAGAGATATCAAGATAATATTTTGGACCCTCTTTTGCTACTTGAACTACTGAACCTAACCACTTTGTAAATCACAATTTATAACTTCATCGCTTCCCTTTAACAAAACTAGTCTAATACTTCGACCGCCCTCTGATTTCAGTTGAGCGAACCCATACGCTTGAGATAGTGTTGACTTAGTGGAAAATAACATATGGTGTGAGGAAGATGCAAACAGGGCTAGGAAGATCAATATAGCTCTATTAATTTATTTTGAGAAAAGACGGTTCCATCATTATTGCATGAAAGGGGTGCCAGGAAAATCTAGTTGGAAGTGTCGGCTCAAGTTTACGACAACATGTTCGTGCCAAGGGTATTTTAGTCATTACACTTCATCCCCGACTTAACTAATGGAATGCACTGAACTATCCCTCAATTAGAGTTGAGATAAATTCCATGTACAAATCCACATCAAGAAAGCTATACACCACGTGATTCATATCCAAACATAGGCAGTTGGTCATATAAAACGGTCCAGTCCCTACTTATTTGCCGACTTGAACATCCATTTCGACCTTTCGTTTGTCACAGTAGGGATCTTACTAGGAACTCAACTCGTGCACTTAACAACATTTACATGCCGAATTTATATCACAAAGAGAATCACATGCACAAACAAAAGCTCATAATGCACCAGCAGTTAATCCTTTCGCAAAAAAAAATGCATGGACCCCCACGTACATATTTGTATTGTGGAGTAATAAATTCTAACAAAGGAAGAGGAATTGATTTTTTGAGATAGGAAGAAAAGATTAATCTGACAGACACCCAACTTAGATGGCAAGGACAAGATCCTCTTATAGGGTCCCCTACATGAGTTGATGGATGGCCACATGATGTCTGAATGGATTTTTGAAAACATTCTAGGGATATTTTTGGAAAAAATAGTCTTGTCGAGATTCATCTGGATCAAGAACTCCAGTGTCGAAAGTCATATTATGTCGGGAACCAACAAAATATTAGCTAATCTGGACAAGCATAGCAACAAAAGCTACATAAATAATAGGGTCATTTACAAGTAAGGGGCAGTATTTTTTAGCAGCATTTAGCATCAATGATATATAGATTTATGGTTAGTTTATGAATTTTCCACTCGAACAGAAGGCCTTTGTGTCAACCTAATTTCCTATTATTATATTAGTGATCTTACCTAAATTTGATTTTATTGACATGTAATATTCTCCTAATGCTGGTCAACTTTTAAAGGAGTTACAAAGCATTTAATCCTAATACTCACTAAACCTTTCGAGTAAGTCATATTCAACGAGATTAGTCCTCAGTTATGGCATCAACTGTTAAACACTCACAATTTAATAAAAGAAAAAGTATGTAACTTGCTTGAGGAGATAATGAAAAGGAATTAATATATATTACATGAGATTTGGTAGTATATGTGATACTATGTCATACACAAAAACAACTAAGGCTAGGAAACAAAGCATGGGAGTAAAGAAAGGTAGTACCTTCAAACTGGAATTCAGAGCCAAAACCACAAGACTGCTGAATTATTTTGTGCAAAGAAGCACCACTAGAACTTCTATGACTATATTTCATTGACTCCTCAAAATGCACTGCCTTGATCTCATTCTCACTAACTTCATCCACAGTGTCTTCTTTCATAGCCTCCGGTTTTTGCCTCCTCCTATTATCTCTCTCGATATCCTGCCAGTATGTGAGCATAAAGAATGAAAACGATAATATGAAAACAGACTACAATATCCTATCTTTGTGCATAATGAAGAACAATGATCTCTTATATTTTTTTAAGAACAATAAATAAGTAATATTCCTAAGTTCCTGTTGAATAAGATCCTATAATGCCTAATTTTAAGCCGAAAAAAAGCTTCAACTGCTCTCAAACATTGTCAATCACCACTTCAATGCATAACTATTAGAACTAATTCTCACATTCCTCATCCCTCTATATCCACCTTCTATGTTCCTCACGGATCTGAGACATCGTCTCAGTTTGCACCACCAACGTCATCATACCCTACTTTTTTCAGTCCCTCCCCGTTTTCATGCTTTATCGACCATTCCCGCTCAGAAAATATCACAGTATCCGATGCAACATTGCAGTATTCACCGGGTTCAATCTCAATAACCTTAGATTCAACACTTCTCATGCCATCCCTATTAGAAATTGGCCAATCTTCTCCTTCAAAGGGATGGTACTCCAACTTATATACTGAAGCATGATCATTTACTAAGTGGTTTGCATTGCATATTGGCAACAACAATGCAAATGGCATCTTTCTGTTTTTTCCCCTGTACCACAGATACATTCTAAAATTTTCAAATAAAAAAAAATTCAAACTGAAACCTACAAAAAGGTGAAGAAAAAATATCAAGAAAGTGCCTTAATTAGTATAATGTCTCCTGTAAACAGCTCATGTTCTTCCATATCTAGCAGGATTCATTACAGCACCAGGATTCATCAATCCAAACTACTTCAACCAAATTTTTTCTCAATAGTATTACCAAACAAAACTCACACGATGAAAAATCAAGAATAACCCCAATTTTGAGAATCGAGCAACATCGACAAATTAAAAACCAATGCAAGAGAAATTTAACCGCCTAAGCTAAAAAAAAACAAAATTATAATAACAAGCAATACAATACAAATGACTTGCACATTTCTTCTTAGAAGCTCCGAACTTCCAAAAATTATCTTCACACAACTAAGCTCTTGCCCAAGATTACACACGAACAAATCAGAAAAGAAAAAAAGTTATTATTTGATAGCGAGAGCTCACCAATGAAAGACACAATGGTGAATTAAACTGAAAAGAAGATTTACAAATCGGCGGTTAGTGCAAAAGAGTATGAATCAGCCATGATTTCCGAAAGTAGAAATCCGAGGATTGTTTTCTCTCTCGAGAGGTGCTGTTAGCTGTAGTGATCCTTGCACAGATATTGGGGACGACCGGTTTTGGGATTTTATTTTTCAGTTGTATTTGTATATATAATTATCACTTTACCACACATTATTTTCTGTGGATCTCATTTCACACCCCTTTACTTTTCACTTGCCTCCCATTATATTCTCTTTTGAGCCTTTCTTCTATATTTCATAGAAAAAGAAAAGAGGGCCCAATTGAAACTGGATTGGGCTTTAATACAAAGCAGAGGGCCCAATTAATCGCTCTGCATTAGCACATCTTTTCCCGCTAGTTTTCTTCTGCAATTTTTTTCCACTCAATTTTCGCGGCTAAACAGTTTTGCGTATTGTTTGAGTGAGATAGGAGGTGATGAACTCGAGAGATATAGTTCTGTTTTCCGCCGCAGCAGTGTTAGGTGCGGTGTCCTCCGTCGTCGCCTTCACCCACTTCTTCAACTCCAGAGAGTCCAAAAACAGCTGCTCCTCCCAAAACGATGTCGTAAAGAAGAAACTGAAAAGAACCTGCGGAAGCTATGCAGACACACATACCGGAGATATGTTTAGAGAGAGAGCTCAAATCGGCATTTTTCATTAATTCAAATGTTTCAAGACACAATGCTTATATTCTTAATTCGAACAATCTAGAACCTTGCACTAATCTACGTTTTATCCTAAGTTAAACATGTTTCACTTTCTTAATCATAACAGACTCTGCAAGTCATTTCTCTTCTTTATTCTATTGAGCAACACGTCTCTCCAAGTACAATGGTGGCCCTCCACCTTAGCTGGCGTGCTCGGCTCATTCACAGCTGTAACTCGTGCGAGCTCTCGGATTGGTTCTTTTGGCGCAACAGCCTTTGTCCTTTCTTTTGTCTTATCTACCGCCTTGGCTTGTTTATCACGTGCTTCTCGCTTTGTCGCCATACACTGATAACCATGGCTAGCAACCTCAGCATTGTACGCAGCAGCTTGATCAACTCGGCATGCTGCGACTTGATCAACAGCTTGATCAACTTGGCATGCAACGGCTTGATCAACTTTGTCAGCAGTAGCTTGATCAACTCGACATGTAACGGCTTAATCAACTTGGTCAGCAGCGGCTTGATCCAGCCTCGGCATGCAATGTGAGCGTCGGCACACAGCGGCTTGATCAACTTTGTTAGCAGCTGCTTGATCATCTCTTCCAACACACCCCCTCACCCGAGCGAGGCTAACGACCTATACCCAACCTTTATCTTAGTTTCACGAAGGGTTGACGACTCAATGGCTTAGTGAAAATGTCCGCTACTTGATCTGCCGTAGGAACATGCCTCAACTCAATTTCCTTACTAAGAACTTTGTCTCTAACAAAATGGATGTTCAACTCAATATGTTTGGTCCTTGCATGAAGCAATGGGCTCGATGCTAAAGCTATAGCACTCATGTTATATACCCAAATCACTGGACTTCCCTTCTTCTTGGTGTTCGGTTGAGAAACGCGAAACGAATGGATCAAGTTATATGGAAAATAACCGATCGGGTGGATCAGTTAGCAAATGACGTTGCCACTTGATTAAGGCGTTCTCGCTCTCGCTAGACACCAATATAATTTAAAACTCCCAAACTCGCACTACTTTAACAGTAAAGCGGCAAGTACGGGGTCGATCCCACAGAGAAACCGGTGTATCGAGTATGTGAGTAGTGAATAGGGTTCGGCTGCTGCCACGCTTTAAGTTGGGAGTTTTTAGGCTACTGGATTTATGTTAGGCAGAATGTAAACTAACTACTTGATCAGGCTACTCATCATGCTCACACAATTAATGGATCAAGTAAGCGACATCTTTGTCTTTTCCTTATACTACATGGCATAATCATAAGCATCAAGGCAGAGCTCCTCAAGCTCTTGCAGTTGCATTCTCCTCTCTTCAGCACCTGACTCGACATTCAGATTCATTTCTTTGATCGCCCAGAAAGCTTAATGCTCGACTCCCACATGCAAATGGCATATCTTCCCAAATACCAGCCGGTAGGGGGACATTTCGATAGGCGTTTTGAAAGCGGTTCAGTAAGCCCAAAGAGCGTCCTCTAGACGACGGCTCCAGTTTTTCCTCGTGGGGTTGACCGTCTTTTCTAAAATCGCCTTGATCTCTCTGTTCGATACTTCAGCCTAGCCATTTGACTGCGGGTGGTAAGGTGTGGACAGGCGGTGGTGGACGCCATACTTCCTCATTAAGGCTTCAATAGTTCTATTGACGAAATGAGTCCCTTGATCAGAGATGATGGCTCGCGGCACCCCGTACCGGGTAAAGATGTTGGATTTTAAAAACTTGGCCACCTCCCTAGACTCACACGTCCTCGTCGCCTTTGCTTCTATCCATTTGGACACATAGTCCACTGCCACCAGAATGTAGAGATTGTCTTCAGAAGATGGGAAGGGTCCCATGAAATCCATTCCCCACACATCGAATATCTCGCATACTATTATGGGGAACTGTGGCATCTCATCTCTTGCAGAGATTCTTCCAGTAAGCTGGCATCTCTTGCAGAATTCGTAGGCGTATCTATGGATGGAGGGCCAGTAAAATCCGCTATCAAGTACCTTCCTCACTGTCTTCTTTGGCCTGAAGTGACCACCACAGACTAGTGTGTGGTAGTGGACCAACACGTCCTCTTGCTCCTAATCTGGTATACAGCGTCAGATGACTTGATCTGCCCCCATCTTCTACAAATACGGATCATCCCAATATAAGTATCGGGAGTCGCTCTTAAGCTTCTGCTTCTGTGCCCTTGTGGCTTCATCATTTCCAGGCAGCTCGCCTGTCACCAAATAGTTGGCCATGTCTGCAAACCATGGCTCTTGTTGTTTGTGTTGTCTCTCTCTTCCTCGGTCAGCTTGATCAATCCTCTCTGCTCGGCTGATCCCATGTAGGCTGGACGCTGACTTGATCAAATATAAATGCTCCTCAAGGAAAGCGTCAGAGATGGCCTCCCCATTATCTTCTTGCAGAATTTGGCTCAAATGATCCGCCACTCTGTTCTCGCTTCCCTTCTTTTCGACCGCCTCCCAATCGAACTCTTACAGGAGGAGGACCCATCTGATCAGCAGCGGCTTTGATTCATTCTTCGCCAAAAGGTACTTGATGGCCGCATGGTCTGTGTAGACTATCACCTTTGCCCCTAGCAGGTAGGGTCTGAACTTCTCGAAGGTGTAGACTATGGACAGCATCTCCTTTTCGGTCGTATCGTAGTTTTTCTGCGCTTGATTCAGAGTCTTTGAAGCGTAGAAGATAACATAACTCTTTCCGTCGATCTTTTGACCTAAGACCGCCCCTACTGCATAGTCGCTTGCATCGCACATCACCTCAAAGAACAGATTTCAGTCGGGGGGCGTATGATTGGAGAGCTGATCAGTCTGTCCTTCAATAGCTGGAAGGCGGCTTTGCAATCATCAGAGAATTCGAACCCTACCTCATTCTGGAGCAGACTTGTCAAGGGCTGGGTTATCTTCGCGAAATCTTTGATAAATCTTCTATAAAACCCCGCGTGGCCCAAGAAAGCCCTGATCTCCTTCTGATTCGTCGGGTATGAGAGTTTCGCTATGACTACCACCTTCGCTTGATCTACCTTTATCCCTCTACTCGACACCACGTGGCCTAGGACTATTCCTTCAGTCACCATGAAATGGCATTTTTCAAAATTCAGAACCAAGTCCTTTTGCCGGCACCTTTCCAATACCCTGTTCAGGCTATGCAGCCCTTGATCAATGTGTCCCCAGAGACGGTAAATCGTCCATGAAGATCTCTATGCAGTCCTCCAACAGATCAGGGAAGATACTCATCATGCATATTTAGAAAGTGCTCGGGGCATTGGAGAGGCCGAATGGCATCCTTCTGTAGGCATAGGTACCGAAAGGGCAGGTGAAAGTGGTCTTCTCTTGGTCTTTCGGATTCACCAGGATCTGGAAGTAGCCACTGTACCCATCGAGGAAACTGAAATACTGCTTCCCAGCCAACTTCTCAACCATCTGGTCAATGAATGGCAGAGGGAAGTGATCCTTCTTCGTGGCCGCATTCAGCTTCATGTAGTCGATGCACATCCTCCACCCAGTGACTGGTCGTGTCGGGATCAACTCATTTTTCTCGTTCTTTACGACCTGGATTCGTCCTTTCTTTGGCACCATATGCACTGGGCTGACCCAGTTACTATCGGGGATGGAGTAGATGATTTCTATGGAGACCAGCTTTACTATCTCCTTCAGCACCTCTTCCCTCATGTTGGGGTTGAGTTTGCGTTGCTGGTCTCGGTGCGGTTTGGCTCGTTCCTCCAGTCTGATGTGGTGCATGCATAAATCAGGGCTGATGCCCACCAGATCCGTCAGCTTCCATCCAATAGCCTTCTGATTCTGCCTCAGTACTTCCAGCAATTTATCTTCCTGCCCCTGGGTCAACTGACTGTTGATGATAACTGGCTTTGTTTCGTCTTCCCCTAGGTAGGCGTACTTTAAATGTGCTGGAAGGGGCTTCAATTCCTTTGTGGGTTTCGGCACTTCAGTAGGCAGTGGATTTTCTTCTTCTGCTTCTCTTCTCAGTGACTTGCCTTGATCAGGTAGCTTTTCTAGACTAGATGCTTGAGCGATTCCGCTTGACCCAACCGGTCGCGGGCACTCGCAAAAATCCATCATCGCTTTCGCGATGGCTTGATCATCCATTTCACCGACTTTCATGGCTTCGTACCATTCTGCGACTTCTCTCTCGACCTCTTCATTTGCAGCGGAGTCAGTGAACTGCCTTTGTAGGAATTCTTCCTCCAAATATTCCTGCACTAATGGCTCAGACACATCTAATGAGTACACATTTTCGCTGTCTGCTGGCCGGTTCATTGCTTCGTCGATGTTGAACGTAAACTGTTCTCCGTTGAAATCTAAGCTTATCGTCCCATTACGGACGTCGATAATAGTGCTAGTCGTCGACAGGAATGGTCTTACTAGTAGGACTCCACTTGACTCCCTTGTTGCTGGCTCTGTCATCTTGATGACGAAGAAGTCGGCTGGGTACAGAAAGTTATTTACCTTCACGATCACGTCTTACAGAATTCCCTCCGGGTGAATACACGATCTGTCGGCCAGCTGTATCATTATATCAGTATCAACGAGCTTGGCAGCTCCAAGCTTCTTATAAATGGAGTATGACAGAACATTGATAGACCCCCCCAAATCGCACATCGCGTGCTCCACTTGAATATTTCCAATCGAAATTGGGAGCGTGAACATTCCCGGGTCGGCAGAGGATATTCAATAACGATCTCGGGTGAATAATGATAACAGAATAATGATCACCATCCAGCTCATTAGCCTCACGTGTCCTTCTTCTAGAACGCAGTGGTCCCCGCCTAACTGCTTGATTACTCCTTTGATCAACTCCCCGATTTTTGACCTTTTTCACGTTTTGTACCAGCTTGATCAGCTTGCCTTGTTGCCCTTGGTCAAGCGGCATTCCTGCACAATTAACACTCACTTTGCGCGATAAACTGATCAAGTAGCATACGTTTTACCCCTAAACCGATGCATGAAATAGGCCTTATCACTTCTTTATCTTCAACTCACCAAGCATTGAAGATAGCCAGCTCACCTCTGCACTTCTTAACAATAAAACGTGGATATTGACAACACTTCCTCCAGGCAAGAATCTTATTTGTTGTACTTGGATTTTTAAGCTTAAATTACATCTTTATGGTGCTATTGCAAGATATAAGTCTAGATTGGTAGCTCAGGGTTTCTCTCAACAACCTGGCTTTGATTTCAATGAAACTTTCATTCCTGTTGTGAAACCTACTACTATCCGAATAATTCTCAGCCTAGCAGTCTCCCTTGGTTGGCTAGTCACTCATCTTGATGTGAATAATGCTTTCTTAAATGGTGAACTAAAAGAAGATATATATATGAAGCAGCGACCTCATTTGGTATGTGAACTCAACAAGGCCATCTATGGTTTAAAGCAAGTTTCAAGAGCTTGGTTCTTCACGGTGCATTCTGTCCTCATTCGTTTGGGTTTCATCCAATCAAGGGCTGATGCTTCAATGTTCATCAGACAGAAGGGAGAAGACATTATCTATCTTCTCATCTATGTTGATGATATGCTAATTACTGGCTCCTCTCAAGCTTCTATACAGAAAGTCATCTCTCAATTGAATCCATTCTTTTCTTTAAAAGATCTTGGGGAGGTGAGTTTGTTTCTGGGAGTTGAAGTAGTAAAGACCATCAATGGAGGCCTTCACATCTGTCAATCTAACTACATCAAAGATCTTTTAAAGAAATCTAACATGACATGTAATACCCCAAAAACGGCCCTAGACGGGATTTGTTATTCCGACTAGGAAATCGGAGAATAAAGGCGTTCGTCGAATAATTCGATATCGAAAATAGTAGTAATCAACAAATATAGTTGATAATTTTTATAGGATTAAAGTGTTACAAGAGTCAAGATTTTGAAATAGTGTATGCATTATATATAATGGAAATGATATTAGAGACTATAAATTATCAGTAAGGCGTTTTCGCATTTTAACTCAGAAATTGAGAAGGAAATAAATTGAAATATTAAAATTTTATGATTAGAAAGTGATGGAAATTATGGTTGGAAATGAATATAATTAGAAGAATTTAAATTAAGATAAATAAAGTTAATAAATTAGGTTTTCGACGATTGAATTGGTGCCGAAAAAGGCAGAATAAATTAAAATAATTAATGATGGTTAATGAGAGTCATTGTATCATTATAGAGTCATTGTGCAAGAAATTAAAATTTAATCGATGTTCGTATAGAGAATTCGTTAGAAGGGCAAAATCGTCTTTATACTTAAAGTTTTTCATATTTTCTTCTAATATGTGAAGTGTCCGATTTTCTTTGTACATGTGGGAGATAATTTTTACACCCAACAAGTCTTGAATTTGTGGAATTGTTTAGATAATAGATAAACAATTATATTAAATATTAGAGTGACATGTGTGCATTTAAATTGCCACATAATACAATAATAAAATACAAAGTATTATATCATCTTCTTCAAGAAAAAGTCACTTCTCTCTTCCTCGAGAAGCTTGCTTCTTCTCCACCTTCCATATCCTACTTTTCTCCTTTTAATTAGTCGCGTTCGTTGGTAAATCGAGCACGTAATCGGCGGAATAGAGTTAGATCAAGGTAGCTCTTTAAGCCTATACTATTTTTTTTATGTCCATAAATTAGATGAATATTAAGTTATGTTGGCTGTAAATTTCGGACCCTATAGATGAAGATGTATATGTTGTTTAATTGCTGAATAATCGATGAATACAAATATTAGACCGTTGTTAAACACATTTTGGTGTTTGAATTCAGAGTTATATCACCCTGGCTTGCGTTTGGTACGGATGATATTATGATGTTTAAATTGATCTACGAAGCTTGTTTGAAGTGTTAAGGAGTGACATTCATGTTAAAAGATAAATGAAATTATGACACTAAGACATGTATCAAACAATGAATACCCTCTGTTTCTGATGCTCTCTGTTCCGAAATTGTTTAGCCTATTTAGAATTTGGAGAAGTTTGCTTTATCAATTTTTAAAATAACTATTATGAGTCTAGAAGTTCTCTGAATTGTTTTGTGAATTTTGAAATTCACTTACTGTAAGTATAAATTGTTATATAAGAAGTTAAATGATGAATCAATGAATTACTATACATCTAGGATATTAAATAAGGTTAAAGGAAAGAGTTTAGCTTATAGTAGTATTTTTTTCTATAAATTAAAGTGGATTGCATGTGACTAGTAAGTAAAGCGAGAGGTTTCTCGGCGATAGCCAAAATGGAAGAAAAAGGATCCGGACTGACGGGAACATTAAGATGGAAAAAAGGGCTTATGCTCATAAGCCTGTCAGGTAGCATGCTCAGCACTTAAAAGGCCTGATTCTCTTATGTGCTTTTACGTGATAATTAAATGTTCTTATGTGCTTTATGTTTTTATATGTGAATATGTAACTTGTGAACTCGGTGAATTATGATTAATTATGGAATAAGAGACTTATGAAGTAAACCATGTGGATATAATGAATTGTCGAATGAGTTGATAATGACATATGAAAGAAGTAAACTATGTGGATATAATGAATTGTTGAATGAGTTGATAATGACATATGAAAGGGGAGTATATATTGATGAGATGTATACAAATATGATTACTTGTGATGATGTCTGATTTATCTGTGGTGATGTGTTATTTTGGAAATTGTACTTGACTGTGCTCACGCTCTGTGCTTAAGTGTGTTCTGTGGGTACAATTGGCATGCCATAGGACAGCAACGCTGCATTATCTGTGATCTCTCGTCTTCTGGAGAACCGAAACGAGGATTGTCTATCTGTCATCTGATTTGTTTATGCACCCTCATGGGTGATCTGTTTATCTGTCTGCACCCTAAATGGGTGGTTTGTGCGGAGTCCTCTCAAGGACAAAATCTGCGTCTGTATCTGATTATCTGATTGTGTTTCTGATCTGGTCCGCATACCCTAGCCTGTCACTAAGCACATTAAGGGGCCATAGGTGAAAGTTATGTGATAGTGTCGATCAAAATATTCGTGATGATATATGTGACAATAAGTGTATGATAATATATAAGTTATAATATGAGATTAGGTGAAATATATGTTATATTATACGTGAAAATGGATTATGTTACATGGTTATGTTGAATTTTGATATAAATATTGAGAATCTGAGACTTGGAGACATAGTTTACGACATATGGGAATTTTTGTATTATTATACCTTTCTGATGACATAGTTGGAAATTTGAAGTTGTAAATGAAGATTTGACTACTGGTACAGGTACGTTGATACGTGTAATGACGTCTGTGATTTGTCTATGTTAATGTGTGGATATCATGTGAAATATTTGATGCTTCATATGAATACTATTTACTGTTGATATGTTCTGGGATTGACATTGCCTATTGGTTGGATTCTGGTCATGTGTTGGTTATAGAGGAGATGCTGCCTAATTTATGTTAGGACTTAATAAGACAATAATAATATGATATATGTGGCAATGATTGGTAAATAAAATAATAAGCATTTAAAGAATTTTAAGTTGTATTATTATTGCTTGTAGAGAATTTTGGCTAAAGTGTTGGGTGTGCTACAGGTTAGTCGGCATTTGAGAGTGTCGGTCGATGTCCATTCAAGTATGCGTCAGCATTTGAGAGTGTCGGTCGATGTCCATTCAAGTATGCGTCAGTGCTGCATCCTCGTCGGGTCACTGAACACTATCTGTGGTATATAGTGGTGGCATGTTTAGAAATCAGATTATGGTATTCTGAAATCAGTTGCGTTGTAGTTTAATGTTGATGAATTAGTTTTCGAGGAAATAATACTTATATGCTTTCGTATGTGTAAATAGCGCCTCTTTCGTGACATCACCTATTCGGCTGACGGACGGTCGGGTCGGGGGTGTTACATGACAGGTGCATAGGGGTGTCCAACTCCAATGATCTCAAGTTCAGAGTTGAGCAAGCATTCTGGGGAACCTATATCTGATCCAAAATTTTATAGGAGCATAGTTGGAGCCTTGCAATATGCTGCAATCACTAGGCCATACATCAACGTTGCTGTAAACAAAGTGAGTCAGTATATGGCAGAACCGTTGGACACACATTGGAGGACAGTTAAAAGGATCTTGAGATATTTCTCAGGAACTTTAGATCATGGAATTCAGATTAGGAAATCGACTAGTGACATTTCTGCTTTTTCAGACTCAGATCATGGAGGCCTACTACGGGTGTTTGTGCTTATCATGGAAGGAATCTTGTGTCATGGTGTGTGAAGAAGCAAACCGTGGTAGCTAGATCTAGCACAGAAGTCTAGCTCAAGCTGCTGCAGAGGTGAGCTGGCTATTTGGTGAGTTGAAGATAAAGAAGAAGGGAAGTCCAGTGATTTGGGTAGATAGTGATTTGGGTAGATAACATGAGTGCTATAGCTTTAGCATCGAACTCAGTGCTTCATGCAAGGACCAAACATATTGAGCCGGACATCCATTTTGTTAGAGACAAATTTCTGAGTAAGGAAATTGAGTTGAGGCATGTTCCTACAGCAGATCAAGTAGCGGACATTTTCACTAAGCCATTGAGTCGTCAAACCCTTCGTGAAGCTAAGAGAAAGGTTGGGTATAGTGTCGTTAGCCTCGCTCGGGTTGAGGGGGTGTGTTGGAAGAGATGATCAAGCAGCTGCTAACAAAGTTGATCAAGCCGCTGTGTGCCGACGCTCAGATTGCATGCCGAGGCTGGATCAAGCCGCTGCTGACCAAGTTGATCAAGCCGTTACATGTCGAGTTGATCAAGCTACTGCTGATAAAGTTGATCAAGCCGTTGCATGCCAAGTTGATCAAGTTGTTGATCAAGTCGCAGCATGCCGAGTTGATCAAGCTGCTGCGTACAATGCTGAGGTTGCTAGCCATGGTTATCAGTGTATGGCGACAAAGCGAGAAGCACGTGATAAACAAGCCAAGGCGATAGATAAGACAAAAGAAAGGACAAAGGTCGTTGCGCCAAAAGAACCAATCCGAGAGCTCGCACGAGTTACAACTGTGAATGAGCCGAGCACGCCAGCTAAGGTGAAGGACCACCATTGTACTTGGAGAGACGTGTTGCTCTGATACCATGAATAAAAGCTGCGGAAGCTATGCAGACACACATACCGGAGATATGTTTAGAGAGAGAGCTCAAATCGGCATTTTTCATTAATTCAAATGTTTCAAGACACAATGCTTATATTCTTAATTCGAACAATCTAGAACCTTGCACTAATCTACGTTTTATCCTAAGTTAAACATGTTTCACTTTCTTAATCATAACAGACTCTGCAAGTCATTTCTCTTCTTTATTCCATTGAGCAACACGTCTCTCCAAGTACAATGGTGGCCCTCCACCTTAGCTGGCGTGCTCGGCTCATTCACAGCTGTAACTCGTGCGAGCTCTCGGATTGGTTCTTTTGGCGCAACAGCCTTTGTCCTTTCTTTTGTCTTATCTATCGCCTTGGCTTGTTTATCACGTGCTTCTCGCTTTGTCGCCATACACTGATAACCATGGCTAGCAACCTCAGCATTGTACGCAGCAGCTTGATCAACTCGGCATGCTGCGACTTGATCAACTTGGCATGCAACGACTTGATCAACTCGACATGTAACGGCTTGATCAACTTGGTCAGCAGCGGCTTGATCCAGCCTCGGCATGCAATGTGAGCGTCGACACACAGCGGCTTGATCAACTTTGTTAGCAGCGGCTTGATCATCTCTTCCAACAGAAACCCTCTAGGCAAAACCCCTTTGACTCCGCAAAACGAAACGGGTCAGTCGTTTTTTGAAACTTTGTGAAGCTATTATTGTGTGTGATTATGTGAGTTGATTTTATTAAGGTTGCATTTCGAATGATTTGATTTAGAAAGAGTTCCAGGGGGTTTGGGCTTCATATTTGATTTTTGCTTGCTAGAGCAATCCCTTTGAATACCCTTTTTGAAAAGAAAAAAAAAGAAATGATTTTAATGGGAAATTTTATTATCTTCATTTGTGAGACTTGTTTGGAGTCCTAAACGCTACAAATTTGACCTAATAAATGAATGATTTCGAGTAAAATTACCAAAATTCTATGACAGCGCCAAATGCAAATAGCAGTATTTCATTGAAATTCTAAAAATGTTGGATCATTTCTTGTTTCCTGGGAAATAATATATTGAGGTTAGCTAGTTGTGATGGCTTCAAAGTAAAAATCACGGCCGTTTCTACAAATAGTGCTGACCGTTTAATGTTTTTTTTTTTGCTTTGTGCTAAAGTAACTTAGATGGAAGGGTTTAAAGTCGAATCACACAAATCAAACATTAAAGAGTTAAATAAAGTGATGGCCACTTGACTTTATTTTGCTCGAAACATTCCTTGCTTGGATCAGGAACGCAAGAAAAGGATCCTACTTAGGTCTGAAGATAAGTGGTTTGGAACTAAATTTCAATTCTTGAGTTGAAATGATTCTAATTTTTGTTTGTGGATGTATATATGGGAGAAGATAAAAGAAGTAAAGCACAGTCTATGATAATTTCGCCCCCTGCCTCAAATTTTATTGTCGAGAAGGAAACATGTAAAATTCTCCTTCTTTTTATGTATTTGCGTTGCAGGTATCTGTCTTGGGATGACTATTTTATGGCAATTGCATTTCTATCAGCTGAGAGGTCCAAGGATCCAAATAGACAGGTTTAGTTGCACTTTGTTAGTATATCAGCACAACTATTTTGCATTCAGATGCGTTTGTATTCTAAGTTCGAACAATGTAAAAGTTTCTCACAATATGTGGTTTTCCTAGTATGTCTAACTTGTTTCTTTTTTCTTTCCATTAGGTCGGTGCTTGTTTGGTGAGCGAGAAGGGAATCATACTAGGTAAGAGTGCTTGATATGTTTTACTTTTTCCAAGATTATAGCTGCATGGACATTGAAAGATCTCTTTTTTTTTGTGCAAATCTTTACTGTATTTGTAATAGCACAAACCACCTTTCCACCTGTTATTTTTGGTCTTTCTGATTCTACTTATACCTTTAGATTATGGTTACATCTTCCTTGTCCAATTTATTGTAAAACCGCTTAATTAAGCACTATCACCTATTCACCTATTTGTGGTGTTAATGAAGTATATCTTTAGCTAGTTTCTGATTATTTGCTCTCTCAAGGTATTGGCTACAATGTGGGTTCCCACGTGGTTGCTCAGATGACAAGCTACCATGGTCTAAGGTTAGCAGTTCTCTATATCTAATGAAGAATCAAGTTTCTTGATTTTTCTAACTCCTACCCGTGTATTTCAGAAATCCAAGAGTGGGGATCCCCTGGAGACGAAGTACCCGTAAGTACTATAAAATCATGACTAAGAGCAGATTTTTCAGCTACTATTAATTTCTGCTACTCCGTTTGTTTTCATTTTGCTCTCAGAATTATACCTATCACATTCTAGAAAAATAGTGAAGTTTTAGCTGAGTCTTTAGTCTTGCTTCCTTGCAGTTATGTATGCCATGCTGAAGTCAATGCTATCTTAAACAGAAATCATGCATCTGCTGCAGGGCAAGTCAGTAACTTTATTTTCTTTGTCACTTTTGCTCATTTATTTCTAAATTCCTGTTTACAATTTCTGACTCTTCTGTACATGATTTACCATACAGAGGCTTTACGTGACCATGTTTCCTTGCAACGAATGTGCAAAGATTATTATTCAGGTGTTTAAAAGCATCTCTATCTCAGATTCTCAATTAATATCTCAAGTTGCACATATACTACAATGACTATGCAAATGCTTAGAAATGGGGTCAGGTCGATATAGGTTAAAGTTATTTGGTTCTGGTAAGTTAAATATTGTTTTTTAATAGAGAATTTTACAAGTTCGGCAAACTATAGACTTATTTAACATCTACTAGTAGAGGAACATATAGCTAGTTTTTCGAAAACTTGCTTCAAATGGCAAAAGGCACTAACTTAATTCATGAGCCCCTGTCCAAATATTGCACATCAGAGATTTACATATATGAGCAAACGTCATTATCAATCATATACTCTATTTTACAGTATATATCCATTATATGCGTTTGTAGATACTAAAATCAGATCCTAGTGTTTTGAACAAAATCTCCTACCTTCCCAATTCCGGGCTTCCATTTCCCCTTTTTGCCATGGATCAATGCCAATCTGCTTTGTGTATATTTCTCTGCTTTTCTTTTGCTGGCGATTAATAGTTTTAGTTTTCAGTCAGGTGTTTCAGAAGTTATCTACTATGTGGAAAAGCATCTGGATAACCCGGATGTTGCTTATGTTGCTTCTCACAAGCTTCTATCTATGGCAGGCATAAAAGTAAGCAAAAAATCACATTTAACTTGAAGAATGCCATTAACAACCTTCTATAGACAAGATTCTCTCTCACATGTTTTTTCTGAGTTAAATCATCAATCTATTGCTTTAAACCTGCTACTGCGATAACCTTTTATTAACCTACGAAAGAACTGGACTTGCTTATAACTGACATAAAGATTTATTTTTTACAAAGGTGAGGAGACATCAGCCTCAGATGGATCAGATCTTGATCAACTTCTATGAATTATAGGAACTTCTTGTAGTTTATCAATACAACCTCCTTGCTCATCTCTCGCATCTGCTGTAAATGAGTACCTTGGGAAAACTCATAGAGAAGAGTGGAAGGCTTAACGCCGAGGGCAAGATGAGCTCCAATTAAGATTTCATGATGTTTGCTTGCCTTGAAATCAAAGTTTGGTGGCTTTTATGGTGGTGTATTGGAGTTTTACAGCAGTGATATCGATCGTTGATGTATACGAATAGATGTGCTTTGTTGTGTCATGTGTTTGTGAAGATCATGCAACTTCAGCTTCGTCAAGTTTTTTGCAGTTTGTGAAGAGTGTTTTTTACCTTCAGTTATAGTAGTAGTTACTTACATAAGCCATTGCTGCTCTATGCAACTGTTGTACCACATTAAGAATGTATGGTGTTAGTATAGTTGTGCAATATTTAAAATTTATTGGATTTCGATGTAGTAATATTTACCATGGGCTTTAATAAATTTGATGAATGACCAACACCAAATCTTTCTACTAGTTTATCAAGGATTAAAGGCAAAGAAAAGGATTATTTGTTTTCAAATACATAAACATTCACTTTTTTCTAGTTTTTTCTCTAAATTTTTTTAACTCTAATTATGTAAATTTTCAAACTTTCTACTGTATTTTTTTGCAAAAAATTATTTTCCTCCAATTAAAACTCACATGTTCATTAGATATGCCAATAAGACAACGTTACTTTCCAAAGCTTCATCCTCGAGTTGATTGCAAAATACCAACTATAACTTTTATTTAAACTTAAATATTTGATGGGGTAAAATTAAAATAATGGAGTATGTTATACGCTCAAATAAATAATAAAAGTAAATAAAGAGATAAAAAAATAATATAGAACTGTTTTTTAAAGCGAGTCTTAGAAATTGTTAAATCTCAATTACATGAATTTTTTTGTGTGCTTGAAATCCGTAACCGTTTTTTATAGGCTTTTCTTGATAAATTCAGTTTATATAAATTGTCGAACAAAACTAGATACATTTTACGCAAATTAATATAGTTTTGTTCAAACAAGAAGTTGGTTTAAAAAACATAATTTTGATATAAATTTAATCTCATCAATGCATTTTCAGATTAAGATATAATTGTGGAAAATAAATTAATTTGCTATGCAAGATGAAAAATAAAATAATCCACATTATTAAATCCATATAAAATTCCAATAATTTATTTTGATAGAGGAAATACTAATATATATTAAAATAAAAAATTAAAGTGAACTCAACCGTAGTAGCAACTGAGTACATAGGTTTATATTTTCACTCGCTCTTTCTCTCTCCTCCAAATTTGCTCTCTCCATTCTCCGCTGATCCCCTCTCGCCACCGCCTCTTTTCCGCCTTCCCTCCCTGCGATCAATACAACGTCGCCCTCAGCCTCCCCGTCGCCCTCCGCCGTCTCCATCATCTATCTATACGTGCATACAGACTTCCGCAACTATTTGCATTCCTTCAAATCTGTGAGTCTATCGGACAGATACTTCGCAGATCCAGCTGGCTTCGCTTCCTTTCTCGGTTCGTTCTTGTACTATCCATGAATTGCGACTACTTAACGATCATTTGTAGAAGCCACTTTAAAGATTGAATTTTGATCGAAAATTGGAAAAGTATACGAATTTAGGGTTTCAATATTTGGTACCCAGGGTTTTTTTTAATGTTGTGGCGAGTAGTGCACGGGAAAATATGGTTGTATATGATGTTTCGCAATATCTTTGTGCTTGGATTAACTAGGATTTGCACTGGCTTGAGGATACTAGGATTTGGACGTAATATCACATTTATGTGGTTGGTTCAGTAGCTAAATTATTTGTTTCAGTGCTTTTTGTTGGATTTTGATTCATTAGAAGAATTGGAAGGTTTGGGGGAAGGACACCCTATGATAAACTACGAATTGGTTGGGAAGACATACTTAATCCTATTCTTACTACAAGGAGTGACTAAAATATTTCCCTTTCTCTACCATACGGCTCATTATGTGCAGGAGTCTTAATCCTCTACTAATCTACCCACTACATACTCTGGTAGAGTTTTATTTTTTAACAGATTGCTGAGATTCTGATTTTGGAACCTTGTTTGTTGATTACTCATTTAAGTTCTTATTATAAAGTTGTTTCTCTTTATTGCCAGTCTTGTAAAAGAAGAATATTAATAACGTAATCGGTGATATGTTTTATCTGCTTGAATAATTCAGGTAGAAGTGTTATTTTTTGGTCTAAAGAATATTTATGAACCCTTACATGGTTAATATCAGATATCATTTCTGTATTTGTTATCATTTCATTCTCCAACTTAGTATGTGGTAGTTTCTAGCAGAATTCATCACACGCCAGTTGGTACTGCTGTTGATTTTGGGTGGGTACTCTTTAAATGAACCGACCATGTTTTGGAGAAGTTCAATGGCACTAGGACTAGGATTCATAGGATGTGCTTCGGTCAAATTGTGTTTCTATTATATCTAATAGAACATGGTTTACCGCACTGATAACTAACGAGACTCTTGAATTTTTATACTTGTCTGACCATGGACATGGAGAAAACAATGCCAATTCGTTTATTGATTTAAGTGTTACTGGTGGTAAAAATAGTGTCCAATTGGGCAGGCTGCTGTCTGTATCAGGTGGTGAACTGTATGATAACGACCCGTATGAACAATCTTTCATGTTGTTTTAACTAGTCGTTGTTGGTGATTCTGTTATTCTCATTATTTATTGTACAATGAATGAGTCTTCTCCCTCCATTCTTATATTTACCCTTTTTTATGTCTGTGCCTTTTCTACAAATCAATTTCATTGTACAAGGGACACACTTTCAACAACGCTCTCTCTGATCCCCCATGTTATAGTTTTAACTTATTCTTATAACAATTTTGTCTTGTCTTTTAGGCCACCTCAAGTTGCTTGGATGACACTGACACTTTGGTTGAACAATGAATTCAAATATGTTGGCTGGAGAGCGGAGGTACTCAATGAGCCTTGCTTGCTATATAGGTTCCCTTTGTTGTGCTGCTGAATGTCAAGGATTTTCTTTTAGCATTTTATAGTATCCTTATATTGAGCTGAGTATGGAGACTTGTAATGTATATGGATATATCTTATATAATAAAATGTTACAGAAATAACTTCATTTTGTTTGCGTATAAACAAAAGGAAAGAATGTTGCTGGATCTGATTCCTAATGTATATTTAGTAGTAGACTAGTAGCATAACATTGTAGCCAGGGTTATCATCCCTGCAAAATTGACATTTTAAATCATTTCTGTTGTTCTCCACTGCCAGAGACTCCTGTGGCTTCTATTGTCCTTCTAGTCTATGAAGTTTTAAAGAACATTTTTTTTACCTCTTTCAAGGAATTGGAGTTTACTCGACCTTGCTTGACCTATGGTTTACCTACTGACTTATTTTGACTTATTCTTTTGTAGATGGGCTTCTTCAAGAAGGGGTGGCATGACTGTGTTGGGGAAAGTTGCTGTTCCAAAACCAATAAACTTGCCAAGCCAACGGTATTTGTTTACTGATTATTCCCCCCCCCCCCACCCACCCAACCCACGTGTTCCTTCCTAAGGCTTTCTTAGTTTCTGTAATTATTTACTAATAGTGTCTTTTACTTCATTTTAAGGCTGGAGAATCATGGTTTGGATCGTAATGTTGAAATTGTTCCCAAGTAAGTGCTTCTTATTGTCTGATACAGAAGCAATGTCATAGAATTCTTTGATCTGAGAAGTTTCCTTTAGAGCTTCTTGTTTGTAAGAACTGTATCTTTGCACACTATCTTCCCTGTTAAACTAAATGAGCTTTTTGGCTGAATAGGGGTACAGTTAGCTGGGGAAGCCGTCCCTCTTCATCTGGTTCAAGTCCATGGAACTCTTCATCATTGTCACCAAATGCTGATGGTGGCACTGTTTCACCTAGTCATCCCAGTGGCCGCCCTTCTTCTGGTGGAAGTGGTACACGTCCATCAACCTCAGGCAGTGATAGAACCCATGATCATGTTCCAAATGCTTGGTCTGCAAACTCCAGACCTTCATCTGCTTCTGGGACGCTCTCCACAAACCAGACATCATCATCATCATCTTTGCGTCCTAGAAGTGCGGAAAACCGACCTAATAGCTCACAGCTTTCTAGATTTGCTGAGCCTGTGTCCAAATCTCATGCAGCATGGGATTCAAGTGTTACTGCAGAAAGATTGGTATGATTAGTATGTTTTCCTTAGTCTTCGTGCCCAAATACACTTATGTATGGAAATAGAAATCGCTGTGCGCGTCCATGTGATGTCACACGCCTTTTCAGTTGTACTAACATGTTTATAAGCATGATATCTGAGCCGTCGTTGACTTTGTTTTTGGTTTGTATGTCATCTACAGGGGGTGAAGTCCATGAAGGAGGATAATTTCTCTCTAACTTCGGGAGACTTTCCAACTCTTGGTTCTGAGAAAGATAATTCCTTAAAAAAAGTTGAACCAGAAGGTGATCACATTAACTAAAATGACATCTCGTCAATGCTCCACATTTAGTATCGTCTCCAAATTCTAGTTGTTGATATACTTTTCTTATGTGCTTTCGTAGTGCCAACTCGATATATTCACCTCATAATGACCTGACTGATTCTATTGCTTGTAATATAATGCTAATCTAGACATTATCTCCCTGGGTCAGCACGTGCCATATTATGCGCATATTGTCTCTACTGCCTATACTATTTTTTTGGCTGAAAAACCTTACTTTTGGTATATTTCATTTTTTTCATTGCTCTGGTTTTATAGCTCTGATGCTTCTATAGAGAAACTTGGTCTTTTCTTTCTGTACTTCTGTTTATCATTTGTCTTGTTCATACATGCACTCGTGAATGGTAGTAACACTTGATGGATGGACTTAAATTATGTTTTTACTGACACTTGACAGTTCACTTTACAGATAGCCGCCCTAGCTCAGCTTCTGGTAGAATAGTTCAGGCCAACAAAGAGGACAATATACCCCATGCTGGTATGCTTTCTAATTTGTCACTCTATTTATGGCTGTCAAGAAATATTCTCAGTAATCTTCTTTGAGTGCAGATCTCAAGCATGCAACTGTCAATACTTGGAGGGCAGAAAGTACCCAGCATGCCGAGGATGGTATTCATCCTAGCATGGAGAATTGGCAAGGGGATCCCCATCAATATTATCCGAACACTGCCCCTCAGCGTTTTGAGGGCTGGCGTGGTCCTCCTATGAATGGGCCATCTGGTGGTTGGTATGGGGGACGTCCTCGAGGTCCTGCTTTTGGCGCTCATGTTCCTCCTGGTGGTTTTCCCTTGGAACCATATCCTTATTACCGGCCACAGATGCATGAGGCCTATCCTCGACCAGGTATGCAGTTTAGGGCTAATTTCTATCCAGGTCCCCCAGGTCCAATGCCTTTTGAGGGTTATTACGGACCACCTATGGGTTACTGCAACAATGAACGTGAAATGCCATATATGGGAATGCCAACAGGCCCCCCTGTTTATAATGGTTATCCAGCCCCTACTCCCGATATAAGCAACTCTCATGGTCGAACTACTGCACGTCGCCCTACTGGAAAAACAATATCAGAACAAGTGGAGACTGGTCATTCAGAGGAAACACGTGCACCAAAAAGGGTTCCTCTAAACATGCATAATGAGTATGAGCAGGAGGAAGGAGATCATTGGGAGCAACATGTGCCGCCTAATATCTTGCATCCTGGGAAAATTCGGTTTCCTGCATCTTCTCGAAAGACTGAGTGGGGTGCGGAAGAGGATGCAAAAGAAGCTGTATCTGCCAAGAGGACGGCTCCAAGCCAGAACCCTTCAAACAGTCACGGAAATAGAATTCATTCAGCAGACATGAAAGTGAAGGCTGTTGACGGCATGCCCAATTCTAAAGGACTTGATGATAACAGGACAAATCAATCTGAAGCTCCACCTTCTTTTCCTTCTGTAGTGCCTCAGTTACCTGTTTCTAGTGAGAGAGATGCTGCACCAGCTACAACCAAAAAGGCAGCACTAATACATAAAATTGATGGCTTAAATGCAAAATTTCGTGTAACTGATGGGTGGAATGATTCCACAAATGCTGATGACAGGGAAAAAGAAAGGACTGGGGCTCAAATAGTTGATATGAAAGTTAATAATTGCACCAGGGATGTTGGTACTCCTGCTATGGCTTCTCATAGGACTCCTGTTTCCAGAAACTATGTTGCTGCCCTGGATGCAGTGACAGTTCCTGTTGGTGATAATCCATTGCACCCAATTGCTGCCATCCCTAGGTATAAAGGCATGATACACATGTTCAGGGAATATTGTTATTCTTATTTCTTGATAAGTGTTTGATTTTACAGGAGATCGTATCATGGTGGGCATGCTAGAGTTGATCATCGTGGTAAAGGGAAGTTCAATAGTCAGGAAGCTGATGGATGGCGAAGGAAGCCTCTCAGTAATGATTCCTCAAGTGCAGTTATAGCTTCAAATAATGAATCTACACCAAATATTCTGTCTTATGGCCCTAATAATGTTGGAGAGTCTTCTGAGAATTCTATGGTGGATCCAGTAGGGAAGGTCGAGGGAGATTTGGCTGAAGTATGTGATTCCACTGATATTCAGGCACAGGTTGTCATTATAGATTCATTTATTCTGCTCTATACTCTTTTTTTTCCATCTCTTTGTGACCTTATATTTATGTATAATCAGCGTGCCAAGATGAAAGAGTTAGCCAAGCAACGGTACCTTCAACTACAGAAGGAAGAGGAAGAACGAGTAAGGGAGCAGAAGGCCAAGGCTCTTGCTAAACTAGAAGAATTGGACCGCCGAAAACAAGCAGGTGCAAATCAGAAGGCTGATAGAACTCCGGTCATTGGTGATGTCAGGGTAGAACAACAAGAAGTACATACGGTTATAGGCACTGTGATTGCTGAACTTAAGACTAATGAATCTGGCTTTAACTTAGTCTTGAGCCCTGCTGTTGCTGCTGTGGGAACAGATAGCAACACAAATCAGGCTGGAGAATCTGTTGAAGTGTCTAGGGACTTGCGCCTGACGATACAACATAAAGGTTTAGTGGAATCTAACGTGTCTCCTTTGCCTAGAATTGAAGATTTTGCGGATGGAAATACTAAAGGAGTAGTGTCGCCACCTGATGATGGAGGAATTTCCAGACACAAGCGAGCAGGCTACAAGCAGAAGCAGAATAACATGCCACAGAAGCATCCGAATGAAAAACCTGTCTCTAGCTCTACATTTGAGGTGCAAAAAGATCGCATTTTTGCAGCTGTTGCTGATATGCATGAGCGTCCATCAAGCGAGTCAAATGTGGTGAACACATCGAAGTCTCTGGTTGAGCCATTGGCCCAGCAAAGAAAGAGAATTAGTAGGAGTAATAAACCCAAGCCCAAACCAGAAGAAACACCCATTGTTTCTGTTTTACCATCAGTGACATCAAATGTTACTCCTGAAAATGAGTCAATTGATAATGTTGGATCTAATGATTCAGTGTCTAATATGGGTGCCTCTGTCTCAACAGCGTGTGAGCCTGACACAGCAGTGCACAGTTGGGAGCTATCCTCTTCTCTACCCAGTGAGGAATCCCAGAGCAAGGTACCTACTCAGTGGAAACCGAATCGCAGAATTCCAAAAAATCAACAAGGACATAGATTTACAGACAAGCATCATGGTAGTAGTGATACCGTTGTTTGGGCTCCTAAGGCTAAGGCTTCGGATGAAGTGAGTCAAAATTCTCTTCAGGAATCTGCTAATTTGATGAAGAATGAAAATGTGGCACAGAATAGTTTGAAAGGCAAGAGGGCCGAAATGGAAAGATATGTCCCAAAGCCACAGCTAGCTCAGCAAGGAAGTTCTCCACCTTTTTCATCCTCAGTTAGCTCAACAAGATTAAGTGAGGGTGCTGCTGCGGAACAATCTGGGTCAGCTATTTCTGCAAACTCACAACCTGTAATCTCTGCAACTGCAAATGTCTGGTCTAACTTGGAGATGAATGTGGGAGATAGCAACCATAGTAAGAATAAAAAAGATCACGGGACTTGGAAACAACGTGGTGTGACAGATTCATCTCAGATGAAGAGTGTGCCTACTGGTCCAACCGATACATCTCAAGTGAAAGGTGTTCATACTGGGCCATCTCCAATATCTCAGCCCACAAAGGAGATTCAGCTGTCCAAGGAGCTTGTGCATTCTGGGAGGAGCGAATCTAATAGAGCCAATGCTGAATTCAAAATATCTGGTGCTGCAATGAGCAAACATCCTTCAGTGAAAGATCAGGATGCAACAGGCAGAGGAAAGAGACATCCACCCAGGGGTCCTAGAAGCGGTGGAAATAATCCTGATTTTGAGAACACTTTACATGGTGAAGGTGATGGAAGTTTGTCTTCAGCACCGGATGTGAACCTGATGGATAAATCTATTATTTCAAAAGAGAATCGCAGCTTTGGGGAGCGGACATCCTCTCATTGGCAGCCCAAGTCCAGTCCAAATTCTGCTAATAATCAGCAAGGAAATAGAAATGCTGGAAGCGAATCCATTACTTTAGAAGCTAATAGGGGCCCGAGGAAGAGTACTCAACATAAGATGCAATCAGTGCCCCAACAGGATAAGGAGAGTAGCAACTTTAGCCAACCTCAGCTTCAGCCAGGCCAATCTGAAAATGTCAAAAGTAATGTATCTGATGATTCAGTTGCACGTCTCCATCAAGACTATGACGGAGAAAAGAAGCCTGCTCCAGTAAAAGGGCGTCCTTGCTCCCCAAATCAAGATCCAGTTGGCACTGGTGAGTCATCTCTTACTAACACAGTTGATCTGCTTGAGCACAATGTTACATCAGGATCCAGGAGAGCTGGAAGGCAAAACAATCGGCCTGTAAGAGGCCATGACACCCGTGCAGAGTTGTCTTCAGGGCATGAAAACCGGCCACATAATGCCCCTGCATTCTGGGACAGGCAGAGGCAGAATGTGCACTTGGAGTACCAGCCAGTTGGTCCTTTCAAGGGTCACAAACCTGAAAAAGTTGAGGAGCTAGCAGATGGAGGAGCTGATAATATGGACCAAAGATACCGGGAAAGAGGCCAGAGTAACTTCAAACGTGGAGGAAACTACTACAGGAGATAAAGTGGTGCATTCCACGTAACCTGTCCAGGAGATTCTGGAGTGAGATTTATAAGATAATTCTCCAATTTGTTGCCTTTGCTTGATTAGGTAAGAGACCACGTATCTTCATCCTGGGTATGCATCTACATTTTGTGTTCTCGCGATAATAGATTGGTAGTTTATCTGTTAACTGGTGGCACATGAACTGAGCAGGATTAGAGGCCAGGTTTAGGGCACACCTTTGAGGGATGTGATATGTTAGATTGAGGAAGGAAATGAGACATGATAACTCATTTGAAAATTGTAATTGGTGCACGATACACTTCATTGTGGCTTATTTTTAGCATTTTGTGTATCTGGTAGTCTAATGTGTGCCCTGTATGCAGGCCAAAGAATGATTTAGAAAGATAGATCGTACCATATGTTCCAAATTTTTGTTGGAACCTTGCTCTCGTTGTGCTTAGTCTCCTTCTCTTTCCTGTGGGTGATACTTTTTTTTTGTGCTACTGATTACATGTGCATTTTTTGGTGCATGTAAAATGCATTTGTTTTGATTGCATATTTCTTTGGCTCTCGTTTTGCATTTTATGCATCCTGCAACTGAGGTATCCAATAGTAGTATTGAGTTTTGAGTTGGAGGTGCTTTGTGCTTTGTGCTTTGTGCTTTCCTAAAATAAATAAATACAGTTATTACTAACATTGTATATCAGATTTGCAACTTTGGCTTAACGAATACGTAATAATATACGAAAATCCCATTTTTTTCAACCAAATTCATCCACCAAAATCAGTTTTTATTTATTTATCGTTAAATATATACAGTTATTACTAACATTGTATATCAGATTTGCAACTTGGGCTTAACGAATACGTAATAATATACGAAAATCCCATTTTTTCAACCATATTCATCCACCAAAATCAGTTTTTATTTATTTATCGTAGGGTTTTTTTTCTAAGAAGTTATGTTTATCATTATTCACTAATAATATTTTAACCACTTTCGTTCTCTATTTCTCGTATTTTACTAAAATTGTATTGAAAATAAAATTTATTCTGTTCACTATTAAGGTTATATATAACTAAATAAACTATTTAAATAAGAAATTTTAATTGAATTCATATATATTGAATATAATTTTGATTTTTTTTTTTCAAAATACCAAATAGGTTTTATAGAAAATTAAATATGACCTCAATTTTTTTTTAAAAAGTCTGAATCAGAGTTAGGTAAACGAGACGCTATTCATTGTGGCTGCTACAATAAAGAACTACTATGAATATTTTTTGTACTTCTTTCGTTTCACTTCACAATACTTGAATTGTTTTTCTATTTCGAAAAAATTTATGATAGTTGAGTTATTTGTCATACTTTGTTGCGTTCTATTTTATTCATTTTTTATTTTATTATATTTTTATTTAACCCAATAAATATTTTTTCTCAATCTTCCTACTGAAAAAAAACGCTTCAAATATAACGAAACGAATGGAGTATTAATAAAACTGTTAGTACAAAATTTATTCCCTCAGTCCGACAATAAATGTCCTAAATTTTATCGGCCTCGTTCTAAGAAATTGTTTAACATTGTAAAAGTAAATGAGTTGAAAAAATTAATGGAATGTAAGTCCTACTGTTATTACCCTTGTCTCATAAAAATAGAACTTATTTTCATTTTGGTTTATCCCTTACAAAATAAGTAGAAACTTTCTACTTTAGGAAATGAACCCTACAATCCACTAACAATTTGTATTAAAACTCATATCATTCTAAAAGTTTTTATTTTTTAAGGCCGGGGTGTGAGTGTAATGAGTTAGTGGAATATGAGATTTACTTAAAAAACAAAAAAAATAAATGAGATATTTACTAATGGATAAATGAAAAAGGGAAAACGAGAAATTCAATAGTGGACGGAAGAGGTAGAATGTATTTACAGATTAAAATAGTTGTACAATTGTTACTACTCCCTTCGTCCCACAAAAGTATGTGTTCGTCAGTACCACAAAAATAAATGCATTTCATTTTTGAAAAGTTATATCAATTTAATAATGTAGGTATCACTATTCACTAACATTATTTTAAATATCATTCTCTTCATCTTTCTTACTTTACCTATTTTATCTTAATTTCCGTGCTACATCTATTGCTCATTTTTTATGGAACGGAGGGAGTAGTATATCACTATCTAACAAGCAAATTACATTTCCAATATTCATATATGAATCTCGTATCAATATCATGGATTTTGAAAAATGGATCGAACTTTGTTCCTATAAATTTTTTATTGAAAAAATGTTACTAACCGCTTTCATGGGAGAAAATCGGGTTTATAGGGTACTTTACGTTTAAAATAAAGTAAATGTACTCATTTTGTTATTTATTCCATATATGGGAAAAACGCCACCCTCATTGGCGTGTTTATAAGTGAAGACGTCACCCACATTGGCGTTTTTCAATTTCGAACCGTATGTCGTCGTATGTATTGAAATACAGTAGTTGTTAAAACACGCCAAGCAGGTTAGCGTGTTTTGAATAAAAACGCCTTCACCACTAGCGTGTTTCAATATAGAGAGATATTCAATACTGACGTGGTTCAAGTTAAACCCGCCTTCCGCACTGGCGTTTTTCCAAGAGACACGCCAATGGAGTTGGCGTCTCCATCCACAAACACGCCGACGGGGTAGGCGTGTTTGGCTTGAACCAGATATCAGTGGGAACTCTCCCATAAGCGCGAACCATAAGACCACCAAATATACTACGTGTGAAACAAATTTATTCAAAATAAATTCAATCATCAACAACAAATAAAAAACAATTAAGTTATATAATTTACCTGGTTGGCGTGCATTACGGAGAACTGATCTCGAAAATTTTCAATACAATGCCCGGGTGCTTTTACATATGACGCCGGACCATTCCATCTAAAAAATTTAAATTATGAGCGAATAACACGAAAATTGATGAAAATTAAGCTTAGAAAATGAATTAGTGAACAACTTACGCGATTGCACATGGTACGTAGTCTATATGCTCGGGATTTAGAATCCTCGGTCTAATATTTGGGATTCTCTCCCAAGCCCACAGCATTAACAAAGTTAAAGCTCCCCCGACATCGGTCCTCCTACCAACGGCAGCTTCACATAAATGGTGGTACAAGCAAGCAAGCGTCGCACCACCCCAGCTATAGGTAGAACACCGTTCTACATCCATGAAAAATTGCACGTAGAACAACGGAATTTTATTTCCGGTGGCGTTCGGGATCATCAGACCACCAAGTAATAGCAGACAATAGATACGAGCCAGCTGAACATATATGTAGTCATCGTGCTCATAATTCAGCTCAATCCTCAATTGTTTGATAAGCTTGTCTGCTTCCAAACCATTTCTTTCAACTCCATTGCGTCTGGTATAAATCCTAGAAAATCCAAACACACGTCCTTCCAATATCCCACATCCTTTGAGGGGAAGTAACCCGTCACAGCCTCTCCGTCAACTTTGAGGCCCCATAAGACCTCCACGTCTTCCAATGTCACAGTCGCTTCACCGACTGGAAAGTGAAACGTGTGAGTCCCTGGCCTCCAACGTTCAATCAATGCGGTGATAAAATGGTGGTCAATGTCCTTTGGTTGACCACACCTCAATATATCGCCGAACCCCATCTGGTCCACTACTGCCAAAACACGGGATGTATGGGAACATCCCAAATGATTCCTTCAAATCTTCGGCAGCGTACGTCTTCTGATGGAACTCCTGCCCATATATTATTAGAGACGTGTTGTCTCTGAAAATACAATACAGAAGGATCCGCAGGACCACATAAGAGCCGACGAGAAGTTGAAGATGATGCCATAATTTACCTACACTACATTCACAATTCTAATTAAACAATAAACAAACCTAAACAATTTCAATAATTAGATACAATTTAATCCAATATCATAAAATGGAACACCAATATCAATTAATTCACAATACACAAATCCACATACACAACATTGCACAAAATCATAACACAATTTACCTACACAAAATTAACAATTCAAACTAAACAATATACATCAACCTAACAATTTCAATAAACCAAATATTGAACCCAAATAAAACCCAAATAAACCAAAACCCACATAAACCAAATCAATTTGTCCAATTTTTAAGCTACAACAACCCTAGGGTTTAGGTTTATAATCAAATTTATACTCTAGCTAAACACCAATATCTTTACTATCTCAACAATACACAAATTCACTTAAACCCAAACAATACAACATTAATTTACAAACCAAACAAACCTAAATAACAACGGTATTCAATTACTCTAATATTGTAAAAAATAAGCATACTAACCGGGAAATTTATCAAATACGGGGAAGAATAGCACCGATTGATGGAGGGAAGGCCAAATCACCGATTTCGGGGATGAGAGGTTGAGAGAATCGCGATTTGGGGAGGAGAAGATGAAAAGGGTGATGATAATTTGATGTGTGTGCTGTGTGTTTCGCGTTTGAGGGAGGAATACTGATATACGGTTTCTGAATAAACAAGCCAATTGCGTTGGCGTGTCTAATGAAACACGCCAGTTCCGTTGGAGTGTCTAATGAAAAACGCCATCACGGAAGGCCTGTTTAACATGAACCGCGTCGGTGGAGAATTGATATGAAGAATTGAAACACGCCAGTGGTGAAGGCGTTTTTATTCAAAACACACCAACCTGTTTGGCGTGTTTTAACAACTACTGTATTTCAATACAATACGACGACATACGGTTCGAAATTGAAAAACGCCAATGTGGGTGGCGTCTTCACTTATAAACACGCCAACGAGGGTGGCGTTTTTCCCATATGTGGAATAGATAACAAAATGGGTACATTTACGTTATTTTAAAGGTAAACTACCCTATAAACCCGATTTTCTCGCTTTCATGATTACATGTACATTATTTTATGTGAAATCAAGGCACCTCTTTCTAACCCTAATTAGTCCAAATTTTATCCTATTTCTTTCACCATATCCAGATCCGAATATCCCTCTTTCTTCAGATTCTATCTCGAGGATTAAAAGGGTTTCATGATAAACTGATGTATCGATCTCCAACCTTCGGATTGCTTGTTGTTTATTGTTAGCTCTCTCTTGCATAAATGCCATATATGTTTGTAAGTTCGTATGCGCTCTATACTTCTTTATTTATGGATTCTATCCGGAATTTCAAGTCTTGGGCATATCTTTTCTTTTCGTTTGTATATCGAAAATTCCATTACCTTTATTATTTGGTTTTGTTTCATTCAACTCTTAGCCTTGAGATTAGATTCATAGAGTTTGAGCTGTCGCATGTTTGGTTTTATATCAGCTTACAAAAGCCTTGAAACCGCCAAGGAATAATTGAGCTTGGATGTAGAGTGTAGACTGTAGACTATGGCATTGGCAACTCATCCAATGAAGGTAATTGTGATTTGTCTACATTTATAAGAAGCTCATATGCTTCACACGGAGTCGGAGAGTATGTAGTCTGGGAAACTTATGAGTTATGGGGCTATACGGTTTCCATTGAGCCAGGTTATATATATTGATGAGACTCAGTGTACATGTTACTATTTCCAACCCCATGAAATTGAATTTTCTAATGGTATTCCCAAAACTAATAGTAGAAGATTTTAATTCCAATTGAACTGTCATTATTTCACAGAATGTCAAATTGATCCCTAGGATCTCATACTTTCTGAAAATTTATAGCATGCATCATTCTGTTTACTAAAGCTGTCATCATATATCTGTATTTCTTGAGTCACCAGTTCTCGAGTATATTTTAAATATTATTTTAGTGCCAAGGCAATCTTCCCAGTGAATTTGTTCGGGGATCTTGTGGCACTTTTGCCTCCGTGCCTTCATCGTGGAACAGAGGGAGCAAGTTAAAGCATTGTGTACCAGCACTCGGTGCTGTTGAGAGAAAAGATAGGTTTATATTGTTGAAATGCAGGTCATGTTCAAGGTACTTTCTGGAATATATGATAGTCTCTATTGTGTGTCCATATTAAACCACCATGGTGAGGTTTACCTTAGAGTGTTTTAGTACGAGTCTGTCTAACGTACTATCTTATAACTTCTCTTCTTTTGTTTGAAAGTTGTTGGTCTGGTGGTAGCTTTCTTTGTACATGCCTGTCTATTGTCTGACTTTGTTAAGTTTTATAGATCCTTGTGTAAGTTTAACCAGATATTTCTTCATGGAATTGTAGCAAATCAAATTTCTCAAAATGCTACTTGTAAACTACCACACTATATTGTGTACTCATGATCTGTATTAGATCCCTTCATATCTCTTTGCAACTTAAACTAATCAATTGCTTGTTTCCAGTATAGGAGCTTCTCTTGCCCGTGGACCAAAGTCAAAACCATTTAAAGTATCAGCATTCAAAGACTACCAGTTTGAGGATTCTAACAATGGCAGTGCTAATAGCTCTAAGTATCTTAAGGATGCTGTTGAAGTTTCCTATTTGAAACATAAGAGTGAAGAATCCTCTGTGGAATCTTCAAAGGCACAAAGTGATGTTCCTGCTGTTCAAGCAACAACCAGATCACTGGCTATTCAGAATTTATTCAAGAGTTAGTTGGTGTTACTGCGTGCACCATCTCAAACCTTAGAAGCAGATAAAGTTCTTGAAGAATCTTCAGTGGCAAAAACATCAGAAAGGCCAAATACTTCAGTAAAGCAAAAAGGTGAAATTCTGAAGGCAGTTTGGTATCGTATTCTTAGCCTGGATACGGCAATCAGGATACCTTTTTTCCTTTTGTAAGTATGGTGGTTACACTCTCTCCCTCTCACACACATACAGCACACAGTGTTCAAATTTTCTAATTCTAATCAGGATACCCCTTTTTGTCTTGGTAAATATGGTTTTTGTTTTTTTGTTGTGTATGCAGCACTCCACTATACGTTGCTGTTAACCTTGTATATGGTATGGAAGTATCAAAAGAATTGACTCCCTTGTGGATTCTTGGACCAATCGTTGTTACTGTTTATGTAAAAACGTTCCAAGCATTATGCGGGCTCTATGCATTCAGCTTCAAACAGACGGCCAATGTAATCAAGAAACTGCCTGTGTATTACTCGCTGGTGCATGATCACATTGTTCATGGAAAGCTAAAAGAAGCTATGAGAATACATATATTCCTACCTCTAGCAGACATAAAAAACATGAACTACAGGGAAGTAACTAGCAGGAAAATGAAGGATTTGCAAGGGTGGCTGGTTGACAGACAGCTGGATCTCGTTGAATTAGTGTGGCCATGGTATTGCAGAACAATTAGGTTTCTAAAGAGGACACATCTGGTATAGTAGTGTTGAGTATTCCCTCCAGATTCTTTTCCCTGTTCCTGGCCTCATTTGTTCTTTTCTTTGAGTGAGATATTCAGACATACACATTTGCTGAAACTCCTTTCTGTACTCGGGTTCTTCTCTCGAGCATTTTGAGAGAAACTGAAGCGTTTGAGGTATGTAGGATTGCTATATGCCTATATCTGTACTCATTCATACCCATGCGCTTGTCGTTTGTGATGTGTGGAGACTAGAATGTCACAATATATGGATAACTAGGTATGTTTGCATAATGCATCTAGTTTTGGGAAACTTTTTAGATAATTTGTAAAAGAAATAGTCTTGGCTTGTGTTGTACTAATGAGGTAACATTAAGGAATTGAATATTCATACGAGATCTTGTGTTACAAATATCGTTCTTGACTTTTTGTAGGAGATGTTTTATTAATTTGCTGCTATATTGCTACACAATTTTGTTGCTTTAATACTCTTCCACTTCCAGCCGTCAAGTAGCTAAAGAAAATGGCCAAATCTCTCTCTAGTCTCTACCCCATCTATTCGATATAGTTAATGTGGGCGAAAATGTAGTTGTAATTTAGCCTTTTTTTTAATACTCCCTTCATCCATGATTAAATATCCGATATTTGACCGGCATAGATTTTAAGAAATTAATTGACTTTATTTAGTAAAGTGGGTAGAAAAGTGAGTTGAATGTGGAACCTACTTTTATATATTGATTTTAAAATAAAATGTGAGTAGTATGAGTTAGTGGAATGTAAGGTTCACTTATCAAATATAGTAAAAGTGAAACATGATATTTATTAGCGAGCGGACTGAAAAAGAAAAATGAGATATTTATTGACGGACAGATAAAAAAAGAAAAATGAGACATTTAATGGTGGACGGAGGAAGAACGAAAGGAGTACTGCGTGAAAGGAAATTTGTATTGTTTAAGAACACTTATTTGAATCAATTAGTCAAAAACATTTCTTTAAAACTCGATAATATTTAAAGAACATTAACAGTATATAGTGTACTATATGTCAAGACAGGAAAGAAGCCAAAAAATACGCGTTCAGAAAAGAAGAAAATAGAACATGATTCAGTAATAATTTCCCCTTTTTGAATTTATTTTCTATTGAATAATTTTATGATTGATAATGAAAGAGTTGTTTAATTACGAGAGATATGTCATATGCTCACCTCTCCCACATTTATATAGATGGTTTAAAGGAAGATCTTTCTTGTTCCATTCACCAAAAATCAATCTGTATTATAGTAGATTTTTGTAAATTTATAAAAATTTTCAAACAAATTATAATAATAAATAAGAATCCAAACACCTCCTACATTATCAGACCCAAAAATGTTTTTTCCCTCCATCTTTCTCCAAAATTAGTTTAGAAATAATAAATGCTTGTTTCACTTTATTCATTCATTCATTCATGATGTTATCTAGTAGTACTATCTTTTTTGTTTTAATTTGATCTAACTAAGACCATTTCTTTTTGTAGTTTCAATTTAATTTTAACCAAGATAATTTATTTTTGTATTTTAGAATAAAAAAATTGACAAGGCACGAGATCGAAGAAACACACACTCTTGGTGACGATTATTCCCACAAAAACAAACTCTCGTGCTCTCCGCCCCTCTCCACCTCCATCCTATATTACTTTCTCCTTTTCTCTCAATTCATTCATTTCCTTCTCCGCTTCTCCTCAAACTCCGCCCCCATCGAGATTTCAGCCCTTTTGAGGTTTCTCCCCGTTGCATTGCGCTCTTGCGGGAAAAAAATGGCGTGTTCAGCTACGGCCAAAATCATTCACAATCCTCTGGTGCTCAGCTCCTCCAGATCTGCTGAAAAGTATGAATCTTGCTGCAAAATATCTGGACCTTCGTCGTTGCTCGGCTCCAAATTTCTCGGGAAGAAGTTGCTCTCTGCTAAATCCGCGATTTCGCTTGCTAGCCGTCGATCTGGCGCCGTCGTGGCTGTTTCCTCCGATGTTGTTAAGGAGAAGAAGGTCAAGTCCGGCTCATCCGCCGCCTCGAATCTGGTAATTCCTTTCGCACATCGTCGATTTGCACATAATATGGCTGCGCGTGTGTGTGTTAAATTGTGTGTATTTTGCAATAGAATCACTATTTCTCCAATGTATGAGGATTTTTTAAAATGAAAATGTAGTGAATCTTAACGGTGCGCCATGCATAATTTCAGCGCTAAGTGCTTGTGATCCTTGCTAATTTGATTTGTTATGTTAGTACTTTTTTTGTTGTTTGATAATTGATTGGTTAACCTACTGTAAATTATGTAATTGCTATTGTTTGTGCTTCTGGTCTTACAATTACCGCCTGTGAATGAATGAATTTCTGTTTACTTTTTTATTTTATTATGTCTGGAATTATTTATTTATAAATCACTGCATTTTACCTTACGCGAAGTACAATAATGTGCGTTTTAAGAAAAAATATTTTCTTGCTCTGCAAAGGGATAATGTAATTGTGTGTTGATGCAGCTAATCACAAAGGAAGAAGGATTAGTACTGTATGAGGACATGTACCTGGGAAGAGCGTTCGAAGATATGTGTGCCCAGATGTACTACAGAGGCAAAATGTTTGGTTTTGTCCACTTGTACAACGGTCAGGAGGCTGTGTCGACTGGCTTTATCAAGCTCTTGAAGCAGGAAGATTGTGTGGTCAGTACTTACCGTGACCACGTTCATTCATTGAGCAAAGGTGTGCCCGCCCGCCAGGTCATGAGCGAGCTCTTTGGCAAGACCACTGGTTGCTGCAGGGGGCAGGGTGGATCAATGCACATGTTCTCCAAGGAGCACAACGTTCTCGGTGGATTTGCTTTCATCGGTGAAGGAATTCCTGTTGCAACAGGGGCTGCCTTTACTAGCAAGTACAAGAGAGAAGTCCTGAAGGAAGATTGTGATGAGGTGACTTTGGCATTTTTTGGGGATGGGACTTGCAACAACGGCCAGTTCTTTGAGTGCTTGAACATGGCTGCATTGTGGAAGCTTCCAATTGTGTTTGTTGTTGAGAACAACTTGTGGGCTATTGGGATGTCCCATTTGAGGTCCACTTCGGATCCTCAGATTTGGAAGAAAGGTCCGGCATTTGGGATGCCTGGTGTTCATGTTGATGGTATGGATGTTTTGAAGGTGAGGGAGGTTGCACAGGAGGCTATTGGTAGAGCTAGAAGAGGTGAAGGTCCTACTTTGGTTGAGTGCGAGACCTACAGGTTCAGAGGACACTCTTTGGCTGATCCCGATGAGCTACGTGACCCTGGTGAGCATTTTCGGAACACTTTCAACTCTACTCCTAATTGTATTATTCCTCCCATTTATTTGTTTCAAGATTGGTGTGCTTTAGGAAAACAATTGAGTGTGTGCATCTAACGGAAAGAATTTAATTTGTTCCACATTTGGTGTATAAGAAATATTTAGAAACATGTTATCTGCAAGAAAATGAACTATCTGATTAGATGAAAAGCAATTTTACTAATTTTGGTAGAATAAGCCTCTTTCTCTTGAGATAGTGTAAGGTGTGAGTGTGTTTCCAAATGTGATGAAAATATTGATGCGTTCATACGATTATATCACTAGTTCTTACTTCTGTCCAATTGATTTAAAGAAAAACTTTACTTGATGAAATATGTGATCTTGATATTGAAATAGTTATATCTTCTTCAAGTTGCTCATCCCTGATAAGTGATAACTATATGAGATGATAAATGACCATCAGTAGATTCTGTAACTACTTTCTTTGCATCCTAGTCGAACACCATAACAGTCATGAACTTCATGTAGTTCAGACCTATTGCATCATCAAGCATCCATGCTATAACTAATATATGTGTGTCTTGGCAGCTGAGAAGGCTCGTTATGCCACAAGAGATCCCATCACTGCTTTGAAGAAGTATCTGTTCGAAAACAACTTGGCAAACGAAGCAGAGCTGAAAGCCGTCGACAAGAAGATTGATGAAATCATCGAAGACTCTGTTGAGTTTGCTGACGCGAGCCCAGTTCCTGCGCGCAATCAGCTGCTGGAGAACGTGTTTGCTGATCCGAGGGGATTTGGGATCGGACCTGATGGCAAGTACAGATGTGAGGACCCTAAATTTACTGAAGGAACTGCTCAGGTCTAGAACAAGCTTCCTCTTATACGGGCTAGTGTTTCGGAGGGATCTTGTTACCCAACTGTTTCAGTGTTGCAATCTTTTGTTTTATTTTTTTTTTCTTTCTTGGGTCTAAATTATTGTTGTTTGCTGGAAACTGTTTGAAATAGCGGTTATTGATGACCAACTCTACTAGTTTTTCAATTCTTTGTTGTATAAACAAAGAAGCTTACCTATATTCTTGGCTGTCATTGGTGTACATAAACAGAAAAGGGAAAAAAACAGGTTAAGTATTAAATTATTGCTGTATGATAATTGCTGACTAGGTGGTGTGTGTGGTGTAGAGAACAGCTTAACTTAAATCGAAAAATCAAATTTTTATAAATATATTCACCATTGTTTAATTTTTTAAAAAGAGAATTGCATAAATAGTCTTTGAGGTTTCAAATTTGCACATTTGCGATCCATGAAAAAAAAATCATGGGATATCTATTAAATTTGGACTTTGCTCTTATGATGCTACTAGTATTTCTTACTTTTTCGAAATAAGATGGCCCAGTGGCGGATCTAGTATTTCCAATCTGGGGTGTAATAAATAGTTATAACAATTTAGAATTTTAAAATTTGACCGATGTTTTAATCATTTTATATCTTTTTTCGATAATAAATTTCATTATATATTAAAATGAGAATATTTATAGTATTATATGAATTATTTATTTGAAGTTTAGCAAAAATATATATTATTTTTATGAAGAAATCATATTTTCAATTATCTAAGTAAAATTTAGTCATTTTTCAAAATAGAAAAAATAAAAGTTTAAAAACATTGGCAAGAGTAAAATATATTAAATTATTTTACAAAGAATCGAAAAATAATAAAGATAAAATAAATGTATGATAAGAGAATCAAACCATGTTTATAAGAGAAAATTAAATAAATTAATTAGAAGTTTTTGAATGTATAATAATAAAAAGATAAACAAAATTAAATGCATTCAAAACATTAAAATACATTACAAGGCAAAAGATGAAAATTTTAATTCATTAGCAAAAATATCATATGATAAAAGAGAGGAAAAGAACACTAAATAAAATAAGAGGTTAAGGTGACATCCCATGGAATTGTAAGGTAATATGCTTACCACTGCATCACTACTAGCATTTTGGTTTTGGGTACACTCGTACCCCTTTGTCCTCACTTAGATCCGCTGCCTAACTATCAGGGGACATTTCAGTCCATATAGGGCAAAACGATGCAAATGAAAAATCGAAAGTTTTTAATTTAAGTGGATTGAAGTGATCACCATTTCAATAATATTGGAGTAATATGTGTATAAACTATCAAAGAATAAATCTATACTAGTATTACTTATAATTAGAGAACTTAGGTGAAAAATTAACATTACGTGTCCAATACATGAATTAGTTTATACTATTAAAATTAGTAGTACTAATTCATAGAAAACAAAGTTTCCAATTTTGAAACAAAATGCCCTAATCGATAAACAAACCATGTATGATAAGAGAATCAAACCATGTTTATAAGAGAAAATTAAATAAATTAATTAGAAGTTTTTGAATGTATAATAATAAAAAGATAAACAAAATTAAATGCATTCAAAACATTAAAATACATTACAAGACAAAAGATGAAAATTTTAATTCATTAGCAAAAATATCATATGATAAAAGAGAGGAAAAGAACACTAAATAAAATAAGAGGTTAAGGTGGCATCCCATGGAATTATAAGGTAATATGCTGTAATATGCTTACCACTGCATCACTACTAGCATTTTGGTTTTGGGTACACTCGTACCCCTTTGTCCTCACTTAGATCCGCTGCCTAACTATCAGGAGACATTTCAGTCCATATAGGGCAAAACGATGCAAATGAAAAATCGAAAGTTTTTAATCTAAGTGGATTGAAGTGATCACTATTCCAATGATATTGGAGTAATATGTGTATAAAGTATAAACTATCAAAGAATAAATCTATACTAGTATTACTTATAATTAGAGAACTTAAGTGAAAAATTAACATTTCCAAACGTGTCCAATACATGAATTAGTTTATACTATTAAAATTAGTAGTACTAATTCATAGAAAACAAAGTTTCCAATTTTGAAACAAAATGCCCTAATCGAGAATACATGAATTAGTTTATAAAATTAATAGTAATACTAATTTATATAAAACAAATTTTCCAATTTTGAAACAAAATATCATAAGTAGTTTATACTAGTATTAAAATTAGTAGTACAAGTAGAAAACAAATTTTCCAATTTTAAAACAAAACGCTCTAATCGACTACACAATTTGATTATGGCATAGGATATAAATACGAAACCTATTCCTCTCATCTAGGGTTAGAACGGCTGAGAACGGCGCATCTACTCATCTCCGAAACCCTTGCACGTTTTTGGTAGAGCAGAGCGTTTTTGGGGCTTCTCCGATTCCATCTCATGCGTTTAATCGTGTCTGATGTTTATAATTTGGCTGAAGGTTTAGAAGTTTCTGAGTAGTTTGCTGTCGGATTTTTGAGACAATGGCGTCGAGATTTTGGACTCAGGTTGCCGATCAATCCAATTGATGTTTTCTTTTTTTGTTTGCGAAGCATCGTTCTCTTTAGCCAAGGGCCCCTGCTTCAATTTTGCTTTAGTTTGATTGAATGTTGTTTGCGAATTAGTTGTTTCTAATCTGGGCCTGTGGTAGAAATCCATGATTCTTATTTTAGTTCCTCTCTAGACTGATTATTTAAGACATGAATCAACATTGTTCATTTTCATTGTGACTCCGAATTTTGTTAAGTGATTGCTTTAAGTTGGAGATAGACAATTTGGTTTTATGTAAAAGAAGTTTATCTTTATATTTAAAAATACTTTGTTTTGCATGAGTAGTTCATATTTGATTGAAAGCTTTTCTTTTTTTGGGATTTGTAGGGTGATAGTGATACCGAGGAAGAGGAGAGTGACTATGATGAGCAGGAAGATGATGCCCCCGTGGAAACGGCCACTGCAACAGCTGCTAGCAGATATTACTCTGGCAATGCTAGTGATAGTGATGATTCTGATGGGCAGAAGCGTGTTGTTCGCCGTGTCAAAGATAAAAGGTTTGATGAGCTGTCTGCTACTGTTGATCAGATGAAAAATGCCATGAAAATCAATGACTGGGTGAGTCTCCAAGAAAGCTTTGAGAAGATCAATAAGCAATTGGGGAAGGTCATGAGGGTCACTGAGTCCGATAAGCCACCAAATCTATACATTAAGGCTCTTGTGATGCTGGAGGACTTCTTGAACCAGGCTTTGGCCAATAAGGAGGCGAAGAAGAAAATGAGTAGTAGTAATGCAAAGGCATTGAATTCAATGAAGCAGAAGTTAAAGAAGAACAATAAGCTTTATGAGGATATGATCAATCAGTGTAGGGAGAAGCCTGAACTTTTTGAAGAGAAAGTTGAGGAGGAGCAAGAATCTGAGGATGATGTGACTGATGACAATGTGACTGATGACGACGTGTCTGACGATCTGGATGCTGAGGAGACTGATGATGAAGAGGAAACTGGAAATGATGCAGAGGCTGGCTCTGGATGGGAAAAGATGTTGAGCAAGAAAGATAAAATGATGGACAAGCAGTTCAAAGATCCCAGCCAAATTACTTGGGACACAGTCAATAAGAAGTTTAAGGAGATTGTTGCTGCCAGGGGTAAGAAGGGGACTGGGAGAATGGAGTTGGTTGAACAGCTCACTTTCTTGACAAGGGTCGCCAAGACTCCTGCTCAGAAGCTTGAGATATTCTTCAGTGTTGTCTCTGCACAGTTTGATGTCAATCCAAGTCTTAGCGGTCACATGCCCATCAATGTGTGGAAACAGTGCGTGCAGAATATGCTTGCAATACTGGATGTTTTAATCCAGTACCCTAATATTGTGGTGGATGATATGGTAGAGCCTGATGAAAATGAAACCCAAAAGGGAGCTGACTTCAATGGTACAATTAGGATCTGGGGCAATTTGGTAGCTTTCCTGGAAAAGGTGGATGTTGAATACTTTAAGAGCCTTCAGGTTATTGATCCACACACCCGTGAGTATGTTGAGAGGCTTAAGGATGAGCCTATGTTTTTAGTCCTAGCTCAAAATGTGCAGGAGTATTTGGAAAAGGTTGGGGATCACAAGGGTGCTTCAAAGGTTGCTCTTAAACGAGTTGAACTTGTTTATTATAAACCTCAGGAGGTGTATGATGCTATGAGGAAATTGGCTGAGCAGGACAATGGAGAAAGCGAGTCTGGAGAGGAAAAAGTTGTTAATGAAATTAGGGGGCCAACTGCTTTTGTTGCTACTCCTGAGCTGGTTCCTCGCAAGCCTACTTTTCCGGAGAATAGCCGTGCTCTGATGGACATACTTGTTTCACTCATTTACAAGTATGGCGATGAACGTACCAAAGCCCGTGCTATGCTTTGTGATATATATCATCATGCTATCTTTGACGAATTCTCAACATCCCGTGACTTGTTGCTCATGAGTCACCTCCAGGATAATGTTCAGCACATGGACATATCAACACAAATACTTTTCAATAGAGCCATGTCACAGCTTGGTCTATGCGCCTTTAGGGCGAGTCTTGTTCCTGAGGCCCACGGTTGCCTCTCAGAACTGTATTCTGCTGGAAGAGTGAAGGAATTGCTAGCACAAGGGGTATCTCAGAGCAGATATCATGAGAAGACACCAGAGCAGGTGCCGTTTTCTGATTACTTTATTGGAACTTTTTTCATGTTGAATGTCCATGTTTAATGCTTGCTAATTTGGAATGCCCATTTTTCATGTTGAACGTCCATTTTTTAACTTTATTTCGTTCTCTGAAGACATTTAATGCTTGCTCATTTTGAACGTACATGTTTAAATCTATTTGATTTGGAAATGAATTAAATATCAGTTTCCCCCTTACTGTTACTGTTATTATTTTTGCTGTTAATCTACAATGTTTTTTTTCTTTGAAGTTTGAATTTAAAATAATTTTTGTGGCAAACTCTTGTCATTTTTGCTGTTTTTGTATTCATAGAGCCCTCTAGAATGTTCTGCAAGCTCCCATTATGGCGTCTAATAGTCTAAAATTTGCAGGAGCGGCTGGAGAGAAGGCGCCAAATGCCTTACCACATGCATATAAATCTCGAGCTTCTTGAATCTGTACATCTGATTTGTGCAATGCTGCTGGAGGTCCCCAACATGGCAGCCAATGTGCATGATGCCAAACGTAAGGTCATAAGCAAGAATTTCAGGAGGTTGCTTGAGATGAGCGAGCGACAAACCTTCACGGGCCCTCCTGAAAATGTCAGGGACCATGTGATGGCTGCTACTAGGGCTCTCAGGCAAGGAGATTTTGACAAGGCCTTTGCCGTAATCAAATCCCTTGATGTGTGGAGGTTGCTGCGCAACAAAGATTTGGTTCTTGAAATGCTCAAAGCCAAGATCAAGGAAGAGGCGCTGAGGACCTACCTCTTTACATACTCCTCAGCTTATGATTCCCTAAGTCTCGACCACTTGTCCAAGATGTTTGATCTTTCAGATGCACAGACGCGTAGCATCGTCAGCAAGATGATGATCAATGAGGAGCTACACGCCAGTTGGGACCAGCCAACAGGCTGCATTGTCTTCCGTGATGTCGAGCACACTAGATTGCAAGCTCTTGCTTTCCACTTGACAGAGAAGCTCAGTGTTCTTGCAGAAACTAATGAGAGGGCCATTGAGGCTCGCTTTGGTGGTGGTGGGCTGGAGGGTCTTCCTCTTAGGAGGAAAGATGGCCAAGATTATGCTGGAGCAGCAGCTTCTGGAGGTGGAGGTGGTGGTTGGTGGCAAGAGTTTTCATTCAATCAGAACAGGCAAGGGAGCAGTGGTGGCAGAGGAGGCTATACCATCAGCGGTAGGGCATCAGCTCCGGGGCTTGTGAGCAGTGGTTACTCTCGGGATGGCCAAGCTCGTTCAGGCGGATATGGTTCGGGTCGTGCATACCACACCGGGTCTGGTGCAAGGGGTGGGCAGTCTGATGGATCTACAAGAATGGTTAATCTGAACAGAGGGGTTAGAACTTAGGTGCAAATCGAAGAAGTTGTTTAGCCTGAGTACCCTTGCCAATTGTCATCTCATAATTTAAATTTTGGTCCCTTTTCGATAATTCGACTGTGTTACTGAGCCTAGAACTGTTTGCTGTGTCTTATTACTCATAAAATTTTGCATCTTTTGTTGTTTAAGATGTTTCGAACTGTGGAGCCGTGTCTTTGTAATTTTTTGAGATTCAATTCAAATGCTGTTGTACTCGCTCTGGAATTTGTGTTTTTTTTTGGCTTATGTTTATCGTGCAAATTTATTTTACTAGAACTTGAGGGAATATGAAAACGGATGGATTATGTTTTTCTTTTCTTGTAGAAATTTATTTCAGTTGGTTTGTATTAATATCAGTTGAAAGATTATTGTAAAATGTTAGTAACATATTTTCTGATATATGTGACATGCCTATTTGAAGCACGGACGATAGTTGTATAAGATCTAACAAAGGATGACATTTACAAATAAATTGAGTAGTAGTATTTTCTATTTCAAATTCTCGACTCTCAAATATCCTTTTACAATTTTCAACGCTCACATTTTTACTTTTATCCTTTCTCACAGACCAAAAACAGAGAGGAACAAAGTTATTTGCTTCATTTCATCGATATTAGTTGGGATTCCACCAAATAATTGCTGATAAATAGTCCTGCAAAATCAATTCCCAAGCACCAGTCAGCTCTTCTGCATCAATCCAAATTTTATACTACTAGTACTAGTATAAGAAAAACAGAACTAAAATGTTGGTTGATGCTCTAAATCTTTCTATTTCGACAATAATTGAAAATCATACTATTAATTCATTTACTTCCATTTTACTCAAGGCAGGAATATATTACCCTTTATTAGAAAAAGCGAATTTCATAAACAGTCATACCACATAAATAAAGATGTCCCCCACCGTTACCCTTTATTTTCCTGTAGGTGGCTTTAATCAATCTATTTTTTTGCTATGACTTAAAAACATTAAATATTTATATCATACCTGCTATTCCAACCCACAAACTCCATTTTCTTCTAAAAGCTGCACCATCAGACTGCCCTGCATCTATAAATATACAAGAAATAAAACTCACCAACTAAGCAATAGAACAACAAATTTTCAAGTTTAACAAAAGCAGTAAACATCATTTGATTACCTGAATCACAAGTGGAGGTAGAATTCCAGCTCCCACACATGCACAAATCAATGTGTTTATCAACATCATAACCACACGATCCACCAGTAGCTTCACAGGCCCGGCACAGCACCTCACTCCCTTGAACAGAATACCGAACTTGAATCCCGTAAGCCCACTGGCCCGGCCCGCTCACTTTCAAAGGCGCCACGCTGTAAGCACTGCTGTATCCCTGGCAGTCCAGCCTGGAAAGGTTCACACTCTTCACACTCTCATACGGTATCGAGCAGCAGTCGGGAGGCCCGGACCCGTATACCGGCCCGTCTCGTCTCGGACTAATTATGTCCCAGGCCGGGCAGTTGTAGTACTCGTCGCATCCAAGGCCCGAAACATTTCTGCATGGCATGTGCTTTCCCGGGAAGCCTTGGAAGAGGGGCGATTCGGATGAGCAGCCGAGCAGCATGAACACGTTGTCCGGGCTCGGGCTGAGGTGCGGGGCCCGCCAGGGCTCGACCGCGAAGCCGTTGCCGCGGCGGCCCAGCACGATCGAGTCGCACGTCGACATGTGGGGGTCGTGCAGGACGAGGGACCCGTAGGCGTAGTCGATGTCGAGGACGCGGTACGAGCCTGAGGTGATGTGGAGCATGGCGACGTCGTTTATGCAGAAGAGGAGGTCCCGGAAGCCGGGGTGACCGCAGCCTGGCTGGACCGCGAAAGGGTAGTCGATGGTGAGGTTGCCGCAGAAGGATCTGCAGGGGTTGGTGTGGTTGGAGGTGTGGGCTAAGAGGGGGAGTAGATGGAGAGAGAGGAATAGGATGGGTAAGGGAAGAGTCATTGTTGAAAGTGGGAGTTTAGTGAATGAGAGATGAGAGTGATGGTTCTTGAAAAAAGGGTTTGAGGTGATGATTCTTTGCTTCTTGTGTTGGAGGAATCTTGAATGAATTGTTTAGGCGTTTTGGGTGTTAAATGTAGTTAGTTTGCCAAGATTTGGTTGAACTTTGTGTCTTGTTTTCGGTTTGCTTTATTAGATTTTAAAAGAAAGTGTGATTCTGCAGAATGCTTTATGGGTAACCTAGTTAGTTAAGTAAATAGACTGCTCGATTGTATAATACCAAAGCATGACATTATTAGAAGGGATATGTAAAGATCTAGCAACCAAGAGGCCTTTGAACTGTGAATGAAACAACATTTCCATAATTGAGCTGAAGCTAAGAAAGCTGAATGAAGATTAGCAATAGCTGACATTAGTAATAATAATCGATTCAGGTAACAACAAAGCCTATTTCTTGCGTATAAATTGACAAAAATGGAGGATTGCGATTACAATGGTCGGAGTGTATTTAAGAAAACTCATATTTTCCAAGCAGAGATCAACGCACCAGCAATCGAGATTCAGCGTGTATATATTCTCCTCTGTCTCTTCCTCAGCTTCCCTGGTAGTTTTTTTCTTCTTCCACTTGCATAATAATTGAGGTGTCAGGAATAGAAGAAGGCGGTCACAGCTGTTAAAGGCAGGAAACGTTTCATTCGAACTGTTTCACGATTCCCCGTTCCCTGCGACTTCAAGCAGCAGAAGTAGCAATTAGATTTCGTTCACAATAGCAAAACAAGGAAAGTTCAGTTTTTTTCAAGCTTATGTTGCAGAAACAAAATGTACAAGTCTTTTTTTTGGGGGGGGGGGGAATGAAATGGATGTGACAAAATTACCATTCTCGGGTTTCTTCAATGTGTTCAGCTCTGCCTTTACTGCCATCCGTTTGACAGACTCAGCTGTAATGGATTCAACAATTCAGATGAAAAAGCATGTTAAAGATGACATAAAGTGCAGAGTGCTGCACTAAAATATAACTTAGGAGAAAATATAGAGATCAATTGATGTGGAAAGGATGCTCCTCATGGACTAGTTTCCACAACAAGAACCAGATCATCAAGATATGCACAGAAGAATAAACAACTTGCAATTTATTTTGAAACTATTTAACATGCATCATTACCCTTCCAGAAAACTACATGACAGAAAACTATGTCCTGTGGTTTTTGTAAAGATGCGAGAATAGCAAGTTTAATCACACTCAAATCAATATTTCACCTTTAAACTGTCTTTTCTTCTTTGCCCTTCTCCTCTTTCTATCTGCCTTTGTTAGCTCAGTTTCTTCTTTAATGTCACCTTTACCAGAAAATACTTCTTCAGGAGCTAGCATAGCTGCATCAGACACAGCTAGTGGTGCAACCTACAGACAGAAAACAGTATGAATAAATTTGCTTCATAAAATAATTAATGCAATTGACGATCTAAGTGGCTAAGCCCCAAATGTACCTCTTCCATAGCCAGAGCAGGGACATTTGCTTGTATGGACATGTCTTCAATAACCTGTTCAGAATGATACAATACCATTAATAATCGAAAAGAAGCTTGGAAGAAAATTTGGACATAAATAAAAGAAAATTACCGGTTTCGGACAGAAATGGAAATGAGATAGAGCATCCAACTTCAGACAGAGAGTCTTGAATAGCATACTTGCCTGAGAGTGCAAAGAAAGCTGACTATCAGATTAGGTCAACCTAGTTCTAGTGCAACTATTGAAAAAATCATCTCACGTGGATGACAAAAACAATTACGATAGGAAGGTGTGTGAGTGGAAGCACATAACTGAATAGAAAGTCAGATTAACAGAACAACAAATGACAACAAAGAATAAGGAAATGTAGTTTACACACTTCTTTCTTTTGTTCATCTGAGAAAGACAATGCAGTAGAGACAAGGCCAGTCTTCTGAGCATACTCATCCTGCATTTAAAGGGGGGAGGGAGGTTGCTTAGTATGGTAAGAAAAAGCTCCCAGTTCAACAGGCCAGGAGCCCCAGGACTTGTCATAGATTGCAAACCAACAAATAACAAAACACATAAAATTCAGAACATATTCCACTCGAAAGACTCACCTCATAAAGTTCAGCAAGACCCTTTTTGCTCTTATTTTCATCCTGAAAATTTTGAAATTTGAAGTTGATTAATTTGGCACAACTCAACAAGGGAACAGAGGGTAGAGATTCAGATAGATAATTACCATCTCTTTTCTCTCTTTTGGTGCCTTGTTTAATAAAGTAGGTGGCCTCTGGACATCGTCGAATTGGCTCTAAACATGGTACCAAGCATAATTGAGCCACATCCATAACAATGAAACAGATTTTAAAAGGCTGATGATAGAAACACAATTTATCTTATAACACTGATAACAGGAGAAATATATATTAACAAAATTAAAAGAGCTACTACAAGCACACAGACAACTTCTTTCCAGATGCCTCTCCCCCTTCAGGAAAGTTGAATACTAAAGAAGAGGATAATGCATAACCACCAAACCTTGCAATAGGGAGGGGGGAGCTAAAAGTTATTTTAAAGATTAAGCCAGAAAATATGCTATCAGTCTTCCCCTTTTGACTAAGGAATATTAGGAGTTAAGGACTTCACTATCCTCCCTTAGATCAATGGTTTTCATGATTAGTAGCATGCTGGGAGTGAGACACTGGGTGCTCTCCTTTATCTGTCCTCACTACTCACTAGCCAGTCAAATGAATTCATACAATATAATACTGTACAACAGATATGGCTGATGCTGTTTAAATAGTAAATAAAAGCAGTCTCTAATGCATGAGAACGAATGAAAACAAGATGCAGCATGGAAGCCGACATACCTCAGTTATACGTTTCATAATTAATTCTTCAAGAGATGCAGTGTCCTCCACTGTTGTAACTGGAGGAGGTCTCACATTTTGGTCAAAATCCATATCGACCTCTAAAGCACTATTTTTTGGTCTTTTAGCAGCACTGACCTGCCATTACACAAAGCAATGAAGATACAGGAAAACCAACTTGTAAATATATGATCTTGCCATAAAGCCTCCTAAATCACAGCAAGAACTGGGAAAGGGGGCACCTGGTAAACGACAATGAAAAGAGAAATATTCAAAAGTTGAAATACATTACCTCGCCCTGCATTGCCCATGTCTTTGGTTCCATGTTCGCTCTCTCCATTTCTTCTATCTCAGCACGAAGTTTCTCTAGCTCTTTTTCATGGGTAGAAAGACTTTGTTTTGTCTGTAAGATTAGAATCGAGAAGCAAGAAAAAGAAAGATTGAGAATATGAATTGATTTAGAATTAGGGAGAGCATGGAAAACATATTATTTCTCCTGTTTCTACTACAAAGATGAGAAGCAATCCGAAAAAAGGAAGAGGTGAAGCTTGAATTACTGAGAAACGGGTACTGGATATACATGAAACATCTAAGTAAAGAAATATTTCAAACTCATAGACTCACCTTGCCCTGCAAATTTTCCTTTTCCAGCTCTTCAACCTTAGCACGGAGTTGCCCTAGCTCTTTTCCTTGGGTCGGATGACTTTGTTCATTCTGTCATTACAAGAAACAAGAATATTAAAGAGCAAGAATATCAACGGGTACAATTAAAAGGGATGAGCGGAACAAACAGCTTCAGTTAGATAAGAGATTTCTTGTCCTCACTCCCTCACACAGATGTGGAGCAATCCAAGAAGGAAAAAAGAGGTTACAGGGATAATATAGATAACCTGATCGTGATCATCAATTTCATGTTCATCTGTATCCATGTCATCCGATTCATCATCATACTTAGGCCTTTTCTTCTGGCTGGTTTTCTTTTGAGAAGTAAAAAAGTCATCATACCTAAACCCACAGCAGATGATTATGCATTATTAACCGTATAAAATAGATTGATTAGTTATTTATCTAGTGTAAAACACTGAATAAATAACAAGGAACAACCTTTCTTGAACACGAAAAGTTCAAACCTCAAAGCACTCTATCTGTGTCTAAACAATAGTGCGTGATTATAGCACATCTAGCCAACAGTGTATCTAATAGCTTAAATTAGAAAACTCTCAACTTTCATTAAGTTACATCCAAGTTGTATGAAACAACAAAATGTCGAAAAATAGTACATCAAGTCACAATGCAAGCAGAATCAGTTTGTTAATGACAAAGAACTTTACTAATCTCCATAGAAAAGTTAGATGGAAAAGTAACATGGGATATCCTTGTCTGAAAACCAAGTAACATTGGATATCCTTGTGTGAAAACCTTATACAATAATCTCCATAAGGGAGTAAAACGAAAAATAGTAGCAACCAGACCTCGCATTCTCCATGTCACTCCCATCATCACCATCATCTCCAAGCCCCATAAGTCCAAGCTGTAATAGCCATCACAAAAGTGAACATTAGCTTGAAGACATTCCATAAGCATATACATATAATCGAAAAATACAACAGCTCATGTAGCAAAACCAAGGCTTCGGCTATCTCAAACCTATTTTTTTGCATATCATACCTCATCATCCTCGTCTTCATCATCTTCTTCATTTTCATCTTCATCGTCCTCATCTGCAATTTTACCTCTCTTCCTCTTAATTTTCTTCTCCTTCTTTAGACCATATTCCCTTTCCTCGTCGTCTACCAAATACTCCTCCAATTCCTTTATCTTCAGAAACTTATCCTCTACTCCCTTCACATTTTCTCCCTCTTCATCCTCATCTTCCTCATCTTCATTCCCTTCTTCTTCTCCATCATCATCAAAATCCTCACTCTCACTTTCTATGCTATCGTTTTCTTTAATTTTTCCATCTACACGCAAATCAACATCTTTTACGTCATCTCTATCCAAATTGAATTGCTTTTCGATTTCCGATGGATTCTTCTCGAAATTTCTAACTTGGCGGCGGAGGGAGGAGAGCAGGGGCTGGGCTTGGAGGTCAATTTGCTGCCATATCTGTTCTGCATCAAAGCCTTCCGTCGAGAGACGACTCAATAGAGGTTTAGGAACATAAGGATTGAGGAAAGCGAACAAGCTCTCCGAGGCTAAACGAGCTGACTTCGACAGCTCAGGCGATTGTGTTAAGTAGAGCGCCGGCTCTGTGGATGCAAGGCGGTGAAGAGCCTCCAAACCAGCCGGATTTTCTCCACCGTTAGCGACTGAGGCCATGTTGCCGTTGGTAATGGCGATGTCGGAGGCGCAGTGGTTTTAGGGGTTAGGGTATAAGAAGAAAAAAAGGATTTTTATCGATGTCTATAAAATTTAATAGTACAATTAATCTTTCAGAAATATTTTGATTTTTTCTTCTTTCTTTTCTTTCGTTTGCTTTAATGTTTTGAATTAGTGTTTATTTAATTTTACATACATTATTATTATTATTATTATTATTATTATTATCTCACAATATTTTTTATTTCAATCTAAAAATTTTATGAAAATATATTTTTTAATTATATAGTACTACTGTATTGAATTATGAACTATCGTAACCGTTTATACTCCGAGTTCTTCATACAATTGTTACTATTATTATATAGATAGATTGAAATAGGATGCATATTTAAGGTACCTCCTGAAAATAATTAAATTTGAATATAAATAATAATTTAAATTAAAATTAATTTTTTATCAATTGTATAATTTTTATTCAGTTGTATATGTGAAGTATAACTTATTAAATTTAAGAGAGTTATATTAAATCAATAAGAAAAAAATAGAGAAATTATAGAAAGAAGATTAAAATTTTCTATAAATGAATAGAAATTAGAATAAAAAAGAAGTAGGAATAATGGAGAGAATGTGATAAAAATAAAATGTCAATAGTGCCCTTAGCCTAGAAAGGGTAAAATAGAAAAAACAAATACTCCCTCCGTCCCGGATTAGGAGTCACTTATTGTTTTGGCTCCGGTTTTAAGAAAGAGTTGAAGTGTGTAATAAATGAAGTGAGATGGTGGATTGTTTAATAAATGAAGTGAGATGGTGGATTGTTTAATAAATGAAGTGAGATGATAGAGTGTGTAATAAATGAAGTGGGTTGGTTGAAGGTGGATCCCTTTTGACTTTTTAAATTTAAAAGATATTTATTGTTGACTTGTAAGACAAATTCATTAAATTAAATAAACTTAAGGTATTTAATGTTTCAATATGATTAAGCGTTTTTAATGTAAATTTGATTAATCTTTATTCCTTAAATTTTTTAATCTTGCGGCCAACATTTAACGAAAAAAAATTAAGCCAACTTAAAGGGGAAGAGGCCATCGGCCAACATTTCTCAAACAAATGTAAAGCGGGAACCAATTTGTTCATTAAATCAAACTCCAAATTTAGGAGGGAATTAGTACAATCCATGGAGAGAAAAAATCAAATGCTAAGCTACACCTATAAATACATTCACTCCAGCATTACTATCAAAGACTTCTATTCCACCTACCAAAAAAGAAAGCAAACATATTTATAACTAATTTACCCTCAGAAAATTCTCATCATAGGGCAATGGAGATGGAACAAGAGATGGAGCAGAAGTTGTTTGAAGAGGAAGATCAGTTTCCAGAGGCAAAGCAGTTTCCAGAGGCAGAGCCTCTTCAAGAGGCAGAGTTTGGGCAAGGGCCGAGGGCCTCTCTGAGTTTGAGCAGCCAAGAGAAGAACCTTATTGTGCAGTTCCTTCAACAGCAATGTCGTGCTGGAGCACTTCCACATGGTTCATTGAAAGATGCAGCCAAAAAATTCAAAGTGCATCCAAGGACAGCCAGCCGCTTATGGATGATAGCCAATCATCAAATTGAACAAGGAAAACCTGTTGTCATGAAAGGAAAAGCATCAGGTTATAGTAAGACAAAAGGTAAAGTAAATCTTGATGAAGACAAGTTTAGACACTTGTCTATGCTTGAGAGATCCTCAATAAGAAAACTTGCTATTAAGATGGAAGTTAGCAAGTCCACAGCCGGCAGATGGGCGAAGGATAACAAGATAAGACCACATACAAATGCCATCAAGCCTGCACTCACTGATGCAAACAAAATTTCAAGAATGAGATGGAGTCTTACTCATATTCAGCCAACAATAGCTGAAGGTAAGCTTCTCTATCATGAAATGCACAACATTGTTCATATCGATGAGAAATGGTTCTACATGACAAAGGCTTCAGATAGATACTACCTGTTGTCGGATAAGGATGAGCCTTACAGGTCTTGTAAATAAAAAAGATTCATCACTAAAGTGATGTTCATGTGTGCTGTCAGTAGGCCAATGTTTGGCAGTGATGGGCAGACCATCTTTGATGGTAAAATAGGCATATTTCCATTCACACAGCAAGTTCCAGCCAAAAAGAAGTCAAAGAATAGGCCAAGAGGGACACTTGAGACAAAGCCTATCCCATCAGTTAACAAAGAAGCCATGAGAGAATGTCTCCTTAATCAGGTATGTACATTTATTTGTTTCACATTACTATCATACATTAGTAATGTCATCACTTAGTCATCTAAGCATTCAATCACAAATCATGCACGGATTATTCCTACAATCAAGGCTAAGTGGCCAGCCAATGCAAGCAAGGAGATATACATTCAACAAGATAATGCCAAACCTCACTTGAAATCCTCTGACTTACAATTTGAGGCCATTGCAAGTACAGATGGTTTTAAATTCCATCTAATTAGCCAACCAACCAACTCCCCAGATACTATTGTGCTGGACCTTGGCTTTTTTAGGGCCATACAGTCACTACAAGATGACAAACTAGCCATCAATATAGATGAATTGTTGGCAAATGTTTGGAGTTCTTTTGAGGAACTCACACCACAAACTCTGAACAAGGTTTTCCTAATATTGCATAGCTGTTTAAGCAAGATCCTAGAAGTCCATAGGGGCAACAACTACAAAATACCCCACTTGAACAAAGATAGGTTGAGTAGGACACTAGGGCATCCTACCTCACTTGAGGTTGAAGACAATCTGGTAAGGGAAAGCTTGGAGTATCTACTACTCCCTGAGAATGATGTGGGTGGCTCATATCACATAGGGCATCTAAGCAATGTGTTAGGGTTGTAGATAGGGCACTTAGGTCATGGGGTTTACAATATAAGCATCAAAATAGGTTGGTGTTTAGGATGTAAACTTGTTTTTTGGTTTGGAGCCTTTATTTTGGGTTAGGGTATATAGGCTGCATTACAGCTCTATAAGCTGCAGTATGTATGAATTGTAGGTGTAACTGCTGTAAGTGTGTGTTTTTGTTTAAAAACCATCACAAGGGACCAATCGCACAAAATCAGAGCCTCCAAACCATCAAAGGGGTGGCTCTAATCATAATAATCCAACAAAGGCAGTGTATACACATAATAGCATGCATCTCTCAGAAAAATTTCATCACAGAGGACCAATCACACAAAATCAGAGCCTCCAAACCATCAAAGGGGTGGCTCTAAGCATAATAATCCAACCAAGGCAGTGTATACACATAATAGCATGCATCTCTCTGAAAAATTTCATCACAGAGGACCAATCACACAAAATTAGAGCCTTCAAACCATCAAAGGGGCGGCTCTAAGCATAATAATCCAACCAAGACAGTGTATACACATAATAACATGCATCTCTCAGAAAAATTTCATCACAGAGGACCAATCACACAAAATCAGAGCCTCCAAACCGTCACACAAAATCAGAACCTCCAACATAGCCAAGGCAGCAATATTCCTCAATCAATTCCATAGAAACAGCCTTCAAACCCTATACAGGGGGTGGCTTACCTCAGAAAAAATACTCACAGATTAGAGGAAATCTTTCATGCTAGGCAACAAGATCAACAACATTGCTTTCTCATTCTCGGTGTACTCCACCTTTGATGAAGACGGTGGTTGAGCTTCAGAGTCCGCAAAGGGGTGGGACGGTGGTTGGGTTTCAGATCTGTCGAAGACCCCAGCCGGTGGAATAAAATTCAGATTCTTGGACGACCGCAGATGGTGGAGGTGTTTCAAACCCATCAACGCCACCAAACGGTCGTCGATTTCCCGATCGGTGGTACCAATCGACCGCTCGTTCGCTTTCCCACCGGTAAAGGACCTCCGGTGGTGTTTCAGGGACGATTAGGGTTTCTGGTGGTGCCTCGAAAGATGGCAACGATTCAAACTCCGGCGTTGCAACCCATTCATCGGCCATGAGACGGCAACGGTGATGGAGTAACGGCGGGTTTAGAGAGGCGATTAATCGGAGGCGACGATTAAGTTTCGTTCCAGATCGAAGAAACACAGTCGGGAAGGTGGAGAGAGAATGATCAAAGTCAAATGAGGGTAGGGTTAGGTGGGTTGGGGGTTGGGGTTAATTAAATGTTTGATTTTTATTTTGGTTTATTTTAATGTGGATAATGGCATTTTTTATGTAATTTTGATTAAGAATGGGGTAAAATTGTATGACCAAATATGAAAAATTCTAAATGTGAATCTTAAACTGGGACAGACTTTTATGGCAAAAAGTGACTCTTAATCTGGGACAGAGGGAGTAGTAAGCTATGGAAGAGTATCTCAAAAGAATTTAAATATTATCCAGATACTTCATATACAATTTATTTTCACCAAATACCTCAAATATGCATTTTATACGTATTGTGTACTACTTTTTGTTTTTCGCTCTTCGTTATTTCTTGTAAGTAATACGATAATTACTCCCTCTGTCTGCGAATAGAAGTCTCATTTTTTCCTAGCACGAGTTTTAAAAAATGTTTAGAAAATGGGTAGAAAAAAGTTAGTCGTATATGAGTCTCACTTGTATATATATATATATATATATTAGTTTTAAATGAAATATGAATGAAATAAGTTAGTAGAATATTAGTCTTATTATCATTTATGATAAAAAAAATCGGGATTTCTATTAACAAGTGGACTGAAATGAAAAAATGGACTCCTATTCGCGGTCAGAGAAAGTAATAGACAAGTGGTTATCAATTAACGAACTATGAAACAATCACTAACTAAAATTTCTAATTTCTTTGATTATACAATAGTGGTTATTAAAAAATCAATCATATCTGATAGCGTCATGTTAGATTTAACTACATCTTAAATTTATAACTATTATTTCCTTCGTCTCATAAAAGATGACACATTTATGGGATTACATGATATTTTAGAGGATTTTTTTATATATTAAGTGGAGAGAGATAATATAATTTTTATATTGTTGTGAGAGGAAACTAAATCTAGTACATCCAATGTGAAAACAAACAGTTTTCTTTAGTTTCCACAGATGTCAAATAGTAGCTGTAAGTATGTGACTATGTGTCTCTGTCAACTAAGGTTTACTGACGTCTAACTCGTGTGTAAATAATGTCAATCAGGGGTATTAATGGAAACTAAAATTTGTTATTTATAAGTAACTTTCAGAAATATCGCAAAGCTTCAAACTCATATAATTATCTCGATTTAAACTATTTATTCGCAAAAGATACATCAAATTAAAGGTAATTTTATATGGATTCTAACAATATCCTAATTGCATATGTTTTAATAAATAAAATTTTATAATATATTTGAATTTTAAATATTTTCGACATTCATGTCAACACATGGGTGTGTTATATTGCTAACTCATCCTTTAATTGCTAACTACAACTAAATGGTAGACATTAGATTTTAAAATCAAGGGCCAAGATCATTCAACTCCGAGTATCAATACATTGAACCAAAAATGTCAATTAGGGTATCTATGTCAATTAGCAACAAATTAGTTGTAACTAACTTTTAAAAAATATCTCAAAACTTAAAATGCATATAACTATCTCGATTTAAATTATTTTTTTCACACAACATATATCAAATTAAAGATAATTCTATAAGGATTCTAACGAGATCCTACATGCATATGTTTCGAGGTTAAAATTTGATAATATTTTCGTAAATTTTCACATATTTCGTCAACAGTTTTATGTCAATATAACCAACATAATATGTCAACTTAATGCATGTAAAATGTCAATATGAAACTGTGTTGACATATTCAAAACATGGTATTTATATGTTTAATTCATTGTGTTGACATTTTGATCTAAACCCCTAAATTTAGAGTTGTTATTATCTTTTTGGTATTAAAAAAAAAACGAATTTACACATGGCAATGAGCATTAAATTTTTTAAATCTTATGGTGTTAAATTAGTTGTAGTTAGCAATTAATGAGTGAGTTAGCAATTGATCACACCTCTGTCAACACATACTATATATATAATGCCAATTATATGCATGTTTAATGTCAATAAAATTTAGTTGACATATTCAATTCATTGAGTTGACATGTTTACTATACCGCTTGAAATCACTAGAATCACGAAAACTACCATGTATAAGAAATCATTAAAAGACCATTTTTGAATTAAATGATACAAAATGAATTTCCACATGGCACCACTACATACCACTAGATCTTTTAGATTTAATGGCTAGGAATTGTTATTAGTTATCGATTAGCAAGTTGGAGTACTAGTTAACAATTGAATAGGAATATGATCAATTGCTCTACTCCCCCGTCCGCAAATAGAAGTATCGTTTTTTCATTTTAATCTGTCGCAAATAGGGGAGTACTATGAATGGTAAAACTCTACATTTCATTAACTCATTCCACTCACATTTTATTTAAAACCAATAAATACAAGTGAGACTCATATACCACTAACTTTTTCGATCTACTTTTCTTAATATTTTTTAAAATATGTGCCGGAAAGAAATGAATCTACTATTCACTGACTGAAGAAGTATTTGTTAATTATTAATTACTGCCAATTCTTGTCCATTAGATTGAAGGATCTAGTGGTATCTGCAGGAAATTTATTTTGTTAGATACAATTTATAATGATGAAGATAGATGCAATTTATAATACACTAAAACAAGATTACAAGATATGGTCTTATTTAATTTTTAGATCATAGACCTTTTCATGGATCTAGAAATGTACAATTCAAAGTGTGTAATTACAGTTCGGCCCCAATAAAGATAGACCAACTTTCCTTTATAATTTATTCTAATCAAAATAACACATTTTTCAAAAAATAATCTTTTTATCTGTATTTTACTCTTTTCTATTTTATACAATTTTCAGTTGACACGCAAAACAATAGTACTACACAATATAAAATCTGATGTCTCCCAAAAATTGAATTATTTTACTAAGGAAAAAGTTTCCTTGAACTGAGAGATTATTAATTAATAAATGAATAAAGCAATTTGCAACATAAAGAATTTCTCTAAAATGATATTTTTATAGTATAAATTTTTTCTTTTTATATAATGATGATGATAGATGCAATTAGTTCCAAGTGAATCATAAGAGACACGTACAATAATTGAATTGGCACATTTTTATAAAATCAATTAAAAGATGGGTCCCTAAACCCATAAAAAATTGAAAATAAAAAGATGGGTTCAATTATATTACTACGAAACCCAGCTTGAGGGGCATTAGGTAAAGTTGTGTTACTACTATATTGGTAGGTTTCCCAAAATTCCATCTAAAAGTGTTTCATGGCTTATGCTGCTGTAGTATCTCTTATGAACACCATCGAGCGCCCTCTCGAATCCTAGCGATCAACAACTCACTAGATCTGTATATAAGGAGCTGCAGTCCCTGCTCCAGACCCTCAAAAGATTGGATACAGGCGGGAGCAAGCGCAGCATGGATCGAAAAGTGATTAGAAGCGATTGGAGTATGGTTGATGCGTTGAATGGCAGAAACTACAGAGAGGTTGATTGGAGTATGATCAATTTATTGTTTGACAGCAGCAAAAGCAAAAGAAGCATTAACAGGAGAGCCATCGGCGCTCTAGATGCACAAATAAGAGATACAACATGGAAGCTAGAAGATGTGATTCAATCTCATGTCCTGTCTTTCCCTCTCTTCCACCCTCTGGGGGATATCTTTTCGTTCCTGGAGATTGAGAGCGGGCTAATAAACGAGTACATCATAGAGCTAGAGGAGCATAACAAAAACAGTGACACCATGGAGCAAGAGATCCATTCCTTCTCAAAAACAGTGAATATGCTGGAAAAGGAGTACATCGCAGAGCTGTGTACCCCGTTGCATAGAGAAGAAGATGAAACAGTTGTTTTGCCAGCAGACAAATTTGGTGGGGAAAACTCAATAGTCATAGGGCTATTCGACCAAATCGAACAGATCAGAAATGAGCTTCTAGATTTACAGTCTGGAAACCAAGTTGTGTCACTTTTTGGAATGGCCGGCATCGGTAAGACACGACTTGCTAGAGAAATCTATCAAGATCAGATCACTGTTCAACATTTTGATTACACAGCGTGGCTGAGCATCGGCCCAAGCAATGAAATGGGAGATATATTGGCGGATATTGTTTCTCAGATAGAGCGTAAGCCTATAGATGTGTACATCGAAGAGGATAGATATACTTTAGCTATGTTTCTACAAAGATGTTTGCAGGGGCGAAGGTTTTTGATCGTGTTGGATGATATATGGAGCATAGAGGTTTGCGATTACTTGATAGGGTGGCTTCCAATCCACGGAAATGGGAAGGTCTTACTGACAACAAGGCTAGAAGAAGTAGCTATTTGTCAAAATGCTAGCTTCCACCAGGTGCCGTTTTTGGACCATGAAGATAGTTGGAATCTACTCTGGAGAAATGTATTTGGTGGTGAGTCTTTCCCTCCTCAACTCGAGAAAGTTGGGAGGAAGATTGCCGAGCTCTGTGAAGGTCTTCCTCTTCTGATACTCGCGGTTGCCAGCATCCTATGCGAATTTGAGAAAACTGAAGAATACTGGAACAAGGTAGTAGTCAAGCAAACTACTACTTTTACAGATGCGTATGAGATGATTTACAAGGTGCTAATTTCCAGCTACGAGTACTTGCCTCAACATTTGAAACCATACTTTCTCTACATGGGAGTTTTCCCTCAGCGTTGTGTGATTCGTCTCTCCAAGCTCATTGACTTGTGGTTTGTTGAGGATCTTTTTGTACCACGGGTTAAAGATTCAGAAGATTTTGCTAGGGGATGTATGAAGGGGCTTGTGTCCAACAGTCTTGCTATCATCTGCAAGCAGAGCTACAATAATACTATAATCAAATCTTGCAAGCTACATTCTGCATATTGGCACTTGTGCATTAAAGAAGCTAAGAGGATCAAGTTTTTACTTGTCTTAAACAAGTTAGCTGATGCTTCCGAAGACTATCTTGAAAGCCAGCGACGTCTGGCCGTCCAAAACAACGTTTTATTTGGCATAAAAGAGGCATATGACTGTATGCCAGCTGCATCAACGGCACGTTCTCTCCTGTGCACGGGTGAAGATCATCAATACCCGGTGCCGCTATGTTTGAATCTTACACTGCTGAAGGTGTTGGATGCTCTTTCAGTTCGTCTCTACGAGTTCCCCGAAGAGGTCATGAAGCTGTTGCTGTTAAGGTACCTCTCCCTCACTCATAATGGGAAAGTCCCTTCTTCCATATCGAAGCTCCAAAACCTGCAGTTCCTGATTCTCAGCCAACATCACAACATTAAATTTCTAAAAGATTCAATGCAAGAACAGAGCAGCAACCAACTGCTTAGGGATTCAACTTGTTTACCAAATGAAATCTGGGATATGCAACAGTTGAAGCATCTCCGCATCCCGAAACACAAACTACCAGATCCAAGCAACGGTACAAACCTACCAAACCTCTTTACACTCTACGTGAATGCTCATAGCTGCACCGACGATGTTTTCAAAAGCATCCCCAATTTGAAGAAATTAGGGATTTCAATTGATTTACTGCCCGACGGTGCTGAAACCCTAAGCTTGGAGAACATCGGGATTCTCAATCAATTAGTGTCGCTTAAATGTGTGGTCGTGAATCCTCATGTGACGACTCAAATTGGTTACCTGTCAAATCTGCCGAGATATCTGATGAAGCTGAGCTTGAGGCCATCCACAACGCTGTCTCTATACCGTCTCTTAAACCGTCTCTTAACTACTATTTGAGCACTATTTGAGGGCCCACTGTCCTTTTTTCCTCCATCTCTTAACTAAGAGACGGAGGCTGCAACGCTCCGTCTCTTAACCGTCTCTATACCGTCTCTTAATTACTATTCATTCAATTTAATTTATAATTTTTTTAAAACCCAATTCAATTTAAACAAACACACTTTATTAAAATTAAAACAAAATTAAAAAACACACAAAATAAAAAAACACACAAAATAAAAAAAACACACAAAATAAAAAAACACACAAAATAAAAAAACACACAAAATAAAAAAAAATTAATCGGAAGGGCTAATCATCCTCCGGAGGCGGTCGAGGTTGAGGGGGAGTCGGAAGGCCAAGTTGTGCTGCCATATGCACAATTCCGTTCCACCAGGCCGCGTATTGGGAGTGCGAGAAGCGGGAAGTGTCCGCCATTGTGGCGGTCATGTACGCCACCATAAGTGTGTCCGAGCCTCCTCGCGAGCCCGATCCTGAGGCCGGCTGGCTTGATTCGCCTCGGCCCTTCCTTGCTCTAGCCGCTTTCGCCGCCTTCGTCCCTTGCGGCCGACGGCGCGTACTCGCGGATCCTCCTGCATCGCCGACCGTACCCGCAAACTCCTGGGATTCAGCATCATGTTGGCTGATGCCTTCAGCAGTGTCACCACCAGACGCACCAGCACTAGACGAGTATTGGCCACTCGCCGTATGCTTCGTGCGCTTCGAGTTTGAGCCCGAGCTGGAGCGGAAACCGCCGGCCCATCGTTCCTCGTCCTTGACGGCGCGCCAAACATCAACAAATCTGAATTGATGTCCCTCGTCCTGGTAGTAGGCGCGCAAAGCGGACGTCAAAATGTCGGTGGCCGTGGCGCCGCTTTGGTAGCGCGCCTCTTCCGCCGAGTAGATGCCGCAGAATTTTTTGACCTGTCGGTCGACTCGGTCAAAGTGACAGCGGATCATTTTAACTGTGCGCTTGCGGGAGCGGTTCGGCTTTATTTGGTGGTAGACCTCGACAACCTTTTCCCAGAAACACTTCCGGGTTTGTTGATTCCCGACGATGGGATCGTACGAGACCGTGATCCAGGCGTTGTACACCGCCATCGTTTCGAGGTTGTTGTACGGATGTCGGCCAAGATCCTCTTCCTCTTCTTCCTCCTCGTCCTCGCCCGTCTGGGGTTGTACACTGCCTCGGCCACCTCCACCGCCTCGGCCACCTCCACCGCCTCGGCCTACTCCCGGCGTGGGATCAACTGGAAAATCCTCCCGGATCTGGGATAATCCCTGCGAAAACCGCGGGACGTTGGGACGAACATATGCATCAAGGTCAAAATTGGGTGGTTGGTACCCCCCCGGCGTCGCCGAACCCTGGGTCCCCGGCGTTGACGAACCTCCACCGCCCAATGTGTTGATCATGTTCTCCCAATCGCCGAATGAGTTGAGATCCCACCCGCCGGAGCCGGAGCCGCCATAGTTGCCCTCGCCGTCGCCGGACATCTTGAGTTGGGTTATGAAAATTTCAGCGAAAATTTGAGAGAAAATTTAGATGATATGAAGAATAGATGTGTAGTTGTGTGTAAATGAGGATGAGTTTAGGAGTATTTATAGAGTAAAAAATTTAATAAAAAACAAAAAAAATATAAAAAAAAACAAAAAAACGGTAATAATACCGTTACAAAATTTTTTTTTTTATTTAAATTCGATTTTTTTTTTAAAAAAAATATTTATTGCGTCAGCACGTGACGACGCCCACTCGCGGGCCGGCGAGTGGGCGTCACGCACGACGCCGGGCTGCGCCACGTCGCCGAGGCGCGTGGCGAGCCAGCTCGTCTCCTGGCTCGGCGAGACGAGTCGCGCGACGAGACGCGCGACGAGACGGGACGAGATGGAGGCTGCAACGCGTCTCGCCGGGGTCTCGTCTCGCTGAGACGAGACGCGAGACGCCGGCGAGTCCCGTTGTGGATGGTCTGAACGGCTTAGGATATTCCTGGAAATACATGAGTCCAATTGGTTGGTTGCCTATCCTTAAAGTGCTGAAACTGCGATGCTCCGCGTTTCGGGGAGCGGAGTGGAAACCAGGTGACGGAGAATTCCCGAGGCTCGAGTATCTGTTACTTGAAGATATGGATCTGGTGAAGTGGGCGATTCGCAAGGACAATCAAAGCTTAATTTTCTATCAGGATAGCTTCCAAAATCTGCAGCACCTAATCATTCGGCATTGCTTCAAATTAAGGGAGATACCTTGGAGAATTGGGGATATACGCTCTCTGAAAAGGATGGAGGTAGTTGACTGCGGTCCTTCAGTTATTGCTTCGGCGGAGCAAATACAGAAGAAACGATCTTCTGTTCAACTTTTGATCGAATCATCATGGAAGCTTTGACGTCTGTAAAAATGGCGGCCGATCAGAGTCGCAAAATTCGAAGCAATGGCCTGAAATACACAATTTGAAAACCAAACAAAACATATTAAGGGGTACTTATGGAGTAGGCATCTAATATTGTTTAAATTGATTGTATTGTAGCAGTAATAGTTAAATTTGATATACTGTGGACTGAGATTATTGTTATTATAAATTGTAGTGAATTGATGGAAAATTTTTAGACCCTTGTTATTATGGAATGGATTGAGAGAATGAAATGTGAAGTAGAAAGAAACTAGTAGTATCTTTTGATCGAATCGTCACAGAGCTTTGATGTCTCTGAAAATGGCAGCCGGATCAGGATGGCAAAATTCAAAGCATTGGCCTGAAACACGCATTTTGAAAAATGTGAGAACCAAAAAAATGTACTACTATTGCAGTGCTTAATAGCCATGTTAATTATTACACTTCGTATTGGAAGAGCATCTTTGAATCAAGATGCTCCAGTCATCAACAAGGAAGCTGTCTTAGTGAGTCAGCCAGCCTTGCAATCTGGTAAAATGTGCCATGTCACACATAGAATGCAAGGGATCCACAAGCTCTCAACATGCTTGTCCAACGTGGAAAGAGATCCTCACAAAAGGTGGATAGCTTGATAGTCTGATACCAAAGTTTGGGTGCACTTTCAGTTATTCCAGATTGTCTTCTAGCTATAGTTTTGTTTGTTAGCTTAACTATGGTTTGACTGTATAGTTCTAGTTCCTTCTATTAGCTAGTATTTAAACTAAGGTAAATGCTCAATTGTAATAATCCGAAACACACATCAATGCAACTCTGATTTTACGGTCCAAATATGGCTACTGTTATATTGCTTCCTTCTAGTTAGAGGGAGTTAGCTATGACTAATTATCTTATGATTATCCATCTAACATTGAGTTATGAGATTGAATCTCATGAACTAAATACAACAAATCGATGAGTGTTGCACAATAAAATCTTTTTCTTGCAATGTTTTGAAAAATCAAATCCAGAGGCAAATCAAATTGAATCTCATTAATCAAATACAACAAATAGCGTTGCACAATAAAATCTTTTTCTTGCAATGTTTTGAAAAATCAGATCCAGAGGCAAATAAGCAAAACTATCGATGTGAAGTCGAATTTCAAGAATCATTGGTCACTCTTGCAAATCTGCTCCTCCGGAACCAACTGTGTTGCCCCTGCAGATATAGATCTTTATTAGGGGTGCTTAACCGGTTCTCCGGTTAACCGGAACTGGCCGGTTAATTGAGGAACCGGGAACCGGTAAACCGGTTCCGGTTTCTATTTTTTGAAAAATATCAGTTCCGGTTCTAACCGGAACCGACCGGTTCTTAACCGGGAGCCGGATTGCATTTTAATTTCAATTTAATTTATATTTTAAAATAATATTTTTACACGTGTGTGTGTATGCTGTTATGTGTGTGCGTATACGTGTTGTTAGCGTGAGTGAGTTGTTGTGTGTGTGTGTGTATGCTGCCTTTTTTTTTTGGTTAAATGTTGTTGTGTGTGTTCATGTGTCGTGTGTGTTTTGATGTGTTGTTAAATAATGATGTGTGTGTGCATGTGTTGCTTTTATATTTTGCAGATTAAGGTTGTTTCTTTTATTTTCCTTCCGTTTGGCTTTTTTTAGTATTAGATAGTATATAATATTTTAGGAGTTGATTTTTTTTAGGTATTGAAAGATAAGTATTGTCTTGTCTGTTTGTATTGTGTGAGTTTTTTTGAATTTTTAGGTATTTAATATATTGAAATTTTAGTTATTGGATGATAAATATTGAATCATTTGTATCTTTATTTAAATAAATTCGGATTAAATATTACAAATCAGTTCCGGTTCCGAACCGGAATCGACCGGTTCTTAACCGGCCGGTTCCGATTATAAGATTCATGAAAATTTAAAATCGGTTAACCGGCCCGGTTAGAATCGGAAGCGGCCGAATAAGCAAGCCTAATCTTTATATCAATAATTGTGTCTATGGGGTCCATAAGGGCATATGATATTTATCGTTGACTAAGGATTAGGAGTGTCGAGAACAATGTATCCAACAATGTACCCAACATTAAAATTTAACTGTGATTAATAAATCTTAATTACAAATTTTCAAATTGGAATTATAAATTTATAAATCCTAATTAATTGAAGCACCACACTATCGAAATGATTCCTACTCAAAATTTAAAATTTCCGTTCACATGTTCAAGCATAGAAAATGGTGCATCTTGCCGAAAAGGGAACACAAATAGTTGCACCAGATAGATCTGTCTTAAAGAATGAGCAATGGGGCATAAGAGGCTTAACTAATTACTCTCTCACAATATTAGCTAGTGGTATTATTATTATTATGTAATCAAGTTGCCAATTGTTGGTAATATTGAAATAACTTGAATTAAATAATTAAATCTGGAAACACATCGACCGTTAGATTATGATTTGGGTTGACATAATTAGTTAATAGTATGAGTTCGTACATGAATGACTTAAGCTTTCCAAATTTTAATTTCTTCGTGATCTTCCATTTTAAGTAATACGAGTATATAAATTGAATTTCTATTAGGTAGTGTAAGTAGGGATATCAATGCAACCTGCAACTCGTGGGCTAACCCGCCAAAATTTGTAAGTTTATGATTGAAAATTTCTAGCCCGATGAAACTATAACCCAACGTCAGCAACATGACGTCAGAAAGATGACGTCATTCTTGGTTTTAGTTGTTTTGATAATTCATAATTGAAGTATCTAGTCCTGACTCCATATCCAATGAAGTTTATATTAACATAAAATAATATTGCTAGCAAATGGCCGTCCAGCCCAGATGTCGATCTGTCTCCTTATTGATTATCGAGTTATGTATATGATAGATCATACCTATATAGGAAATAAATTTATTTGCATTATTGATCTATGATTGTCGTAAATTAAAGAAGAAATAATAAATGTAGGAATATCGTTCTACTATATAAAAGAAGGATATTTCTACATTAATTCTTTACACAAAATATGGTTTCTACCACATCCCATACCTATATATATGATTATTTCAGTTTTGGATAAATTCTTATATTCCAATTAAGGCCAATTACAGTCTATATGATTTCAATATCAAATGGATCATATTCTATCATCTGGTAGCATACTTTAACAAAATAAAATACTCCTCATGTCCCACAAGAATATGCATTTTTGGTTGAGCAATGATTTTAACACATTAGTAAAGTAGGAGAGAGGTAGAAAACAAAAATAATTAAAATATTGTTAGTAGAGAATAAGTCTCATCTTAATATTAAGAGAGAAAAAATATTTCAAAATAAAAAAGTGCATGTTCTTGTGGGACGGACTAAAAGTAAAATATTGCATATTCATATGGGATGAAGAGAGTACTAAATAAGAACAATTATTTATTTATTTTATTTTAATCTAATTCAGTTATATATGGCACGAACTGTATTTCATAAATAAATTACTCATAGGAACCAATTTATCTCTCATAATATAATTCAAAATATTAAATTTCTCATCATTCTCAATTAAAATTATTTTTTCAAAACATATACTTCTATATCAAATTATTATGACTGCTATATACTCTTTTCAATATCTTCAAATACAGTTATTGAATCAACAAATAAATTTGGTATCCCCAAAATGCTCTTACTGATTTCGCCTTGCAAAATACTGATCAAGATTATGGATTAATCTGAGTCATCCAAAATTGAAAGTTACTTACTTATAATTTGAATTCTCTATTACTAACATTTAAATAGGTGGTTTGACACTTATTATACGACCCTACATATATCAGTATTACATTTTGTAAATACAAATCATTACTATACCATAAATTCAATTAAATCTTGTTGGAAAGAAATCATGGAATTAAGGTGATTGATTCCAAATTGATTATATACCATAATAGGATCTCCGATGATTTCGTTTACCATAAGTAAATTATCTCATGCTTATAAAAGTGTAGCCCTAGCACATATTGTAATTAAGCAATAAAATACATCTTCCAATCCTATTATTTCTTCATGGTGTCAGAGCAGGAAGAATTTTGGCTCAGAGAATTCTCATCATAGTCGTTTATACCCAATTCTCGACCTTTTCCTAAAACCAAAACTGAAACCAACACCTACACAAGATGTCAGATTCAGACGAGGAGAAACCAGCAACCGAATCCTCAAAATTGAGGACAAACAAGAACGTTACCATGGCGCTCAAATTGAACGAGAAGAACTACCCGTTGTGGTCGCGCCTAATGAAAGTCGCGATAGGAAGCAGGAGGGGATACTCCCACATCCAAGACGAACCACCAGAGCCTGACAACAAGGGGTATCGGGATTGGGAGGAAACCGATTTAATCATTTTCTCGTGGATCGTCGATAACATCGAAAATGATATTATCGCCGATCCAGAGCCTGACAGCAAGGGGTATCGGGATTGGAAGGAAACCGATTTAATCATTTTCTCGTGGATCGTTGATAACATCGAAAATGATATTATCGCCGATTTCGCTCATAACCAAACATCCAAAGCTTTGTGGGACAATCTCGCAATCACATTCGAGAGCAAGGCGGATCCGTATCTGGTGTACGACCTGGAGGATAAAATAATACCAATCAGACAAGGAAACCACGACCTAGAGACGTATTACCATCGAATCCACGGATTGTGGGTGAATATTGATCGAAGTCAGAAGCAACCAGTCACGTGTTGTGATAAGGGGATCGAGCAGTATCGGCAGCACGCAAGTGGGAAACGACTCATCAAGTTTTTCACAGGATTGAATCAGGAGTATGACCACATCCGTTGGGAGATCCTTAAACAATAGCCATACCCCTCACTCGAAGAAGCCTACAGATGAGTGAAGAAGGAGGCAGCTCGATAGAAAATCATGCCACCGGCATCCGCTCCACCCACCGGAGACTCCACAGGCGTGGGAAGCGCCGATGCATCATCAGGGGAAAATAGGCTACGGATTCGGGGCACAGAGGGATCGACCGAACAATCGAGGAAGCCAGCAACGACCACCACCTGTCGGAACCACATACCAAACCGCCGGAGGAAAGTCGGACAAAAGCAAGTTGTGGTGCTCCCACTGTGGGAAGAACAAGCACACGAGGGAGACCTTTTTTCTACGGGTGGGATACCCGGAATGGTGGGATGAAAAACAGAAGGCACGAGCCCAAGGGAAGCTCGCCGCCGTCGGAATCGCGGAGATCAACCACCGGCAGAATACCCCAAATCAGAACAGAGAATGGACGATTGGAGGAGGGAACCAGCCTAACAACCCTCCCTAACCAGAAATCGGCGGCGGTGGGAGTGGCATCCAGGTTGGAAATTTCGTGGAACGGACCGGAGCGGCGACGTAGGGTCAGAATTAGGGAGGCGACGCAATGACAAACCTTTTATTTTGCATAGTCAAGCCCCAATTTATGATAAATACCAAAATATACCCGACTCCCTTAAAAATGAACCCTCTGATTTATCCTATTATGATAAGCTGCCCAGATTTGTTAGAAATTCCGAAATAACCCCAAATGTTGGCCAAATTGACACCCAAAACCTTTTTGCACCACTGATGAATATTTCTTCTGCATTTAACGTGCAAAATTATGATAGGATTGATAAAAGGGGATGGATTTTTTATTGTGGAGCCACAGATACCATGATCCTAGAGAAAACGGACTTTAGTGAGATCACTAAGACTTATATTAGAACTGCAAATTGAGAATTAATTAAAGTGGTAGGGGCCGGAACCATAGAAATTTCTCCAAGGATTCGTTTGTCAAAATGTTTATTTGTGCCAAGCTTGTCTCAAAGATTGATGTCAGTGAGCCATGTCACAAGAGAACTGAATTGCACTCTTCTGATGCACCCAAATTGTTTTATTTTACAGGATATTCGGACGAGGAAGATCGTTGGGCGTGGCACTGAGAACCAAGGGCTCTACTACATGGATAGGGTAGCTCAACATGGCAGTGCAATGCTAGCTCACGGATCCACGAGAGAGGAGGCTTGGCTATGGCACAGAAGACTAGGACGTCCTTCTCATGGTTATTTTCAGCTTTTGTTTCCAAATTTTACAATTCCTAGAGATTTTTCTTGTGAGACATGTGTTTTGGCCAAGAGCCACAGACAATCTTTCAAACCTTCAGATACCCATATGAAATTTATGTTTGAACTTGTGCACGCTGATGTTTGGGGTCCTGCGCCCGTTATTGGGGGAAAGGGTTTTAGATATTTTGTTACTTTCATTGATGATTGCACTAGGATGACTTGGATTTATTTCGTGAAACACAAATCTGAAGTGGTCGAAAAAATTGTTTTTTTTCCATATGATCCAAACCCAGTTTCGAACCACCATAAAAATCCTTCGATCTGATAATGGGAGATAATTAGTCAATAGTGACATGTCTGAATTTTTTAGAAAAAGGGCATTATTCACCAAACTTCATGTGCCTACACACCCAAACAAAATGGGGTAGCCGAAAGAAAAAATAGAACAATTCTAAAAGTGATCCGTGCCATTATGATTGAATCCAAAGTCCCAACATTCCTTTAGCCAGAAGCTGTGGCAACCTCCATCTACCTCATAAACCGATTACCCACCAAAATCCTCAACAAGAAAACTCCCCTTGATATCCTCTCCCAACAAGCCAAAATACCCGAATCCCTTAGCATGTCACCTAAAGTGTTTGGGTGCACAGTCTATGTCCATATTCCCAAACATGAAATAACCAAATTCTCCCCTTGTGCTACTAAATGTGTTTTTGTGGGATACGAGGTAAACCAAAAAAGGTTATCGATGCTTTGACCCGAGTACTAAGAAAATCATCACCACTATAAATTGCAATTTCCTAGAAACCGAGTTCTTCTACCCTCACCACCTTAGCAGTCAGGGGGAGCAAAATCCTGAAACTAATCATGAGGACCGTCTGAGTTGGTTTGTGTCATCTCCAAGCCCTTTAATTGGGGAACCAACAAAGGCCGTAGCGGTCACTGCCGCCGAGCACGCCCCTCCACCAGAGTCTCCTCAACCACCTCACGATCAACCTCAACTGATATCCCAGGTATGCCCCGTTCCAATATTTGAAGAGAATACTGTAGTTGATACTAACACTGCAGAAGAGGAGGAAGAGGATAACACCATCGATAGTGACACTGGGAAGTATGTTATTCCAAATCGGAGTACTCGGGGCCTTCCCCCAAAATGATATTCTCCCGAGAAGATTGGTGCAAAGAGCAGATATGGGGTTGCTAATTTTGTGCAAGGAAATTTGAGCAAGATGGCACGTGCATTTGAAGCGGCACTCTATGAGGAAGATGAAATTCCACAGAATGTCGATGAAGCAATGAAGCACAAACACTAGAGAGAGGCTATGTTTACAGAGATGAAAGCATTGATGAAAAACAATATATGGGTGAAGGGAAAACTGCCAGAAGGGGTCAAAGCCGTAGGGTGTAGATGAGTGTTCACTATCAAGCGAAGACCAGATGGCTCAGTCGAGAGATATAAGGCGCGACTTGTAGCAAAGGGGTACACTCAGACATACGGAGTTGACTATGCTGAGACCTTCTCGCCAGTAGCAAAGATCAACACAATCAGGGTATTATTCTCAATTGCAGCCAACAAAGATTGGCCACTTCACCAGTTCGACGTGACGAATGTCTTTCTGCATGGAGAGCTGCCTAAACCAATTTTTATGGTTCTTCCCCCAGTATTCACGAATGAGTTTCAGCCTGGAGAGGTGTGCAAACTCCAGAAGACGTTGTATGAGCTTAAGCAGTCTCCTAGGGCCTGATTCAGTCGATTCACCGAAGTGATGAAGAAATATGACTACAAGCAGAGCAACTCAGATCACACACTGTTCCTCAAAAAGAAGAATGAGAAAATCACATGTCTTATCGTCTATGTTGGCGACATGATATCATCGGGGATGATGAAGAAGAGATTGGCGAATTGAGGAAGAACTTGTTCAAAGAGTTTGAGATGAAGGATCTGGGTCTTCTCAAATACTTTTTAGGAATCGAGGAGATAGATTAATCTTCATCAATCAGAGGAAGTATATTCTTGACCTTTTAGCAGAAGTGGGCATGGTAGACTGCAAGCCGACATACACCCCGATGATACAGAATCACGGATTGCAGATAGTTGAAGGAGCGAAACTCACGGACAGCGGGAGATACCAGAGGCTGGTGGGAAAGCTCATTTACCTTTCTCATACTAGACCCGACATAGCATATGCTGTGGGAGTATTAAGTCAGTTCATGCACTCACCACAAGAAGACCATTGGGAAGCTGCCCTGCGAATTGTCCGGTATTTGAAGGGCACTGCGGAGCATGGAGTGTTGTTCTCAAAACATGGGCACTTGGAGATTAATGGCTTTACTGATGCGGATTGGGCAAGGAACCCAAATGACCGAAAATCCATGGCAGGGTACTTTACATTGGTAGGAGGAAACCTTGTCACTTGGAGGAGCAAGAAGCAGAAGGTAGTAGCACTTTCAAGTGCAGAAGCAGAGTTCAGTGGAATCAAGAGTGGCCTCACTGAGATATTGTGGCTAAAGAGACTCATGACAGAACTTGATCTGTACGTACCAAAACCGTAGACTGTTCTGCGACAACAAAGTTGCTATTAGCATCTCTGAAAATCCAGTTCAACACGATAGAACTAAACATGTGGAAGTCGACTGACACTTCATCAAGGAGAAGATCGAAGCCAATATTGTTGAGTTTCCATATGTGAAATCAGAGGATCAATTGGCAGACATTCTAACCAAGGCTGTTAATTCCAAGTCGTTCAGGGAAGTATTAAGCAAGTTGAGTATCGGAAACCCCGTTACTTAACTTGAGGGAGAGTGTTGGAAAGAAATCATGGAATTAAGGTGATTGATTCCGAATTGATTGTATACCATGATTAGAATAGGATCTCCGATGATCCCGTTTACCATATGTAAATTATCTCATGCCTATAAAAGTGTAGCCCCATCACATATTGTAAATAAGCAATAAAATACATCTTCCGATCCCTAATTATTTCTTCAAACCTAATTAATGTAATTCGATACAATATTGATAACTAAAACACAAATTGTAACTCAAACTTGAAATCTTAACTTAATTTTGTACGCAAATATATATACAAGCATGGTATATTCCAAAATTATTACAAACAAAAATTATTTGAAAATTGAAACAACTATAGCGTACACATATCGTTCTACAACGTCAAATAAAAACTCAATTTTCTTGTGCACATATCGTGCTACAATAAATCATTCATCCACGGACCAACTAGAGGAGGAAAAGTAACTCCTTCATCACAAACCCTAACATTACAATCCGACTCAACGATGAATGGTTGAGTCCAAAAATCATCATGAAATCCAGAGACTACCAAATCCGAGAAATTATCAGCATCAATCGAGGTTACGGATGACATATTGGAGCAACTTTGCTTCACGGATGAATCAGATCCCAACTCCATCACAGTCGGAATTGCTGTCAAGTTGGGATCTGATGATTCCAAAATGAACACTTTAGAAGATGACGACACTCTAGGTTTGATGTGCCTTAATTTTGACTTAATCACACTTGAACTTCCATCTCGAATCTCGGCCTCTTTACCTGATTCAGTTATAGCCCGATTCTTGAGATACGCGTGCCAATAGTTCTTTACTCCGTTGTCTGTTCTCCCAGGTAGCTTTGCTGCTATGACAGACCACCTATTTTTCGACATGGATTCACTAAATTAGATTGGCAATAAAATGATGTATTAACTAATTTATGAAAAAAATATCATACTTGTTTCCATATTGCTGATGAAGTTTTATAATAAGGTCTCTTTCTTGTTGGGTAAAACCTCCTCGTGTGAGGCCAGGTTTCAAGTAATTCATCCATCGCAATCTAGATCTGAAAAAACACCTAACACATTACTACATTTTCATCATTGAAATTGAATAGCAGATCTATTTTGAATCTTAAAAAAAAACAGAAAAAGAGAAGACCAGCAAATTTGGGAAGCAGTCGCCAGTTGGAATGGCCGTACTGCTCAACATAAGCTCTCAACTTGTCGTCTTCTTGTTGAGTCCACGCACCTTTACTCACGCCGTTTTTGTACCATTTTCGCCTTCTCTCACTTTCATCTACAAATAATTCCTATACATATAATGGCTTCTTTTAAAAATACTAGCATATGCCATTTATTGTTGACTTTCAATTAATACGAGTGCTGAATATAAAATCATATGGATTAGAAAGATGGCATGGTCATTACATTTTGTAGAGTACGCTCACATTTATGGAACGACGTCGTTATATATACTCCAATCTGACTTCCATATCATTAGTCTAGTTATCGTCAATGTTATTTTTAATAATTCAGTCATAATGTAATAGGAGTATCATTATTATCTTGTACGTAAAATATAAAGAAATTAGCTAGACAACCTTAATTATTTTATACTACTACTAAAGATAGATGCTTATATATAAAAGCTCTTAAACTAGTATAGAATAGGAGTAGTATTTTTTTCTGGCAATTCAAAAATAATTTAAGTGATGTAGAGAATAAGATCCCGCACCTCATAAATTTCCTTATAATGATGTTCATCAATCCGATGTCATCTTATTAATTTTTTCGTAAGAACAACAAATTTATAAAAATAATCCTGTTATATTTGTTATTTTAACAAATTAGTACTGTAGTAGTATATTTTTCATTAATCTCTCTTGGTTCACTATTTTCATCTCTTTATAAACTCCTAATTAAATTTGCATTTTATAAGATATTTATAAGCCGAACACTCGCGCATTGGCCTCAAGCTATTTTGACAATATTTATACGTCATATGTGAGTACATATTGCGCTAGATGCTGAGGTCTCTGAGAAATAGCATGCTTATATCATCTTTTTACGTGTCATATTTTTAGTGAGCAAATAGCGTTTACTATTGAATTTATTTCTATTTGGAAATATATAATATTTTTGTTCACATGTTTAGGCATAGAAAATTATGCATTCCCAAGAATAAATATAATGTTTGCTGTCCTAGATCTATCATTATTAAAATACAGATGTTTCTTTAGATTTAGGGTGATGCATACAGAAGACCAACTAGTTATTTAGGGATACTAGTATATTATTTGCTCCTATACTATTTTGAGACTCTCACTCTAGAATTTATTATCTCTTTTGTTAAATAAAAACTAAATAACCGAGTTGATAAATTCAAAGTAGGATATAATTTTAAATTCCAAATAAATACTGCTGTATGATGTATCATTGTATTGTACTGTAATAAATTTTATTTTATAAATAATAATAAAACAATTAAAATAAGGATGAAATATGATAAATGAAACGTAAAAAGTGAGAAACTGAATTTAATCTGTTATCAATCATGCCACTACTTACTAGTAACAACTTAATTAGCTTTCAATCAAGCCTAAATTCTGGAACTCGTCTCAATTTTTCAATGTGTAACAGTAACACCTTCGATGATTTTTAGAAAAAATTGATGCACTAGAGAAAAAGATATCAGCTGAATGCATGTATTATTTCTCTACATTAAAAGGGGCCATACATATATGATTTTATTTAAAAATATTATACTTATACATATCTTAGGTCCTTTAACCAACCATCAATGGGTACTAATTGCCTAATCAAAGCCCATAAAATGTTAGTAGAAAGGAAACTGCATATGATTGACATCATCCAGCCATGTACCAAAAAGAGGTGAAAACACATCTCCAGCTCCATCACATTCCCTAAAACCATAAGCATGATCATAGGAATATGTCTCAACCACAAAAGGCTGAGTCCAAAAACTGTTGTCAACAACTTGGGCAGCGGTTGAGGCAACGGAGCAACTTTGATCAATGGACGAATCAGACCCCAATTCGACAGCAGTTGGAGCCACTGTCGAGTTGAGATCTGATGATTCCAACACAAACACTTGAGAAGACACCTCTCTACTTTTGACATTTTTTCTAGGCTCATCACACATCTCCGCCTCATCGCCTGTTGTGTTTTGGCAATTCTTGTGTCGCGCGTTCCAATAGTTCTTCACTCCATGGTCTGTTCTCCCCGGTAGCTCAGCTGCTATGACTGACCACCTGTGTTCACACCATTGCCAATTAAGTAACCTTTACTAATTAGAACTACATAATAATGATAAGAAGAAGTTTATACTTGTTTCCATGCTGACGATGGAGTTTTGCAATAAGATTTTTTTCGTGTTGGCTATAATCCCCGCGGTTGATGCCCGGTTTCAAGTGATTCATCCATCGCAATCTGCAGCCCTTTCCGCATCTATCAAGACCTAAACAAATCAATTTCCATTTCTCATCAATAGTATACATTTATTTCAAATCATAAAATCATACTACTAATTAAAAAAGGGAACAAACCTGCAAACTTGGGAAGCAATCGCCAGTTGGAATGGCCGAAACGCTCAATGTAAGATCTTAACTTATCATCTTCTTGTTGAGTCCATGCGCCCTTTCTCACTCCGTTTTTGTCAACGTAGGTTCCTTTCACCATTTTCGCCTTGTGTCGAATTCCATCTCACTTTTCACTGCACTTATATACTTTGTTTAATTTGTTATAACAGCAAAACAAGACTTGTTTAATTAGGTTAATAACGCGTCTGTGACTTTTTATGTTGACTTTTGGAAATAAATTTCAATCAACTTAATAAGTGGTCAATCACGTTTTCATGATTCTTTTTTATTTTCTTCAATGTTTTTTGTGCTAATAACAAATTTGGCAAATGGCAATGATGAGATTATGGTTTATATGCAGATGGTACTAGCATTAATGCATTATATATGTAGTTTCAGTAAATGTTTTTGGATTATTTATATTGCAATTTAGACAAACAGGCTTATGATTTGGATTTGGATTCTGTTTATAAGGATTTTCAGGGTAATTTTGGTTTCAAAAAAAACAATATATAGATTAATCAAAGTCAGCGGAAAACAAAGAACTCTAATTTATTTTACTCTCAAGATATACAGTAATTATGGTTATGTTTGGAGATATGAAATTAATAGTAGTAAGACTTTATGACTATCTCACTCAAGTCCTTCAATTGGCTGGTCAGATGGCCCCTAAGGCTAATTTTGTTCGTACAATTCAATTCAAATGCACATATTTTTTTATTGTGTTGCAACATATAAAGGGATGGATCATCCTAAAAAAAGGATCTCATGAGTTTTATATCATGGATTAAAAGTTGGTATCCGAATTTCACCATCCCAATGGATCTCTAGCGATGACTTGAGCAAGCTCAGAAGTTAGACCGGAGGATAAGGTGTTTGCTTGGATATAATATTTGCTTTTGTCTAAAGTGATGTGCTGCTCCTATTCTTTTGGGTTTTTGTTTTTGCTTTGGTTGTTTCTTTCTTTGTTAGGTTTGCGTTTATGAACAAGTGCGAGTTGTTGTTTAATTGGGAATCATGCCGTGGGGCTGATGATGCCTTGTGGATTTTCACTCACCTTGATACATTTTCATTATAAAAAAATCAAGTCTTATTTCCCTATATATAGCAAAAATGTTTAAGGAGTTTTTTTAAAGCAAATAGTTTAGGTCATTAGATGCACTTTGCATACGTTAATTCTTATGGAGTACTATATTTTTAATGGGTAAATATATATACCCCCAACAAAAATAACTCCCAATAAACATTATGAGCAAAATTCTCTATATATTGCACATAACCGAATGAAAAAAAGTGTTAGATAAGTGGATGTGTGTAACTCTAGAAAATGAAATGGATAACAATCACATTGATAAAATAAAACCTATGAAACAAGTGATAGTTAACTCTCTATGACTTGCAACCAATTAATTTGACAGCATATTATACACCAAGATATTTATAACGTTGATGAGGTCATAAATAATTGGGTAGATTATGTCATCCTTGTACGTATGAGTGTGAAAACAGATTAAATTATTAGTTAACGTTTTCATATGCTTGCAATTTAATAAACATGTTCCCATTGAGTAATTTAGAAACAGTGCATCTTGCTATATTATTGGCAACATGCCAATAAAAAGATTAAATAGAGCCTTCCTAGATCTGTCATAAATTAAGATGGGTGGTCAACAATTCTTTTTCTTTCAGTTCCAATTAACGCCGAACTGACATGCATATGGCGCAAATATTACTTGCCGAATCCATATATAGTTTCATTCAAATATTCAATTACTGCCTATGTTTTAATTTCATTTTTCATGACTTATATTTGGTGTATATTGCCATGGCCCAAATGGTGGCCATAACAATAGATACGATTAGGATGGCGGCCCACCACCTCGATATATATCACATATATGTTGTGGTGTTCAGTTGATGTCAAGGCTTATGTACTATTTTCATGATTGAATGAGCATATTTGGTTGATAAACATGAATGTGTTGTATGTATTTATTATGCAAGTGTATAATTGAAGTCTATTACAAAAGCCCAAATTCTAGAATTCCATTCATCATCACGAGTAATACATTAATCTGAATTCTATATATACATGCAATTTGGCCCAAAAACGCCTCCATTTATTTAGCAACAAGTGATCATGACTACTTATCTAACCTTGATACAGTTTAGGCAGTGGGAGAAGTGGATTGTTCTTATGCATAATAAGTCCAGGCAAAACATCAGTGTCAACTTCACTTCCTTGAGGCACTTCCCAATCAAAATAGAACACCAAATTCGCAACCGCAAGAGCAAGTCCCATGAACATCCCGGGGCAGATTCTCCGGCCCGATCCAAACGGGATCAACCCGAAATCTTTGCCTTTGGCGTCCATCTCACTACCATAGAACCTCTCCGGCAAGAATTGTTCTGGGTCAGTTTTCCAATATTCGGGATCTCTTGCAATCGCCCATACGTTCACATAAACAGTAGTTTTCGGCTGAATCTCGTAGCCATCTAGCACACATTTTCGAGTGGCTTCTCTTGGTGCAAGCATTGGAAGCGGAGTGTACAACCGGAAAGTCTCGTTTATGACTGCTTTTAGATAGGGAAGCTTTGGCAGATCATCTTCGTCTAGTTTCCCACCACGTTTCTGATTTCTGTCTGCACCTTTTTCATTATGTGTGGCGCCTTAATCAACGCCGTCATGATCCAAACTATCGATGCTGCAGTTGAGTCCGTTCCACCCAAAAATAAGTCCTGCGTTAAATAAAAGGGTAAATCATCATAAAAATCACGAATTTTAGTCATATTCTGGTGGGGAGTGGTTCAATTGAAAACTAGTAGTATCTTCTAACTTGAGAACTTATTAGTTGGAAGAACAAAACATGTCAATTGGTGGCACAAACCATACCTCGTGAACTGATATATTTTGTGCGAAGTGAATATTTATTTTAAGATAACAAATGAAGTATCATAGGTTTGATATTTTACCATCAACAATGCCTTAACCCGATCCCAATTAGTAGGTTTATTCGAGTTGAGTTCGAGCTTTATTTGCATGCCAAGAATATCCTCCTCCTCGTCGTCCACATCTCCGGCCCGGAGATGCTCATCGATGAGTTCTTGGTAGAACGAATCGAGCTTCTCGAACGCGCTATCAAGCCGCTTCATCAGTCCAGTAGCTCTGTCCACCCAACTCAGTGCCGGAAAATAACCCGACACAAAGAAGGCCGTGAGAAGCTGCCGGAGCTCCTTCAGCAGCTCCTCGGTCCCTTGGTCCTCGTACCTCCTCCCGAAGCCGATCCTGCAAATCAGCGTCGTGGTGAGCCCCATCGCCGCCTCGCTGAGGTTGACCGGAGAGGAAGAGGCGCAGTGGCGCGAGATCTTGGCGATCATGAGCGGCGCGGAAGGACTTGACCTTTGGAGGGCTGAGGAGGTGCGTTGCTGCGATACTCCTCAGCTCCCTCCGGTGGGGGCCGTAGGGGGTGAAGGCCATGTCTGGGGCGGCTGCAGAAGGCGGAGTCTTGGTGTTTGAGGACCTCCGCCGCTAGCTTTGCGGAGGAGATTACGATGACGGGGTTTGAGCCGAGGTTAAGGCGGAGGAGGGGGCCGTGGAGCCTGGAGAGATGGGAGAGGCGGATGTGTGGAAGCGGCGCCGAGGAGAGCTGGTAGAGGTTTCCGATCAAGGGGAGGCATGGGACCAATGGTGGGAGATTTGGTTTTGTTGGTTTTTTGTAGAGGAAATAGATCAAGATTATAGGGAGAGCTATGAAGAAGAGGAGAATCATTGCTATTGACGGTTGTGAAGGTAGGGAGATAGATAAAAGATGCTGCACTTATAGAAAATGAATTACTATTGAATACTCCCTTTGTATCCCAATTAATAAGGACAGACTTAATAACACGGCCATACATTTATACAAAACTTCTACCTCGGAACTGAAATGTAATTATGTAAAACTGTGGTACGTAATGGAGAACGAGGGAGTATGAAGAAGTAATGCTCATTATTTATAAATTCTAGTAATATGTAATGTAGGGATCAGATTACTCGGGGTTCACTAATTACCGGGACCTCTTTGTATTGACAAAAGTCTGAGATGGCTAATCTCAGAAGGTACAAGCCAATTACAGATTCAAGTAATACAAAACAGGAACGATACAAAGAGAAGCAAGAATTAACAAAGAACCCTAATCGATTTACAAGATCTGAACCTCTCGTAAAAGCACCAGATCTATCGCTGCAATTCACCTGCACACTCAAGTACACTGTTAGTATGACAAGAGAAACAGATCCAAAATGGATCTAAACTGTGAACACAAAAACAGAACACAAGGAACAGAGAAATGGCTCAGGTCGCAACCACGACTACACCAGGGCCAAGGACCTCCTCCGTCCTATCCAACAAGTCACAAGGGAGCACAGTGGAACCAATCTAAACCCCGAGCTAGGGTTACCCGACTGCTACCACTTACAGCCACCTAACACCACAGATCTAACTCAATCACAGCCACAAGGCCACAAGAATCCTCGGATCTCACGGATCTAAGAAACCAACCGATAAACCTCCTAGAAATCACACAGAGACAAGCTCCACCGCTTGAACTCACTCAAATCTCCAGATCAACACAGCGGTTGAGAGATAACACTCGATCCTCACCAAAAAGAAGAGATCGAAGCCATCGGAGAAGAAAATCTGCCAGAGCTTCGAGAGAGAGAGAGAGTTTCTAGAGAGAAGGCAGAGCGAAAGCTCAAGAAGAGAGAGAGAGAGAGAATAGTGATTAGAATGAGAGAGTGAGGAGTCAAAGAGTCGGATAAAGACTCACCAGAAACACACCCCCCAAATCCAACGGTTCAGCGCCATAATCCGGGTGAAGGCGACACGTGACAGCCATCGGGTACTCGCTCCATAAGTAATGGGCCAAGAAGAGTTGGACTCATTACACTTAGAACGGGCCATCAATTAAAACGGCCCAGCCGAATTAATTCCAAGCCCAAAAGGTGGTCCATAATTCCACATACTCCACCTTGGACTACCTTTAGTAAACAGATGAGAGCCTTGGTCATTGCGTTGCTTCATCACAGCCTACAAGGTTAGGATCAAGACACCAAAGAGGCAGTGCTCATTAGTCAAGAACTAACCAGGTTGCCTAACAAGACACCAAAGAGACAAAGCTCATTAGTCAAGTAGGTCTTTAATTTGCCTTGAGATTCCAGCAGACCAAGGTCTAGGGAATCAACAAGGTCTTCCCCCGGGACATGCAAATGCACATGCTAACCATAATCAAAATGCAATCTCTTAATACACATAAGCAGTTTATCAGCAGGTAGACATTTAGTTCCCATGTCAGCAGGATTCTTATCAGTATGCACCTTATGCAACAATATTTCTTGTTTCTCAACAACATCCCTAATGAAATGGAACCTAACATCTCTATGCTTAGTTCTATCATGAAAAACAGGGTTTTTGCATAGTTGAATAGCAGACTGACTATCAGAATATAAAGCAGGAACAGATTTTAAGAATTTAAGTTCAGAAAGAACTCCCTTTAACCAAATTGCTTCCTTCATAGCCTCTGTGATGGCTATATATTCTGACTCTGTAGTGGAGAGGGCTACTATGTGCTGCAATTGAGACTTCCAGCTTATACAAGAACCACAAACAGTAAACACATAAGAAGTAGTGGACTTTCTTTTGTCCCTATCATTTGCATAATTGGAATCAACAAAACCACATAGATTTACACCATCATCCCTCTTCATAAAACACAGACCATACTTAGAAGTATGTTTCAGATATCTCAAAAGCCATTTCAGGGCCTCCCAGTGCACAGGTCCAGGGTTTGACATGTATCTACTCAAGCAAAAAACAGCATAAGCAATGTCAGGCCTAGTACTAACCATTAAGTACATCACAGAACCTATAGCATTAGCATAAGGAACCTTTTTCATAGCATGGATATCAGCTTCAGACTTTGGACATAAATCTTTACTCAACTGAAAATGAGCAGCTAAGGGCACAGAGGCTGACTTAGCAGCAGACATGTTAAACTTATGCAGGACTTTAAACACATATGGTTCTTGATGAAGCACAAGTACAGAATCTTTTCTGTTTCTATGGATATTAATACCCAAAATCTTTTGTGCATCACCAAGATCCTTCATCTCAAAGTTATTACACAGAGCAGATTGCACAGACTTGATGGATTTGAGGCAAGGTCCCATAATCAGCATATCATCAACATATAGCAGTAAGAACACAGGAACTTTATCAAGGTTTTTCACATACAGGCAGGCATCAAAAGTGCTTCTAACAAACCCAAGATTTTGCATGCATGAATTAAACTTGATGTTCCATTGTCTGGGAGATTGCTTCAAGCCATACAATGCCTTTTTTAACAGGCAAACATGATTGGGATACTTAGGATCTACAAATCCCTCAGGCTGTTTCATATAGATAGGCTTATCTAAATCACCATGCAGGAAAGCAGTTTTAACATCCATTTGTTTAAGTTCCCAGTCAAAATGTGCACACAAAGCAAGCATAAGTCTAACAGTTATAAATTTAACCACAGGAGCAAATATTTCAGTATAATCTACCCCCTCTTGTTGAGTAAACCCTTTGGCCACAAGTCTGGCCTTATACCTAAGTCCTTCTACCTCATTTTTAATTTTATACAACCATCTGCAGTCAACAACAGAAGCACCAACAGGTAGAGGAACAAGTAACCAGGTACAATTGACTTTCAAAGACAACATCTCATCTTCCATGGCTTTTTGCCATTCATTCCAAAATTTAGATTTAAGAGCCTGTTTATAAGACTGAGGCTCCTCACCATCAGATTCATGCACATTAAAAGCCAAAGAAATCAAGTTAACCAAACCAATATACCTTTCAGGTTGACTAATGTGCCTCCTGACTCTATCTCTAGACAGGAGATAATCACTCAAGTCTGGACCAGGGTTAACAACTTGGTCATCAAGTAAAGCTGGTTCAGGATCAGGTTGAGGCTCAGGTTCAGGTTGAGGGTCAGGCTCAGGTGCAGGGTCAGTGGTGATAGGATTTGGAACCAAAAATTGCTCCACCTCACTTGGAGTATCCTCAGATACCTCCACCTCAGTGAGGTTATCAGTGGACTCCACCTCACTAGGAGGCTCATTGTCCACACTTAGAGGAGTGGTATCAGGGGCAGGTCTAACACAGGGGAACTCATCTTCATTGAAGATGACATCTCTGCTTATAATGACCCTGAAACCAGGCTCACTTCTGTTCCAAATTCTATAACCCTTTACTCCCTCAGGGTAACCTAGGAAGACTCCTTTCTTGGATCTAGGTTCTAACTTGTCAGTCTTGGTATGAACAAAGGCACTACAGCCAAACACCCTAAGATGAGACAGAGAAATTTTTCTACCAGTGAAAACAGACTCAGGACACTTCCCCTTTAGGGGGACTGAAGGAGACCTATTTACAAGGTAGGCTGAGGTCAGTAGGGCTTCACCCCAAAATTTTTTGGACATACCACTCTTAGACAGGAGACACCTAACCTTTTCTAGGAGGGTTCTATTCATCCTCTCAGCAACTCCATTTTGCTGAGGGGTATAAGGGGTAGTCTTGTGTCTTTTAATTCCAAACTGAGTACACATGGAGTCCATTTGAGAATTACAAAACTCAAGACCAGTGTCTGTCCTAATCACTTTGATAGACTTTCCAGTTTGATTTTCAATAAGATTCTTCCACGCAGAAAACTTATCACTGACCTCAGACTTGTTTTTCATTAAGAAACACCAAACTTTTCTTGAAAAATCATCAATTATGGACAGGAAATAGACTGACCCAGAATGAGTTGACACAGAGGCTGGGCCCCACACATCCATGTGTAGGTATTCTAACACACTGTGACTGATATTTTCAGTGGCAGGTGTTGGGAAAGACACCCTATGTTGTTTGCCCAAGACACAAGTGTCACAAAAAGGAAGACTATTTTGAAAATCATTTTCAGAAAGCAACTCATTTTTCTTCAAAATATTTAGACCTTTTTCACTCATATGACCAAGTCTATTATGCCACAACATGGCTTTATTAACCCGAGCCAGGCTTGAGACATTATTCACACAGGCCAAAGGTTGAGCAGAACACACATAGAGATTACATTTTTTCACAGCTTTAAACAAGCACATAGCACCCTTACAGATCTTCATAACTCCCTGCCCCCACTTACCCTCTAGCCCATCAAGCTCCAAGCAAGTGCAGGAAAGCAAATTGTAACACAGATCAGACACATATCTCACATTGTTCAAGTTTAGCACATAGCCATTGCTGAATTTTAAACACACTGTACCAATGCCAAGAATTTGACACTTCTTGTCATTTGCCATAGAAACAAACGTATTTTCTACAGGTTTAAAATCAGAAAACACAGATCTAAAAGGAGATATGTGATAGGTGCATCCAGAATCAATCAGCCAATCATTTTCAGTGAAAGAGCAACCCAGAGAAGAATTTACAGACAGAATATCATGAGTCATGAAGCACACTCCTTCAGGATCATTATTCTTAGCTAGGTTAGCAATAGAATCCATATTATTATTACCATGTTTCTGCTTCCTAGGGTTGGGGCACTCTTTCTTGTAGTGGCCTACCTCACCATAGCTAAAACACTTTCTATTAGCCTTAGGATTCCTACTGTTAGATCTAGACCTTCCCTTTCCTTTCCTTTCTTCTTTCCTTGATCATTAGATTTATTGTTATCATTACCCCCTCTGGTCTGGGATCTACCCCTAACATGCAGGGCTTTAGACTGAGCAGATTTAAAGGCATTATGTTCCTTAATTTCAATTTCCTTAGATTTTAAAGAACTGATGATTAGTTCCAGAGGAGCACTATCCCTACCATACTTTATAGCAGTTTTAACATCATTATAAGAGTCAGGTATAGCATTCATCAAAGCAATACTAGTATATTCATCAATAGTCTTGTCACCAGACCTTTTAATGTCCTGAACAAGTTTCTGGAAAATATCAATGTTATCATCAATGTCCTTAGAAAGATCAAGTTTGAATTTGAAAAGTTTTTCAAGTAAATACATTCTGGAGGACATTGAGGTTTCAATATACAAAGTATCAAGTTTCTGCCATAGCTCAGAAGCAGATTCAATAGACCTAACTTTTCTAATCACAGAATCAGAAAGGTTTAAAATAATGGTTGATCTGGCCAATTCATTCATTTCAGAAATTTTTTCAGCAGGTTCAGTGTCGGGAGTAGTTCCCTCCACAGCTTTGAAAACTTTTTGCTGAATCAAAATACATTTTATTTTCTGTTTCCAGATAGTAAAATCATTTTTCCCATTAAAGGGTACAATACCAACTGGTTGAGTCATTTTTAAGAAAACTTTCACACAGAAAACAGTACCAGCAATCCAGAAAGCACAGCAAACAACCTTACTGTCACAGAAGCTGGACTTAAGAACACAGGACATAGAGAGACCACTTAAAACAGATATACATGTATTTCTCATGCAGAAAACACAGATGCAAAACCAGGCACACAACACACAGGCAAGTAGCACTCCAACACAGTACCAAGCGGTTCCAGAAACCCCACAGAAAATGTCAAAACCGAGTTCTTCCCTATCTGTCACGTACACCCCGGCAAGAGGATTTCCCAGTTCGCAATCACCCAATGTATGGGGGCGCAGGGGGTCACTCAAGGCGGTTACTAGTGCAGGGTGGATAGGTAATTCACTCAAGACACAGATCTTGGGCTCTTAGAGATCAACTTAGAACACAAGACAGGAGAAGACACACACCAGACAGTAATCAATGGAAGCAAGTTAAGCATGAATGCAACAAGAAGCAAAACAGAAACACAGAAGCACATAAGCCTAGACCACGGCCAGTGGTATCTACCAGAAACAACTGCCCAATCCTAGACTAGAAAGCAGTAAAAGTTTTAAGGATTTCAGCCAATATACCAGAGCGGTTACCCTTCGTTAAGGTGTAACCGTCTTACCTCTGGGCCTATACCGGAGGCCGAGCTTTACTCTGACGAGCCCACCTCCTTAATTTTTTAGCGACCCGGCGTGCCCAAGTAATCCCCCCGTGGCTCTGATACCACTGTAGGGATCAGATTACTCGGGGTTCACTAATTACCGGGACCTCTTTGTATTGACAAAAGTCTGAGATGGCTAATCTCAGAAGGTACAAGCCAATTACAGATTCAAGTAATACAAAACAGGAACGATACAAAGAGAAGCAAGAATTAACAAAGAACCCTAATCGATTTACAAGATCTGAACCTCTCGTAAAAGCACCGGATCTATCGCTGCAATTCACCTGCACACTCAAGTACACTGTTAGTATGACAAGAGAAACAGATCCAAAATGGATCTAAACTGTGAACACAAAAACAGAACACAAGGAACAGCGAAATGGCTCAGGTCGCAACCACGACTACACCAGGGCCAAGGACCTCCTCCGTCCTATCCAACAAGTCACAAGGGAGCACAGTGGAACCAATCTAAACCCCGAGCTAGGGTTACCCGACTGCTACCACTTACAGCCACCTAACACCACAGATCTAACTCAATCACAGCCACAAGGCCACAAGAATCCTCGGATCTCACGGATCTAAGAAACCAACCGATAAACCTCCCAGAAATCACACAGAGACAAGCTCCACCGCTTGAACTCACTCAAATCTCCAGATCAACACAGCGGTTGAGAGATAACACTCGATCCTCACCAAAAAGAAGAGATCGAAGCCATCGGAGAAGAAAATCGGCCAGAGCTTCGAGAGAGAGAGAGAGTTTCTAGAGAGAAGGCAGAGCGAAAGCTCAAGAAGAGAGAGAGAGAGAATAGTGATTAGAATGAGAGAGTGAGGAGTCAAAGAGTCGGATAAAGACTCACCAGAAACACACCCCCCAAATCCAACGGTTCAGCGCCATAATCCGGGTGAAGGTGACACGTGGCAGCCATCGGGTACTCGCTCCATAAGTAATGGGCCAAGAAGAGTTGGACTTATTACACTTAGAACGGGCCATCAATTAAAACGGCCCAGCCGAATTAATTCCAAGCCCAAAAGGTGGTCCATAATTCCACATGTAATCATCTACTCCATTTTATTGCCAAAAATTCAGTGAATGTAATTAGTCAAGATCTGAACTCAATATCAATCTATTAGGTCTATTTCTTAAAATATAAAAAACGTGTGATTTTGTTGGTGAAAACTTATCTTATATACATAGATGAACAAAAGAATTTGGAAATATGATACCATGTTTTATCAACTACTACTATTATTATAAGGTATTTTCGAATAATAATCCAAAAATTAAATTGTTAGGGTTTAATCTAAAGTGGACAAGATTATATAAATGTGGAGTATCTGTATGTAACTGCGAACAGTAAAATTTTGTTCTAAAAATTCAGTGTAATTGTAATAGATAATAGATTGTTTTAGAATTATATACTCCGTACAGGATGAAAAATACAAAAAGATTGAGCTATTATTTATAGAGTAACTGAACTGCGAGTAATAACCTATAATAGATGACAAGAGACGGCTTGCAATCACTTAGAATTAGGTAGGCTACATTTACAATTTGTGTTGCTATTGAATCTCAATTTCACTATCACATGTTAATTTTGAGTCAAACATAGTGGCTTCACATGGATAGATTATGTAGGGTTTTCATAGGGCTAACAATTTTTTAGATTATGTAGGTTTTTCATAGGGCTAACAATTTTTTACACGACACGATAATCCGACATGAATCCGCACGAAATTATTGGGTTTGGATCAAGTCTTATTGGGTTCGTGTCCTTATCAGGTTGACCAGTTAAGAACCCGATAATTCCGGGTTGGATGCGGGTTGGATACGGATAACCCATTAAGAAATAATATTATTATTTTTATTATTATTAAAAATATATATTTTACTTTAATTTTTAAATTTATTGTAAATCAGGTGTAAATCATATAAAACAAAGTTTAATCGTGCAAATTAGGTTAAAAAATAAGGTTTGATCGTGTAATATTAGATTTAATCGTGTAATATTAGGTTATAATCGTGTAATATCAGGTTCGGGTCGTTATCGTGTCGTGTCAACCCAAATTATATCTCGTGTCGTTAACATGTTCATGTCGGATGCGAGACGTGTTAGGGTTTGAAGATAGCAGGTTGAGTTCGTGTTCGGGTTTAGAGTTTTCTTAACAGGTCGGATTCGGGTTAGGCCTTATTGGGTTGGGTCGTTATCAGGTTGACCGGATAACGACCCAATCTGCACGATTTATCACCCCTACGTTGTCATCACATAGAAAGTAGCAGGAGTAGTAGCTCTCCTATTACCCAAACTATTACAGATATATCAGATTGACATATTTTATAAATTCAAAATGTGCTCAACGTTTTTATACTATGTTAACCAATAGTCCACCGCCCACATCTTAAACTCAATTATCACACGAATTATATCACATGAGTTATTGATGGCATCTCAACCCGAATTAGCATATTACTATCATATTGAGACGGTTGTACGAAAATTAACATTAGTGCTCCATGGGCAAACTTCTATTTACCTATGTTGTAGGTAGTGGACCTATTACTTTGAAAAAAAAGTATCCCTCTTTATTCAATAAACCATTTTTTTAATTCTAGCCAATCTTTCTTCTTTAAACCATTTTTTTAATTCTAGCCAAACTTTCTTCTTTGTATGCTTCTTTGAATGTTAAAAGATACTTTATTCGTCCCACAATATAAGTCATATTTGGTTATGACACGGATTATAAGAAATATAAAAAATAAAGTGGAACGAATAAGTTAATGAAATATAGGTTTTACTAAATGTATTAGTTTTATAATAAAATATGAGTGAAATAAGTTGGTGAAATGTAAGGCCTACTTACTATTTGCTATATTAAAAGTAAAATAGGACTCTAATTGTGGGACGGACCGAAAAGGCAAAACAAGACTCTTATTGTGGGACGGGTGGAGTAATCCCTCCTTTCTCAAAAAAATAGACAAACTTATAAATGATACAGGTATTAAATTACAATTGGTAAAGTAAGATAGTGATGAGAAAGTAAGAGAGGTAAAAAAAAGGTAGGGGTGAAGTTAGTGAAAAGAATAGTAGTGTACAGAAAATATTTTGGGTTTATGAACAAGATATACTACTCCCTCCGTTTCATAAATAGAATTTTTTGTGTTTTTTGGGTTTTAATGCACAATTGGTAAAGTAAGAGACAAATAGAAAGAAAAGTAATTATAGTATTTTTTGTGAAGAGTGGAGCCCAAAATAGAATATGTCATTTTTATGGGACGAAGGGAGTACTATTACCCAGATCATTTTTCCATACTTATTTTTTAATTAGAAGAATTTTTTTAAACTTTGATTTTAGTATAAATAATTAGAATAAAATCAGTAGTTAATATGATATTTAAATTAAAATTGATAGGTTTAAGTTTAATATAAATGGTTGGAAATACGATAGCAACAAATGAATTATACAGAATCCAAAATTGACTCGTTAAAATCAACGTTAATATGTGCCCTCAAATTAGACAATTCAAACAGAGAGAATTAGTTCAAAATATTGTGTGCCATTTGATAAGGTCATCTCATATCATCCCATGAAGAGTGGACAGTCAATACATCTTTCTTCCATAAAGCCTTGTTCATTTTCTCTGCCCCTAAAGGATTGCACTCAACTATTTCAATCTTTTTAAGTGAATCTTTACAAGCACAGTGAATCCTATCAGGCAGCGTATTTTCCCATTGAATCTTTTCCAATCTGTAGCAATGCTTTAGGAACTGCACTAAAAACTTCCTCACTGCAGCTATGAAAACTTACATTTGAAAGTGCGTGTAAACTTTCCAATGAAGCCCCACAAGGATTGGGTATGTCACTATCCATGACATTAATAAGCTTCATCTCCTTCATGTTCCATATCTCCACTGGCAAATACGACAACCCCTGCACGATTTGATGCTCAAATGGCGACCCACAATCAAGAACTGAAGGTTTGTGAGTCGGGATATGGAAGCAGGGAGTTCTCTACTCAAAGTGAGGACTAGGTACCTCAACTCAACAAATTCAAAACCTCCAACGGGAACTCATAGAAACGGATTGTAAGAGCATCCAACTCTCTCAGCAACTTCAAACCAGAGCATATGGGAACTAGATATTGATGATAAGGACCATAACAAAGAAGAGAACGCACAGTTGATGCACAACGAACCTCCACTGACTCACATACATCTTTGATGCCAAACAAAACATTATCTACTCTGCCCCTCTGTTTCTCCTCCTACACCGTCACCAAGAACGTTTAAAACGCGACACAATTTCGTCTCACTACCTTCTCTGGTACTCAAGTGCCACAACGAAGAATGAAGGCCACAAGTTTTTATTTGCTCTTCACCAATTGAATTGGGAGATAGACTACTTTGATATATCACGTAACGCCCCACTTTTTGAACCCTAATTTTCGAACCCTAACACGATTGCATTTATTTCTTTTAATGTTGTGAATTAAATGACGAATTGTTATGTGATTTCTTTGGTGACCTAATTTTGGTTCGTAGTTATGATTTTGGGTTGACGGAGTCAACTTCATTGAATTGATGACATGGCTATTTGAATATTTGATGCGGGGTGAAATATATTGCAGTGAAATATTTTTTTTATAAGGGTGAGTGAGATTAAATAGGATCATCAATAATTATCTTGGCCATTTTATTTAGAATCTTCGACCACTATTAAATATTGGAAAGGAATTCTATTTTCTTGGATTTAATTATTTGTTTGGGATAATTATCCAAATTAAATCCAAAGTCCAATTACCTTATTTCTCTCCATGAGAAAAACGATACCTATGCCTTACACCATGGAGATTTCGAAATTCTCCTATTTATGGGAGGAGGAAATTATTCATTATATATTTTGATCACTTATTTATTCCCTTCCGTGAATAAATATAAACATCCTATCAAATCTTACCATATCTAAGGAGATCTTGCCGTATCCTATTTAAATTAGGATTTGAATTTAATTCCTTGTGGAGAATATATATAAAAATCGCCTACTCACTTTTTATTGGGAGGATTTATTATTTTTATTCTGCTCCGTATTATTTTATTCTACTCCGTGAAATACCAAATTAAATCATAGGCTAATTAAATAGCCTAGAATTCGAAAATCCTCTTATTTCTCCCCAGATTTCACGCCAATTCCTTTCCCCCATCTCTTCTCAAATCTCTAATTATTTAATTGTGGGATTATATTCTAACTCTATAAATAAGAGAGGAAAGAAAATCCTAACCCTAGCCAACTACACGCCTCCCTCACATCCCACGCGCCACTCTTCTCCTCTCCACTCCTCTTCCACTTGTTTTTATTTTTCCCTCAAGATCTCTTCATTCTTTGCCAAGAATTGTTGAAGAATCAAGATTATATGTTGTTCTACCGATCGTTTCAATCAAGAGAGGTATAATTGAACTTCTTTTCCTCATCCTCTCCATTGAAACCTCGATTTTGATTCCATCATGCATATAATAAGTGTAGAGATCGTTGATCTAATATTTAATCGGGTGAGATTGATGGTTGCATAAAAAAAAGGGATATTTATATGCATTTAGGTTCTCTAAGAATGAACTTGTGGATGATTTGTGGTGAATGCTATGTGAATATATGATAACATGATGGTGAGATCTTTTTGAAGCATGATTACGTGTTGGAAATATGAATATATATGTTGGGATGAATATTTGATAAACCCTAATTCAAAATTTGGAAGCATGACAAGATGTTCGGACAATAGATTCCGACGTTTGACTGACCAAACGATCTTATTTTGGTGCGAAATTTTAACTAAGTAAAGTTCAAGGTGTCTTCTGTGTTGTGTGTGAATATCAGCCTTTTTGGTCGAAAGATGAATTTTTTAATGAATTTTTGAAGTCGACTGCGCAATTCTGTCAGAATTTATATTCTCGACCTGTTTTTGATTTGACCGACCGAAACATGTGATTTTGATGTGAAATTTTAACTGGATATGAGCTAACAAAACTAAAGCTCAAAAACTCGTGTAAAACCACCTGATAGTTATGGATCATGATCGGTGTCGAGCAACAACAAACATGACAATCGAAAGTCACAGGCAAAACATATACACTAAATACAATGCAGAACAGCACAATGCCAAGTTCAGGACGAGAATTTCACGAATGCTACCCAATAGGAAGCTATGTTTTCTGAATTTAGTAACACTTATCTATGTAGAGATAGAGGCTCATAATTTATTTTACAAACTACTAATAAAATAGGCATGCCTCTATACACTACATTTGATTTCCACTGATAGCTACCACATACAAAATCAAACAATATCAAAATTCAGTAATATATACTGGTCTCGTGTGACTTAGGTAGCCTCTCAAATATTATCAACACCATCTCCAAATATTGAAAGAGAAAAGGGGGCAATTACCACGTTGAATGTTCGAGCATTTAATTTATCGATATGCTTCATCTCATAGTCACCCTCCTATAATCATCACAGACATAATATTGACCCATCGGATTTAGCAAGTTTAATGTCAATACATTTATTTTCAAACCATAAAAATAGTAGACAGTGAGAGAGTCTCACCATTCTTCCACTGGGCGTACTCAATGGACAAGCAGATGAATACTCGAAACTAGTGTTGGGAAGTATAACGGGTTGTTCACCTATCACTCCGACACCACTGCAGTGCAATAGCAGAGCGCTCAGTTACACGTAGTAAATAAATAATCACCAACAAAGTGAGGGTTCAAGACATGAAAGTTATCAAAACTTACTGGACACTCTCAGTTTTTCCGTTGGCATCAGTTATAATCCAATGCCTTCTAAGAAGTTGTACAGCGTGATCTGAATTATTTGTTATTCTAATCCTATAAGCGAAAAAATAAAGATCTTTGGAAGGCTGGCTTCGACCTTCAATATAAACACTCCTAACTTGAACTCTGATGCCCTGGAAAAGAATGTGATTAAGTAGCGGTATACATGCTATGAGTACCCATGCCTGGGATAGCACAACACTGGCTGAATAAGAACCAGAACCAGAACCAGAAAGCAGAACACAATACGATCACCAAAATACATCTAGCTCCACAAAATTCATCCATTCAACTAAAGAAAAAGTAAAATTCTATGACCAAAATCCCCCATAAGATGATCAGGTTTATCTGATGAATCAAGTTATACGTTATACTCCCTAAGAATCTAATACCTCATGTGATTTTTTTCAAATGCACATGGCGCACTCAAACGGGGCTTTATCAATTGAATATTAGGGGACCAAAAAATAGATCGAGCTATACACTAGCTTAAAAAGTGTGATTATATGACTTGAATTATTTAATGATGCAAAAAAGTGCAGCTTCAAGAGAAGCAAAGCAATGAGCTCATATGATGATATGACAGAGTATATTAGATCTGATCAGTAGTTAGAAAAGCACTAGTGACTACAGTGATAGATCCCCAATTGAGAAAAGAATTCAGCTTAGGTTGCAGATCAAAGAAATTACATGCCAGCATGAAAGCTAGAAGCTTATTTTATTAATATATCAATCCAGATACAAACTGACAAAATAAAATAGATGAACGATACTGCCATACCAAGGTTGTTGCATCACTTGAGCACTTCAAGAGAAAATGAGGTGCAATTTCCTTAAGCTCATCACGATAATTAGCTGCATCCTGGAGATAAATAAAAAGAAGCTAATGTGTGTCTAATTGTAACACAGAACGAAAATGTTGTAGCTGCAAGAGTGGGTGTGTACCTCGAATCTTTCCTCTGCAATGGCCTCTTTTAACAATCTCCGGAGACGCAAAACTGGCTCCTCATCCTCAAATAATTTCAAGGAATCACGAATTCTAGCAGCTTCTTTGTAATCCTATATTAAAAAGAAAAGATAAAACACTAACAGTACAAGACCAGCCCCTATCAGATATTACACCAGAGCATTCATTACTTGGGAAACTATCCACTTGAAACTTAATAAAACTATTAAGGGGGGTTTACTTTGGGTAATAACTTGGATTTACAATACTTACGAATGGGTATTTAAGGACTACACAATCCAACAAGACTCCAAGACACTATTAAGGGGGGTTTACTTTGGGTAATAACTAGGATTTGCAAAACATAGGAATGGGTATTTATAGGACTACACAATCCAACAAGACTGAAAGACGCTATCAACAGATGCACAGATTGGTGAAATAATTGTGCTCATCTTTAGTCACTAACTTAAGGAATTGTCATACTCCACCATTATTCTAGCCACGACTAAAGTATTCCGTTGATGTCAACAGAGAAAAAGCTTTCGAATAGATCAACAAGCAGGCAGTATTGCCTACTTTGTGTACATATTGGTCACTTCATACTTCATGTTGTCCACATTAATCGCTTATATCCCCTTCAGCATACCATATTAATAATATATGCCTTGTTCTAGAGAAAATAGTTTACCTAAATCTATTAGCATCCATCCATGGCTCAAACATATTCACAATGGAATGATGAATAGACATAGCCAATATTAACAATTAATAGACATAGGCAAAGGGAGATGCATAATTTTTTCAGGCAAGCACAACAAAACAGGATAATAAATCAAGTTTACAAATTAAACATAGAGTGAAGACACTCACGCATTCACGGCAATTATACATTTAAACTTCAATTTAGTGTCCAAAGTATCTACTAGTTTTCAGTATCAAAGACAAATATATACACATAAAAAAAGCATACATATAGTACATACAAATATGTATAACTGATGTTACACTTTCTGAGGGGCAGCAACCTCACACACCAAATCCGCCATTGGACAAAGCCAACGGAGAAATGATTTCATCAATTCAAAACATTATAATATCAATAAATTTACCACGAGTGTGCTACTTAAGCATTGGATTGAAAATAACAGAAATAAACAGAGAAATGCGCGAATATGAAATATTGGTTCGACCTCAGATTTGGCAGCTACTTCCAACTGCTGCTTCAGCAAGGCGTACGTTTCGGTTCGAGAGAAAATCGAGCTCTGATTGGAGTCCTGAGCCGAGCCTGAACCTGAACTCTGACCGGATGTACAGCAAGCCACGGTACGAATCAGCCGCAAATTGCAATTTTTGACAATGCTATAACTACTGAGCCTACTCGGAAACGAGAGTGAGTTGAGATCCATAACCGCCTTAAAGTTGAGACTGTGCATCATTATTTGTGAAATTCCCTCTTTTTCACAAATTTGTTTTGCTCGAATCAATTCGAGCTACTATTATCCACGCAAAGGGAGAACGGCTGGTTCGTTTAATGAAGACACGATGGGTAATTGGGATATTTCGAAAGTGATGCTGCAGTGAAATTTAGGCATTTGTGGAGGAGATGAAGCTCAAGCGCATTGATGGAACGCGTGGTGGATTGTAATGGATTTTTGTATTATGGACTGCAGGACTGTGGATTTTGGGCTTTGCTTATTTTTTGAGGTATTTTGGGCTTTGCCAATTGAAAATGAGTGTCCACAAGGAAAAGGTCGGCCCTAAAATTAATTATACGTATAGTATTTATTCAATAAGATAATATTTGTAAAACTCAATCATGTCAACTCCTACTAAACGATAATGAATACTGCTATTATTTTGTAAGTTCGTAATGTTCTATAGAATGAAACATAGAATCGCCACTTCTTAAAATACTGAAATTTTATTGCTTTTCTTTGAAATAGAGAATTACCGATATATTATTAATCTCTCAACTAACTTTTTCACTTTTCTTGAATTTTGTTTGATGGGTTTGCCTCCATTAACATCTTGATATGATGTAGCAATATTTCATGCCTAAAATCTAGTAGTTTCCAACCAAACAGAACCTAAAAGTAAAATGGACTATGTTTACCTTATTTTGCATCTTGCCTTATTTCATATAGTTATACTTATAATACAACGTGTTTGTTTAAATCCTAGCTATTTAGATCCTGAAATTCAATGAATATGTGTATGTGTATTAAGAGGTTGGTTGCACTTGCATACTATATTACTATGAGAATGGATGCAAAGGTTGTAGTGGATTGAATCGGAATGATAAAATTAAAATGATAACTCTAGCACACCATTAATTATTATACACGAAACACACACCTAACCTACTCAATCTCAAATCTCAATGTGCTAAGTTGGCGAAATATTAATGAGGTTTATCATGTAACATGTCAAAATGTCGTCTTTAATTTATTTTTTTTCGAGTTCGGATTGCATTACTTCTCATCAGTAAAATTTTTGGTTTTAGAAAAATAGGATATTAGTGAATTTTAGAATACCTCAAAATAAATAAACGTGTGAATCAATGTTCTATCATGGAGTAGAATATAAATCTATATATTTCTATACTATGGATCAACTATCTTTGAAAGTGGTGGTCGATTTAAAAATGAATTTTAAGAGTAATCAAAGTCTGGCATTGGCATGACTGGCTTATTCATCAAATTATCAAATTTCTTAAAGTTGGCGTACAATTACCTAAAAAAGTTCTACATAAATACACTGAATAATTGAACATATACTTTGAATTACATTTAATTCTCTTTCCATTTTCTTAGTTTTGGTAGGGGACCCCCAAAGTTGATATTTTATGAATTGTGATCTATAACTTGTTCACCAAAAAAATTATATACAACATAGGTACAACGTAATTATCTAATGCTACAAAATAAAAAATTATTAACTCCTTACATGGGAAACAATATGCGTTGATGCCACTCTTTATTTTTTCATAATATAAAAGTTCAGGCAGAGAAATCGACTCTTGCAACGCCAAATAACGTTAATCATGATTAACGTTATGACAATCTATTAAATCAAGTAGTATCAAATTGATTTGTACTAGCCCTATATTTTATGTACATATTTAAAATATTTGAGACGTGTCACGTGAATTGCACTTATTATAGGTCAGTTGGAATTGAGTGCCTTGAAGCCGACCACCACCACCGAAGACATCACAACGCAATAAAGGAGAAAACCCCATAAATCCTCATGTCATCATGCTTATTTTCTTTCCATCCATTTCAATAATATTATACTATTAATTATGAGTATTAAATAGCAATCGACGAACCTAAGCAATCAATGGTTTGGTATCTCCCCAAATAATGTTTAGTAGTAATTTCATAATTTGTTAATTGACTTATGTGAGTAGATTACTTACAAATAGGTAAAACTCAAACCTAATATCATTTAATTTGACCCTTTCATTATGGTATAAATAAATAAACCCCACACCTAATAAAATGATAAAATCCACACACAATCTTTTCTTTTGTGCACCCACGATGCTTCCTATGTTAAACCAAAAAAAATCGAGTTGTACATTTAGTCAAATAAATAAAGAATGAGAACAAAATGAAAAATATATCAAAACATGACATAAATATTTTAACCTTCTTCGTATAAAGTTTATAGTTTATAATTTTTAAGACTGGTATATGCAATTATTAGTTTATGGTTTTTAAATCAATATCCCAATTGTGGTAGTATCAATTAAGTGTGACATTTAATTTGTGAAACGGTTACAAGATCACTTTTAGACTTTTAGAGCATCTGCAACGTATCTCGCGGGCGTCTCGATCTCGTCTCGGAGAGACGAGACGGCCGCGAGACAGCGTTGCAGCCTTTCGTCCCAGTCCCGTCTCGCCGAGCGTCTCGTCCCGGAGGGACGGCTGGCGCGACAGGTCACCACGCGCCAGCGCCACGTGGCGCGCGCTGGGGCTAAGCGTGACGCCCACTCGCCGACCCGCGAGTGGGCGTCGTCACACTGACGCAATAAATCATTTTTTTAAAAAATTTTGATTTTAATAAAAAAAAAATTAAAAAACGGTAATATGACCGTTCAACGGTTATTTTTTTATTTTTTCTTTTTTATTCTATAAATACTCCTCTTTCATTATCATTATACACACAAACACACATCTATTCTTCTCAAATCATCTTTCTTTCCTCTCCAATTTTCATCTCAAATCATCTTTTTTATTCTTCTCTCAAATTTAAATCATCTATGGATCCATTTGAGCAAATGCGTCGCATAATGGAAGAATCGCTAGCAGAAGATCGACGTTGGGAGGAGGAGGAAGCCGCGGCGCCTCCAAGGCGATCCCGGGCTTACATCCATCGTAACCGGGAGGAAGCCGCCGCAAGGTTGGTACGCGACTACTTTTGTGACAACCCGGTATGGAGAGAGACCTACTTCCGTCGCCGTTTCCGCATACGAAAACGGCTATTTATGCACATCGCAAATACGTTGGTAGCCCAGGAAGAGTTCTTCCAAGAAGGGTTCGACGCCGTTGGCCGTCCTAGTCACACGGCGCAGCATAAATGTACTGCAGCAATCCGTCAGCTTGCTACTGGACAAACGACGGATGTGTTCGACAAATACCTGCACGTCGGGGAAAGCACTAGGAGAATGTGTCTGATAAACTTCTGCAAAGGCGTCCGGGCAGCCTTCACCGACGAATTTCTCCGGAGGCCAAGCACGGCAGATTGTCAGTTTCTGCTCCGACTTCACGAAGAAGTGCACAGATTCCCCGGGATGCTTGGCAGCGTCGATTGCATGCATTGGCAATGGAAGAATTGCCCTGTGGCATGGAGGGGGTCATACACGAGCAGCCACAAAGGCACCCACCCCACCGTTATACTCGAGGTCGTTGCCGACTACCGGCTATGGAATTGGCATGCGTATTTCGAGGTCCCCGGATCGAACAATGACGTCAACGTGCTTAACCAATCCGACCTCTTCACCGAAGTTTTGAATGGTAAAGCGCCGACCATCAACTTCATCTCTAACAACCGGAAGTATAAAATGGGATACTATCTTGCCTACGACATCTACCCGAAGTGGCCAACCTTCGTGAAGACGTTCAACAAGCCTGTGAACGAAAAACAGGCTCTTTTTGCGCAAAAGCAAGAGGCTGCTCGCAAGGATGTGGAGAGAGTGTTCGGGGTTCTCCAAGCTCGCTTCAACATTATCAAAGCCCCGGCCCGTACGTGGTTTATGGAGAATATGGTCGACATCATGTATACGTGCATAATCTTGCACAACATGATTGTCGCCGACGAAGGACCTGAGGCGGGAAATTGGTTCGACCCTGAAACCCCGGGAAGCTCTACCGCAAGTAGTCCGCCTCGTAGTGGAGTGCATCCATCTATGCAAGATCGGTTGTCTATTCGGGCAATGACACGTGATTCTACCGCCCACGCCCAACTCCAAGATGATCTAATGGAGCACATTTGGGAAAACTTTGGCAACCAGTAGAGTGCGCGGAAGAAATTAAAATATGTATTTTTAATATTTTTTTAGGATTTTAATTATGTGTTTTTTAAAAAAAATTTAGAATTTGAAGTTATAATTTTATTTTATTTGATTTAATGAAGTGTGTTTTTATTAATTGAATTTGTTGGAAATAAAAATAAAAAATAAAATTGAATGAATAGTTCAGGGATGAGATGGTTAAGATTAATATTTTTTTAGGATTTTAATTATGTTTTTTTAAAATTTTTTAGAATTTGAAGTTGTAATTTTATTTTATTTTATTTAATGAAGTGTGTTTTTATTAATTGAATTTGTTGGAAATAAAAATAAAAAATGAAATTGAATGAATAGTTAATGGATGAGATAGTTAAGAGACGGTTAAGAGATGCATGGTTGCAAGTGCGGTCTCTTAGTTAAAAGATGGGATGAAAAGTACAGTGGTGCCCATGAATAGTTAAGAGATGAGACGGTTAAGAGCCGGCGTTGCGGATGACCTTAGTTCTAGAATGTTCACTCTATTAATTAAAAAAATGATTATTAGTATGATTTAAGAAAAAAAAAAGAGTAGGTATGTATTTTTAAGGTGGAGAAAAAGATAATTAATGGGCCAAGTTTGGTTTGTACATTTTGTGATAAAAAAAAGGAAAAGTGAGAAGCAAATATTACTGGTTTGGGGAAAACGAAAAGAAAGGTGCCAGACAGACAGAAAAACCAACCAAGGATGAGAGAGAATACCGAAAGATGGAGAATAAGATTTCTTCAACAATGACGAGAAGTCATCATCTTCTCACTCTCCCCCCATTTCTTCTCACACCAACACCACCGAATGGAATCGTTTTTTTCCTTAACCCGAACGACAATAACAACTACATATCTTCCACCACCAACAACAACACACACTTTCATTATTATTGCCATCCTTTTTTCTTGAACCAAATCAACAAGATTCTTTCTGGCTTTCCTCCCTTCCCCCAACTCCTATATTGGCTACATATTGGTCATCTAAATCTCTGCTGAGTTTTTGGTCAGGACCCCTCTTTTTCTTGATCACATCATTTGTGTGAATCTTGCCCCCTTTTTTCCATGATTTATGAGCTGATTTTTGTTTTTGGTGTTGATGGGATCTTCATTTTCTGTTTGTAATTGGTTGTGTTGATCTTGAACATCATCAATTTTGTTAATAATCATTCAATCAGGTCTTGGAATTAGGAATTTTTTTTACTTCATTTGTTCTTGATGCCATTGTAGGTTTTGTTAAATTAGTTGCTAGGTTTCTGATTGATTTTGATCAAGATTGATTATCATATTTGATGCATTACAGTGTGATTTGCAGGAAGATGTTAGGAGGAAATTTTCATGGTGTTGTGGAGGGGAACCACTCCCGGTACAATAGAACGACATCGCCTCAGCTTCAGTTGATTGGACATGGTGAGGATGTGTTGTGGCTTTGTTACAAAATCGAAGCATCTGCTACTAGTTTTTACGTTGATGTATTGCCATTGTATTGCCATTGCGATATTTTACTTGTTCATTCATATTTATATAGTTTGATGGCCTTGCATCATACAAAGAGGCAGTGATCATGTGGGATTTTAGAATGTGATTTTGCACTGTAATGTGTTATCTTTGAATTAACTGCAAACCGAAAGAATATAACGAATGTGTCTGATAACACTGCATGGTTACATGTCCAAGTGTCTTCCTTAGTTTTTGACAAGCCATAAACATTCCTCTGATTGAGTGACTCGTGAAAGATGTACGAAAATTCTTGCCCTTCTCCTAAAGCATTAGCTCTAGTTGATAGGTTACATACTCTCTCGAGATAGATTTTAAGCTTGAGGTTCAAATGCATTTAGTTTGTCTTGTGGTGGTAAACTGACTATGACAGCGTGGCACTGCTTCGCTTCATGTTTCTACAGGGCTTGTTAATTTGCAAAGGAAGGGCTTAATTCTTTTTACCCTTTTCCTCGAATGACTTAGTGCTCCATTGACATGTAGCTTTCTTTTATTCATACATCTTCTTCGCGTGTTATATGTGGTAAGGCAATAACCGCCCTAGTTTTGAACAGTTCAATGCCATTGTTGAAGATGGCACTAACTATATGTATAATGAAGGGAGAGAAGCTTGAATGTTGAAACTCTTCACCTTGTACTTTTAATTTTATCTTCTTTCAACTTCTTACACGAGAATTCGTTTTCCACTGACATCATCTTTTTGGTTGTACATAATTTGTCTCACCTTAACTATCATGTATGTATCCTTGTGCAGTTCCAACTCAATACCCAACCGGCCTTGGCGTGATGAACTGCGTAAGAAATGAGTGTGCTCCCTCTGACAGTCGCCCTTGCAAACGAGTTAGGGAAGAAGAAACTGTGTATGTGCAGCAGAAGCTTGACATGTCTGCAAATACCAACCTTCACCTCAACAAACCTAGCCATACTGGACTCCTTTTAAATCCCACACCAGTATCGCCGGGGCTCAGACTTTCAAATGAGAAAGAAGAGCGTAGCTCCTATGTTACTTCAACCAGTGAGAATCTGACAAACGCCTTCCCATTTGGTCTTTCTCTGGGTAATACTGTTAAACATGAGATGGACCGACATATGGAAGAACTCGGGCAGTATATCAAGCTTCAGGTTTATCAGATTTTTTCAACATCCCAACTCTTTATATAGTCATCTCTAATCTCTCCCTTTATGTGAGCAGGAAGAAAATATCCTGAAGGGTGGAAGAGAGATAAACAAAAGGCACACAATATCCTTGCTGAATGCATTGGAGAAAGGAGTGAGCAAGAAACTACACGAGAAGGATATCGAAATAGAGAGCATTAACCACAAGAACAAGGAGTTGGAGGACAGAATAAAGCAGGTGGCCATGGAAGCTCAGTCATGGCACTACAAGGCAAAGTACAATGAGTCGGTGGCCAATGCACTGAAGAGCAATATACAGCAGCTCATGGCGCAGGGCACGGCCCATGGCAATGAAGGTTTCGGGGACAGTGAGGTAGACGATGCTCTGTCTTCCTTAAAGCAACCCCCTGGCATGATCAGTTGCTCGGAGAATCCGGACCACCTTAGCCATCATCGGCTAAAATGCAGATGCTGCAAGAAGAAGCAGGTTTCGATCTTACTGTTTCCCTGCAGACACCTGTGCCTGTGTGCAGAATGTGAAGGATTTGTTGAGGTTTGCCCTGTCTGTCAGGTGATGAAGACTGCTAGCTTCCCTGTAAAGTTGTAAATGGTGAAGTTGTAGAGCACTAGCAATCCTCATCACCTCTCTCTCTCAAATAATAATATAGTATAAAGAATTGTTTCTATATTGATGTAATGAAAATCCACTCTTTTGTTCTGTGGAGTGATTGAATGGTTATATTTGCTTGAAAGAGGTTATTCGATTCATTTCTCCTCTAATTTAAAGGAATTTATTCGATTCAGTATGCCAATGTTTCATACGAGTGCTTTGCTCTCACAGCACAATATTTTATTTATTAAATAAAATATTAAAATATTAATTTGTTTTAAATATTATGGTGTGAGAGCATAGCACCACAACAGCCCCAAAAATTTAATTGATGCCGTCAGTTAGATTAAAATGTTTCTTTTTTTCATTTATTACTTTTCTTATTTCATAATTTTAGTCTATCTACCATTATTGGTCTAATTTGACGTTTATTTAATATGGTAGTTTAACTTTTTCCACCTTATATTATCTCACATTTCTTAAACTCCGAAGCCACCGAAAAACAAGACCATATTAGTGGATGTGAGAGTACAAGATTAACGAAATAGGAGTACTATTTCAGTTCATCCGTCTATCATTATTTATTTTATTTTGTTATTTTGATCCGTTCATCATTATTTCTCTTAGTTTATTTTTATTATATTTATGTAAAAAAATTTATTTATATTTTATTATAAAATTATAGTAGTATATAAAATTAAAAGTTATATTTTATGAAAATAGTCTTTTTTTATTTTAATCATCTCACAAAATTAGCCCTTTCAATTTTTGATAATTTGTTTTTTGTTTTCTTAAGATGAGCATCATTTTCTCCATTAATAATATTTCAATTCCTTAATAAAATGAATATTGGTTGTGGGACCGGGGAGAGTACAAGATTAGGAAAATTGATATAGTAATATGTAAGAGCATCTCCAATCGCGGCTAGCGGAGCTCGCCGAATCATTGGAGTCGGCTAGCGCCAAATCGACTCGGCTCGCCGCCATTGTTGGCGGGCGATCGGCCAGCACTTTTTTTAAAAAGAATTTCAAAACACTATATATACGCGATTTGCACGTCATTTTCATTCGCACCACTTGTTTTAACGAGTTTTCTCTCTTACTTAATTTCTGTACAAGAACAATAAAGCAAAATGGAGAACAACAACGAGGGGTTTCTAGTGACAAGCGGGTCTCAAACTCCCACGGTACCCGTGGGAGGTGGATGGGGTCCGATGGCCGGGTACTACAACATGTACCCTTGGCAGCAGATGATGCCCGGGATGGCAGGGGATGCAGGGCGGGCAGGGGGTACTAGGGATGCAACCCGGGATGTAGATGATGCCGGGGTGGCAACGGGGGATGCAGCCCGGGATGCAGGGGACGCCGGGGGGGCAATGTCTATCGCCCTAATTTTGATTTTTTGACTGCTTCTTCGTACACATCGACCCCATCGGAGATGCAGTTCACTAGGTGTGAGACTTTCTCCATAGAGGAGTAGGGGATAGATCTCGAGGATGCGGACACTCCCGTTCAAACAGGGGGAGTAGGGCGGGGTTGGGGCGCACCAAAGAAGAAGAAGGGTAAGGGGAAGGGCAAAAGGGTGGTCGGCGAGTCGTCGCAGCCGGCTGATGATGACAGCCCGGCACGGAGGAAGTGGACGGATGTTGAGAACGTCGCACTGTCCAAGGCTTGGGTGAATGTTTGCTATGATCCCCCCATTCGAACAATCAGAGGATCGTCAACTTGTGGGCTAAAATATCAGCAGCCTACAAGGCAGCTGGCCCGGAGGGGAGGCCACACAGCGGGGAGGAGTGCCAGAAGGGGTGGGACCGAATCAGGGCTGCGGTCTCCCGATTTTCGGGCTTGTACACCAACGCCCTCCGCATGCAGATCAGTGGCCAAACTGACGAGGACTGCAGGAGGATAACGGAGAAAGTCTTCCCCGTGCCCGGGCTTTATAAGGAGTTCACCTACTGGAACTGCTATGAGGTCCTGATGGACTCCGAGAAGTTTCGGGCAGGTGTCGATGCTGGCTGGCCGAAGAAGCAGCGACTGAACTATGCCGGTGATTACAACGGCAGCAGCGGCGGTTCCCACGACCTCCCCGAGGATGTTCAGGAGTTCTCGTCCCCTCCATCGTTTACTCGCCGCACTCGCCCGGTTGGGCAAAGGCGGATGTAACGGGTAGCGAGGGGGGTCGCCCAGGGGTCCCAGGAGGTCCAGTCGGCATCCCCCCTTGTTGGCTTGTCAACAAACTCGGGCTCAGATGCACAAGATCTTAGCTGAATGGAGGGCGGCAACTAACCCCGTGGAGAAGAGGTTTCTTCACTCAATGCTCGAGAGTATGCGGGTCGATTTGGATTCCGCCGCGGCACGGTTGGGGGGCTCAGACGCGGGCTCAGATGCCGCAGAGGTGGGGGTCCCGGATAGCGGCGACAACGGCGACGGCCACGAGGAGTGAGGCGGAGGCGGGGGCTCGTGTGTGGAAGATGGGGTTTTTTTTTAAATTAATGTAATTTTTTTATATTAATGCATTTTTTTAATTTTACTATTATTATTGAATTTTCTCGTATCTGTGTCGTAAATTTAATTCCGTATTTTGTGTGATTGTTAATTATTTATTTTTATAATTTTGTTTATTGTGGCTAACCTATTGATTGTTCAGTTGCTTGTCTTGATGATATGACAAAAGGAGTTTTTACTGCTGATAATATGACAGGAGAAGTTGTGGTTAGCCTATGATTGGTCTATGACTAGCCTAAAACCATTGTGGATACTCTAATTGTATGTTGGAACAAATATGGATCCCCTTTTTTTTGTAAGTGTCGGAAATGCCGAGAATATCCCTCACGTATACGTACAAAATTGTTGACTCTATGTACCCTTCACACTGTCACCAACTCTTCTCCCTTCTCGACGGAGCCTCCGACGTTCCTCTCCCAGACTCCCATCCTATTATATTCACACACTCACACACAATTCCTCCATTGATCTGAGAGAAAATGCAGAGCACGGCCATCACATTCGCGCCTTCTCTTTCTCTCTCCACCCGTCCCCGCAGCCTCCCCGCTCGCGGCCTCAACTCCATCGCCGCCCTGCCCCATGGAAACTTCCATTTCCCCGGCGCCTTATCTGCATCGGCCCGAAAATTGAGCCCGATTAGCTGCTCGCTGAAGCAGAATGGGTGGGTGGCCGGGCCGAATCCGGGACCGCCGGAGCCCGAATCTGATGGGCTCGTGTCTCGCGCCACGGCGGAGAGCTCTGGGCCGGCTGAGACCCCGAAGCCGAAGAGTTCTGCCATGGATACGGTGGTGCTCGGATCTCTATTCGGCCTCTGGTACCTGTTTAACATCTACTTCAATATCTATAACAAGCAGGTAGTTGTTGCTCTCTATTTTGTGCTCTGATTTATGTATTTCTTCTCCTTTAATTTCTGCATGTTTGGGAAGATTCCGATTTGTAGCGATTCTGTTTGTAATTGTGCCTGATTGCTGAATGTTTATTAAATCTGAGCAAAAAAAATTTGATTTTGGTTGTTAGAGTGCTTTGTGCCTTTATTTTTTTCCGATTCCTTTATGTTGAAGTGATTTTTACAGGAATTATTTAAGCCTATTGTTTTTTGTTTATTTATGTTGTTTCCCTTTTAGGATGTATTTTAGGAGTAGAAAGAATTTAGTAGTCACAGTGCATTGTACCTTTACTCAAATTTGATCCTTTATGTAGAAGTGGTTTCTGGGAAAGATCTTAACTTTCTGATTTATGTTACTTTTTTTTCTGGGTTGTATGCTATGAACTAGAGCTAGGAAGAATGTGGCTTTAATGGTAATTACACACTAGATGATTTTTTTGTTATTTTGAGTTGCCTCAGAATTTTTTGCTGTCGAGTGCGATTTCTGCAAAATGGTTTTGCATACATGGATCAGTTGCTGTTTATTAGTATGTATTTAGTGTTCTTAAAAACACTTGTTTCAGATTAAAAACATCTCATGTCAGAGGATATTCATTTTCACTTTTTAGGTAATTGATGTAATGATTTGGGATTTTACTAAAGGAGTGATGTAATTTTAAGATGATTATTTTATGGAAGCTCTGAGCTTGTGGAAATCAGATATCATTATAAATCCATTTATTTAGTGTAGTGTTACTAGTGTATGTGATGATGATGATCATGCTTTTATGTTAGGTTCTCAAAGCTTTTCACTACCCAATGACGGTAACCCTTGTGCAATTTGCTGTCGGAACTGTGCTTGTTGTTACAATGTGGACTTTGAATCTGTACAAACGGCCTAAAATCAGTGGATCCCAGGTACTTCTTGAACACTCCTTGGATATATTCAAATCAGTTTATTGACATAAGCATTAACTATGATTCTGGGTCCAAATTTTACAGCTTGCTGGAATTCTTCCATTGGCAATAGTTCATACGCTAGGCAATCTCTTCACCAATATGAGTCTTGGAAAAGTTGCTGTTTCATTCACTCATACAATCAAAGCTATGGAGCCTTTCTTCTCCGTGGTCCTCTCTGCCATGTTCTTGGGAGAGGTGAGATGTCCCTGTGCTCTTAAATATATTCAAATATGCTCTATTGGTAGCATACAATATCTTTCTGAAGCTCATTTTGTTTTCACTTAATGGCATTTGGTTACATAGAATGTGGCTGCCTGTTGCCTTTGTTGTGTTTTTTGATGTTTGGATTATGCGGTTTATGATATCTTACTTTGCCATGACCTCTCTTTTGCAGTTCCCAACACTATGGGTAGTTTCATCCCTTATGCCAATTGTTGGTGGAGTAGCTTTGGCATCGATGACTGAGGCCTCTTTCAATTGGTAAAGGATCATGGCATATTGTTACTGAATCACTCATCAATTTTATCATTGCCTTTATCCAAATATATCTGCTCAGTTATATCCTCACAATCTTTGCACTATCTTTGTGTTGAAGGGCTGGATTTTGGAGTGCTATGGCCTCAAATTTGACAAACCAATCTCGTAACGTCCTTAGCAAAAAGTTTATGGTAAAGAAAGAGGTATGTGTCTACTTGAATAACGGTGCTTTTTTTTATCAAGTCCTGACTATATATATGACAACTGATGAGTACCTGAAGTGATCTTTTACAATTTGTTCAACTTTTCTGCTGGCGTAATATCACCAATGGAGTAGGAATTTTACATACTTTCTATCAGTTTTTCCAGCAATGGTGCTTCAAATCAATTTCTCTTCATGCAGGATTCCTTGGATAACATTACCTTGTTCTCAATCATTACCATTATGTCCTTCTTCTTGATGGCACCTATCGCCTTTTTCATGGAAGGCTTCAAGCTTACACCTACGTACCTTCAGGCTACTGTAAGTATATACAGAAAGCAGGACTTTCCTTATCATTATATGAAACATGCATTTCTTAATAGCAAAATTTTCACTGTCAATTTCTTCTAGACATGACCAGTGACGTTTGCTAACGAGTGTACGTTATGTTTTGTCTTTTCCATTTGCAGGGGGTGAATGTCAATCAGCTCTACACTAGATCACTCATTGCAGCTCTCTGCTTCCATGCATATCAACAGGTACTCATTGGAGGATTTTTTTTTTTTTTTTGGTCAACCAAAACATAAGTTGTGTATCAATAATCCTTGCATTGTAAAGCATAGTTATGTGATGACGAGAAAACGATTTAAGATGCTAGTTGTGATACTAACAAAACCATCGAGAGAGCGTAGAACGCTACCACGAGCACAAGAGCGGTCATCTGAGATCTCACTTCTTAGCCTTCTTAGTACCTTGAGATGTAGGGACAGGAGTGGCCGCAGCTGGTGGTGGTGCTACTTTCTCTCCCGGTCCTTGCGCTAGTCGCTCTTCTCTTCTTGCAAACTTTTTTTCCCTGCTAGCTTTGTTGTTAGCTCTCTTAGCCTCGAACTGGTCAGACAGCGTCTTCTCCCTAGCCTTCTCAGCCTTAGACTTGTGGATGCTCTCCATGAGAACACGCTTGTTCTTGAAAACATTACCCTTCACTCTCATGTACATGTCATGGTACATATGCTTGTCAATCTTCTTAGCCTCCCTATATTTCCTCAGCAACCGTCTTAGCACTCTCATTCTCCTCATCCAAAGAATTTTTGTGGGCAGCCTTGCCTCCCTGGTACCCTTTCTTTTACCATAACCAGAGTGTCGACCCTTCCTCTTGGCCTCTTTCATCCGACGAGCCCGTGATCGTGAATGAATCTTGGTGGGCTTCCTGATAATGAAACCATCCTTGACCAGTTTCCTAATGTTTTGTCGAGAATTAGCCATGGAGATTTCGTTAACTTCATTAGGGTCGAGCCAGACCTTGCCCTTGCCGCACTTGAGGACGCTGGCGGATAGCCGCTTCTGCAGCTTTAGCGACACCATTTCTCGTCATTGGAGGATTTTTTTATACAGCAGTGTGTTTCTTCATCAAAGTTAGAAGCATATGCTCGTATTATACATCACGTATACTGTCTATTGTGAAACTTGTTATATTTAGCATTGTGGGAAACTCATTTTAGTTGATGGAGGCCAATTTGTGAGGGGTACTGTAAATGTGTATTAGGCATTTCCTTAGTGATGGATACTAATGGCGTCAGTGATTGTTCTTATAGTCAATCTAGCTTTTTGGAAAATTTTAGTAACTTATTATGTTGTTTAAGTGCTGAAGAGAGCTGTTGGTGCAGGTCTCGTACATGATATTGCAGCGCGTATCTCCTGTCACCCATTCTGTAGGAAACTGTGTTAAGCGGGTGGTGGTGATTGTAACTTCGGTTCTCTTCTTCCGCACACCCGTCTCACCTATCAACTCCCTAGGTACGAACGAACGACTACTTTGGGATAAGATAAAATGAAATAGTTAAATAGAACAATTTTGAACTTTTTGGATGATGGGATGCAGGTACTGGGGTAGCCCTTGCTGGAGTGTTCTTATATTCGAGGGTGAAGCGCATTAAGCCAAAGCCCAAGACGGCTTAAGGTGTTGTCGTTAGGATCAAATTTTTGTTGGTAGACTAGAAAATCAACCATTGTTGTACGTTTGCTTGCTTGTCATGAGGAGTTTTTTTGCTACTCTGTTTTCTGTCTTTCCCTACTAATATCGAAAAATTCTTTCATGTAATGATTTGGTTTTGCTCTTTTGGGGTACTTGCCTTAGTTTTTAATTTTTATACTCCAGTGACCATTAATTAACACGTTCAAAATCATGCTAAATAACACAAGACGGGAATTCCATATTTGTGGCAGTTAGTTATATGCATATGCATAAGTTTTATTATATACACATTTTTTGTGCAATAATAACTTGAGCTGTTTTCCTTCATTTTTATTATGATTAGTTTTTTTATAGTTACAGTATTACATAATCATTTCTAAAATTAAACTAGAATTTGTTGGGTTGTCCTATAAAAGACAACCCTCCAAAAATAAACGTATGCCGCTTAATTAGCAACGAGCACACGGTATTCTTTAGTAAAAGGCGAAAGAATAGTTCGCTGTGTGCTCGACGCACGGCTGCGTGATTACTGAAGACTTCGGCTGTCATTTTATAGTACATCCCACGCTATACATCAGCCTACTCTCGTCGATGTGGGATTGATTTCCCTATTATTTCAAGCCCAAGTCCGCTTTATGTTTCATTTCACATGTATAATGAAAGCATTTTGCTAATTGAAAATTAATGGTACAAGTGAGTGATAGTGTGCTACTAATTATATATACTCAACTCAGTTCGAATTCAGGAAAAAAATAAATATTTCGTTTATTATTTATAAAAGAGTAATAAAACAGTACATGATATAACATTGTTCCAACTTCGAACGACTCCATAGAGGCAAATCATACAAGTTTATGCCATAGAAAAGAAAAAACAAGTATCCCTATAGTAAAACTAAATAAATAAACGATATAATAAAGATTTATTATCACCCTCCTCATTTTAAATTTCTTATTTCAGGCATTCCCATGGAAATCAAGCTCTTTCTTCACTCCACACTGCATCAATGGAGGGATGTCAAGTGGAAGCCCAGCACCAAAACATTGTCCGTCGTCAATTTCATACGGAATGCCATCATCCATCAACATGTTGATGCTGCTCCCAGTGAAAAGGCTATCATCATCAAATGTGAGATCTTGGATCTCATCAAACTCGTATTCCTGCACCATGTGATCATCCAGGCTGAACTCGATGTTCGTCTCCTGAGCTGTGGTGATTGAACTGTTGCTGAGGATTCCATGATCAGTAGTGGCCGGCGGCTGGTTCTTTTTCGATCTCTTGCTGCTGCTCTCTTTCTCAAAGTTGAGGCTCTTGATGTAGTTCTGCAGGAGGGAACTAGGCCTCGGCCATTTGGTCCTGCATTTTCGTCTGGTGAATTGCCTCCTCTTCGTCGCGTTCCAATGGTTCTTGATGGTGTTCTCAGTCCTTCCGGGGAGACTTTTCGCGATTTCAGCCCATTTGTTCCCCACTTGAGAATGAACCTCAATTAGTATTCTGTCTTCCTCCAGAGTCCATACATCCTTCTGAATTTGACAAAATTATAGGAAGCAAAATGAATTATCATAAAAAACTAAAACATGAGAGTCATGTTTCTAGGAAGATCCAGTGGAAAAGATAGAGATGGTGAAAGCATCACTTGTCATATGTACAATAAAGAAAATTTAAATACTGTCAACATATAGTTGTTGATGTACGAATGCATAAACTAGATCACTTATTAATTGTTAATGAACAAGAAACAGAAAAGGTATGGATAATTCAAACCGACTTTAATATCAGGCCTCAGATGGTTATGCCATCTCTCTCTGCACTGCTTGCCTATCCTGCCTTTCAGCATTTGGGCAATATTAGACCATTTTCTCACACCATATTTCTCCACCAGATGGATCAAGAGCCTGCAGATTACAGACTAAAGCACTCAACAAGCCTCAAACAAATAAAATACGAATGAAAAATACAAAACTAAACCGCTTATTTCTTTTTTTTATGGTAACTCACCTGTCCTCTTCAGCAGTCCACTGCCCCTTGGCTGATTTGGACTTCTTTGGGGCCCTAACAGACTTTTTGGTTGACAAAGATTCACTGACGTTGCTATTACTGGCGTGAACTGTATAATTGTTTCTTTTACTGCCATCTTTGTTAAGGTGGCCAGAATTAATACCAGAGCTCTCATCAGGAACCGCAAAGCATAAAGGCTTTGAATTGTATGCAGAAGCTGTTTTAGTAGTTACAATTGACAAACCTTTCCTGTCTGCAAAGTTCAAGAATCCACCAGCCTGGAAGTCCTGAATGGCTGAATGCATGCCCCCGTTTTCCTCATAAGCCTTAAACTTGTATAAACCAAAATCTGTAACAGAGCAATGGGGAAGGGAAGCAAATGGATCGAAGCCATTGGCGTGTATCCCATTATCCCAATTACAGAATGAAGCTGTCACCAGAAGCTGTCCGAGGTCTTGGAAATCTTGAAGATAGCCTTTTGATGGTGAGATATTATTATCCATGACAAATTCATCATCTAGGATTTCATGCTTCAGGTTAATATTAGAGAAGCCGGTAGGAAGAGAAATCGCGCTGCAGTTGCTCTTATTGGTCTCCATTGGAGCATTCAGGAGGGGCATGAGAGGGAATGAGGCAGCAAGATGGGAGAGTATGCTATGGTGAAAATCTGTTTCTTGAGTCTCTTATAGTGCAGTTATGTAAAGTATTTATTACCGAAGTAAGAACGTATGTAATGCTTTGGAAACAACTGTGGACCATCGATCTGTGGGTTGATCCAACGGTTGAATAAGCAATCAACTATGGTTGTTTAAGATGAAAACAAGAAACAGAAAAATAGGGACCAAACACTAATGCAGATCACAACCATGGCTCTTTAAAATCTAGATATCAACACCTGACTATAGGTCCTGATTGTTCATCCAATTATCAAACTTAACCTAAGAAAAATTCAAAAATGAAATATACTTTCAGTATTCAATTCTTATGTCAATAAACTTGTTCTTGAACATTGCATACAGACTAGAGTGGATCTCATGAAAATCACTACCAGAACTGGCAATGGAAAAAACAAGCAGGATGCAACATCTATTGTAGTTTAGGGCATTTTTAATTTGAAATTAGCCTCCACATTTTATTGTCGACATTAGAGGTTTGAGGAAATTAATTTATCAAATGAAATGTATTTCTTCAATAGTAATTATGCAGTGTTTCCAGCAGGAAAATGAAAATTTGGGGTGATTTTCCAAACTTGTCAGATAAAAATTTCAATTAAAAAATGCAATTCAAACTTGTGAATACTGGATTATCTAAATAAATTGTAACCTAACTCTGCATAGATGACTTAGTCTCCATCATTTTACATGACAAGTATAATATTTCAATGCAACTGAAACCTATGGTGCATCATTATTTGTCCAGATAAAACTAGTTACTAAATCATATGGTAAGGTTGTCAATTTGTGTGATAGAACCTGAGCTTCAGAGTTATGTTAAAATAATTGAAATACTAATACTGAAAGATACTACTAGTAGTTTAATATCATATTCCTAGGCATACATCTTTGTAACAAGTAAAACAAATAAATTTCTGTAACCGTAACATTAATTATGTCTTTCAGTCATCTCTCCCACATTATGATGCATTAATTTCAGAATTATTTACTGCTCCTTAAAGTGAAATTTAATGCTGAAATTGATTATGGGTTTAGAATTAAGTCATTTATTAGCTACTCAGAGTTCAACATTAAATGGTTAAAATAATTTACTTCTGGAAAACATTCCTTCAATTTCCTTATAATAAACATGAATTAAGTCTTATCAGAAATTCAAGTATTCAACTACAAAAAGTTTTACAAGAAGATACAAATTTGACTAAGAGCATCATCAGTGGCGGATGTCACCGCGCAATTTCCACCGGCGTGCGGGAATTCCGTGGCGGACGTCCGCCATTGTGCGTGGCATGCACGAATACGGAATTCCGTCGAGGAATTTGCAGTTCCGCGGCGTTCTGTGGGGAATTCCGTGCGGACGACCGTCATTGCGTTGATTCCCGCGGAATTCCCGTTTATTGCATTATTGTGGGAAGTCCGTCGGGAATTCCGCGGGGAATTCTGCCACTGTGCAGTGGGAAGTCCGTATGACGTGGCAGTGCAGTGGGAAGTCCGTATGACGTGGCAGGATGTGTTTTTGGGAATTCTGCGAGAATTCCGCCGGGAGCTCCGCGCCACTGCTGATGCTCTAAGCAGGTAATCTAGTACAAACTCAAAGAACTCGTCCTAATCCCGGTTCACCTAAAAAGATAAAGATCATATCATACCCAAATCCACTGAAAGTTGATTTTCTACATGCAAACAGAAAATTTAAAGGACAAAATCTTCATGTATGGCATAGCATTTAGGATCTTCTAAAGTCAAAACAAAAGATGATAGACCAGAGTATAGATACCAATGAGACTAAGAGCATCCCCATCGCTATTCTCCGGGGCGGACGGCGTCTGTGTCAGCGGCGCGACACAGCCCCGTCCGCCGTTGTGCTCGCGCCAACGGCACGGCGCTGCTCGATAATAAAAGCACGTCCGTGCCGCTGAGCAGGTCGACGTGGCAGCGTGCGATTGACATTGCCGTTGTAATTTCCTTTTTTTTAAAAAAAATTGAAAATAATACCAAAAATAATAAAAAATATATATTTTCGTATTCCAAAAAATATATCCGTTTGTTACCATTTTTTTGAATTTTTTTTAAATTTTTTTAATCCCAAAATCATCTATAAATACACACATTCATCATCCATTTTCTCATACAACACATTCATCATTCATCTTTCTCTCTTACTCAAACCCTCTCTAAAAATTCAAAAATGGATTTCACCGATATCATAGTTGAAGCGGAGCGCGAAGAACAAGAATACTATGAACCATATCGTGCCGCCTATGAAGCCCAAGTCGCCGCCGCCACCCCCGCCCCTCATCCTTAACCAATTAGATCAAAACGCCGCTACATTCCTCGTGACAGGGAGGGAGCCCATGAAAGGCTCGTTGCCGACTATTTTTCCGACAGGCCGTGGTTTCCAAAAGATTACTTCCGGCACCGTTTTCGCATGTCAAAACGGTTGTTTATGCGTATTGTCAACACATTGTCCGCCCGTATTGAATATTTTCAATCACGTAGAGACGCAACCGGTCGGCAAAGTCTCTCGGCGTTGCAGAAGTGTACTTGTGCCCTCCGACAACTTGCTACTGGGCAAACGGCTGACCTCTTCGACGAGTATTTGCATGTGAGTGAATCAACTGGAATCCTATGCCTCAAAATTTTTTGCGACGGCATTCGTTTTGCTTTCGGTGAGGAATTCCTTCGGGCACCCACCACCGAAGATTGTAAACGGTTGCTTCTTTTTCACGAAACAGTCCACGGTTTTCCCGGTATGCTTGACAGTATTGACTACATGCATTGGAAGTGGAAGAATTGCCCGAATGTTTAGAGGGGGCAACACTTAAGCGGCCACAAAGGCGGCGGCCCAACGCTTATCCTTGAAGCGGTCGCCGACTACCGCCTATGGATTTGGCATGCATATTTCGGTGTTGCCGGATCCAACAACGACTTGAACGTGCTCTATTCTTCACCACTCTTCAATGATGTTTTGAATGGTGTGGCACCGGTGGTCGACTTCATCGTCAACGGAAATCCATACCACATGGGTTACTATCTCGCCCATGGTATCTACCCAAGGTGGTCAACTTTCGTGAAGACGCTCAGCAATCCGCAAGACCCGAGACGGGTTCTTTTTGCGAAGCGTCAAGAGTCTGCTCGGAAAGACGTCGAAAGAGCTTTTGGGGTCCTTCAAGGCCGATTCAACATTGTGAAGGCCTCATCTCGACTGTGGTACTCTAAGAATATTGCCGACATCATGTACACGTGTATTATCTTGCACAACATAATTATAGCTGACGAAAGACCGAGGGCGGCTAACTTTTACAACGAGGATAAAGCCGGAAGCTCAACCGCAAGATCTCCCCCACGCCGAGGTGTGCATACGACGGAGATGATCGAAACAAGACACACAATGCGCGACACCAAAGCCCACATTGAGCTACAAGAAGACCTAATCAAACACATTTGGGCGAAATTCGGCGACGAGTAGCGATTTTTTTAATTTTATGAATTTAATTATGTAATTTTTAATTTTTAGGACTTTAATTATGTAATTTTTAATTTTTAGGATTTGAATTATGTAATTTTTAATTTTTTAGTAATTTGTAATAGTATTCCGTGTATTTTTAATGCATTCTAATATTGTGGAAATGTTTTTATTTAAATTGAATAATAGAATGGTGGGACCCTTGAGCATGTCCTTGCGGAAGAGCATGGATGTGGGTGTTGTGCTCTTGGGGAAGAGCAGAGGGTAAAAAATGAATAAAAGTGGGTCCGGGCCCACTTCCATGCTCTTAGAGCATGGATGGGGATGCTCTAAAGAGAAATGGAGAGACAAAAACATTCAGAAGCGATTTTCTTCATGACATCAAGCTTTAAACTCCACAGCTACAAAGGGCAGATCAAGGAACCCTTGGTTTGCTATCCCAGGTTTCTCTTGCTTCAAGAAGATGTGGGCAGTATCTTTGAGCCAATACTTCAACTTGTTCAGCAAATGATTTATTTCCATTGGGACCTATATGTAGAACCATCTGGTTCCAACGCTTCCGACATACATCTCCAGCTCTGGTATCAATAAGATCATCCCAGTCGACATCTTCCACACAATTTGCATCCAATTGATAAAGTGCACTAAGCAGACGATAGTCATCTGAATCGGCCCATACACCTTGAGCTACCATAGGTGATGTTAATTGATTGTACCACTTTAGACAGCAGGTCGATTGAGGTCGGGTGGATAACTCATCACTAATTGCACTCCAACAGATATTGTCCCGCAACATTCCATGCTTGGACTTCTTCTCTTCAGAAAGTTTCAATTGTAGATCAGTATTCACCAGATCAAATAATCTCTGATACTCTTCTTGTGACCAATTTCCTTTCTTCCTACGTACCTTTATCCTGCGCCAAGTATCCTTGACATGCCATGCATGTTTACCAAGTTCATCTGCCAACGCCCTCCACTTGTTACCATGCTCTTCCTGGTATTTCAATATCATGTCATACTCTTCTCGAGTCCATTTCCGGCTCTTAGACCTCATAAATAAAATCCGAGCACGATAATAGATCGCACTACCCGGCCTGTATGGTATGGAAGATGCTATTTCTTTCCAGCAACCTTTCACTTCAGGGTGCTTGCCAGAGTTCAAGATCATTTGCAAACCTTCATCTCCTAACTCATGTTCCTCTATGTACTTCATAACAGCACCTTTCACAACCTCATCTTCCTCTCGTGTGAATCGCTTGCCCATTACCAGATTTTCCTTCTCTACATTACCATCCTCAGTATGTGATCTAGGAGGGAGAGTAAATACCTCAACCCGATCAGAAAATCTGACTTTCTTATTACTTTTGTTAGGTGAAGTATCATCTGAACCTTTCACCACCAAACAGGTCTTTCTCCTTTTCCCTTTCTTTGCATACTCAGCTTCATTGTCACGTTCATCACTAGAACCATTTTCCAAAACATTACTCTTCCTTTTCTTCCCTTCGATTGTGAATTCTGCTGCTTCATTATTTTGTGTCTCCTTAGTATTCAGAACGCTATTGGTATTGGAGTCACTATCAACATATTTTTGCTGGGCAGCAGGCAGATCATCTTTGTAGTTCTTCTTTTTCTTCATTTTATGATTATTCTTGGTGCCACCATCTTCTTTTGTTGACTGAGTATGATCTTCAACATCATAAGCACATTTTCCTGCCGTTTTGAAGATAAACCAACTTCATCCGATTTATTTTCAGTATGCGTGTCTTTTGACCTGGAAAAATGGACATCCTTCCTCCTTTTCTTGTCCTTCTTCATATCTTCCCTAATATCTGCGGCACTGGCTATGCGACTCTCACTATGCTCTAGGATCACTTCTCCATCTTTCTCTCCCACCTCACTGTCAATTCTTTTCACTTTCTGCTTAATCTTCTCTTTCAGAACTTCTTTGCCATTCACTTTTCCAGATACATGTCCTCCCTCTTGCCAATCAGTACTCTCGTTCCTCTTTACTTCGTCAGTATCATGTGACTCCACTATCTCATTCTTATCCTTCTTTTTCTCTCTTTGATTTCTCTCCCCATTCCTTTCAGCATTATCAATCTTTAGTCGACCATCACCAGATACTACACTCAATTCACCTTTTCTAGAACCACTCTTCATGTCAGCCTCAACATCGTCGGCTCCCTTACTTTTCTTAATCTGCTTTTTTTCTTTGCCCCTTTTATGATCCCTCTTCTCTTCAAAAATACCTTCATTCTCAGATGTTCGAGCGGACTCAGTATGGAACTCTACTATGCTTTTGGCACTACTTTTCTTATCATTTTTCTTCTGCTTAATTTTCCCTTCATTATTCAGATTCATATTATCGGCTGCACCTTCCTCACCCACTGGACATGAGAAAGACCAGAAACTAAGAATCAAAATAATAAACGAAAAGTACATAGCTAAAGCCTGAGAAGAATCCATGTTTTCTCGATAAGTAAGACTTTGTAAAGCATCTAGTAATTAAACTAGATGAATTCAACAATCATTACACTAAATTGTAACGTCGATTAAGCTATACACTAAAACATAGTAGTATATAATGAAAAACAAAATTTAAAGTAGCTTTACTGAGGAAAATTTTACAGTAACTGCTCCAATTCAGATAAAACGAGGGGGGAGAGCCAAAGCGAAAAAAAAACATTTTCCCAACGAAAAAAAGATGAGAATTCGAAATTGATGTAACGAAGTTGATATTTACATTGTTAGATGTAGCTTCCGGTAGAGAAGAGCTCTTCCTTGCCGATGGGGGCGCGGTGCCGGCGGTTGGAAGAATCTGGAAATAGTTTTACAGGGGGTTTTAAGAGAAAATTTACTTTTTTTAATGAATTCGTTTAATTCTAAATCAAACCCTAATTATTCACTTTTTTAATAATAAAAAAGTATATTTATTTTAAATATGTGGCCACCAATCACCGCCTCACCATTTTCACTGACTAATTGGGGAAAAAAGAGAGGAACATCTCAATCGGCAAATAAATAACCAAGAAATTCCAATTGGAAAAATTCTCGAAACTGAATCCAAATATGTTGAAGCATATAGCAACCACGAGTCTCGGCGTGCGTCTCCGGTGCTCCGGGGCTGCCGGCGGTATCGGACTGCGGCGGATGTACCACGAGAGAGTGGTGGACCACTACGACAACCCGAGGAACGTCGGGTCGTTCGACAAGAACGATCCGAATGTGGGAACGGGTCTCGTTGGAGCGCCGGCGTGTGGTGACGTCATGAAATTGCAGATTAGGGTTGATGAGGAGAGCGGTAAAATCGTGGATGCCTGCTTTAAGACTTTCGGATGTGGTTCCGCTATCGCCTCCTCCTCCGTGGGTATGTCGATTGAATTGAATCGTAAAGTTCTATGCTTTCCGTAATATCACCTAAAAAATTGAATTTTTGATTTGACATATTTTGTGGGTTGGTTAATTGATAAATTCGGAGCTGGTATTGAGGAATTAAAGATACCGAGCGAGAGAGAGTGGAGTTTGGTATGTTTTAGATTATGTGAATTGACCAGAGAATTGTAGTATTATCACCCAATTTGAGGAATTTAGTCGTGCCTCTTATGTTTGTTATAACCCAATTTGAGGGATTTAATTGTGCCTCGTATGTTTCCAGGGATATAAACCTGGAGTGATTATAGGTGCTTTGGTGGTGTTACTCGTTTTGAGTTAACTGTAATACTGTATGATGAAAGGCGAGCACGATGCCTTGTCTGTGTAGATATCTTTGGAATTTCTTATAAGCATGTGTGGAGATTGGGAATTGTTTATGTCCGTTGATTTTCGTGCTATCTTCTCGTTTTATTTGATGCTGCCACAATAGGTTAAACGTATATTTCCCCTGCTATTTCGTTACTACCATATCCTACTTTTTATCATATGCAGATGCAAAAGCAAATATTTAAACTGCCAGAGATTCCATGTTTTAGTCTTATATTCTTCTGCATCTGCAAACGAAGTTTAGTTCGCTGGAATATACTGCTATAACACAATATTTTTCATTTTCAGCAACTGAATGGGTGAAAGGTAAGCCAATGGAGGAAGTTATGACGATAAAAAATACGTAAGTTCCTAGCACATGCTTGATTCTATTGATGAACCTTTTTATTCGTGAAGTTCTTTACGCATGGTTAATTCATCTTATGGTCTTGCCCTCTGTTCCGTTGGTTTTAGTTTGTACGTCATGACTAAGGTTGGTCTGTGATTTTATGTGTTTATCTTTTGGCTTTAATCAAGTATTCAGCAAACATGAGCATAATTAATTCTGAGCTTCTCTCATTGGGGATAATATTTTCACTTTCTTTCTGAATTCTTAAATTATAAAGAATGAAAAGAAATAGAAATTTTAAGGAAACATTCAATGTTCTCTCAAACCCTCCGTCAGGCCTCCTTAACAGAAAATTATTCACAGTATGTGTTTGCTTCCAAAGCATGTCTGCTTTCGATGCCAGAAGCGCTTCACTTACTACAGTCCAAAGCTAAAAACTTCTTGTCTGGATGATTTAACTCACATATGATCTATGGGTTGCTCATATGGTTCCCTGTCGTTATTTGTCTTCCTCATTCATATCTGGACTGCAGGGAAATTGCAAAGCATCTCTCCCTTCCGCCTGTCAAACTACACTGCAGCATGCTTGCTGAGGATGCAATCAAGGCGGCTGTCAAAGACTACGAGGCAAAACGATCAAAGCCAAGTGCTACACCTCTGGAGGCCAAAGCTGCTGATGCTTGAGAATGCACACTCAGGCATTCCAAGAGACTGTTCTTGGTCATGTTACAATAATGTTTAATCTCAGGAAATCGATTTCGCTAGCTTTTTCTTTTTAAATGGTTGCTTTTCTTGCGATCCTATTAGCGTGAAACAGAAGATACTGTACATGAGTTTTTGGGTGTTCCATGCTTGTTGAATTGTGTTTTTGTCGTTTTGGAAATCTAGTTTATTTCTTCTATATATGTGGAAAATGCTAATGTTTTTACATACTTGTATTAAAAAGGTTCTCTTTTTCTCATTATCAAGTTTCTTTTGCTTGTGAGTATTACACTGAACTTTTGGAGCGACTTTGATGGTAGTAACTAGTAATATCCCCATCTTCAATTCAAAGACGTATATGAGCACAAGAGGAGTAATGGTTGTATATTTTCTATCTTGTTTACGAAAATTAGTCTTGTTTTTTTCATTTTGTTCGTCTATCAAAATCTATCTAATTATGATAAGCTTCTATCTCTATTTAGGTAGGTAGGTGTGTTTTATTTTTTACTAATAATGCTTTAATCACCTTTTCTTTCTATTTTTTTACTTTACCAAATTATATGTTAAAACACTTGATGTCTATCATCAAGACTATTTTTAATTGAAGAAGAAAGTATTAACTAGAAAAGTTGAATTTTGTTGGTACTGCTATAGAAGATTTTGAGTTGTGTGACCCATTTCAAGTTCTTTATAAAAGGCTTCTATTCAAGTTGGATTGCATTTTCCTAAGCAGGATGTAGTACTTAGATTTCTCTCAAGGACCGGCCATTTTGATTAATTATTTCAATTTGAAGCACCAAAACTCACATCTTCCAAACTCCCAGTCATAGATTGACAGTAGCATCAAAATAAAGAAAGCACTGTATGATGGTTAATAAAAGAATGCCAATTAATGAATAAATGGGACCAGTTAAATTTACAAAATCACTTGAGCAAATATCCCAAAAAAAGAATTATAATCAGACTATTCCCTCCTCCCACCAGCTGAAATCAGTAAATCAATGTAGCACTAAAGAATTAGGATCAGACTTGTGTCAAGATTCATTCGCATCAATCCCACCCCGGTTGCAACGAGAGCTTCGAAGGCAAGTCATCTCTATGTTAATTTTCCTCGTTTCTTCATCCAAACTGTTAATGGAATCTCCACAGTTGAATAAGCATCACACTAATGTCATCAGCAGAGCCTCTAGAAACTGAGAGATCAACAAGCCTTCTGCATGCTGATAATGGTTGTGGCTCTTCAACGTCTATACAAAATGGACGAGCAATGTCTATTGCTTCCTGATTGCTAACCTGCAAAACATCAAGAATAGTACATATATGAGACAGACCTACATTGCATCAACGCAGTGAGAATGTATGAGATGCAATCCAACAAAAGGGCTTAGATGATTGGTTGATGGTTACCTTATCCCATAATCCATCCGAAGCAAGGAGCAGAAACTCATATTCTGGATCAAGCTTAACGACTTTGGTCTCTGGTTCGGCTGTGACCCATTGTTTAAGGTATTGATCTCCAATAGCCCTCGAAACAGCTAGAGATCCTAACACTCGCCAAACGCCCTTCCGGCACTCAACAAAACCGCCCTGAAACAGCAAACGACATAAGCCTATGACCGAGCAAACCATCAATGTCCGAACACCAGGACTAATGCACAAACATGGTTGCTTACCGACATCTCAATCCTTTCCCTCTCGTCTTCCCTAGACGGGCGGTGATCAGAGGTGAGAGCCTCAGCCACCCCATTCTTGCTAGACACGGCACGACAGTCACCAGCATTGGATACCACTAAGTTTCCCCCGGTGATGAGGGCTGTCACGCAGCACGCCCCTCCTCGGACATCTGTCTTGAGGAAGTCAGAATCTGTGGTCAAGTAACCACTCTTCACAGCTAGCTCAATGCTGCTGTGATCTCCCCTCCTGTTTAGTTCATCTATAATGTTCCTGTCCAAATTCTCAGAAGCAAACTCAGCAGCCTTTGCACCCCCATGCCCATCAAAAATGCCAAAGAATGCCTACATTGTCACACACACACACAATTAAAACAGTACAACAAATCCATTCAAGAGAATCACATTTTTTCCATAACAATTCAATAATGAAGATAAAAAGCAATCAAGACTCATTCAAACTAAAACCTAGATTCAAAACCACATTTAACTAGGATTTCAAGAAGGAAAAAAGGTCGAATCTTTACACAACTATGTGTGCGTTTCTTCCTAAAAAAACACAAAAATAACAAAATTTTACCTGCTTAGAGTCACCTTGGATGCCCACAGCAGCAGAGTAACGATCCTCCATCGCATCCCTCCTTCCTCTCTTACAACACACGGAATACCCATCTCCCTCCACCTCCACCGCCTCCTCCGGAGCCCCCTCCGGCGCCTTCTTCTCCTCCGCGCAGAAGACCGGAATGTTGAGCCTCGGCGGCCTCTTCCTCTTCAAAATCGGGGACGAATCTCCGGCGCCGGAGAGGGCCTTGATGAGCCCGCTTGATTTCTTCAGCCAAAATAGCCGAGGAGATGAAGCTTTCGGAGAGCATACGGAGGCCGAAGACGACGACGGGGAGAAAACCGGCGAGCTCGAGATTGCAACCGTGCAAGAAGACATTTTTTTCCTTTACTTTTTCAACTCAAATTTGGTTTCTGCTTCTGTTTCTTCCAACGTTCGAATTTTAAGGATTTTGTAGAAGGGGGTAGGGTACGGGGGTGGGGTGGTAATCACTTCCTTGTAAACTCCGGTTTATATGATTGTTATTTGTCTCTTTCCCATTGAATTGTATTTTATGAGATGATGAAAATTTACTTTTAATTTTACGATCTTGACTAAGTCGGAATTAATATTCTAATTTTGGGGGCAGAAAAGGAGCGGGTCTTATAATTAGAGAATGATTGGATTGATGGAGTCAATTTATTTCCCAAACTGGAGTAAAGAAAGGGGAAGATTCAATATCAATTTTGAAATTTTCATGGTCTTGATTTGGTAACAAACATAACATGCATGATGCATGTATTATGGTAAGAAACTAAATTTCATGATTCATTGGTTGTCAATTTAGGCTGGATTGGTTTGATTGACCGTTACATATGAATCGGTCGTGATAGGGTTTCGATTATCTTATGGAATTAAATGATGGGCAAATATTTTACCTAAACAATCAATATCATTACCGTTTATAAGAAAGTGACTCATACTATTCTAATTTTAACATATCCCAATAAAGAATACAGATCAACGATTCAACATATATAGATTATACTTGCATAATTTCTTTAAATTTTCAATTAAACGGAATAATTTTGGGTTTAGTACTATAATTAAATTTCCCGCCTCGATCTTAGTTTAGAAATGGGAAGAGTCATTACCAATTTTGTTAAAAAACATGCATGTATCATGGTTCATTTTCTAACTTATCTCCGATTGTGCTAATTATAAAAAAAATAAAATGGATTAGAATAAGTTGAAACAAGAATACATAATAACGTTAGGTTCAATATACTTATTTGAGAAGCCCATTGCAAGTAACTTTTTGTTGCTCGTGATGAAGTGTTGCAAATAAAAGTTTTACTAGTACTGATTAAATGTCACATATGAATGAAATCAAAGGGTATATATAAACATCTCAGAGTGTTGTAATTAAAAAATGAGTTAAAAATAAAGAGTATCAGTACAAAATAAAAAAGATAAGATTTTTCAAGATACAAAGAAAGTGACTATGGTAAAAATAAATAGTGAGAAATGAAGGAGCCAAAAGATAAAACTTTTTTTTCAAAATAACAAGTTGAAATGTATTTAAGCTTTTTTTTTGTAATTTACTATATTGTATAGTATATCATATTTGCTAAAAGACTTATACCGAGTACCTAATTAGGAGTAGACTAAATTTGCTCCGTGAGGTTAAATGCGTATTTGTTGAATATGGTGTAAATCAAAAAGATTATCAGTGTTGTTATACTCCAAAAATTCAATACTTTTATCGTAATAACCTAAGGTCATCTCCAACCATTTACGCTAAACTCAAACCAATTTTTGAATATGTATCACATCAAAAAGTAGTTTTAATCCAACCATTTACACTATATTTAAAATGTAGTACATCATTTTTAGGTATTTGACTCACAAAATTTTTGCAGTAACAACAAATATTGTGTTATTCTATTGATAAATCTAAAAATGAATTTGGGTTTGTTGTATGATTGGAGAAATTGTGTACATGAAAAATGAGTTTTAATATATGATTGGAGAGTGAATCTAACTACTACAGTACTACCCAATCCGTAGGTTGGATTAAGCCGACTGTCCAATTTAATTGCAGCTTGTACTTATAGGCCCAAACATAGTACATTAAAAGAGCTAAAGTCTTATGCCTTATGATTTTACTGTTAGGGATCTTTGGATTCCTAAATAAAATCTAGTAATACTATCTTCCCTAAACAAATTAGCAATCATTCCACTGTAGAATTTATACGTCATGACATGAAAGCAAGTTTGAAATTTTAATTTTGAAGTGTGATATTCTGATATTCATATTAATCATATACTCCTATATAAGCCCATTGATGCGATCCGAGTCTTTCATCTACAAAATTCAACAGCTTGAGTAAGTAATAAAATTTGAATAAAAATGATTCTCAAATTAACATCCATTAATAAATTAAATTCCAGTTACCTAGTTTATATTAAAAAGGCTTACTTATTAAACCAAAAAAAATTGAAACTACGTAAACAGGATAGAACGCCGACAGAATCATCCCACTTGATTGAATTGGTTGACAAAATTAACTCGAGGGCTTCTCCATCTACATCGAGATCCAAAATTATATAATAAAAAACACTCATATAATCTTTATAAATTGACTTATATAATTATAGCTTATTTATTTCCGATTATGTATATATATTTATAGCTCTCCCTCATAAAATTCCAGCAATTTTGAAGCAATTACTCACCATTTTTTGGAGGCGACCAACATCTCAGAACTGGTTTGATTTTTCACTCACATTGCTAGTTAATTCAAATGTTTGGTTAATCAAATGGTGATTTTTTTCAATTTTTGTGTGTGAAGAATGGAAAGAGGCATCATCACCTTGGTTGGTTGGTTAAGTTTATTTATTTGGTCAGTTGTTGTGATGAGTGCTCAAGTTCATGGAGATCAATTAATAGACATTACTTTTCTAAAGAGTGCTATTCCAAAAGGAGCAGGTTGGTTACATTCTTATTTTAACTATTTATCTAAGCTAACAATTAGTTACTACTTCAAATATTTTCACCTCAACAAATAATCACTATTTCCATGCAACAGTTTGCTTAGATGGCAGTCCACCTGCTTACTCCTATTTTGAGGGATATGGAAATGGCTCAAACAGTTGGATTGTTTATTTGCAGGTAAAAACATAATGCATAAAAAATGTTTATTGATAGAAATTCATGGGTTCCATCCTAAAACCAATTGGTGATAAGAGGAGGGGTTCATTAGACTTATATACTAGTTTCAGTTTTCTCTTGACACTGATGTGGGACAGTTATATGTTATATTTTTAGTTTCAATTGCCAACACCCTCCCTATATTATATTTTTAGTTTCAATTGCCAACACTCTCCCTCAAACCCCAGTTTTATGTTATATTTTTAGTTTCAATTGCCAACACCCTCCCTATGTCCTCCCTATGTTATATTTTTAGTTTCAATTGCCAACACTCTCCCTCAAACCCCAGTTATATGTTATATTTTTAGTTTCAATTGCCAACACCCTTCCTATGTTATATTTTTAGTTTCAATTGCCAACACTCTCCCTCAAACCCTTCAAGGTGAACCTTGGATTGGTTGCAGTTATATGTTATATTTTTAGTTTCAATTGCCAACACTCTTCCTATGTTATATTTTTAGTTTCAATTGCCAACACTCTCCCTCAAACCCTTCAAGGTGAACCTTGGATTGGTTGGACTTTTTTTCAAGGTGAACCTTGGATTGGTTGGACTTTTTTCTAATCGATTGGACAATCGGACCAATTTTTTTTCGATCGGTTGGACCACTTGGCCCAAATTTTTAAGTCCAGATATACTGCTGGGTCAGTCATTTTTTCGGTTTCGGCCCAGATATACTGCTGGGTCAGTTAAATTTGACCCACAGTCGGCGACCCGCTCTGATACCATGATAGAAATCCATGGGTTCCATCCTAAAACCAATTGGTGATAGAAGGAGGGGCCCATTAGACTTTTATACTAGTTTCAGTTTTCTCTTGACACCGATGTGGGACAGTTATATGTTATGTTTTTAGTTTCAATTGCCAACACCCTCCCTATGTTATATTTTTAGTTTCAATTGCCAACATTTATAATATGTCACTATTTGATGATCTGTTGATAATTTATCAATATATTAGAATAAAAACAAAGAAAGAGATGCTACTTATAGAGTAGTTTTATATTTAAATATACGAGGAGAAATAAAATTAATGTTATAATAATGAATATTTTTTTTTTTATTGTTTGTGGATATTAGTCTGGTGGATGGTGTAGTTCGAAAATAGATTGTTACAATAGATCAACTACACCGCGAGGGAGTACTTACCCATTTATTGGTAATCAAACCAACTTCTCAGGGTTACTAGATACAAATTCTACTTTTAATCCAGGTATATTTGTCAATAAATTAAATTAATTTTTGCATTCATTTAATTGTTGTTGAATTTAAATTTTGATTTCATGTTCATTCAGAATTCTACAATTGGCATAAAGTTTATATTTACTATTGTGATGGCTCATCATTTATGTCGGATATCAAGCATGTCGATCCAGTAAGTCTTCAATTGTGTGTATATATTTTTTCTTAGCTCCTCTCTTGAGCATTTATATAAATTATTATTATTATTATTTCAGAAGAATGTCACTTTAATATCATCACTTTTCAGTGTCTTTTTCCGGAATATTATGTTGAAGATATTCAGACGCCCCTCTTTTTACTCGAATCAGCCTTTGATGCATTTCAGGTAATGGCTAGACCTTTTTCTTCCATTAAAATTTTATATAAATTGAAAAAAATTTAGATGGAGTATAATTTAGTGGACATCAGATTGATTATTTATTAATTAATAAATTTATGTTTCTAATTAGATTTGTTTTGTTCCAGATTGAATACAACACACTGCCTGCTGTTGGCGGTAGGCTGGGATGGAGCAATTGCCTTGGAAATTTAAGACACTGCAATTCTACACAATTAGGAATAATGAGAGGTATTCAAACTTAATTTCAAGTAACAATATATTTTTAAAAATTTACTACTATGATGCATGCATGTATGTATATAATTTCAGATTTTCGAAACACTTTCATTGGAGCTCTATTGAAGCTGAAGCACTGTTTGAGTAGAGGGATGTTTGTTCATTCTTGCTACCTCCATGGCCACATCTTGATAATACAAGAATGGACATGCTCATCTCTTCAAGGAAATAACATACTTGCAAATAAGGTTAAGGTTACACTATATGACCATTTATTTCTTTAATTTGTGTCATTTGTCTGCATTAGTAATTATTTTGCGGAATGTGCAGACAATTGCACAAGCCATCAGTGATTGGTATTTTGATCGAAGTTCTTTTCGACAAATAGATATTGAGAATGACTTACCGCGGAACTGCAGCAGCTCACTCACTCCGGAGCTCTTCGTCCATAAATGTCTTGCCACTCTGTCTAATCATCCAACTTGTAGTTATTCATGAATCAAAATTCTTTTCTGCACTTAATTGCAACATCTGGTTTGTAACACCCTTTAATTGAATAATTATAAATAATGTCATTCTCGAATACATTTTTTTTAACAAGTTGTCATATGCTTGCTTACATGGGTTGTCTTGTCTCATTAGTGAAGCTCATCTCTCAACTGATAACTTAAACTCATAAGGAAAACAATTATTTACTTCATGTAATTGTTGATATACTTCGGGTTTATATGAATTGTGAGCTCATATATATGTGTTACGTATGGTTGAAGAATTAGATGTAGTTGGAAATTCTGTTAATGAGCGGCCAGCTCACGTAGCGGTTATAACCGCGTCGGTTGAGAATGGGGAGAGCAGCTACGAGTCAGCCTAATCATACTTAAACCGTGGAGAGCACTCATGCATTCAGAATATAACAACATTCAGAAACAGAGAGAGAATCAATCAAGAGAGATAAAAGAGTTTGAGACTTGTGTAGTTTTCACTTGAGTTCATAGCTTCATTCTTAGTCTTGAGAGTTGTATAGCTAGTCGAGTTTCTAGCTTGAGTTTGTAACCCTGTTTCGATCTTGATCAATAACACAACCGGCTCAACTTCGTCCGTGGATGTAGACTTACGTCGAACCACGTAATCCTCTTGTTCGTGTGTTTTCTTTACTCCTTTACGTCTTCACAACTTGGCGCCGTCTGTGGGAAGAGGGAATCGAATCCTTTTGTGAGGACGAATGGCGATCTCGCGGTATGAAGCAGAGAAATTCTCGGGGAAGAATGACTTCGGTTTGTGGAGATTGAAGATGAGAGCCATGTTGGTTCAACAAGGGTTGGCAGAGGCCTTGAAAGCGGACTTCTGCAAGAAGGATCCAGAGGCCGATCCTGAAGAAGAGACGAGTGCAGAAGCTGACATCAAAGAGGCTGCCAAGAAGGCAGATCTGATGGAGCGAGCTCATAGCGCCATTATCTTAAACCTTGGCGATAAGGTGCTTCGAGAGGTGGCTAAGGAAACCACTGCAGCTGGTGTGTGGTTAAAGCTCGAGTCGCTCTACATGACTAAATCACTCGCCAACCGATTATACATGAAACAGAGGTTATATTCATACAGAATTGTGGAAGAAAGAGGGATCGGTGAGCAGATTGAAGAGTTCAATAAGGCCATCGACGATCTTGAAAACATAGATGTAAAGATGGATGATGAGGATAAGGCCATCATCCTACTGAATGCGTTGCCAAGAAGTTTTGATCAATTGAAGGATGCCATGCTCTATGGAAGGGAGGCCACCATTTCGTTGGAAGAAGTTCAATCGGCACTGAAATGCAAAGAATTGCAGAGGCTGAACCAAAAGACTGGACCACATGAGCAGCAGGCAGAAAGTTTGAATGTAAAGTCATTCAAGGGCAAGAAGTTTCCAAGGAAGAAAACTGGAGTGCAGAAATTTCAGGATAATCACGCAAAGATGGCGAACGATTCTAAGGAAAAAGAAACCAGATCGTGTCATTATTGCAAGAAGCCCGGCCATATCAAGAAAAAACTGTTTTTCATGGAAGAAGAAGCAAGCTGAGGAAGAGAAGGATCAGCACAGCTCTGATTGTGTTGAAGGAATTGAAATAGCTCACATCATGAATGTCATGGATAAGGATGATAGGAGCTCATGGATAATAGACTCAGGTTGCACTTTTCACCTATGTCCAGTCAGAGAATGGTTTGAAGAACTACAAGAAATGGATGGATCCGTATTGCTGGGCAACAATCAGACATGTAAGATTGAAGGCATGGGTAATATCAGATTGAGACTTGCTGATGGGAGTATGAGTATTCTGCAGGAAGTCAGATTCATCCCAGAGATCAAGAGAAATATAATTTCTCTAGGAATGCTGGAAACAAAAGGGTACTCTACCTTTTCCAGTAGAGGAATGATGAAGATTGCAAGAAATGGTGTGGTCATTTTCACTGCAACAAGAAGAAATAACCTATATTACATGGAGGCTCAAGTGGTGAGTGGATCCTTAGATTCGGTGCAGACTGCAGATTTGAAAATGTGGCACTCAAGGCTTGGTCATCTAAGTGAAGGAGGCATTAGAGAGTTTGTAAAAAGGGGATTGATCAACATCAGCAATGATCAAGAAAGATTGCAACCGTGTGAAGAATGTGTCCTGAGTAAGAGCAAGAAGTTGCCATATTCAAAGGGACTACACTGCTCAAAGGCTCCATTGGACTATGCCCATTCTGACCTTTGGGGGCCAGCCAATCCAGCAACTATGGGAGGTGGTAGATATTTCTTGTCAATCATAGATGACTTCTCAAGGAAGTTGTGGGTATATGTTATCAAAGAAAAGTCTGATACATTCAAGAATTTCAGATTCTGGCATGCTGAAGTTGAAACAGAAAGGGGAAGCTCGTTGAAATATCTCAGAACAGACAACGGGCTGGAGTTTCTCAGCCATGAATTTGAAGATTACTGCAGGAGCAAGGGGATAAGAAGGCACAAAACGATCCCAAGCAACCCCCAACAAAATGGGGTTGCAGAGAGAATGAATAGGACCATATTGGAAAGAGTTAGGTGCATGTTAATCAGTTCTGGAATGCCTAAATCCTTCTGGGGAGAAGCTGTTGCCACAGCAGCAAGGCTGATAAACAAGAGTCCTTCTTCTGCCATAGAGCATGAGACACCAGATGTGAGGTGGTATGGGAGGAAAGGTAATTACTCCAGATTAAGGCCATTCGGGTGTATGGCTTATGCTCATGTAAGGCAAAGCAAACTAGAGCCTAGAGCTCTGAGATGTGCCATGTTGGGATACCAAAGGGGAGTAAAAGGATTTAGACTATGGTGCCTTGAACCTGGAAAGCAGAAAGTGATACTCAGTAGGGATGTGATTTTGAGGAACACAAGATGCCTTTTCTTGAAAAACAGAAGAACAATGATACTGACAGTAGCAATGATGATGCAAGGGTCCAGGTGGAGCTAGAGCAACCAAGTCCTGAATCTGAATCCAGTGATGGTTTGGATCAGCAAGGACAAGCAGGAGACATCACAGGTTCGAGAAGACACAAGTTCTGGAGATGTGGGAGATGGTGGTGTTTCTAGTAGCTCCACAAGGGATGATGGATACCAGTTGGTCAGGGATAGGGCTAGGAGAATTCCTAAGCCTTCTTCAAAATATAGTGAAGCTGAGTATGTTCTGTTTGCCCTTTGTGTGGCAGAAAACATTGAGTATTCCGAGCCAGCAACTTATAGAGAGGCAATGCTCAGTAAAGAAAGAGTGCAGTGGCTGGTGGCAATGAGGGATGAGATTGATTCTCTCATCAGAAATGGTACATGGATTCTTGTTGATGCGGTAGCTGGGCAGAAGCCTATTACTTGCAAATGGGTCTACAAGAAAAAGGTGGAGACAACACCACAGGGATCAAAAATAAGGTTCAAAAGCAAGGTTGGTTGCTAGAGGATTCAACCAACAAGAGGGGATCGATTATAATGAGGTTTTTTCCCCGGTTGTAAAGCATAGTTCTATTCGCATTCTTCTTGCAGTGGCCAATCAGAATGGATGGGAATTGCAGCAATTGGATGTTAAGACCGCTTTCCTACATGGGGATTTGGAGGAACGGATCTATATGCAGCAGCCCGAGGGGTTTGTGGATAAGAGGCAGAGTCAGAGAGTATGTTTGCTAAAAAAGAGCATATACGGGTTGAAACAAAGCAGCCGCCAGTGGTATAAGAAATTTGATCAGAACATGCAGAGAATGGGATTCAACAGATGTAAGTACGATAACTGTGTTTATGTCAGAAATAAGGGAAGTGATGCAGTGACATATCTCCTTTTGTACGTTGACGATATGCTCTTAGCCGGACCAAAGAGATCAGAGGTTGAGAAGGTGAAGCTGGAGCTGAAAAGGGCTTTTGAGATGAAGGATCTTGGAGATGCAAGGCGGATTCTTGGTATGGATATTGTAAGAAATAAAGAGAAGAAGCTATTATGGTTGCATCAGCAGGATTACATTGAAAGAGTTGTCCAGAAATTTCAAATGGAGAGAGGAAGGGAGGCATCAACTCCAATATCTCTCAGCTCCAAACTCTCGAAGGATCAGTGTCCAAAGAATGCAGAGGAGGAGAAAGAAATGAGTTTGATTCCTTATGCAAATATAGTAGGAAGCATAATGTACACAATGGTTTGTACTCGGCCTGATGTAGCCCATGCGATCAGCGTAGCTAGCAGGTACATGTCGTATCCGGGAAGAGATCATTGGTTAGCTCTTAAATGGATCTTGAGGTATTTGAAGGGTACTGAGCAATATGGGATTCTTTACAAGGCAAAGAAGTCGGATAGAGAGGATGCTCTAATGGGATATTGTGATTCGGACTTTGCGGCTAACTTGGATAATAGAAAATCTCAAACCGGCTATGTGTTCACGTTATTTGGATCGGCAGTGAGCTGGAAATCAACATTGCAGCCAGTAGTGGCACTCTCGACCACGGAGGCAGAATATATGGCCTTAACTGAAGCAGTCAAAGAAAGCTATTGGCTGAGGGGTATGGTTGAGGAGTTTGGCATAAAACAGAGGTGCGTTAGTGTGTTATGCGGACAGCAGCAGTGCTATTTGCTTGACGAAGCATCAAGTCTTTCACGAGAGAACAAAGCACATAGACGTGAAACTTCATTTCATACGAGATGAGATTGAAAAGGGTGGAGTGAAGATAGTGAAAGTCAGCACAGAAGAAAATGCGGCGGACATGCTTACAAAGGCATTACCGACATCCAAGTTCAAATACTGCTTGGAGTTGGTAAATCTCTGCAGACATTAGGTGTATGAATCGATGATGAGAGCTGGTTTGTGTCTGATTCGTTCAACCAAGGTGGAGAATTTGTTACGTATGGTTGAAGAATTAGATGTAGTTGGAAATTCTGTTAATGAGCGGCCAGCTCACGTAGCGGTTATAACCGCGTCGGTTGAGAATGGGGAGAGCAGCTACGAGTCAGCCTAATCATACTTAAACCGTGGAGAGCACTCATGCATTCAGAATATAACAACATTCAGAAACAGAGAGAGAATCAATCAAGAGAGATAAAAGAGTTTGAGACTTGTGTAGTTTTCACTTGAGTTCATAGCTTCATTCTTAGTCTTGAGAGTTGTATAGCTAGTCGAGTTTCTAGCTTGAGTTTGTAACCCTGTTTCGATCTTGATCAATAACACAACCGGCTCAACTTCGTCCGTGGATGTAGACTTACGTCGAACCACGTAATCCTCTTGTTCGTGTGTTTTCTTTACTCCTTTACGTCTTCACAATATGATTAGAAAAGGAACTTGCTTTATGGACACACTATTGTTCTTCTAGTCATACATTTCAATCACATTTGGGGAAATTTAGAATATTTGATAATTCAGGGACTCAACCGAAATTTCAGAAAATTTAATGAAACAAATATTCAAAATTCTTCACCAATATCAGAATTAAACAAGATTGAATCTTTTGTTACTCCATAAATCATCAACTAATTACACTTTTTTGATAAGCTTGACTTAGTAAAGTCTCCTCCTTGATCGTATCGTATCATTGCTAGAAAGTTGAGAGAGATGGCAGTTTATGCTGCTCTGTTTCCACTCAAGTCCAAGCTTAGGGGATATCTAAAGCACTACGACGCTTGCTTTGATCCTCCATCTCTCCAACTCACACAGCATCTCTACAAAGAGGTTGTCTCCTTTCAAGAACTTTTGGGGAGATTGGACAGCAGAAGCAGGGAAAGATTGAATGCTTCGCTTGCACAAATCGCAGTGGCAATACCCAAATTCCACGATCTGTTTTCATTGCATCTCTCTGAGCAATACGACAAAGTTCCAGAACAGAGAAAGCGAAGGTTACTTCGCTTAGGCCTAAATCCAGATGAAGAAGAACAAGGAAGCGATCCAGTCTCACGTTTGATAGACCTCAGACATCTAAAACCTAATGTCCATTCCTTGATTCAAACTTTCAAGAAGGTGAAAGAGGAGCACGAAGAAAAAGAAGAAGATTTATGTGCAAACAAGGCCAAGATGGTTGGATTATCCGATCTGCAGACTCTGCTCAAGGAAGAGCTAGTAAGAGCGTGGAGTCAGGATGTGAAATTACTCTCGGTTGCTGGGATGGCGGGCATCGGTAAGACCACTCTTGCTCGTACAATATACGAAGATTTTGATATTGTAGAATGGTTTGAATGTCGTGCGTGGGTGGAAGTAGGCAGAGAGTGGCAGTTGCACAAGATTATAAGGAACATTCTAGATCAAGTGAATTCCCATGAAATGGAAGATGATGATGAGAGAGTGAGTGAGTGCTTGAGAGAGAGTTTGAAGGGTAAGAGATTCTTGATTGTATTGGATGATGTGTGGGATGCAAAGGTTTGTCATGACATAAAGAAGCTTGCAGCTACTATTGGGTATCTAGTTGGGAGCAGAGTTTTGCTTATCACTAGGATGCAAGGAGTAGTCGAAGGCGTTGGGTTAGAATCCGGGATTGATTCCATGGATATGCGGCTTATGGACAAGGACGAAAGTTGGGATCTTCTTCGTGAGAAGGTGTTTGCTACGGAGCCATGCTCGTTCCAGCTCGAGAAGGCTGGAAGGAAGATTGCAGAGAAATGTGACGGCCTTCCTCTTACAATCATCAAAGTGGCTCATCTCCTATCAGGATCAGAGAAGACCGTGGAGTACTGGAACGAGGGAGCAACGCGAGATAAACATCAAGTCTTTAAAGCTGCATATGATGAAGTATCAAAGGTGCTATATCCAAGCTATGAAAACTTACCTCATCATTTGAAGATGTGCCTTTTGTATATGGGAGTTTTCCCTCAAAATGCTGAAATTCCCACGTCCAAGGTTGTAAACATGTGGCTTGCTGAGGGATTACTCGAACAGAATAAGGCTAAATCTTTAAAGAAGCATGCTCTAAAATGTTTGGATGAGCTTGCTTCAAGTAGTGTTATGGTTTACAAAAGGAGCACTAGAAGTTCCTCTGTGATGTCCATTGCTGAGAAAGGGATCAAATTTTGCGGCCTCCATTCTTCGTGGTGGCACCTCTGTCAACACGAAGCTAGGAAGAACAACTTTTTCTGCGTACTCGACAGTCAGGAAGACAGTTCAGAGGAAAGTATAAAAAGTCAGAGCAGGTTGTGCATTCACAAGAACATCTTACTTTGTATCAAAGAGGTATACGATTCAGTAGAGGAAAACTTTGCGTTCTCTGCACGTTCTCTCCTACTTTATGGTCCATATAGTCGATATCCAGTGCCAATATGTTCTGCTTTGAGAAAGCTTGAGGTGCTTGATGCTCTCAAGATTCGTTTCTATGATTTCCCATTACAAGTAGTAGAACTAGTTGAGTTAAAGTACCTTGCTCTCACGTACGATGGGGAGATCCCTCCTTCCATATCCAAACTTCAAAGGCTTCAATTCATGATTGTTTGTCCACATCAGCACATCAGATCAGGTGGAGCTTCGTTGTATCTGCCTCGAGAGATATGGGATATCGAAGAACTGAGGCATCTTCATGTCATGGGAAGTGATTTACCTGATTTATGGGGCACCCCGTTGCCAAACCTCACGACGCTTTTGGATGTGAGTGCTTGTAGCTGTAGAAAAGGTGTTTTCGAAAGAATCCGAAATTTAACAAAGTTAGGGATTCGAATCGAATTACCACCTGATCATTGTGATGAGCCTCTGAGTTACTTTGATCATGTTTCCATTCTCAAAAATTTGATCTCACTTAAATGTGTGGTAGTGAATCCTGAACTTAGGTCTGAGTTTGTTCCTCCTCCTACACTACCAAATCTCCCAATATACCTAAAAAAGTTGGCATTGAGTGGGATGGGGTATCCATGGTCAGAAATGAGCAAGATTGCTTCATTAAAAAAGCTGCAGGTTCTCAAGCTGCGATGCAATGCATTTCAAGGACCAAAGTGGGAAGTCGAGGAGAAGACGTTTCCAGCACTCGAATATCTTCTGATGGAAGACTGTGATCTGGAGCACTGGAAAGTTGAAAGTGGAAGCTTCGAAAGGCTAGAGCATCTAAGCATAAAGCATTGCTACAATTTAAGAGAGCTCGACTGGGAATGCGAAGATAATATTTCGATGATTGAAGTAGACGACTGCGACCTTATGGTTGAAAAGCAGATAAAAGAGGCAAAGTGGGGGAAAGGAATGTTAGCCTTGGACTTCACTATGCATTATTCTTGGAATGATGGGAAGCATAAGCCATGAGAGAAATCTTGATCTAGAATAGACGCTCACTTATTCATTTCGGTTTAATTTCATTGCTTGCATATTTCCCCCTTCCTTCTCCTGTATATATATAGATTGTATGAAACAAACTATTTGCTTTAATGTTGTAATATCAATCATCTACACAATTTCAAGAAGGCTACAGACACTCATACTTGGAGAAATACGATCAACTTACTTGCAAATCTAGTACACCAGAGATCCCATTCGAACTCCCATGAATCATAGTCAACACATAAATAGTGATAAGCTAAAAGGAATCTACACAATTAAGTTTTGAATCTTGATTACCCTTAAAATCATTGATCAATCATGAACAAATCCAAGCAAAATTCCAAGATACAGAAAAATGATAAGTGCTGACAATGCTAATGCTACAACAGAATCTACACAATTAAGTCTTGATTACCCTAAAAAATAACGGCAAACCAGTAACTATTGCTCTCGGAACTACTCTGTGAATCTGTCTCCTCAGAAGATTGAGCAATCAAGCCGGCACTGGACGAAACAAATAATACAAAGTAAGAAATGAGTACAGATCAATGGTATTTTTGTGCAGGACTACAAGGAATTAAAAATCGTGTGAGAGCGCTTCAAGATCTTTACTGGTTACAGTAGAAAAAGGTGGCAAGTGATCATTAATAACATGTAATACCGGCTGAAATCAATGACAAAATCTATAGTTTTACTTATTAGCTATGAAGGCCATAGACACTCAAAGTCTTCAATAGATTAGATGCTAAAATCAGTGAGCACCATAGGGGAGAGAATGATTGACGAAACCTCAAAATTCATCAAGGTTTGGGAAGCAGATGACTTTTAGTGAAAGAGTGCTTTTTTATCTATTATGTCTACATTTAAAAGCTAAGAGCTTCAATTTGTTAACATGATGCAGTATGAAGAAAATCACCCTTGCAAGACTAATATCAAACCTAAATTCAAGGTAGCAAACTTATGAAGTATTTATTCAAGATGTTGGAATCAAATCAACCAATGGTAGACTTGAGTTACTTCTCCAATTAATGAAAACGCATTAGATCATGATATAATTAAATACTAAATAGAAGTCCTAGAGATATGCGCATAAAAACAGAAGACAAGGCATGATAGCTAAAAGAATATCATATGAAGTTGAAATACTTATAAAGGGCGAAAAAACAAGATGAAGACATACTGTATGTAGCAGTATCAATTTGTTCAGGGAGCTCCTTTATATCAACTTCAAACCTCTCTTGAACCTGTTCCGGGAAAAGGGCACATTTTAAACCCAGAAGCTCTAGGAACCCATGGAAAGTGAGAAATGGCATGATGATATTTACCTGATTGAGAACATCAGAATCTGATGCAGATGATACAAACGTAATAGCAAGCCCCTTGGTGCCAAATCGACCAGCTCGGCCCACCTGTAGTAACAGAAAATTCAATAAGGTGACCTGGTCCACAATCAAGTTAGTTAATTAAGCACATCAAGTCTTAGAAACGGCCATACCCTGTGTAGGTAGGTATCTGCAGAATCTGGCATATCATAATTTATAACAATGTTCACACGCTCAATGTCAATTCCTCTTCCAACTAAATCAGTTGCAACTAAGATTCTCTTCAAACCCTCTTTAAAACCTTTGTAGCGTGTTAGCCTGAAAAGGGCAGCACAGAAGTCTATGATCAAATACTATTAAAATAATAGGACCAAATATATTCCATTGCAAATCTGCATTGGCATTAAAAGATAAACTTGCCTTTCTTCCTGAGACATTCCAGAGTGTATGCATATCGATGGAAAGTTGCACTCTACAAGCAACTTGTTTAGTTCAGCTGCCCGGCTAACACTTTTAACAAAAATGACAACCTGGTTGAAATCCAAGGCATCAAGAAGGTCATTTAACTTCCGGTTCTTCTCCAAATCTGTCAGCTTGATGTAATGCTGGAAAATAAACAAAAGAAATATAATTAAAAACTTTGTACTAACAGGCAAACAATAAATACATGCTCCATAACAATGCAGATCACTGTACCTGTACAAGCCCATGAAGAGTCAATTTTGCTTCATCATCCACATAAATTTCCATTGGCTGCAAAAGGAGAAGGATAGTACACAAAGTTGAATCATAAGTTGCGGACAATCAATCAGAGGAGTGTAGCTTAAAAAATACATGAATATCCAAAGCCAATACAAATGCTTTTTCTAATGGCAGCCTCATTTTGTAATCCTATTGGATTATAGGGTGAATGCTGACCATATAGCATATAACTATATACTCCCTCCATTCCATGTTAATAGAGTCATTTTTCTCTTTTGGGAAGTTCCAACATAATTGAGTCATTTCTATTTTTAGCAAAAAGTAATCTTCCATCTTACTTTTTCTCTCTCCATCTCTCTTACTCTATTCTCTCTTACTTTATTCACCATCCACTTAACACACTATTCTTAAACTCCGTGCCGAAAAGAAATGCTTCAATTAACAAGGAACGGAGGGAGTAAGTAATAACAACCATAATGGCAAATACTTGACCTACTTGCATAATTATAGGCTCAACTGTTTGGTCTTTGAGGATTCAAGGATGTCCAATTACATTGGTTAACAAGTACTCAAATTCTGTTACATCCTCAAGCCTCAACCACCACCAATTCCCAGAGGTAATTGGGATCACAAAACATTAAGAGTGCAGCAAGAATAGAAGTAAGTTGTATAACTAAGAGAAATAAGGTTAAAGAAAATTACATCTTGCATGAACTTCTTGCAAACAGGACGAATCTCCTTGCTCAGGGTAGCTGAGAACATCATCACTTGCTTATCATGCGGGGTCATCTTGAAAATCTCTTGAACATCTCTTCTCATATCTAATAAAGAGTCACTATTTAAGCATGATATCATAGTTGACTTATTCTAGAAGTGTTTATAACTCAATCGAAAACAAACATACCAAGTGACTCTAGCATCTTATCACACTCATCAAGAATGAAGTGCCTCACATTTTTTAAACTAAGATCCTTGTCTCTAGCAAGAGCTAGTATCCTTCCAGGTGTTCCGACAACAATATGGGGGCATTCATTCTTCAGCAAGTCCTTGTGGGTTTTAATGTTAACACCACCATAGAACACTGCAACTTTCAGATCAGGCAGATAGGTACTAAATCGCTCAAACTCATTGCAAATCTGCCAAAAAAGCAAGATTAAGTAATTAGGGAGTTTGACATCCACATCAAGATGGAAATTTGCATTTGTTCACAAGTATAATCTACTAAAATTGATGTCACTCAAAACCATGAATGTGCATTATCCAGGGTACCTGATATGCTAGTTCTCTTGTATGACAGAGGACAAGGGCAGCTACTTGGCCAGAAACAGGTTCAATCTGTTGTAGGGTAGAGAGAACGAATACAGCAGTTTTTCCCATCCCAGACTTCGCTTGACAAATAACATCCATTCCCAGGATAGCTTGAGGTATACATTCATGTTGCACTGAGAAGTAGTACAAGGAAAAGCCGACGAACGAATCCTCAATCAGTAAAAAAGTTCTTCAAGATTCGTTTTTATTGAAAGTGGTTAGCTAGACCAATTTTTTAATGGAAATCAAGATAGTCTGATTAATTTTTACCTGAAAAAGAGGAAATAAACAGATGGTTAGTCAGTTTCATGTAAAGACAAGCTTAGACAGTACATGTAAGGCAAAAAATTCATATGTGCATAATATGCTGGCAAGATTTTATCATTAAGGGACAACACAATGGCGTACATAAAAGGAAAGCCACAAACCAGAACGGGAAACAACTTAAATCGGAAAACAAAGCCATAGATTGTCATGGAAGATTAAAAGTGATTAACCCTGCAAAGTACTAGGTCAAGGTATTATCTTCAAATGCAAGGGTGGAAAAGTATTCTGGGTGTTATCTCAATGCTTAGAAATATCGATTTTTTTGGTCAAGCTCAAGCAAACAGGTCAAGAAGGTAAGATAATTTTGGTGAACTGTTTGGAGAAAAAGATAACAGTGTCCCAAAAGCTAATCAATGTCATGCTATTTCATCTTTATTCAAAAAGTTTTTATTTCGGTGAACTATTCGGAGTAAAATTCTACAGCGCTCCTGCTCCTGAAACTAACTACGGTCATGCTATGTCATCTCTATTTGAAAAGTAATTATGAATTTCAAGCAATGGGCAGGTGCCTACCTTCTGATGGATGCTCAAACCCAGAATCCACAATCGCTCGGAGAAGCTCTGGCTTCAGTAAAAAATCTCTGAAACCCGAGCTATGAATCCCTACATAACCCCTGCATTGACCAAAAGAATACATAAAAATACATTGAAAAGATAGGCCAGCCACAAGAAAGTCACTTAAGGAGTAGACCAAGGTGCGTGGTAGTGCAGTGAAATCAAGGGAAAACTATCAAAGAAAACAAAATCCCCCTCAAAGCTACAAAATTAACAGAGCCATTCTTTCGAACTTGATTATGAAATTTTGACCGACCATCCATCACTGGATTCCAAATTAACATATCAGTTGGAGAAGGCAATTAAGGAGTTCTCAAAGCTCTGGTTCCAAAATTATCAGATCTCCCACAAACTAAGTGCCTAACGACTATAAGTCTCCACTAGACTCGATTCAACAAGCGACCCACACCCCTCCTTACCCAATCTAGTAAATGTTTCGAGATTTATGCTTTTACAGATAAGTCAATAACCATTATTCAACATATACACCTCATACTCAATCAAACAGAAACCAAACTTTCAAATTAGCGCAAAAAGCAATTACTTTTTGACGGTTTCCCCGGAAGGCTTTCCGTTGGCTGAGTCGGGGGCTTTCTCTTCTTCTTCCTCGTAGTCGAGAAGCTCTTCCTCGTAGACTTCGTTGTCTTTTACTTCGCCCATCTTTCCCCTGTAAACGCAGAAATGAACAGCCTTCCGAATCTCAGCTCGAATTAACGAATTGAAATCCAATTTCAAGCCCAAAGCGGAGGATGTGTGGTACTCGATGCGTACCTTGAATTGAAACTGCGTGAGATTTGATAAAGAGATGGGGCGCGCTGGGGAAAAGGGGGAGATAAACCCTAATGATTTCGGGGTTTTAAACTGCTAAGCGAGCTCCAACTCCAAGGGTGAAATTTCAAAATTCATAAGTATCGAATAATTAGATTTCCAATTGTGTACCATTTCTAATTTTTTCAAATTCAAAAAACAATTTCAATTTTTCGTTGTTCACATAATTAGATTTCCAACTGTGTACCATTTCTAATTATTTCAAATATTTAAAAACCCAATTTCAAATTCTTTTCTTGTTCGGTTTAATTATATGCTTTTACTAAGTATAATGTATCTGTAATATGGTATATAATGATTTCAATAGATAATTAATTGCTATAAATTATTAAAAGGGGTTATAACTATCAAACTAATTACTATTTTTTTAATATGTTCTTAATATCTCCTATGAACTTAAAAAGTTATAGAAAAAATAAATTCTCATAAAATCATTTTTCACATAGAGATGATGTAGTGCTTCAGATCGGCGTGGTTGTTGAGCAAGCACTGCCACCATGTCCGGCGAAACCATCTCAACAGTGATGTAGAGTGTTGTATTCCCTAGCTAAAGGGTTTGCTCGAGATTCACATTAGTGGGGTCAAGTTCAAGCAGTGTTTTTGACTACTTATCTTGTGCAATTCTACATCGCATAGTGTAGAACGATAATCTTTCCGATAATGAAGCGAGTGGGGGGCGAGGAAGTTCAGATCGACAATAACTCGGATAGGCGATATCATCAATAGATTTCAAGAGATGAGCAATAGTGACATGGGTGGTAGAATTTGGTTTTTTTTATTCTTAGCCAATAAGTTAAAGGTTCAAGTCATCACGGAGATATATAGAAAACTACTATTGATATTTTTTTTAAAAAAGCTTTGGGGAGTGAAATGAGCTAGAACATGTTTGGAGACCTCGTGAAGAAATAGTATGTTGGAGGCGGTTATGGCCATGCCGAATGCGGTTGTTCTTCGTATAATCTAGTTTAGACTAAAAAAATAGTCATTGACACTATCGTTCCATTGTGTTGGCTTGCTGAATTCATTTGAATCACATGAGGGGCATAAGTGTGATAAAGTGCTGATATTTGGTTAATTATAAACAATATTGTTTTGATACATTGAGTTGTTACTTTGACTTTCAATTTGTCATGTGAGTCTTGATTTAATCCAAAATAACACAAAGTTGTGATTTTAGTGACTAATTAAGTAACTTTCTTTATAACAATAAATAACTACTAGTTACTAATTAAGTAACTTCTTTATAAAAATAAATCACTACTAGTACGTTGTTTTAAACCTCAATTTTGGTTATAGATGTTTATTACTAGTATAATTCATTAACATTTTCGACAGTTTTTAGAAGTGAACTATGGATTGCTCCTTGTCGAGTTGGCTTGTTTTTCAGTTTATTGCGATTCAAGATTTTTAGTTGAATAGTTTATTTTTCAAAAAATATATACTCCTATACTATATAGGCAAACTAAGGAATTTGACATTGGATCACAAAAAATATTGAGACACTATGCTCGTTGTTATCCTTATTTGATTGATTAGAAAAAAAACATGCAATTGATGAGCCAATTAAGTAAAGAACTAATTCATAAGTTCTTCAATCATTTGCAATGCAATCTTCTTCTCTTCATCCCTCTCGTCTCCGAACTCCGCCACCGCCGCCACCACACCCCCACTCCGGTCGTCATTCACGATCTCCTCCTTGCCGAGCTCAATGGTCATGACCCAGTTGGCATCGGATTCTGAACCGGCCCGTTTCTGCCAGACTCCGATGTGGGAGCTCTCGTTGTCGAGCCTGAGGCACGTTACAGAAGGCGACGGCGATTTGCAGCATTTGCGAAGCTTCTCGCTGATAATGGACGAAGAAGGCGGCGGTGAGGATAACTCAGTGCTGCTGCTTTCTTCAAAGTTTTCCGGAACTGGGAAGTTTGTTTTGGCATTTCTGCCGCTCATCATCACCGCTGCCTCGTCGTACGCCCTCGCCGCCTCCACCGCCGTCTCAAAAGTCCCCAGCCACACCCTCCTCTTCCTGCACATGCATATATATAGTATATACATTTTTCATTATTTGAGTAATATTCATTGATGAAATAAATTCATTTTTACTATAAATAGAAAGGACGAGAAATCAAATAGAGATAACAGCAGTAGCATGTATTGAAAAACGTACAATAATGGGTGGCGGATCTCGGCCACCCAAGAGCCCCAATGCCGCTGCCGGACTCCTCGAAACTTTGTCTTCTGAACCATGGCGACTAAAATCGAATGAAATTGATCAATAATTTTGTGTGTGCGAAAAATATGAGAAAAGTCAAGCAATTTAAAGTGAAGTGAGTGCAATTAAGATCTATAACAATCGAGACAATAATGAATTTACTAGGCCAGCTTAGAGGAAAAGTCACTTTGCTGTGGTGGTCCTAAATACTTTTTGGGGAATAGGAGTGATGAATCGGCGAATTTTTGATGTTTGTAAATGCAGGAAATAAATGAAGATCAACACAGGGATTTTACGTGGTTCGATTTACTGATGTAAATCTACGTCCACGGGGAGAAATGGGGGCAGGTTTGTATTGCTTGATCTGCGAATTACAGCTTACAACACTGGCCTGCTTTATGATATTCTCTCTAGAGAGCTTTTTAGAATTTAACAGAAGAAGTTATCTATCTGACCTAGGTTCTATTTATACAGTGAACCAAGATCGTGGCATGCAGCATTTATTAGGTAGTGGATGTCGTGGAGATCGTGGCGACTTTGCATGGGTCCACTATCCTGCATGAGTTAATGACTGCTTGACACCACTAAATAGATCGTCGGTGTAGTGGAGGTGGAAATCTTGCATAAGTCCACTATCTCCTAGTTCGGTCGAATACTGAGACCGAACTGCTGAATTATTGCCGAGCAGCTTTTGCCGATCTGAGAGTAGAGCTTGATGCCGACCTGAGAGCAGAGCTTGATGAGTTGGCTTTCACCGAGCTGTAGGCTGGGGCCGAACTCTTTGGTTGTGCCGAACTGAACTCTTTAGTCACGCCGGACTGATACTCTTTAGTCATGCCGAACTGATACTCTGTCTTGGGCTTTACTGCTGTTGGGCTTGTTTAGTACGTACTCCATCACTACCCCCCCCGAAAAGAGAAGTGAATCACTTCGGCATTCTGGATAAAAGTATGGGGTAAGTTGATGTTTGTCCACGGTCTCATGAAGTGAACTCTTCTTTGACCGGACTTGGTTTGTGTCCTAATTTGGCGAGTTTTATCGCTCGGATCGAACTTTCCGTTGTCCTAATTTGGGGATCGGACTTTCCCTTGTCCTAATTTGGGGATCGGACTTTCCCTTGTCCTAATTCGGCGAGTTTTATCGCGTGGATCGGACTTTCCCTAGTCCTAATTCAGGCAAGTTTTATCGCGAGAATTGGACTTTTGTTGCAGTTCGTTTCAGACGAAGTGCTTGTTTAAGCTGAATTGTGGTCTTGTATCCTCTTTAGAAGCTTTGACGCACAATCGTGGGCTTGTTGCAGCTCGTTTCAGACGAACTGCTTGTTTAAGCTGAATTGTGGTCTTGTATCTTCTGTAGAAGCTTTGACTTACAATCGTTGGCTTGTTGCAGCTCGTTTCGGACGAACTGCTTGTTTAAGCTGAATTGTAGTCTTGTATCTTCTGTAGAAGCTTTGACTCACAATCGTTTAGCTTGTATATGTTCTAAGAAGGGGATCAGCCTTCGAAGAACAAGATGCCTCAGTAACATTTGTAAGAGACGACATGCACAGAGACAGACAAAACATACAGACAAAACGCACAGAGACAAATAAAGACTAAGCAAACCAAATAAAGCACATTGAGCAAACAGGACTCAAGACTGACTGACCGGACTGTCTCTTACAAATGGAACTTTTTGAGGTTGGAAATGTGCCATGTTCGGGGTACCTGTTCTCCTGACATGTGAGCCAATTTGTAAGACCCTTTGCCGAGGACTTCTGATACCCGATACGGACCTTCCCATGTGGGTTCGAGCTTGCCCAGCTTTTCTGCTCGGCTTACTTCGTTGTTCCTCAGGACGAGATCTCCCACTTGAAATTGCAGCTTCTTCACCCTTTGGTTGTAATACCGGGCTACTTGCTCCTTGTACTTGGCTGCTTTTATGCATGCCAATTCTCTTCTTTCTTTGGCAAGATCTAGCTCGGCTCTCAGTCCGTCGTCATTCATTTCTGAGGAGAAATTTAGAGTTCGGGGACTGGGTACGCCGATCTCCACCGGAATCACGGCTTCAGTGCCGTATACCAGACTGTACGGAGTTTCACCGTTGGAGGTTGTGGGTGTAGTTCGGTAGGACCATAGGACTTGAGGGAGATTTTCTACCCATTGTCCTTTGGCTTGTTCTAACCGAGCTTTTAACCCTTTCACCAGGATACGATTTGTTACCTCCGTTTGTCCGTTTGCTTGTGGATGAGAGACCGAAGTGAACCGCTGTTGAATATTCAGCTCTTGGCACCAATTCTTGAACGTCTTGTCGGTGAACTGAGTCCCGTTATCCGAGATGAGGATGTGGGGTATGCCAAATCGGCACACTATGTTCTTCCAGACGAAATCCAATGCCTTCGAACTCGTTATCGTAGCTAATGGTTCAGCTTCCACCCACTTCGTAAAGTAGTCCACGGCAACGATTAGGAATTTCATTTGCCGAGGAGCTTGAGGAAGTGGTCCCACTATGTCTATGCCCCATTGCATGAAAGGCCAAGGGCTCTGCATAGTGGATAGATCGGTTTGCGGCATCCTTGGGATATTTGCATGGATTTGGCACTTCGGGCAGGTCTTGACGAGCCGCACTGCTTCTTGTACCAAGGTTGGCCAATAATATCCCCATCTTAGAACTTTTTTAGCTAAAGCTCTAGCTCCGATGTGGCTGCCGCACGATCCTTCATGAACTTCTCTGAGGATGTAGTCCGTCTCTTCTGGTCCTACGCACCGCAATAACGGCTGGAGGTAAGACTTTCTAAAGAGGACTCCTTCATGAAGTTCGTACCGAAGTGCTCGGCACGTGATCTTCCGAGCTTCTCTCTTATCCTCGGGCAATTGTCCTTGATCCAGATACTGCAAGATCGGCGTCATCCAGTTCGGCGAGCTGGATACTGAATGCACCTCGGCTTCATCAATGCTTCGATGCATTAATTCTTCCGCCTTTGAGCTCGGATCTGAGGCCAACTTACTTAAGGTATCTGCTCGGCTATTTTCCGCTCTGGGAACGCGGATTATCCGAAAATAGGAGAAACTTCGGCTGATGCTTTGCGCTTTGTCCAAATACTTCTTCATTCTCTCGTCACGAGCTTCACTTGTACTCAACATGTGATTTACTATGACTTGTGAATCACAATGGACTTTGAGAGATTTGACGAGCAGACTTTGCGCTAACTGGAGTCCGGCAAGGAGGGCTTCGTACTCGGCTTCATTATTAGTAGTGGGGAATAGGAACCGAAGTGAGTAGGTTACCTCGTGTCCGTCGGGAGCGACGAGTAAAATACCAGCTCCACTTCCCATCTTGTTTGAAGCTCCATCTACGAATCCGCTCCAGCAGTCTGGCGGCTCTACTTCGGATTTCAAGGGCTGTGCTAGTTCGGTATTGGCAGACTTTTTCTGTTCGGCAATGACAGGGATTGCTTGATCGAACTTGGCCTCTGTAAGAAAATCTGCCAAGGCTTGTCCCTTGATGGCTTTCCGAGGTAGGTACTCGATTGAGTGTTCTCCCAGCTCTATGGCCCATTTGGCGATTCTGCCTGATGCTTCTGGCTTGGTCAAAACTTGCCGAAGAGGCAGATCGGTTAAGACGCATACCTTGTGAGCATAGAAGTATGGCCGCAGTCTCCTTGCTGCATTTACTAACGCCAGAGCAATTTTTTCCAGAGGTTGATACCTTGTTTCTGGACCTCTTAATGCTCGGCTTGTAAAGTAGATGGGAAGCTGCTTTAGGCCTTCTTCTCGTACAAGCACCGCGCTGATGGTTTGATCTGATGCCGCTAAGTATAAGAATATTACTTCGGCTTCGGTTGGAGCAGAGAGAATAGGAAGCTCGGCTAGATAACTTTTGAGCTCGTCAAAGGCCTTTTTCTGCTCGGCTCCCCACTCGAACTTTGGTGCCTTTTTCAACACCTTGAAGAATGGCAGTTGCTTTTCGGCTGCTTGGGAAAGGAATCGATTCAGTGCGGCTAGACATCCGGTTAGCCTTTGCACGTCATGTATGGACTTCGGCATTGCCATGTGCTGAACGACTTGAACTTTTGAGGGATTTGCCTTGAGTCCGTCCTTTGAAACCCAACAACCCAGAAACTTTCCCGAATCTACCAAAAAGGTACATTTTTGGGGGTTGAGTTTGAGGTTGGCTTTTCGGAGCACGTTGAGAGTGGATTTGAGGTTGTCTTCGTACTCCGAAGTGCTTTTGCTTTTGACAACTATGTCGTCGACATACACTTCAACCTGTTTCCCGATTAGGTGCCGAAAAAGCTTGTCTACCATCCTTTGATAAGTGGCTCCGGCATTCTTTAAACCGAATGGCATCTTTTTATAAGCGAAAATGCCGAAATCGGTAATGAAAGCTGTTTTCGGAGCGTCACTCTCATCCATCAACACTTGGTGATATCCTTTGTATAAATCAAGAAAACAGAAAATTTCGAAGCCGATCAAAGCTTCTACTTTTTTATCTATATTCGGAAGGGGATAGCAATCTTTTGGACAGTGCTTGTTTAGATCGGTAAAATCTATGCACATCCGCCATCCTCCTCCTTTTTTCTTGATCATCACAGGATTGGCCACCCAAGAAGGATATTTCACCTCGAATAGTACATCCGCTTTTAGTAATTGGCGGACTTCGTCATGGATGACTTGGCTTCTTTCTGCCGCAAAGAGTCTTTGCTTCTGTTTTACTGGCCGGATTGAAGGATCAATATTTAACCGATGAGTGATTACCTCGGGGGGCACTCCGGTCATGTCCAACGGAGACCATGCAAAGACATCTTTGTACTCCTTGAGGAGCTGAATGGTCTTTTCCCGGAGTAGAGGCGTTCCTGCGAAGCCGACGTTGACCGTTCTGGATGGATCATCTTCGTATAACTGAACGGTCATTGAGTTCGGCTCTGAAGTGACTTCGGTCATCTCGCTTGCCTCCGACTCCGGTTGCTGTGATTGCTATGCTTGATGGTGCCGAACTGATTGCTCGGCACTTTTAAGCGCAATCTGCAGACATTCTTTTGCTCTCTTTTGATCACCTCGGATGACCGCTATCCCACCTTTAGTGGGGATCTTGATGGTGAGGTGATAAGTAGAGCAAACGGCCCGAACTGTGTTGAGCCAGTCCCTCCCCAGGATGACGTTGTACGGAGACCGAGCTTTCACCACAAAGAACTCGATCATCGTATTGGAGCTTGTAGGCGCTTTTCCCACCGTGATCGGAAGGCTGATAATACCTTCAGGGCGGGTGTCCTCCTGGGCGAAACTTTTCAGAGGAAGTGGAGCCGGACTGAGCCGAGCTGGATCCACTTCCATTTTATCGAAACATTCTTTAAAAAGAATGCTGACTGACGCTCCTGTATCCACAAATACTCTGTGGACCAGTTTGTTTGCCACCCCGGCTTGAATGACAATAGCGTCTTGGTGAGGAGAGATGGCTGGGACGGGATCGGCATCTGAAAATGTAATCACTTCGTCTTTCTTCAGCCTTTTATGTGTTGGTTCCTCTTGATTGGAACCTCTGCGTTCTGCTTTTAGGGACGACTTAGTCTTCCCGGCAGGGAGAGCATCAATAGTCAGGATTACTCCATCATATTGCGGCTCGTCGTCGTCTTCGGGATCCTCATGCCTTTTCGGATCCTGAGGATTGCAGTTCGCACCTCTCTGCTTTTTGTTCTTTTTCGGCTGCTTGCTTTGGTATTTTTTTAACGTTCCTGTTTTCACAAGAACATCAATACCTGCAGCCAAATCTCGGCACTCCTCGGTATCATGACCGTGGGTGTGATGGAAGGAGCAATATTGATCCTGAGGTCGCCGCGCGGCTGATTTCGTCATCCGCTTTGGTCTTTCGAACATATCGGAATGTAGTTCGAAAATTTCCGCTCTTGACTTGTTCAGCGGTACGAACTGAGCGGGCGGCTTCTCGGGGTTGAGACGTGGTCCCAATCTGCCTTGTACCGGTGCCCTTTGAATTCTTTCAAAAGGAGTTCGGCGAGGAAGCCTCTGATCGCTATGATCGGGCTTCTTTTCGTCTCCTCGGGATGAGCTGTCTAAAGACCGTTTTCGACGGTCTGCCTCATCCGCACGGGAAAACTGGTCCGCAATGTCCCACATTTCTTGAGCTGTTTGCGGACCGCACTCCACGAGCTTTCTGTAGAGAGCTCCGGGCAGGATTCCATTTTGGAATGCCGAAATGACAAGTAGATCATTGAGATTATCTACTTGTAGGCATTCTTTATGGAATCTCGTCAGGAAGTCGCTGATCTTTTCGTCGCGACCTTGACGTATAGAAAGCAGCTGAGCCGAAGTGATCCGGGCTTCTGCTTTCTGAAAGAACCTCCTGTGGAAAGCATCCATTAGATCTCGGTAGGATCTAATGCTGCCTTGAGGAAGGCTGTCGAACCACCTTCTAGCGTTCCCGATGAGCAGCTCGGGGAACAGTTTGCACATATGGACCTCATTGAGACCCTGGTTCGCCATATTATATTGATAGCGTCCCAAGAAGTCATGAGGATCCTCTAGCCCGTCATAAGTCATTGACGGTGTCCGGTAATTCCGCGGCAAAGGAGTTCGGGTGATGTCGTCCGAGAACGGAGTCTTTAATGCTCCGTACATGGCGAACCCGACATCTCTTCGGTACGGAGGAGATGGAGTTCTCCTGTGGTTCCGGTACCGAGGAGGAGCAGGAGCATGTTGAGGTTGAGGATTCTTTCTCCTGGAAGACACGTCACTACTGCGGTAGTGACTTTCATGTCTGGATGAGGAGGGAGAATCCGCCGTTGTCTTCTCCGGCTGTTGGCTCTTCTGCAGGAAGGTTAAGAACTCCTCCTGCTTCTCGGCCAAGAACAGCTTGACAGCTTCATTTAAATTGGGCTGCTGGGAAGACTCGGTGCGATGACTCCTGGAGTGGCTTGCTCCTTCTTCGTGAGAACCGGAGGTAGATGTCTCCCGAGGCCGTTTTTCAGACCTGCGAGCTGGACTAGCTTCCTCACGGTTATCACGAACGGTATTATGAGTGTTATGTGATCTGGTATGCATTTTTTGGGGTGGAAAAGGGTCAAAAATTCGCTTTATCACAAATTTTGTTCTCTGTTTCCCACAGACGGCGCCAGTGATGAATCGGCGAATTTTTGATGTTTGTAAATGCAGGAAATAAATGAAGATCAACACAGGGATTTTACGTGGTTCGATTTACTGATGTAAATCTACGTCCACGGGGAGAAATGGGGGCAGGTTTGTATTGCTTGATCTGCGAATTACAGCTTACAACACAGACTTGCTATATGATATTCTCTCTAGAGAGCTTTTTAGAATTTAACAGAAGAAGACCTTATCTATCTGACCTAGGTTCTATTTATACAGTGAACCAAGATCGTGGCATGCAGCATTTATTAGGTAGTGGATGTCGTGGAGATCGTGGCGACTTTGCATGGGTCCACTATCCTGCATGAGTTAATGACTGCTTGACACCACTAAATAGATCGTCGGTGTAGTGGAGGTGGAAATCTTGCATAAGTCCACTATCTCCTAGTTCGGTCGAATACTGAGACCGAACTGCTGAATTATTGCCGAGCAGCTTTTGCCGATCTGAGAGTAGAGCTTGATGCCGACCTGAGAGCAGAGCTTGATGAGTTGGCTTTCACCGAGCTGTAGGCTGGGGCCGAACTCTTTGGTTGTGCCGAACTGAACTCTTTAGTCACGCCGGACTGATACTCTTTAGTCATGCCGAACTGATACTCTGTCTTGGGCTTTACTGCTGTTGGGCTTGTTTAGTACGTACTCCATCAAGGAGAGTATCTTTTAAAGATGTAAATATTGAAATCTATCACTCCATTTCATTTTTTCATCGATATCGTTACGGATCGATGATGTAGAATTATTTATTAGGGAGTATCTTTTTTTTTCACTTTTGACAGGGGATATGTGACATTGGTATAATGAAGTATAGACTCATTTGTTATACATTAAAAGCCCTACATATGAGTTTATAAATTATTACTGGCGTGACAAATATGTATTCTAACAACTGTCGAGCACATATATTGACACCCATGGTGAAAGTTTTCTTCCAAAGATATAAATTAGAAAGGAACTTTCACTATTAGTTACGTACGCAATTATCTTAATTGAATATGTGAATTTATCTTAAACTTTCAACCAATTAAAGACACTCTTCATAATTGCTTTTCTTATAAAGATGATTCTTTGAAAGTAGGTAGACTTTACATTTCTAAAAATGTTTACACACATTTAGTGATTGCGTCTTTCTTTGAGTTATTTTATACTCCTATTTTATGATTTTTATCATACAAAAATAGAGATGATAAAAAAGACATGTTAAGAATATTATACTAGCACTTGTATGTATATGCCACGTGTATTGAGTTTGAACATCACTAAACCATTTTAGGTAAAATTAATGAGGTAGGAGTATTTTATTTTCAAAATGAGACTTATCTCTTACATAGCAGTATCAATCGCAATTGCGAGTTATCCACATCCTAATTAAAGAAAATAAAAACTCCAACTTATTTGACATGTGACATATGCATATCAAAATTATCGTATTATTAATTTGGTCCCAAGGAGTCGTGGACATAAAGGGAAACGTACCAATGTGTTTTATTGTTCAAATGACGACAATTTTCAACATTAATTTGGCGAATTGATGGAAATGGTTTCTCCTTTTTAAAGCCAAAGTAAAGTAAAATGTTTATCCTAATTATTCGAACTAAAATTATTAACCTTGAATTATTTTACCAGCAAGATCCAAACTCAAGCAAAAAAAAAAGTTTAAATCCTATTAAATGAAAAAAAGGGGGAAAATATGTCTTCATGTATAGGAGCTGAATTAGAAGGGGGGGGGGGGGGGGGGGGGTTCAACTGTTAAGCTTTAATCATGATCAGATAATTTAATTAAATTATTAGCTTTTAATTCCTACATAAAGAAGAGGCCGGGCCCAAAACAGTGCCACATCGGACCCCTAAACTGATAGAGTTCAACAATTAAGATAAATAATTAGCTAATAAATTGCAGTATGCAGTGGGGTTGGTACAGTGGGCTGCACTTTGTTTACATAATTGCGCTTAATTAAAAAAACGTGGTATTGTTTGGATCAATAAAACTGATGCTTTGCTGTGCAGTTGTACTGCTTCGATGGACAGCTGGCTGTTAATTCACTCCATAATTGGAACAAATTAGGATATTTAATACTCACAAGAGTGATATGTCATGTCCATTTACAGAAACTTAATTTACTCCCAATTGCTGTTTCTTTTTTTTGGGAGTGGTGGCTTACCAAGCTAAAAATTTTATTTTTATTCGCATAGTTATATCATCAAATTTTGTACTATATTTTATGTATATTCTTGTGCATAAATCTATATCTAATGAAACATAACAAAATAATTGTCACAAAATTTTCAAACTTGAAATTTAGTAATACTAATTATTTTGAATATAACTATTAGTAACATTTTAATATTTTCAATTGAAAAGCTTGACGGTACTATTTTGAGAGTGTTATCAGTGAAATCTTGAGACAAGATTTTGTAAACAAGATTCAGCCATATAGTACTCTCTTTCCATCTCACGATGTTTGTCTCATTTTATCATTTCAGATCGTCTCATAAAGTTTGTCCCACTTGTAATATACCAAAAAAAATATTAAATATACTTTTTCCATTTCTCCTAATGTGGGACTCTTATTCCACTACATTCCTCTATTTCTCCTAATGTGATACCCTTATTCCACTATACATCTCTAGTTAATATAAAGTCAAATAATTTCTTCAAACTCGTGCCAAGTCAAATTGGGACAACCTCCGTGGGACGAGAGAATACTACACTACTACTCGTTACACTTAATGGGCTAGGCCCAACTAAAAAAGCAGAAGCTTGAATCATGCTAGTAGTAGTATTTTGTACCCAACTAAAAAAGCATAAGCTTGAATCATGCTAGTAGTAGTATTTTGTACCCCTAAAATTTTAGGTTCGACAGTTACACCCTCTCAATCACAATTAACCTTAGGTACCTCAAAAAATATAGTTTCAGCTGCAGAATGCATATTTAAAATTGTTTTGGTATGTAATGAGTTGGCAAAAAAAGACTTGCATAGTGGTGCACTTTAAAAAGTGTAAATTATATGCACTGATACAAGCTCTTCACGTGTCTTATTATGCAATGATTATTATGCTCATTATAGATAATATTGACAATCTAAGCATAATCTACACGTATACTTGATTGCACAAAATAAAAATTAAAAAATTAGACATGATTTTGACGATTCACAAAAAAGTTTGTTGGTCTATAGATTTCATGTTGTGTCATTGCTTGGAATCAATTCTACACATATTCCCAATAAAGAAAGAAGCTCGTAGTAGAAAATTTTGCTCCGTAAGACACTCGTATCCAATTAAATATAGTATTTTATTTTGTATCTTTTCCCGGTAATCCTTAAGAGCATCCGCAATGGCGCGCCGTCGGACGTCGGACCGACGTGCCAGATGTCCACGCGGGACGTACGCCATTAGGTCGGGAGAGGCGGATGCGGACGTCCGCCGCGGATGTGAGGTATCTGCGGCCTTCCGGCGACGTCCGTCGTGACGTCCGCCATTGCGGTGCCACGACAGACGTCCAGGCGAACGTCCTAATTTGTTATTGTTTTAAAAAAAACTCTATATAATACAGCTCGTTAAATAATTATGTATGTTTTTTACTATTAAAATAAAATCTTTGCATTTTCCCCGTATTCGTGGTGAAATTTTAATTCTATAAATTGCATATTTGTGAATTTTTATTATTGTGGATGTCCGCCACAATGGTGCGGATGTCCCGGCGGAAATCCCAAAAACATCTCCTACCACGTCATAAGGACATCCCACTGCACTGCCACGTCATAAGGACATCTCACTGCACAATGGCGGACATCCCTAAGGAGATCCCGACGGACATCCACAATAAAAAAAATCACAAATTCACCAAATTAAACAATTTACGGAATTAAAATTTTGACAAGAATACAGGGAAAATGCAACAATTTTATTTAAATAGTAAAAAACATACATAATTATTTTTAAAAAATACATAGTTAAAAAAATTACATCCCAAAGCTTAGACAAACGCGGCCCCAGTCTCACTCCTCGTCGTCCCCGGTGCCAGTCCCGACGTAATTCCGGGCAGGGGTGGCATCCCCAAATCGCGCCTCAGACTGTCGATGGCATCCTTCAACATCATCTTGTATAAGGGATCAGTCGTTGCATGCCACTTATCCATGGTGTCTAACAGGCTCTGCGTTTGCTGCATGCGGAGGAGATAGGAGAGCTCGAGATTGACCTGGGAAGGAGCTTCCGATTGGACATCATGGGACCCATTGGCGCTTCCCCTAGCCATCCGCATCGCGGTCTTTTACCCAACCGGGCGACGGCAGCGGAAAACGATTGAGGGGTCGGGAACTCTGCCTTGGAGTCGGGGAGGTCGTGGGAACCGGCACTGCTGCTGTACTCGCCGGTGGCGTTGATCTTCGCCCGCTTCGGCCAGCCAGCTTCAACACTCGCACTAAACTTGGCAAAAATCTGCACCACAAGATAGACCTCCCAATATTTGAATTAGCCGAACTTCAAAGACCTGTCGGAGTACTGCTGCATGGACATATTCTTCACATCCTCGACGGACATGCCGCTAGTGGCCGTGCCTAGGTTGTTTTGGTAGATGCAGGAAAATTGGCTGAGCTACCTCCTCAGCCGCTCTCACTGTTTCCGACATTGCTCTCCATCGTGAGGCTTCCCACCTGGCGGTTTGAATTGGAGGTAGCTTTGGCTAATGCGCCACCACATTCTGTCGATATGCTGGTTAGCCCCGATGTAGGGATCCTCGACTACACCGACCCAGGCCTGAGCCAGCGCGACGCACTCCGACACGCTCCAGATGGTCCTCTTTCCCTCGCCGGCCTCTCCCCCCTCGGCCCTCGCACGCGAGGACGAGGTAGTGTCCTTGCCCTTCCCTTTGCCCTTCTTCTTCGACCTCCCTCCCGCCGGTGGCATCTCAGTAGGAGACTCCCTGACCGGAGATAGCCCCAACTCCTCAAAAGAGAAAGTCTCAATGCCGGTGAACTGAGTCTCCAGATGAGTACTTTGGGGGGAATCGCTAGACAATAAATCCATATAGGGGCGATAGACATTGTCCCCAGGTGATAGGGGGCCCCAGCCTGCTACCCCCAGCAGCGGCAGGCGTGCCCTGCATCATTCCCCCACCCCCGCTGTCATTCCGGGCATCATTCCCCCATCATCCCGGGCGCCATCCCCGCCATCCCTCCACTCACTCTGGGCATTTGGGGCATCATCCCACTCATCCCTGCACACCAAGGGTACATATTGTAGTACCCGAGCATCATCCCTGCCATTTGGGGTTGGGGCATCATCGTCGCCATTTCGGGCATCATCCCGGACATCCCTGCAGTTCCGCCGATGTTTCCCCCACCTCTAACGGGAAACGTCAGCATTTGTGACTCGCTCGTGGCGGGAGAATCACTATCGTGCTCCATTTATCTTCAAAAGAAATGAAAGTAAAGAGCGAGAAACTCGTTAAAACAAGTGGTGCGAATGAAATGATGTTTAACGAGCCGTATATATAGAATTTTTTTTATAAAAAAAACAAAACAAAATTCGGGACGTCCGTCGTGGCACCGCAATGGCGGACGTCACGACGGACGTAGCCGGAAAGCCGCGGATGTGAGGTGTCCGCAGCGGACGTCCGCATCTGTCCCTCCCATGCCTAATGACGAACGTCCGCCGAGAAATCCGTCAATACGGATGCTCTAAACTATAAACATTTTTCTTCTCGGCCTTTTTCTTCTCTGGGTGGGCTCTTTATCTCTTTTATATTACTACTTACTATTATATTTACAACGCATCTAATCGTTTTATTTTGTAAATATTTCATAATTTTGTTTGGAAGAATATATAAAATAATTTCAGAAGCGTGTGGGGCAACATGGAATTATAAATGAATGAATCAGGTGTTTTTATATCCATTCATTTCAAATCCACCTAAAACGTAAAAACAATGAAGCACAAAGAGGGGCAAAATCGTCTTTACACAATGCGATTTCTTAATTAAATACTCCACTACTTAGTAGTATAAACAAAAATGAAGATAATATAGTAGTGGTATATAAAAAACATTTCCAATGAAATAAAAAGCCAGGGTTGGACTTTTTAATGAAGTAATTACGATTTAATTACTCAATTACTTGCTTACTTAATTACTAACAATAGCAGCCCCATTTGCTTTTCGACTGCATTCGCAAATTCAATACAATAAGAAACTTAAAAGATGCTCTTATTTTAATCCCATCTTCACTGAAAGCTCTCTTTATAGGTAAATCTCATCCAAGTTGGGGGTGATCTTCTTTCCCATTTGCAATTTATGCACTGTATAAGTTCATGAATTCAGTGAAATTTCAGGGGTTTGTGGAAAATTTGTGCCATCCATGTTAATGTTGGGGTCCCTTTTACGAATCGGATCAATTGCAGCTTGGGTTTTGCATATTATTGCTTGCATGGGGTAAGTATCCATATTCTCTGATTTTTTCTTGCAAAGTTTGTGTTTAGTGTTGAATAACTTTGATTTAGCTTTTGTGGATTATGTGGATAAGGTGTTAATTGTTATGGTTTGTTTTTATTTGGTATATGTGAACTAGCTGTTTCAATTTTTTTGTTGATTTTCAGTTTAGAAATAGCAATAATTCTTAAATGTTTCATGCCGTATGATTTTCTTTGAATGATTTTAGGTGGTAGTATTAGTTAAAATGGTGTGAGAGGTTGAAGCTTGATGATAGATGTGTCTACCTTGATTTGGTGCATCCAGATGCACTGTACATTTCCCTAATTAAACTCTAATTGATGATTGCTAAACCCTAATTAGGGATTGATGAACCCTAATTGGAAAGTGTGCACCAAAAATCCGGATGCATAGGAGTTTTTGTCTTTAGGTAAACTGTAAAAGGGTCACAATTTTGTGCAAATGTTGTGGGTGTTGAAGCAACTATTTCAAGTTTGTGTTAGATTTGATATTCACATATTATTGAAGCTGTAGGATGGTTGAGTCTCAAAGTCTTTGCAATGGATTTGGATATTTCATGAATCAGTTGTTAATACGTGTTAGTTTTATATTATGTCACATTAACTGTATGACAGTAGTATGATTGATTTATTACAATTGAAACAGAGCAGTGGTTGTCTGGGGAGTCATGTCAGGCCCAAACTGAATTCCTCACTTGATGAATTCAAAGGGAAGAATAACCACGATTGGAAAAGTACAAAAACTACTCTATCGGAAGATTTTTGGACCACTAGCAATTGTAATATGGAAAATACTGCTTTGCAGTCTTGTGGAAGCATCTCGTCTACCAGCACACTTACTCAGGTATATGATGCTCATGGTGCCGGATGCTCGAGCACGCCTTCTGAATTTGTAAATCATGGTAAGCATGCCTTCTGATTCCATGTTAAATCACGGTCTTGTTGGTATTTGTGTTTGTGTGCTCGCCTGCGAGTGTGAACTCTTTTTGTTTTTTTATGTTTTTAGCTACTTGCCCATTTTGTGTTGTTCTAACCCGTTTTCTGCACTGGATGAGTGTTGCCTCTGTTTCTTAAAAAGGAAGAATATTCTCCTTCCAATTCATAGATTTTGTCTATTCTCTACGTTTTGTGGATTTGGATAAGTTAATCTTATGTGGAGAAGCTCCGGCTACAGGTCTAATTCTCTGGCACCAGAATAGACAGAAATGGGCCTTGGATAAAAAGCCCGAGAATCGGGCACAACAGCTTCGAGAGCCCAAGTTAAGGTGTGGTGATTTCCTATAGCTGCATTGTTACTGTTTGTTTTAGAGGAGGTAACCAAGCATGGAGAAATCAAATAACCTATATATTGAATAAATTACTACTAGCACCTTATACATGATCTTCATATTCATGGCTAATGGAATGAAAGATGCATTTACTTTGTTTGATAAGATTAGATTGATAAAACGTATGTTTGAGCATCTGAGGATTATATAATCAAACAAAGTCCAAAATCACATAAATCCATCAAAGTGAATAGCAGATTAGCACATATATAGCTATCATATCACTTAGACACCCCCAAGAGTTCCTTATTAGGATCATTTCTATTGCTTCCTATGACTCACCCTGTGTTGTTGTTAGTGCTTAGTATGCTGGGCCACAGTTTGGTCAACCCGGTAAAATATGGACTGGGCCTTGAAACTAAAGGCCCAGAAAACCTTGGGAGAGACCAAATTCGACCCTGCCTGGCTCATACCTGGCTGGGCCTTATTGCACCATCTTATATAATTTTCATTGTTGAACTTGTTCCTGAAAAAAACCACGATCTTGCAGTTGGAACGCAACCTACGACAGTTTGCTCAGCAATAACAAGCCATTCGACAAACCTGTCCCGCTTGGTGTAAGTTTCTTTCCCTGCATCCCAAATAATTACAGCATGCCGCTCCTATAATCTCACTGTTATGACTGTTAAACTGACAGGAAATGGTCGATTTTCTGGTAGCGGTTTGGGAGCAGGAAGGAATGTACGATTAAGAAACTGATTCCCAGGTGATTGTTATGATTGTGGATTTCAGATTATGGCTTCCCTCTTGCTGTAAACCAGAATTTTAGCAGTTTCTTGGTCTTTTGTTGAACAACAAGAACCATTGTGCTGCATCTGATCACAACATTGTTGAATATCATTGGCTTATATAAAAATGAAGAATCGTTTCTCTTGCTTTTATTTTGAAGCTCAAATTCTATTATATTGTAGTTTGATTATTTTCTATTTTGCAACAACATCAATGGTGTTGTGGAGGTTACAAGTACAATTTGTTGCTGCTATCAATTTATAGTCTGCATTACATGAATTCTTGCTTGTTTTTAAATTAATGGCATTTTTGCAAAATGAGCTATAATTCATGGCAAGATAATGACATACTTGCAGAAAGAGACAGAATTCAGTTCATGGATAGATAGATAGATAGATAGATAGATAGATAGATAGATAGATAGATAGATAGATAGATAGATAGATAGATAGAGATAGGTAGTATGTATACATCCTTATTTGACACACATGTTTCATCCCAAAGCAAATACTTAACGAACTTCAACTTCCTTAACATCCTTGTGTGCCTTTTGAGCCTTAGGTATGACTATATTGAGCACCCCATCCTTCATCTCCGCCTTGATTTCATCGAGCTTTGCATCTTCCGGCAGCAACAGGCTCGTGTTGTAGTAACCATAGCTGCTCGACGACCAAGACTCGTCGTCAGAGTCGTGTTCCTCCTGATCCTTGTGCTCCCCTCGTATGCTTAGAACCCCATCCTCCACCGTTATCTTCACCTCGTCCTTCCCCACCCCCGGCATCTGGTACCGGAGCCTGTAGCTGTCATCGTGCTCCTTCGCCCGCCCCAGCATTTGTGGCGAAGCTATGTTCTCCAACAGCCTGTTTATGTTCCCTGTCGCTTGGACCAACGCGTTCCCCACTCCCGAAGGAAACATATCTGCACATTCAATATTACCAATAAACTCAATATCTTAATCTAAATTCATATAGAATTGCATGTTTTTAACTTCATTGGTGTTTGATCATGTCGAAATCCAAGTTCATTCTTACCCCCAAGAGTAGGGACGAAGTCACGGCCGTCTCTCCTCCACAAGTTGCCGCCTCTCTAGCCCCTCCGCCTCGGAGAAAGCTTGGGCTTCTTGCCACCCTCTTGCACAGCCACCTCATGGGCCCCGGCTGCCTTCTCCTCTGCAGCGGAGGAGAGCCCCCGGAGAAACTGAGAAGCCAATCTCTGTTTCTCCGGGGGAGCTGTGGCTGTGACATTTTTGGCCAACAAGGAAGCAGAATATGAGGCCCTTTGTTGCAAATTCTTGAGAGCTAAACGTGCTAATGCCATTGTTGAACACAAACTTAGAGAAAGATTGATCAATTCTCGATTTTTCAAACTGTGATTGTTGTTGAAGTTGAAGGGGGTAAATTAATTAAGAAAGATTTATAAAGGAAGGGGCGGTTTCTAGGAGGTGGTGGAAAAAGATGAGAAGATTCATGTTTATTCTTTTCTTCATCATCATTTAGAGCATCCACAACGGCGGCCGTCTCGGCGGACGTCCAACCGGCGTGCCGGATGTCCGCGCGGGACGTCCTCCATTAGGAGCGGGAGGGACGGATATGGACGTCCGTTGCGGACACCGGAGTTTCGCGGCATTCCGACGACGTCCGTCGGGACGTCCGCCACTGCGGGTTCCCAGCGGACGTCCCGATTTTTCATTTTTTAATAAAAAAACTCTATATATACGGCTCGTTGAACTTCATTTCTTTCGCACCACTTGTTTTAACGAGTTTCTCTTTCTCTCTCTCTCTACGTTTCTTTTATATATCCAGAATGGTTAGTGGTAGTGGTAGTGGTAGTGGTAGTGGTGCGGGTGGTAGTCATGGAATTTCTGATGACGTACGTCGGTGAATTAGAGAACAGTTGCGGGCCGTTACGTCCAGTGAGATAAATCGCGTGATACAAGCGGCCTTGCAGCAGCAGCAGCAGTCGGCGGTACCTCGACCCATCCATCGTCGAACTATAGTACCCCGGGACCACATCGCTGCACACCGTCGGTTGTATGAGGACTACTTCACTCCGGAACCGCGGTTTGGGGAGAACATGTTCCGGCGACGTTTTAGGATGCATCGTCCGCTATTTCTGCGTATCGTGGGCGCTTTAGAGCGTCGATACGAGTATTTCAGGATGAGGGAGGATGCGGTTGGTAAACCCCGGCCACACGCCCAAACAGAAGTGCACTGCCGCAATCAAGCAGCTGGCTTACGGAGGTGCGGCCGACATGTTCGATGAGTACCTCCACATCGGCGAGACGACTGCCCGCGATTGTCTAAAGTATTTTTTGAGGGCGTTAGGGAGATATTCGGGGATAGGTATCTTCGGAAGCCTACCCCTAAAGATTGTCAGGCTCTGATGGATATGCACGGGAGTCAGCACGGGTTTCCGGGAATGTTGGGCAGCATAGATTGTATGCATTGAGAGTGGAAGAACTGCCCCACCACCTGGAAAGGTGTGTACACTACCGGGTTCAAGGGCAAGAATCCCACGATGATCCTTGAAGCGGTAGCTGACTACCGGCTGCATGCATATTTTGGAGTAGCCGGGTCAAACAACGACATCAATGTCCTCCAGTCATCGCCCCTTTTCAACGACCAGTGTATGAGTGTTGGTCCGACCGTCAGTTTCGTCGCCAACGGCAACCAGCACAACATGAGTTATTATTTGGCAGATGAGATATACCCTATGTGGCTCGTCTTTGTGAAGACGATTAGATGCCCCACAGAAGAAAAGAAGGTCTATTTAGAGGGTCACCAGGAGGCAGCGCACAAGGATGTGGAGCGGGCATTTGGTGTGCTACAGGGTCGATGGGCGGCAGTGAAGGGTCCATCACGGCTGTGGTATATTGACAGCATCGCTGATATCATGTACGCATGTATTATCATGCACAACATGATTGTCGAAGATGAAGGTCCATCACTGACTGATTGGGCCAATGATGATGTTGATGCTGCCGGTCCAAGCCACGGCGTGGCCACCGCCAATGTACGTATGGGGATACCCCATGAAGAGGCCGATCGAGTCCGTGCATTTGCCGACATGTGCCAACGACAAGCCCATATTCGACTCCAGAACGATATTATTGAAGAGATATGGACGCGGAGGGGTCGTCGTTGATATTTAGAATGTAATTAGTTTAGAAAATTTTTTTGTTGAAATGTACGTTTTTATTTTTTTAATTTAATTTCGTAAATTGTTTAATTTGATGAATTTGTGAATTTTTATTATTGTGGGATGTCCGTTGGGATGTCCTTGGGGATGTCCGCTATTGTGCAGTGAGATGTCCTTATGACGTGGCAGGAGGTGTTTTTGGAAAGTCCGTCTTGATGTCCGCCGGGACATCCGTCCCACTGTGGATGCCCTTATGCCGAATAGTTTTCCAGATTGTTAGAGCTAATTTCCATGCCACGTAGTCAAAAATAAGATCTTCAAATTATTTTACGTTTTGGAATTTTGTCATAAAAGTGTCAATTTTACAAAAGTGTAAATCACATAATGATCAAAACTCATCCTAGAGTTAAGTTCAAAAAATACAGCTTGCAAAAGTGTAAATCACATAATGATCAAAATTAGTAACTTTAGTGTAATTTTATAGTATTATTTTCTAATTAATAAAAAAGATGTATCGATTTCGTTGATCATATTCATATCTATGCGTGTGATGGTTGTAGTATAACTTATAAGTATCATGATTCATGTACAACTATATGGTCGCTTTCCACCAAAATTTGGTTAATGAGTACAAGTAGTACCAATATCTTCCTCAATCAGTTGTGACAAAATTTGTATTCCTCGATCTATTCACACGAGTTATGCTTTTCAGTTTCAGAAACTTCAATTAATATTTCTGGGCAGACTTATTGCTTTATAATTCCCCAGCCTAGTAATAACTTTATAAAATGACAAAATAAATCAGAACCCAAAGTTAGAGCATATGAAAAGATATGTATTATGTTTCGTTGCAGCCTACTTATTACTATGAGTATATGGCATACACTTTTCTAATCAAAGTAACTATTAGATCTATTACTTACACGGCCAGATCTAAACAGATTTGCGAAGGGACCGAGGAAAGCATACGTGATACTTATAAATTATAGTACTACTAGAATTTATCAAAATAAATAAACTTGAAAACAATAACAGAATATGGTTAAGGACCAATATCCATATTTAAAATCTATTTATATGAGAAAAAAAAGACTAACTTCACTCGATTTAAAAATACATCAACTTTTACCATTTTTTTCGTTCCGCAAACAATTTTGGCAGAATAGAAGATAACATAGCAATCCAAACAATGAGGTTTTTATTATATTACAATAACTTGACATGATATAAATATGATGTGAAAATAAAAATAACTACATAATTTCCAACTCCTATAAAAAATTGTGCATTTTAACTTCAATTTGAAAGATTGTTTACTGAAACGAATAACGATGAAAATGAACAATTAGATGTTCTATTTTGGCGTTTTATTGATTGCTGGTGCATACAGCAACAATTTACAACCTATTTAGTAAAATACTGTACAAAATACACCTTTACTTCAAATTACTGGAAATTTATTATGACTGCGTTACATCACTACATGTACGATTTTCTACTTATTTTTATTATGTAAAAATTGGATATAATTTAAAATAAGAACTAAGAAAATGAACAGGAGCAACGAGCATTAGCAGTGGAGCGCCCTAAGGGACGCCCTAAAGCCCGCCCTATGCACCGTCAGGTCAGCATTTTATCCTCCTACCCTTCCACATGCAGTGGGGCGCCCTATAAGCCGCCCTAAAGACCGTCCTATAGGTTTTACTATTGTTTTGTTAATTAATTTAAATGTTTTCAAATATGTCAATGCAAAATAATTACTCCCTATGTCCTTGAAAATTCGTCCTAGTTTACCATTTTTGTCCGTCCCTGAAAATTTGTCACACTTCAAACTTACTAAAAATGGACATATCTTTATACTCCTCCATATTCACGATAGTTACACTCTGATCCCTTCTCTCTCCTCTCAAACCCACTACCAGCAGAAGACCTCTTACCCGCCCAATTATTAGTCTCATCAGCCCTAGACGACGCCAATTCGCGATTCGACTCCCGATTGAAACTCCCCTGGCGCCGCGGCTGCTCATCCCTCATCCCGCCGCCATAGGATCTGAATCCCCCTCCTAGCTTGTTCCGATCGAGCTCTTCCGTCGTCCGCTCTCGCGGACCCGTCGGGAGAGCCGTCAGCTCGTCCGTCGTCAACCCCTTCACGTGGAAGGCCGCCGGCTTCGCAGCGCTGTAGGTCGAGAATTCCTGGAGCGTGAGGACCTGCTTCTTTTTCTTCTTAGTCTTCGCCAGAGCCAGGGACGGGAAATCCGTCGTCTCGGAGTGGCCGTTTGGCGCCGCCACCGTTTCCTCCTGCTGCTGGAGGAGCTCCGACTCGTTCTCCTCCGCGTCCAGAGCCCACGCACCTGGCTTCGCCCACGCTGTCTTCACCGTAGCCGCCATGATTGCTGCTTCTCGATTTCTCTCTCTCCGATTTATTTTCTCTCTCTCCCATTAATTAGTTAATCACATTAATTATGTAATCACATTAATTTCGCATTACTTTTTTAATCACAGTTTTTGTAATCACATTAATTTTTTAATCACACCTCATTTAAACAACAATAAAAGAATAGCATCATGTGGAACCCAAACTCCACTACACTCCTTCATTTAATACAAAGTCAAACTACTCCTTAAAACTCATGCTCGGTCAAACCGGGACGAATTTTGGGGGACGGAGGGAGTAAAAATTACCACGATTAATTAAAAACGGCAAATCCTACATTGATTAAAAAAAAGTTTTACACGAGTTTGAAATGAAAATGTAATAATGGAGTGCTCATTTCAGTTGGAAGAAGAAGGCAGAAGAAGGAAGCTCGGCTTTGAGCTGGAACTAGCCGAGAAGGGAGTTCGGTTTTGAGCCGAGAAGGGAGTTCGGTCTTGAGCCGAGAAGGGAGTTCGGTCTTGAGCCGAGAAGGGAGTTCGGTCTTGAGCCGAGAAGGGAGTTCGGTCTTGAGCCGAGAAGGAAGAAGCAACCTAGAGAAACTAGCCGTTGGAGCAGCAGTTAGTTAGCTGAGATGTAGCGGTTATTCTTCTTGTTTTCTTGATTCTTGTTGTAGTTAGTTAGTAGCAGTTGCTACTTGATTGTAGAGCTTTAAATAGCTCATAAACCGTGTATGTAGTTAGTAGTTTAATCAATAAAGAGTTTTCCAGTTTCTCTCCAAGATTATCATCTTCAATACTCAAAGTGTGAGTGTGTGTGTTTCTGCATTGTGTGATCTCATACAACAGTGAGTGTGTGTGTGATCTTCTTGAGTGTGTGAAAGCCTTGTGTGTGTAAAACCCAACAAGTGGCGCCGTCTGTGGGAAGGGATATTGAAGCTGATTTGCAGAGGATCAAACGGTTTCAGAGATGGCAGCAAGGCTTGATGCAGAAAAGTTCACAGGCAAGAATGATTATAGCCTGTGGAAGATGAAGATGAAGGCGGTTTTGATTCAACAAGGCTTGGCCGCAGTTCTTGCAAAACCAGAGGAGAAAGGAAAGGCTCCAGTGCTTGATGATAAAGCTCAGGCAAAGATGGAGGAGATGCAGCTCAAGGCACATTCTGCAGTGATTCTGTGCCTTGGAGATAAGGTCTTGAGGGATGTTCAAGAAGCCAAGACTGCGGTGGAGATCTTGGACAAGTTGGATGAAGTTTACTTGGCCAAATCCTTGGCTAACCGGCTGTATCTCAAGAAGAGGATGTATGCCTATAGTTTTTCTGGAGATATGTCCATCATTGAGCAGCTAGAGGAGTTCAACAAGATCATTGATGACCTGGGATCTGTTGATGTCAAGATTTCAGATGAGGATAAGGCCATTCTCACATTGAATGCCTTGCCTAGCTCGTATGACCAGTTAAGTGATGCAATTATCTATGGAAGAGATAAACCTATCACCTATGCAGAAGTCTATTCAGCCTTGATGGCCAAAGAACTCCAGAAGACAGCCAACAGAGGCTCTGCAAGCTCCAATGTTCAAGCTGCAGAGGCCTTGAATGTGAAGAAGTTCAAGAGGCAGAACTTCAAGAAGAAGTTTGAGGGCCCTAAACCCTCAAGTTCTGATGCTCAGAAGGAAACCAGAGCTTGCTATTGGTGCAAGAAACCTGGACATTTGAAGAAAGATTGTCATGCATGGAAGAGAAAGATGGCCTCTGAGGGACACAACCAATCTGATTGTGTGGAGAGTGCTGATCCCCCGGCTCAACTTATGAATATTAGTGACAGTGGGGTCAGTCACAGGTGGATAATGGACTCGGGGTGCAGCTTCCATATGTGCCCCAATAGAAGCTGGTTTCATGATCTTAAAGAAGCATCGGGTACGGTTGTTCTTGGAAATAATCATACTTGTCAGATAAAAGGGATAGGGAAAGTGAAGCTAAGCCTACAAGATGGCTCTGTGAAGATCCTGACTGGGGTGAGGTATATTCCAGAAGTGAAGAGGAACCTCATCTCATTGGGAATGCTGGAGCAGAGGGGGTTCACTATATTAATGAGTCAAGGAAAATTGTTTGTGAAATCTGGAGATGCAGTGATGATGGAGGCTGACAGAGAGCATATTCTCTATTATTTGAAGGCTAAGGCTGTTGATGGAGAAAGCAATGCTGTGTCAGATGATTCCCTAATGCTATGGCACAAGAGGCTGGGCCATCCAGCAGAAGGAAGCTTGAAAGAACTCATCAAGAAGGGCCTGATCTCTGGAGATTTCAACAAGATGGACTCCTGTGAGCAGTGTATACTTGGAAAAGCAAAGAAGACACCCTATCCTACAGGTATTCACTCTTCTACAGCCCCTTTAGACTACATACATAGTGATCTTTGGGGGCCTTCACCGGTGTGTTCAATTGGTGGAGGAAAGTATTATCTAGCTATCATTGATGACTATACAAGGAAGTTGTGGGTATATATTCTTAAGGAAAAATCTGAAACACTCACTAAGTTCAAGATATGGTGTAAGGAGGTGGAGCTAGAGAAAGGAAGGAGTGTTAAATGTTTAAGAACTGACAATGGCTTGGAATTCTTGTCTGCTGAATTTGATATATTTTGCAAAGAGAAGGGTATGAAGAGGCACCGTACTGTTCCTGGTAATCCCCAGCAAAATGGTGTTGTGGAGAGGATGAATAGGACTATCCTAGAGAGGGTGAGGTGCCTGCTTCTTGGTTCTGGTTTGAGCAGCAGGTTCTGGGGAGAGGCGGTGTATACAGCAGCCTATCTCATCATTAAATGCCCATCTACTGCCCTGAAATCTGAAACTCCTGATTACATGTGGTATGGAGCTCATAGTGACTACTCAAAATACAAGGTGTTTGGGTGTGCAGCCTATGCTCATGCTAGGCAAAGTAAGCTTGAAGCTAGGGCTCTGAAATGTATCTTGCTGGGATATCAGAGGGGTATTAAGGGGTATAGGCTCTGGTGTATTGAGCCTGGTAGGCAGAAGGTGGTGGTGAGTAGGGATGTGGTGTTCTTGGAGGATCAGATGCCCTACTTGAAAGATAAGCTGGACTCCAGTGACTCCAGTGAAGTTGAGAGTGATTTCTTCAAGGTGGAGCCTATGGGAGTTGGCCTAGGAGCAGGTGGAGTCACTGACTCAGAAAATGAACCTGATCCAGAGGGTGATGGTGCTCCAGCTCAAGGTAGAAGAAATGATGAGCCCACAGCAGATCCTACCAGAGAGTACCAGATTGCAAGAGATAGGGGAAGGAGAAATGCAAAGCCTCCTGAGAAATTTGCAGATATGGTCTATTATGCACTGTGTGCTGCTGAGAGTATTGATATTGCTGATCCTCTCACCTATAAAGAGGCCATGAGAAGCAAAGACAGAGAGAGATGGATAGAGGCCATGAATGAAGAAATAGAGTCTTTACTCAAGAACAAAACCTGGATTTTGGTGGACAAATCAAAGCTGAATACAGATGGAAAGGAGAGGAAGCTGATCAGTTGCAAGTGGTTGTTTAAAAAGAAGGTAGAGACCACTGATAAAGACAGAATCAGGTTCAAAGCAAGGCTGGTGGCAAGGGGATTTACACAGCAAGAAGGAGTTGACTTCAATGAGGTGTTTGCTCCGGTTGTTAAGCACACTTCTATTAGGATTTTGTTGGCTGTGGTGAATCAGCTAGATTGGGAATTGCAGCAGCTTGATGTGAAGACTGCCTTCCTAAATGGAGACCTAGAGGAGACTATCTTCATGGATCAGCCAGAGGGCTATGTGAAGAGTGGTGAAGAAAGCAAGGTGTGCTTGCTACAAAAGAGTCTTTATGGTCTTAAGCAAAGTCCTAGACAGTGGAACAAGAAGTTTGATGCACAAATGAAGAAGATTGGCTTCATTAGATCAGAGTTTGATGATTGCATCTACATCAAGAGGAAGGGCAAAACACCTATTGCCTATCTATTGCTCTATGTGGATGATATGCTACTTGCAGGACCTTCTATGACAGAAATTCAGCAAGTCAAGGAGGATTTGAAGTCTAGCTTTGAAATGAAGGATCTAGGAGAGTCAAGGAAGATCCTAGGCATACACATTCAGAGAGACAGAGGCTGCAAGAAGTTGTGGATGCTTCAAACTGACTATATTGAGAAAGTTTTGCAGAAATTCAAAATGGAAAATGCAAAAGCTGCATCAACTCCTCTGTCCCAGAGTTTTAAGCTTTCAAAGGAGCAGGCCCCTAAATCTAAGCAAGAGGCTGAGGAGATGGAGTCTATTCCTTATGCTAGTGTGGTTGGAAGTGTTATGTATACTATGATCTGTACCAGACCAGATCTGGCACATGCTATCTCAGTGACTAGCAGATACATGGCTGACCCGGGGAAGGAGCATTGGAATGCTCTTAAGTGGATATTGAGGTACATGAAGTCAACCAGTGGCTAGGGAATTGTCTTCAATGGCTGGGAAGGTGAATCTGAGGAGGTTGTGCAGGGCTATTGTGATGCAGACTATGCTGCAAACCTGGACAACAGAAAGTCCCAAACAGGTTATCTTTTCACCATGTTTGGAACTGTAATCAGCTGGAAATCAGGTTTGCAAAGTGTTGTTGCTCTCTCAACAATAGAATCAGAGTATATAGCTCTCACTGCAGCTGTACAGGAGAGTTTTTGGATTCAGGGAGTGATTTCTGATTTTGGTTTTGACCAAAAGACAATGGTGATTCATTGTGACAGCAGCTCAGCTATGTGCTTGGCTAAACATCCGGGTTTTCATGAAAGGAGCAAGCACATAGACATAAAGTTGTATTTTATTAGGGATGAGATTGAGAAGGGGAGAGTGGAGGTGATTAAGATTAACACCTTGCACAATCCGGCTGACATGCTAACAAAGTCTCTAGGTAGAGACAAGTTTGATCATTGCAAGAAGTTGATCAATGTTTGTGCAAGAACTGAGATGAGCCCTCAGGTGGAGAATTGTAATAATGGAGTGCTCATTTCAGTTGGAAGAAGAAGGCAGAAGAAGGAAGCTCGGCTTTGAGCTGGAACTAGCCGAGAAGGGAGTTCGGTTTTGAGCCGAGAAGGGAGTTCGGTCTTGAGCCGAGAAGGGAGTTCGGTCTTGAGCCGAGAAGGGAGTTCGGTCTTGAGCCGAGAAGGAAGAAGCAACCTAGAGAAACTAGCCGTTGGAGCAGCAGTTAGTTAGCTGAGATGTAGCGGTTATTCTTCTTGTTTTCTTGATTCTTGTTGTAGTTAGTTAGTAGCAGTTGCTACTTGATTGTAGAGCTTTAAATAGCTCATAAACCGTGTATGTAGTTAGTAGTTTAATCAATAAAGAGTTTTCCAGTTTCTCTCCAAGATTATCATCTTCAATACTCAAAGTGTGAGTGTGTGTGTTTCTGCATTGTGTGATCTCATACAACAGTGAGTGTGTGTGTGATCTTCTTGAGTGTGTGAAAGCCTTGTGTGTGTAAAACCCAACAGAAAAAAAGTTGACTACTCTACAAAAGTCCCAACTTGCGGCGCAGCTCATCGATCATCCCCTGAAGGTATTCGGCTTTGGCGGGGTCCTGACATTGCATGAGGGCGTTGTGCGTGTCCAACAACGTCCTCCAGTTGGCGGCTGCTGCCAACTCCGCGTAGGCAATCGCCGCCGGGGTCGGGGTCGGGATCGGCGATGGTGGGCGGCCGCGGCTTGCGAGGAGGATGTCGCCTTCGCCTTCCCCTTGTTCTTCGCAGCCTTGACGCCAATGGGACGTCGGAAAGACACTGGTGTGCCGGAACTCTCCTCCTCCTCGTACATCGTCCGGTTGGGGTCCACCGGATATGCACCACTTTCGCTGCTTGTGTAAGCACCGACTTCGGTGGTCCTCGTCCTCTTTGGCGCAGCCGATGGCAGAATTCCGCCCTGAAACTTTTGCTTGTCCTTTAAGAGCTCCCAGGTGTTGAAATGCTTGAAGTCGCCGTACATTGACTGGTACGACAACATCGCTCTATCGCGCACATCGCTCAAGCTCTCGCCGCTTCCCTGCTCCCTCGAGCACTTCTCGTACTCCGCCGAGAACAGGTTGACTTGCTTATTCACCTGATCCCAGTGCTTGCGGAGCTGCTCCCTATGGCGCTTGTACGCTCTCTGCGGCTTCGCCTCATTGTAGCGCTCGACGATGCGCTCCCAGTACGCAACCATCTTTTGGTTGTTCGCGAATACCGGGTCCTCCGAAATATCCACCCAACACCTCGCCAAGGCGAGGGCTTCATCCGGTTGGTAGTTCGTCCTCCCGGGGGCGTACTCTTCATTCGTTTCCGGAGGTGGCACCTTGTACGCCCGGTGCCAGTTCCGCTTCTTTCTGGCGGCGGCGGCGGCGGCGGGAAGGGGCGGCGGGGCGAGTTGGAGACGGCTCCATGTCAGACAGACCGTACGAATCCGTACTGAATTCGGGATCGTACTGCGTGTTGGAGTCGAACGGCCGATATTCGTCAGGTTCTGTACCCGGCCAACGTGCACCACCCCCAAACATCGGACTATTCGGACTTGGGTATTCACCGGAATCCATTTTATAGTGTAATTTGAGTGTGGAAAAGTGAATGGAAAGGTTACAAATGAAGGTGGGGTTTGGGTATTTATATAAATAAATTTTTCGGAATAAAAAAAACGCGTTGCATCGTCCGCGTCGCCCACAGTGGGCGGACGATGCCCTATCGTCCGCGTATCGTCCGTGGACGATCTATAGGGCGCGGACGATGCATCGGGCATCGTCCGCGCACCCACAGTGGGCAAACAATGGCGCACCAAAGGCATCGGGTGGCCTATCGTCCGCCCCATTGCGGATGCTCTTAGGAAGTTCAGTTCTCTCTGCATTTCTAACTGCAAAGCAAAAGAAAATGACTTTAGGGTGTCCACAATAAGGCGGACACCCCAATAGCCCCGCCCTAGTTTTTTTGTCCATAGCCCCAAAATTTTGTTTCCGCCACTATGGTGGACACTTCCAATAGCCCCCAAATTTTATAATAAATTTTTATTTTAAAATGTTTTTAATTTTAATCAGGTATAATTAAAATCATCGCAGTGTAAATAATTAGAAAATGAGGTAATTGGGGCCGAATATTCGTTGTATTGCAAACGGGTAAAATTATACAACGAATAATTAAAATAAAATACAACTTAAAACTCCGCCACCGTCTACTCGGTGTCGGAGTCGGCTTCCTCGTCTTCTTCTTCTTCTTCTAGGTGTCGGAGTCGGCTTCTTGTGAGCCGGGTGATTCGTCGTCGCGACCGTGCATTTTTAGAGAGTGAAAATGTAGATAGTGAATGGAGGAATTGTGTGAAAATGGTGAAAAAAATTGGGGTGGATAAGTGGTATTTATAGAGGTAAATAAAAAAAAATTGTGAAATGTCAGCCGGCGCGACGAGCGCCGGTCACTATGGCAGCCGCGGCTATAGGCGCGGCGCAAAGGAGACCCGCCGCCTCCTCGCCGCCCACCGCCCCAAATTCGTCATCCGCCCCGTGGGCGGACACCTCCGCCACTATGGACCACCCCGAGCTAGCCCCCAGGCGCGGCTATAGCCGCGCCTAACCATTGTGGGTACTCTTAGAACTTAGGAAGCGTCTCCGACAGTAATTAAAACTCGCAGACAGAAAAAATGTGCATTCAAGTAAAAAAAGTAGACATACAGTGGTAAAATATTGAGTGAATTTTTTACTTTAGTTTCTGATTTTAGAGTACTAGCAGAAGAGACTTCATAATCGTTAGTACAAGCTATGTACATCACAGTAAACTGAAAACTCCCATTAATTTTCTAATAATTTATTTTAATTATAGCCCAAACTGAGAACCTCTTATTAAAGAGCAAGTTAATTAATTATCAAGATGCCTGCATGCTTGAAAAGCCGCCTTCCAACCGTATGAAAAATTCTTTTAATTTCTTGCTTTTACCACAACAGCTTCAACTGATTTATGATTCCAATTTATTAATTACTAGTTCTTGTTAAACAACTAACATGTACGGAGATAGAGTGAAGATTCTACTGTAAAATGCTATACTACAAATACTCCATCAGGTACAAAAAATGCTCTGTGAGGCTATTTAAGTAAATTTATATAGACTTCCATGCACTCTATATATATTTATATTGTCATAAAACCTAGCTCAATTTATTTATCTGTCTCAGGCTCAGCTGTCAGCACACACTTATGGCAATATCAACAACTTACACCTTTGCTGCACTGCTATTATCTATCTTCTTCCTTTCTCTCACTTTGCTGCCACTCCAATCAGGTAATTCCTTTAACTCAAAATCACTTTGATATAGTGCAATGGTGATTACATATGTGAGGATTTTTGAGTGCACAGACAAGCAATTGAGTGTAAATTTGTATGTATATATATATGATATTCAGGTGGGATAGGGATGGGGGCATCAATGGAGATAAAGATGGGGTTGGGATCAAAACCCCCTGCTTGCCTGAATAGATGCATGAGTTGCAGGCCATGTGTGGCAACCCTAGCCATACCATCCCAATCCCAAAAGAGGAGCCCCTTTATCTATGTCAAGTTCTCTACTGCTCAAGATGACACCTATTATCTTCTCTCTTGGAAATGCACCTGTGGAAACAAACTCTTTCAACCCTGATACTCAAATTCTATATTTATGTAATCTACTTCTTCATCAACTATATTTGTCTATATATGCTTTCTTAGTCGCATATGGTTTCTTGATTTTATCTTGTTTATTTATATTCTTCTGCTTTCTTTCTCAAGGATATGATCATTCATCCTTTACACTATTTCTAATATAGGGTCGCTCCGCATTAACCAGATTTAATAGCTCACTATAAGAGAAATCCAAGGTCATTATTACATCGTTTTTTAGTTCATTGCAGGAAATTCAGATTTTAAGATGAGAGCAATACAGAGTTCATTATTAGTTTGTTTTTAATTAATTTTAGAAAATTCCTTATTATTGCTCATTCATTTTGCGCGTGTCAAAAAACATATTGCACAGAAAATGGTAATGAACTAAAAACAAACTAATAATAAATTCCATGTAATTTAACAATAAACTTCTGTATTTTGCTTATGCATTTAAAATTAGTTGTGAGTTGATCAAACTCTGTAATATAAATGGAGTATTCCCTCTGTCGAAACAATTTCTTTTTGATTTGTCCCAAACAAAAATGACCTATTACTTAAAATCGAAACATATTTATCTCTACTTTATTTAATCTCTCTTATTTTACTCTTTCCACTTAATAAATAAAATAAAATTGCATAAAATTCCCGTCCAAGAAGGGGTGGGACGGAGAGAGTATAAATTATGTACTCATATCTCACCCACTTCTCATACAAAAAGAAATTAAGTTGAGTCCCAATTTGAGGCCCATTATCTTAGTAATACAAAATCTTAACTACCAAACTCAACATTGAAAAAGACTGAGAAATCTGCTACCAACCATGACGTCTTCCCCCTTTCCGATTACCGTTACCCTTAAGCACCACCGTCACCGTCGCCCTTCGCCGCCGAAACACTATGTCTCAGCTATCACAACAAACTATTTCACGAGTTTCCGCTCATCTTCCTCATTTTCGAACAATCTCCACCGCTCATCTCCTTTCTTCAAGCGCGATTCTCGCTTCCACCGTTGCTGCGCCACCAATTCGCCATCCGAACCGCCGCCGGAGAATCAGATACCTCCATCTTTAGGTAGTATCATCAGAATTTAATCTGATTTCGAAATTCGGTCTCTCTCACATACGCATACCGCATACGCATGGCTGTATATAGAAAACACACAGATTGTCATTTTTTGAGAGGGTAGTCATTAATTGTATACTTATTTGGGCATATTGTTAAATTGAATGACAGTATTGATCTAATTTAGTAATCAGTAGTTAATTGGTTGATTTTGTTAATGTTCTGTAAGATATTCTGATTTATGATTGCAAATTTGAGCCTACTTTTTTGCATTTGGATTGACGAAATGAGGGCTGCGATAAGTTCTTTCGTTAATTGTTGAGAACTTGAGATGGAGGAAAAAACGCCCGAAAATTGTGTACTCCATAGTTTAGGTGGTAGAAATGATTGATAAATTCACCATGCTCTTCCAATACATATTCCCAGTATTAACTTCCACAAGTAATCCCACAAAATGGATATTTCTGTCGGTGCCTAACCTGTTATAGCCCAACATATGATGCCATCAGCGCCTTGAAACTTTTGTGGTCAGGATCATGTTTGAGTGTAGGATTTTGATGGTCGACTGTCGTAGGCCTGCTTAAGAAAAGTAAAACCGTCTTTCTTTAAAAGCATTCGTCGGCTTGTGTGTAATATGGTTACAGACTTACAGTAAGTCTTGATTTCCATATAGTGTTCTATTTTTCTGCCTCAGATGGGATCTTAGACATTCTATAAACTCTTGAGAGTAACTTTCTGTAGGCCAATTTTACGCTGAAAAAATCATATTGCTTCTTTTGGAGCTAGTGTCGTGAATATATTTGCATGGTCCTCTTGTACAAAAGCAATTTCTCAGAATTCTCTTCAACATTCTACCTGACACTCATGATTTGAATCATGCTTGTAAACTGGAGATCATATCATTCTCCGTCCTTTCACACATTGAATGTATACAGTTTCACTTGACAATGTCTTGATTACCATGTTCCGTATTTTCACGTGCTACAAACAAAATGTTCGGTTTTCAAATTGTAGGCTCTTTTATGTTGATGGTGCCATTTCCTTAATTTTCTATTTCTAATTCCTCAAGGGTATAACTTTTGATATGCTTATCAGGTGCATCAACGAAGGATACTCTGCAGATTTTCTTTGCTGTGCTATTCTGGATGTCCCTTTTCTTCTGGTCTTGCGCATGGGATCGAGGAAATAGTGGCAGATCAGACAAGGGCCCTCGATTTAGGAAATAACTCCATTAGGTTATGTGTTGTGGATATACTTATACAAGTTAGCATAGAATGGAGATATTGAGTGGTAGGACTATGAGCAGTCAGATTTGAGGTTACAATATAATGATATTATTGTATATTACGAAGCTGAGGTTATAGATCCACCAATTTTATTATTTTTACCTTTGCTTGAACTCGATCTTGAATACTCCATTTTTCTCTGGCACTGCCATTATATGCATATTTTTAGAAAATAACAGCAGCAAGTATAAATGCTCTGGTTAGATAAATTGCTGTTATTCTGTCATGTTACCTTTATCCAAAAGGAACAAAATGGACACGATTTTTTCTCTTCTTTACTTTTTTTGCTTTTCAACAAGGTAATGCTCTGGTTAGGAGATTCTTTATCCAAAGTAATGCCATGGATCAAGGCACATATTTTGGAATTTTGGATAATGATCTTGATCTCAGGCACTAGCTCTGGCTTTAGGCTTATTGGTGACAAATCTGGGGGTGATCAAGTTACCAAGAAACGAACAAGAGGGGGCCTCGTATTCAGCACTTTATCAGGTAAATGCCTTATTTTTAGATGTACTTATTATACTGTAAGGCTATAGTTATGTATGATTTACTTGGATCCAGTGAAATTCTCACTTGGTAACAATCTTGACTGATTTTATTTGTCATGACCTCATTTTCATTGCCTACATAGTGTTCAGCTAATATCTCCTCTTTGATGTTGGACGGTTTTGTTGGGATTGGAATGATAGTGATGTCATTATTGGTGCACAGCTTCATATCTCATGAATAATTTGCATCACTAGTAGCTGCATTTTGGAAGCAAGCAAAAATCTTCATCAATTTGTAATGATATGTTTATCTCAGTTCAATTCTCCACCAGAAATAGGAAAGAAACAGAATTCGGGAGGCCCGTCATCTCAGGTATAGCTGAAATATCATTGGTTTAGTCTTGTTTTCATTATTTTTTAATCTATTGAATAGTAGAAGTGAATATTTGATGCTCTGGTTCGGTCCACAACTTGGATTCTATCTGGATAATGATACAAGTCGAATATTTGATACAGGGTATTTATGTGGATTCTATCTCATCAAATCATTGTTGAACATTTGAGACATCTGCTGGATATTTTGTATTAACCATAAACTATTTTTAAATCTCAGTCTTAGAAGAAAACAGTTATTTTATGTCTGGGTCAGTTGTTTTCTAAGGTCCGGCCAGACCTCGTCGACGATCGATTTGATAAAAAAAATTCGAACCAACTTGAACATACTTTGTTGGGATCATTTTCTTCTTAAATCACTAGTTTTTAGAAATGCTGGCAGAGGTAAAAAAGAATTTAAGATTTTGGCATGCGGTTCATTGAGTAAAACTTTTTTAATCAGTTAGCAACTGCATGAAAATGGTTAATTGATTTTCTATCCCCAGCATAAATAAAATTGTTCATTTGCACGAATTTTATAGGAGTAATTAATGTGACAAGTATTACCAGAGTAAAAGACGAAAAACAGATGGTTTCTTGTAAAATTGAAATGTAGTAGTACTCCAATTATTAATCAATACATAAACAGTAAAAGAATTCCATTATTAATCCATTAATCCATACATAAATAGTACAGTATCATACTTTGGCCACATTTTGTGCTGTTAATTTAGCCAGTTATCTTTAATTGCAATACTTTAAATAAAATATAATTAGATCAGTTATGTCATTATGTGTAAATTAATTTTGTTTTCTTGGGTGTCTCGGGAAAGGGAAGAATCCTTGAAGTATATCTATCCTTAACTATCAACTTATTAATAAACAGGGATATTGCACCTAACATCATGGAATTTTTAAAAAGTTTGTGTTTTTTCCATTAACTTTGAAATTGACAAATAATATCACAAATTTTACCCCGAGTTTGTTATTTCTCACTAATGAAAAAATTTCAGCTATATTAATAGATTGAATAATAATTTTGGAGGGTGTGCTTCAAGAAAAACTATCCTTAAAGATTAAAAAAGTTGAAGCTCTCGAAGTTGTTGTCGAGAAATTACGAAAAAAATATATCATGATATTATTTGCTGGAAATTTTTCATTGGTGGAAAGTAACAAAACCGGGGTAAAGTTCGTGATATTATTTGTCAATTTCAAAGTTTGTAGGAAAAACTACTCTTGGCACCCGTGCATGATCAATCCTTTTGGGATTGTTCCAAATCATGTCAATCCATTTATAGCTATATATTGAGTTTTGTTAAGTTGGTTTCGAAAGTATTTCCTTTTATCTTCTATAAATTTTATTTGGAGTAATGAGGATCTGGAATTTTTTGAGCAAATAGGCCGAGGAGAAATTCATGAAACTGCAAAACTATGAAATGCTCAATTACCTTTTTATAAACATGATAATCATCAATAAGCATAAGGTTCGATCATTCTAAAAAAACGGTGAATTTGTCTCATTCATTTTATCCCGTGCATTAAACAATATTATCTCGAATTAAATAACTGATTTGGATTGATTGAAGAATTTGGCCTGCTACTTGATCTGTGACCAATTATTGTGATGTTTGACTTAATTACAAACATAAGCATGCTCCATTCCAATAAGAATAACATATATGCGTGTGAATAATTTGTGGTTTCTTTTACTTACCATTGTTATTGTAGGCTTCATCGCATTTGTATATACTATTGATGTTGATGCGAAGGTCGTAAACCACCATTGATTATATAAGGTTATCATGATTACCCAACTTTTAATATTTTATTTGTTAACCACTAGCTTTACTGAGTTCTTATAATTTATATTAGTGAGATATAAAACATTATCATATCATATCATATCATATCATCAATTTAAAATTAATACTATATTATAAAGAATTTGTTCAACCAAACAACTAAACTAGGGATACTAGTATTAACCATAAGTAGGGCCCACAATTGTGTTGCAGAATGCAGATGCTGCTTTTTTAGCTTTTCTTTCTTCTTCAATTATTTTATGCATGCCAAAACTTTGCTGATCCACCAATTAAACCATGGATAGATAACTTCATTAATTTCCTTATCCATCCAATTTGAAGAACATCGTCTTAAAGTGTACATATTAATAAGATAATTTATAGTTGAAGTGAGAAAAATGGACTGTATAAGTAGTAAAGTTTTCCGCTGTCACTCGCCAACCATTTTAGTGAATCTGCGGTGAACTGAACTTAAACCGGAGGCGGCCACCGCCATTATCACCGCCACGTTGAAGATTCAAAAACTATGATATGTACTCAACCACAAAACACACAATAATTTGCTAAGGATAAAAATGAATCATACAGAATTTAATTTTAACATATGAAAATAAACATGATTATGAATTAGACGCAAATTGCTTTATCCAGTGAGACGATACATATGCAAAACTATAATACTCCGTATTAATATTTTCCTTGATCCTTTTATCACATTCGAAATGTCCTACTATTACTACTACTATTTATGAGGTAGATGTCGTAATACACGAAATTTTAGAATATATTAGTATTTATTTAGTGAAAAGATATATTTTTATATATTAATGTGTAAGAATCTATACTAATCTAAAGTGACAGTTTAATGAAAAGACAATTTTATCCTTTTTGGAGAGAAAATGTGAAAGCTATTTTGTTTAACCTTTTGGTCATTTTGAGAAATGACAACTATTGGACAGAAAAGAGGCAGCTCCTATAGAGTCTGCACATTTTGTTTACCCTTTTACTTCTCAAAGAAGATTAAACATCTATATAAAACACACCATTAATTGAATCTGCACATTTGTAGACTAATTTTCTGATTTTTTTTTATTTTTTATTGCAGCATAGCAGAGCTCTTTGAATTCGGCGACAGCTCCGGCAACGAGTGACGACGGCGGCAAAGCTGAGGGAGGAGGGGTGGCGGCGGCAAGGCAGTGGTTGGCCGAGTGAAAGTGAGGTATCCGGAGCGAGAGAGATGGGGAGGAGAGGTGAGAAGACGAAAAAGAAGAGGAAGGAGAGAGAGAAGAATGACGACGGTGGCGGCTACCAGGCAGCCACGTCGTCCATCTCCAGATTAATTCAAATATCCAATCTTTACCCGCAGGGGAAGAAGAAAAAGGAGTGGAAAGAGAAAGAGAGAAGCTGACGCCGACCATGCCGCTGTGCAAGCGGGGCAGCGAGGCTGCGAGGCAGCTGGCGGGTGAGGCGGCGAGACGGCTGGTGAGTGTGGCTAGGGTTGCAGAACCAAAAACTCCTCCCAGTGAGGCTGGCATCTACCGTTCAAGGGAGAGAGGGAGAAAGATTGAGGCGCAACATTCATCTAGGGTTTAAAGGAATAGTTATTGTATATAATTGGGCTTTAATTTAGGCTTTAATTTTATGATATGAAGTAGTTTAGATTTTATAAATTTTATGTAGTGGAGTAGTATAGAATTTATATTTAATGTTTTTTAATTTAAATCGAATTTTATAGTTGCAAGCAAAGTTGCAACTTGCAACCATATTCAAAAGGCTACAATCAAAAAATATTTGCAACCAAAGTTTTAATATGCTGCGATAATTATTTGATCTTTCTCACAAATATCAGCATAGATCATATAGTCTGTGTTTCTATACCCAAAAACATCGGGTGCTGCATCCCATATTAGTTTTATTTTTTATTTTTATTTTTTATTTTTTCATTTTTGTAATATTTTCATTATGAAAAATGATAAACTTTTTCGATCTTAAATTTGTGGAGTACTATGCTTCTTTTAATCATATTTGCATTATAATGAACATTATAAATATTGGTATCATTTTTTGAATAAGTATTCTGCATGATTAAAATATTTGCTAACGTATTTTAATTAAGTTTCTTTTAAAATCTCCCCATTAATAATTGTGTTGATGTCATGAATTTAGCTCTTTTGCTTGACATCCAATCAATTTTAACCACATTAACCTCTTCCACTTTTTTAGTTATAGTTTAATTACTTATTCTGACTCTTACAAGACAATGAAAAATCAAAGTACAAAGAATAGAGTGTGCAAATGAATATTCATGTGCGAAATCATGAAAATTTATCCCACATTCTTGCACTACAATATCCACTTTTATTTTATTGTGGTGATCGATGGTTATAGAGAAGATATTGGATTTTTCAATTGTATTGATTTTTACTTTAATTCTTATCCACTCAACTCATAAAGATAAATATTTATAAATTTCTGGACTTTACAGGCAAGCAATGGGGGCGGACTATAGTCCAGACTATACATAGTCTGGAATATAGTCCATCATTGCGGGCACCTGGACTGTAGCCCATTGCAGGCACCTGGATTACAGCTCGGACTATGATTTTCTAATTTTTTATTTATTTTTATTTTTATTCACATTTTCCATTCTATAAATACACCATATTATCTTCATTTCTCACGTCTTCCAATCTCTTTCCCCAACTCACTTCCCATCGAAAAAATTTGTTCATGTAACCGTTGAAATTGTATATTTAGTATTGCACGTTGTATTTTTTTGACTTTTTAATAAAACGAAGTTTTCCATATTGTGGTCTTAAACTTATGTATATTGAAAATCTAAGTTGTGTTAGTAATTTTTTTTTCACAAATTACAAATATATTAAATTTTATTTTGAATAGGAAATTTTATTTTAGATTAGGACTAGAAGATCATTCTTCCTTTTTAATTAAAAAATACTCCACCCGTCCCTGATTAATTGTCACTCTTTGATCGGGCACGAGTTTTAAGAAATGTAAAGAAAAGTTTGTTGACAAAGTTAGTGGAATGTGGGACCCACTTTTTTATATTTGTTTTATAATAAAATGTGAGTGAAAAGAGTTAGTGGAATGTGAGACCTACTTACCATTTACGGTAAAAATGAAGTGTGACAATTATTGAGGGACAAAATGATATGGAAAAGAGTGACAATTAATCAGGGACGCAGGGAGTATATAATTATAGTTTTTTAATTATATACAATTTATATTCATTAGCTGAAATTTTCTTTGGTCCGTGCATAGCACGGGTATTAAAAGACATTTTTTTAGTCAATGACAATTGTTTGTTGCAATTTCAAGAGTAACGAGTCCATGAATGATTAAAGGTTTTAGTCTATACTGAGGGGTAATTACACCATACATACAAAATATTTCACTAATATTTTAAATTTGTGAAAAAGTTTTAAGTTAGCATATATCAGACATAAAGTTTGATTATTGTTTTTAAATTTCAATATTTTGAGTTATTCAGTTGGATTAGTATGAAATATAAATTATACTTTTATAGTATTCCCTCTGTCCTAACTAAGTTGAGTCAAAACTTTTGGGCACGACGGTTAAGAAATTGTGTTAAAAAGTAGGAGAGACAAATAAAGAAAGATAAAGAGAAAGTAAAGTACATTATGGAATTAAATAAAAGTGACTTGATGTTTTTTAGTCAAAAAAAGAAAACGACGCAACTTAGTTGGGACATCCCAAAAAGAAAACTTAGTTGGGACGGAGGGAGTAGCATATTGTGATTGAGACGAGTTAGTGAAATGTGAAGTTCACTTACTAAAATAAAATAGTAAAATGAGATCATTATATATGGACGAAGCGAAAAGGAAATAAAATTAAAATTCTTCGCTGACAAAGGAAGTATTGCGGGCACCTAGACTATAATTTGATAGTTTTTTATTTAATTTTTGTTTCTATTCATAGTTTCCACTCTATAAATACACCATATTTTATCTTCATTTTTCATGTCTTCCAATCTCTTTCCCCAACTCACTTTCCGTCGGAGAAATTTGGCCATGTAACTGTTGAAATTGTATTTTTTAGTATTGCGCCTTATACTATTTCGAGCTAAAAAGAGGTGCTACAAAAATGGCGTCGAGCGTGAGAGAGGAGAAAGAGAGAAGGGACGCCACTTTTAGGATGGGGGTTTATTAATTTATGTATTCCATAATTTTTGGGCTTTATTATGGGTATTAATGTACTACTTGGGTATTATATTGAGATTTAAATATATACTCATTTAATACTTAAAGGTTTCAATTTGGGTGTTTTGCTCGATTATGTCTTAAATTAGCCGGGATCCGTTCATGATACTATTACTGCAATGGATGTACTGGTAAAACTTTTATATGGAAGTTTTTGTTAGCCGGGATCCGTTCTAAGGGTGATATTGTTTTAAACGTGGCATCCAATGGCATAGCTTCTTTACTTTTGTCTGGAGGTAGAACAGTTCATTCTTGATTTAAGATTCCCATCATTGTTAATGAAGATTCTATGTGCAATATAAAACCAGGGAGTGCACTTGCTGAACTGATTGTAAGAGCTAAGCTTATCATATGGGATGAAGCTCCGATGATTCATAAACATTGCGTACAAGCCGTGGATATGACTTTCAGAGATATCATGCTTGTATGTAATGAACTCAGTACAGACAAACCATTTGGCGGAAAAACAGTAGTTTTTGGTGGTGACTTCGGACAAATCTTATCAGTTGTTCCTAAGGGTAGTAGGCAAGATGTTGTGAATGCTGCTATTAACTCTTCATATCTTTGGAGGAATTGCACAGTTCTGAGGTTGACCAAAAACATGCGACTTTTGAGTGATGCATCTTCTGATGAAGTTTCACGATTGAAGGAATTTTCTTCTTGTGTTGCTTCTATTGGAGATGGAGTTGTTGGTGGTCCAAATGATGGTGAAGTGACTATTGATCTCCCTTCAGACATTGTTTTGTCTAATTCTGGGGATCCTCTTAGAACAATTGTTTCAACGATATATCCGTCCTATATGAATCATGAAGAGTTGAGTAATTGTTTGCATGAGCGTGCCATACTTGCTCCTACTTTAGAGGTTGTTGATGAGGTTAACCAATTCATGATGTCGTTGAATCAGTCTCAGGGTCGAGTTTATTTGAGTTCTGATAGTATCTCAAACTCAGATTTGACCTCAAATGGCTTAGCTGAGATACATTCTGTTGAATTTTTGAATAAGTTCAAGTGTTCATGTACACATAATCATGAATTGTTGTTGAAAGTTGGTACTCTTGTGATGTTGTTAAGGAATATAGATCACTCGAATGGATTGTGTAATGGCACCAGACTGGTAATTACGCGTTTGGGTGATTATGTTTTGGAGGGACAAGTATTGGGTGGCCATAATGTTGGTCATAAAGTTTTGATTTCCCGAATGTCTTTAATACCATCTGATCCAAGGTTGCCATTCAAATTCCAACGACGACAATTTCCTTTGGCTGTGTCGTATGCAATGACCATTAACAAAAGTCAAGGTCAATCTCTGTCTCATGTTGGATTATTTTTACGAAAACCAGTGTTCAGTCATGGACAATTGTATGTTGCTATATCTAGAGTTACGAGTCGTAGAGGTCTCAAGATTTTAGTTTGTGGAGATGAAGATGATAATAGAAGCGATGCTACTGTTAATGTTGTTTACAAAGAAGTTTTTCAAAACTTATGAACTATTGGTTGGTTTGATGTTGTTTTCTAATTTTTCTCTTTAATCTCTACTCAAATAACATGTTCTTTATTTGTGCATCTTATTCTAACTAACTTATACTCTTTGATCATTAGTCATACATCTCTTATTTGTCATTTATTTTACTCCACTTATTTATAATCACATTTATGTTTTTGTAAATCTTTATATTGTTTTTAATTCTTAGTTTCTATATTTCATTAAATTTATATTCATTATTTAAAAATTATATGTCCCGTGCATAGCACGGGTGTAAATACTAGTTTTTATAAAAAAAGTGTTACATTTTTTATGAAATAAATTTTTAAAAAAACGTGTGACAACTTACTTAGGCAGATTGCCTCACTTGAATATTGAATTTTCATTTTAAGATAAAATTTATGGATTTATATTTCTTTTTAAATTTGAAGTAAGATCTCTTTTTCGGATCGTCGATTAAATATCATTTTATCAATATTTAGAAGTAAAATAAGTATGAATCCCACACAAAAATGCTAATATAGTATTTACTAGAGTACTATTTACAATAGGAACAAAGATATTTCACAGAACGACGTAATATCAAGGATTCAAGATTAGATAATTTGGATAAATAAATCAAATGTAAAAATCTTGAAATATATTTCACAATTTCCCCACAAAATTCCAATCTCTCCTTACTCCACCTCAACGCGGCGGAGCTCCGCCTCCAAAACCACCAAATAAACCACAGCAGCTCTCAACTCACACTACAAAAATCAAATTCGCGCTACAAGGTATAGAAATGCTACTCAGAAGCTCATCATCACCAATTCTGCATTCATGGCCACCAAATTCCGCATCAGAGCCCGACGCCCTGCCTCAGCTGCTACGGACCAGATCCGTCTCCTTCACGGCGTCCTCCGACTGCAGCTCGCCGGCGCGGATCGCGTTCGACTCATGCATTAGAGAACCGCTGAAGCCGAAGAAGAGCTTCCGCCCGCCTGCGCCCGATCCGGTGAAGATCCAGGATAGGAGGGATGTTGTGTCGTTTTACCTGTCGAGCTCCGGCTTGGGCGAGGCGACAGCGGTAACGGAGGAGCATGCTATTCCATCTGAGAGGACTCTGCAGGAGGCAGGGGACGGCGGCGGAGGTGTCAGAAGTAGAGGATCGTATGGCGGTGGTGGGAGAGGGCGGGACGACGGGCTGGGACCGGGCCGTGGGATTAGTGAGGCGTATTATCAGACGATGATCGATGCTAACCCTGGAAATCCTCTGTTCTTAGCTAATTATGCCAAATACTTGAAGGAGGTAACATTAAACTTCGTTGATTTTGCTATTTTTAATGAAATTAGGTTTCATTGATGCTATGTTTGTCGATTTTCACACATACACGTAGTTATGCAATATGAGATAAACATCAAATGGCTCTAGTTAGAAAGAAGCTGATCTGAAACTTATAATTTCTAGTCAATTTGGTTGTATTGTTTCTGTATAATTTATCTTCTGTGAATAGTTTTGATCGGTAATTAACACAAACTATATGATTAAGTTAATTAACACACATTTATTCTATTCCATTGTTCATGAAGATTCATTTTGATGCAGTGTTGAGTTTGAGTTTGATGAAGGCTTCTTCTTTGGTATTGTGTGTGAATGATGTAGTTACCATTGTTGTTTTCGTTGATGAATAATGAAATTGAATTTGCAAACAATAATATTTTATTTGTAGGTTAAAACAGATTTCACAAAAGCAGAAGAGTTCTACGAAAGAGCTATTTTGGCTAACCCTGCTGATGGAGACGTGTTATCACACTATGCTGCTCTGTTATGGAAGACTCATGGAGATTCTGCTCGAGCTGAGGCTTATTTTGATCAAGCTGTCAAAACTGACCCCAACGACTGGTGAGAACCTGATTCTTTGTTTCTTCATTACATGCTTTTCTTTGTCGCCACTTCAGAATCTTTGGTAGTTTGAGTAACAAGGGAAAGAAAGCTCTCCTTTGTTTTTTCTATGACCCACGACAAACCTTGATCGTATGCTACTTCAGAAAACATCGGTAGTTCGTTTAGAAGTTATTCTCATTGGCCTCTCGTGTAGTGCAACACAATTATGATTTCTAGTAATCTAGTGGAAATGTGGACTATAATTTGATATATGCATGAATGACGAGTCATTTTTCTTGAGTTTTTTTTATGTCAACATGATCAAAGAATGGTTTCTCGTGGACATGTCTGTTTTGCACTGTGTTTATTTGCTAAAACTCAGGAGATGTCAAAATCTTTTGACAGTTTTGTGCTGGCTTCATATGCTCGTTTTTTGTGGGATGCTGACGACGATGAGGAAGAAGAAAATGACGTAGAGGCTGCCAAGGCCTCAAACAACCATTATGCAGCGGGAAGTCATAAGTCACCCTTCTGAATTCATAATATAACTGAATCTCATTGGCCTCCTCTTGCTGCAGCTTCTTGATATAATGCAATCTTTCTGAATAAGTGTGTGTATACGTGAAGAGGTTGCTATATAGATGAGCTTTGTGTAACAGTATCTTCTGTTGTATATATTGAAAAATTATGCGAGAAATAATTGACTATTTGTCTTAATACTTCAGAGTTTTGTGAGTCTTTGCGCTCGTGTCATGCGTAAAAGAAGTGTACATGTGTTTATGAGAGCACCCGCAACGCGTGCCGCCGGCGTTCCGCGTGCCGTTCCGCCGGAACGGTTTCGCCGCGGAACGCGTTGCGGCGCTGCATTCCGCTCCCGTCCCGTTCCCATTCCGTGCCGGGTGCCGACAGCACGTAACGCGGCACGGAACAAGCCGCCACGCGCCTGGGCGACGTGGCCGATCCCCGTGCGTGCGTGCTTCCCACTCGCCGGCCCGCGAGTGGGACACGTCAGCAATGACGCAATAATTATTTTTTTTTTATAAACATCGAATTTTTTTAAAAAAAAAAAATTTTAAACGGTAACATTACCGTTTTTTTTAACTTTTTCTTAATTTTTTAATTTTTATTTTTATTTTTATTTTCTTATTCTATAAATACACCTAATTCATTCATTTTATACACAACTACACATCTATTCTTCCTACATCAACATCAATTTCTCTCCAATTTTCATATTCTATCTCTTCAAAAAATGTCCGGCGACGGCAATTACGGTGGTGGCGGCGCCGGAGGGTGGGATCTCAACGCGTTCGGCGATTGGGAGACCATGTACAACACACTTGGTGGTTCTGGGTCATCGACGCCGGGCACGCAGGGGTCGGCGACGCCGGGTGGGTACCAACCACCCACTTTCGATGTGGATGCCTACGCTCGAGGCTCCGGCTCGCAGCTTTCCCAGGGTTTGTCCCAGATTCGGGAGGATATCCCCGTTGAACGCACTCAGGGAGGAGGCCGAGGCGGTGGAAGCTACAGGGCTGCGTCTGAGGCACCCGAGGAGGATGAGGAGGAGGAGCCGGAGGATCTGGGCCGGCATCCCTACACCAACGAAGAAACAAAGGCGGTGTACACCGCCTGGCTTACCGTCTCATATGATCCCATCGTCGGCAACCAACAAGCCGCCAAGTGCTTCTGGGAAAAGGTCCGTGATGTCTACCACGAGACTAAGCCGAAAGGGGCCCGGAAGCGCAAATATACAATGCTTCGTGCTCACTTTGGCCGAGTCGATTTACAGGTCAAAAAATTCTGCGGGATCTACTCCACCGAAGCGGCGCACTACCAAAGCGGAGCTTCGGGCGCCGACATACTGAGGGCGGCTTTGCGCGCCTTCCACCAGGACACCGGTGTACAGTTCAAATATGTTGATATTTGGCAGCTCGTCAAGGACGAGGAAAGGTGGGCCGGTGGTGTCCGCTCCAGCTCGGGATCAACCTCAAAGCGGACGAAGCACACGACGAGCGGCCAGTACTCGTCTGGTGACGCCGATGCGCCCAGTGATCGTGACCCGCAGGAGGTTGGGGTTACGGCCGCCGAGTACGAGGGATCTAGCCGTGGGCGCCGTCGTCCGCAAGGGACGAAGGCGGCGAAAGCGGCTAGAGCGAGGAAGGGCCGAGGAGAATCAAGCCAGTCGGCCTCGGGATCGGGCTCACAAGGAGGCTCGAACACACTTATGGTGGCGTACATAACCGCCACAATGGCGGACACTTCCCGCTTCTCGTACGCCCAATACACGGCCTGGTGGAACGGAATTGTGCATATGGCAGGACTACTTGGTCTTCCCCCTCCCCCTAAACCTCGACCGCCTCCGGAGGATGATTCGCCGGCGGAGTAGTTTTTTTATTTTCCCACGTTTAATTGTGTTTTTTTTATTGTGTGTTTTTTATTTTTTTAGGATTTGAATTGTGTGTTTTTTTTAATTTTTTTAAGTTTAAGTTGTAATTTTTTTTAATATTGTGTGTTTTTTAATAAAGTATGTTTGTTTTTTAATAAAGTATGTTTGTTTTTTAATAAAGTGTGTTTATTTAATTTAATTTAGTTGGAAATAAAAATAAAAATTGAAATAGAATGAATAGTAATTTAAGGAACGGTTAAGGAACGGAGGGTTGCAGGTTCCGTTCCTTAGTTAAGGAATGGAGTAAAAAAGTACAGTGGGGCCCTCAAATAGTGGTTTAAGGAACGGTATAGGAACGGTATAGGAACAGCGTTGTGGATGGCCTGATCGACACAAATAATTGTACTCATTATGTTTGTATTTTTCTTTTAGCGAAAGTAAAATGCCAAAATCGAGTTGTTAAAAGCCAATAAATTGTAGTAAAAGGTACAATCAAATTTAATTACCGTTGTTTCATACATTTACCATAACTAATACTCCGTACACACATTTTAAATAATTGGTTGATGAACTCAATTGAGGCATAACGCATAACTATGAATGAGGTGCATCCGAATCATGTAATCAATTGAAGCCCGGCCCAAACAATTACAACCCGATAGACCGGCCCAAATATCGACCCCCACGTCACCAACCCACCAAAATAGCATTATCCATTGCATCCACCGCTATATTCCCACCATTGAACAATCTCATCCGGACCTCAAATCCCATTATCCATTCCAATTTACTTACCATTTCAGGAACGTTATCGGGACTCACGATCTTTCTCTTACCCACTCTCAACCACCGCGCGTGATTCACTCACCCCAAATCCTACACTCCATAATCCCCCGTCCTAGACACTCCCTGTCATGTAGCGTGGCGCAGCAGCTGACAAACGAAAATTTAAGATAGGGAGTGATATAACAAAGTGAACCGGGATAACACCGTTAGATCGTCACAGCCCTTCTAGTGGGGCGGCACGTGTCCAAGCGCACCCACTCGAGAACTTTCTTACCAAACGAGGCAATCAGAAACTGTCTGCAACGGTCAGATCCACGACTCTCGCGGGTGCCACGTGTCCCACGTAAAATATCTCTTTGCTCCTTTTGAGGTGGTTTTAGCATTATCTCGAAATAAGGCGTCGTGGCGGTTAAGCTTTGGAGCACATTTTTGTTTAGTTTTGAGATACAGAGTAGAGAGAAGCAGAGAAGAGGTAGCTGAAGCTTCTCACTGCGACCGTTTTTTTTAATCTACTTTGCTTGGTTTCACCTTTCCGTTCGTAACTTCACCTGGTTTTGGTTTTGTAGGTGCACGAGAATTATGGCGGAGATTCAGCGCAGTGACGAAGTTGTGTCGGTGGAGCTCCCAGCTCCTGCTTCCTGGAAGAAATTGGTATTCTTTTCCTTCAATTTTGTAGCTATTTTGCTTGCTGTTGACTTTCATAGAGCTCAGTTTCGAAGATTTTTTGGCTGAATTTTGCTATGCCTTTCCTTGTTTAGTGTTTGCTTGCTTGTATTTTCTCGTGCGGTTGCGGTTACCCTGTGTTTCTGGTGCTAGGGTTTAATTTGTACCAGTTCTTACTAATTTGCCATATTTTTCCAACCATGTTGTAGCCAATAATTGTTATTCGTTTTACATGGTATATTTTGGTATTAGGATGGGTTTGCCTATGAAGTTTCCCATTTTGCATAAACAATTGTGATTTTTTGGTTGGCTCTCTTTTAATTTTTGCTGATTTTTTTTAAATCTTAGGACTGTTTTGTTGATAGTTTTAGTTTGTAGTGATAATTTTCTGCAGTTATTGGCTAAAACAGTTAGTTGTCTTGGAACCGATGTTCAAACAGCGTTTTACAACTAGAATTGCTTTCTTGCTGAAGGTTGAGGCATAGGTTGTCTGCTTGCTATCTTGGCAAGTCTTTGTTTCTTCTTCAATTATTGCAATTCCAGTTTGTTATTTACCCTGTTAGCTGTTTATGAACATCAGACTGTGGTTTGCCTGGTTTAGGGTATGTTGTAGGTTTGTTGAGTTCTACTTGAGTGACTTGAATTGAGCTTGTTAGGTTAGCCTAATTTCTTGAATCCTGGATAAGTGTCTTATGCTTGTTAAGTTCAACCTGACTCGTATTAGGCTCCTTATCGGCCAAGATGGTATGCTTTTATTTGAACAAAATCAGCTTGTTGAAAACCTGAATGGATGAGAATTTGGTGATTATTATGTATGGACATGACATTGAATTATGGAAGGGCATGAGATGAGTAGGAGATAGATTACTGCCCGGTTTTCTAGTTATATCACGTCCTGAAATAGTGATATGTTTTTGCAGTACCTACCGAAAAGGGGTGGAACTCCAAGGAAAAATGAGATTGTATTTGTTGCACCTACTGGGGAGGAGATCAGCAGCCGCAAGCAATTGGAGCAGTACCTAAAATCCCACGAGGGGAATCCTGCAATATCTGAATTCGACTGGGGTACCGGTGAAACGCCAAGAAGATCTGCTAGGATCAGTGAGAAGGTGAAGTCAAGTCCTACATCTTTGGAGATCGAGCCACAAATGAAACGTCGCAAAAGATCATCGATAACTAAGAAAGAGAAAGAGGCAGAAGCTGGGAAAGAGGAAGCTGAGGGGACTGAAATTGATGGAAAGCCAGATGCAGGAAAAGAAGCTGCGAAAGAGGAAGCTGATGGAAAGCAAGATGCTGAAAAAGAAGCTGAGGGGATGGAAGTTGATGGAAAGCAAGATGCTGTAACTGAAGACAAGGCTGGTGAAGATAAAGAAACCAAAGTCTGTAGTGAAGACAAACTGCAGGAGGATATGAATGGGAAGGATGATGTGAAAGATAATGGCACTGGAGAAGGAGAAAAAGCTGAACACGAGAAGGTATCTGAGAATGTGAAGGAGCCTGTATCTGTGGCTGCTCCACACGCATCTTCTGAACTTACCACCCCGGATAAGCCCAATGAAAATGAACTGGGAGCAACTGATGGAGCTGAAACGCAGGTGGCCAATGGGGGGCCCCACGTATCTACTCAGGAAATGAACGGGATCCAGGAAGCCAGTATCAAAACGAGCATGCAGGAACAGGAGCAGGAGCAAGGTAATAATCTGAAAGCTGAGTCCATGGATAACAGCAAGGTGAACCAATCGCCACATCATCCGTCTCCAACTCCCATTAGTTGTTAAATGTTGTTAATGTAGAGCATCTAAGTGTCGGGTACCTTTTTTCTGATTTTGAAAATACACCAAACTTGGATGACTGTAATCTTAATGTAACTAGATGCTGTTAGAGATAGGAGGAGTTGGTTATGTTTTACATTTGACATTCGTAGCTTTTGTGTATTCTGGTGATGTGGATATCATGTTATATTATGCCATGCTGCTCCGGCCTGACTTCGCTGCCGCGGCTATTATGTTAGCTTTTGATTGTTGATCCTTTGCTTATAGGTGGCGGTTGCAACAGTAGTTAGGCCTGAGTGTTTCAACTGGAAAATCTAAAATTGATCTTTTACTTCTGTTTTTCATATTTTGTATGTTGTATTTTTGTTTACTAAACTCAATTAAAGTTTATACTTAGATTGAGTTTCATAAACTAAGGTCATTAGTTAGATTTTATCTAATCCGTGTCTAAAACTATTAATTTTGCGTGGGGTTAGTCTTTTAACTTCAAAACTATAAACTGATTTGTAGGTCAAAATTGTATCAAGATTTCGAAATATAACAAGGATTTGTTATCTTGTTAAATTTATGTTTGTGTTATTTACGTGGTACCTGAAGTCTTTTCTTAATTATAAATGTATGTATAAAATTGCGATGTAGAAAGCTAATTAAGAAAAGCATGTCAACATAATGTTAGGTTCGTTCGTGCATGTAAGTTAGATGGTGCTTTTTGTTATAAATGCTTTTTGGAGAAATATATTGGAAAAGTATCAATACTTCAATTGTACTAATATTTACTTATCATATTTAGAAAACTGGGAGTATCTAGAAAAAGAGACTATGTTAGGTTCGTGCATGTATGTTAGATGATGTTTGTGGTAAATTGAAGAATTAAGGTAAAAAAGAAACGAGATACCTTCGTAAAGTTTATGGAGAAAGTCAATAGGAAAGTTGAAAAGTGTGAATCAAGATTGATGAATGAAAAGGCAATAAAAAGTTAGGAATCTTATTCCAAGGTAACCAAGTTCAATATTTGATCAGAAAACCACATCTTAGAATCAAGGTTTGGAATCTTTTAATTTGTAGTTTGGTATCATCCTGTAGACAAAGCATTCTAGGTTTACAACATTGAAATCTACCTTTGAAAATCAACAACATTCTAATAGTGGTCCTACTACAAATTGGATACCCATCTCTCTTTCCTTTTCAATCCAAGATGGTTGCATATTTCCCCCTTCTCTTCTTTATTTTGCTATCTAGTTTCCCATCACATGGTACTCTCTCTCTCTCTCATGATTAGTCCGTTCTAAACATGTTAGTTTGATCAAGTCTTCTTTTCATAATAAAGTTATGACTTTGCTAAAAGAATTTACTGAATTCAGATATAAACTGTATCAGTAGATAACTCATCTATCTTGAAGTTATCTGACCTAAAATGATCTAATTGTCATTTATTATTTGTCTCTGTGTAGATGCATTCACGGGCACGTTCGGGGTGAACTACGGCCGGCTCGCCGACAACATCCCCAAACCGGAAAGCGTCGTGACACTCCTCAAGGCAAACAAGATAAAAAACACCCGGATCTACGACGCTGACCCTAGCGTCCTAAAGGCCTTCTCAGGGTCAGGGATCGAGATCATCGTGGGCCTCGGGAACCAATTCCTCCGCGACATAAGCATCAACCAAGACCGAGCCGTTGACTGGGTCAAGACCAACGTCGAGCCCTTCCTCCCCGGGACCTCCATCACGGGGATCGCGGTGGGGAACGAGGTCCTCGGGGGCGGGGACCCCGAGCTCTGGGAGGTCCTTGTCCCCGCGGTCCGCAACGTGTACAACGCCCTGACCCAGCTCAGGCTCGCCGACAAGATCGAGGTGTCGAGCCCCCACTCCGCCGCAGTGTTCGCCACCACATTCCCCCCCTCAGCAGGGGCGTTCAAGGACTCCCTCCTCCCTTACATGAGGCCTCTCCTCCGCTTCTTCTCCCACATCGGCAGCCCTTTCTACATAAACGCCTACCCTTTCCTCGCCTACATAAGCGACCCTTCCCACATCGACCTCAACTACGCCCTCTTCGAGAAGAACAAAGGCATCTACGACGCCAAGACGAAGCTGCATTACGACAACATGTTTGATGCGATGGTGGATGCGGCGTACGCGGCGCTGGAGAAGGTCGATTTTCACCGGGTGGAGGTGATCGTGTCGGAGACAGGGTGGGCGTCGAAGGGGGACGACAACGAGGCCGGTGCGACGGTGAAGAACGCCAAGATTTACAATGGAAATCTGAAGAAGAGGCTGATGAAGAAGAAGGGGACGCCTTATAGGCCGAAGAGGGCCGTGAAGGCGTATGTTTTCGCGCTTTTTAACGAGAATTCGAAGCCCGGGCCGACTTCGGAGAGGAACTTTGGGTTGTTTAAGGCGGATGGAAGCACTGCTTATGATATTGGGTTCACTGGCCTTGTTCCTAGCTCTGCTTCTTCTTCTTCCTTTCTTGGCTCTTCTACAAAGGTATGGAAAATTTTGTGTTTTTTTTTTCTTGTTTTTGAAGGATTTTTGTTTCCCTCTGCATTATGATTTCTGAGGGTTTGTGTTTGGTGTTTTGATGTTTGCAGACATGGATTTGGGTGCTTTGTGTTGTGGCTGGGGTTGTGATGAACTGATTGATTAAGGCTTAAATTGGGTTGATTCATTGCTCATGTTCATATTGAGTTTTCATGGGACGTGTATTTTCTTTCTATTTCATTTTGTATATGATATTCGAAAATCAATTACTAGTTTGTGAATGATGACTAGAGTATATATTTAGGTTATGAATTGTTTTATTGAATTTTATCATAAATATGCTATACATGACAGGATACAGAACTCGCAGAACATAATACAATCCAAATAAAATTTACTAGTACTAAAAAGAAGTATGCGGAAAAAGACTGCAAAAAAAATGAAACGGAAATTAATTTACATTAAATACTCTTTATGTTTCACTAATAGTTGAGTTATTTTTCTATTCCGAGAAGTTCATTCATATTTGAGCCATTTACATAATTTGTAATAATAAATATTTTTTCTAATTTACTTTATTCACTTTCTACTCTATTTTCTCTACTTTTTTCTCTCTTACTTTTTTATCCATTACTTTTTTATCTATCTACACACACTAAAAATTTCGCCTCAACTATGAGGGAACGAAGAGAGCACATACTAACTACAGTATATAATTCCTATATATACTCGCTTCGTCCCATAAATATATGGGCAACTGAAATGGCACGAAAATTAATGATCGATTGGTAAAGTAAAAGAGATAAGTAGAAAATAGTTAAAGTAGTGTCAGTGGATAGTAAGACTCACATTATTATTAATGTTTAATGAGTTGTAATGGTTGGTCATAGTGGTATGAGTTGTAAATAAATTGACGTGTATATAGTCATGGGCGGACCCAAGTGTAATGGGGAAGGGCTTAAGCCCTCAATGATTTATTTTTTTACATTTTTTCTATTGATTGTTTTTAAAATTTATTCAAATTTAGTGTAAATTATAGTGTAAAAGCCCGGATCAATTCTTTTTTTGGTAAAGGTCATTAGTTGAATTCCATTTTAATGAAGAGCATTACTTGTATTCCACCTCAGGGAGTGACGCATAATGGTTATGCGTCACTAACAGAAAGACGCATAATGGTTATGCGTCGTTAGCTAATGACGCATAACTCTTATGCGTCGTTAATTAGTGACGCATAACCATTGTGCGTTTTTTTGTTAAAAACGCATAACTCTTATGCGTCTTTCTTTATCGACGCAAAACGCTTATGCGTCGTTAGTTAGTGACGCATAACTATTGTGCGTCTTTCATTAGCGACGCATAACTCTTATGCGTCGTTAATTAGCAACGCATAATTATTATGCGTCGTTCGTTGAGTTTTAAATCGGGCAGAAGGCAGAACCAGCCAGAAACGAAAGGCAGAAGGCAGAACCAAGCGACGAAATAGGGCGATTTCCTACGTATCCGAGCAAAATCCAGCGATTTTCCACCATTTTGCAACCATATTACGGTAATTATTCTTCAATTTGGCTAAATACATCCTTTAATGTTTAATTTGGGCAGATTTTTCGATACTCCAGGAGGACGACTTGGTAATTCACGAAAGAATCTAAACCCACTAGGATTGTATTCCGGAAGTGGTTGTTCACCTTGCATAACAGGTTTACATGGTACTATCTCATCATCAGAACTACCACCGTCATCATCAGCACCATCAACATCACCATCACCATCACTGAGATCGGGGTCTGGCTCTGTCTCAGATAGTGGCCTTGGCTCATCAAGATCATCTACAACATCTACCTCATCATTCAATCCAACACCAACATCAGCAACATCTACAACATCTACAACATCTCTCTGCTCATTCATACTACGATCCAAGCTCATTTGGTCCACCCTCGTAGATGATCCAATACCACAGTCAAAACTCATTTGTTCAAACCTCGCAGATGATTCAATACCATAATCAACAACTGGTGGGATTTCGGCACTCCTCACCGGTGAATACTCAACAAATAATTCAATACACCCACTTGAATTTTGAGCATTGTTGAACATAAACATCACACTGTCATCATTGCAAATCACAGAACATGTATAACCCATACCGGAAGCAAAGACTATACATTGTCTCCATAATAATTCAATTGTGTGTTGGTTCATATCTATTCCCATCGCATCACAGATCATTGCTACCAATTCAAAATAGGAAACACCTGAATTTAATATGATGGAGCTCCTCGGACGAGGTGGTTCATAACCAATACCCATATGTGGTAGTTGAACTACTCTACCACCCCAATACAAACTCACAAATACTTGCATGATTTCTGCATAAAAAACATTTAAAACAACGACAATTAGGGACATTTTTCCTACAAGCCCTAATTTGTATAAATTGGGTAAAACTAACAAATGAAAGCACAATAAACATGAATAATGATGAATGTAGCTAAATTGATTAACAAATTACTGGATCTTATGGAGAAAACGCCGGAAATCGCCTGAAAACGCCGGAAATCGCCGAGAGAGGAAATGAAGGTGTGTGAAAGGTCGTTCTGTGAGCTGCGTCTGCCTGGAGGGCGTTAAAAGCCGCCTTAACGACGCACAACCCTTATGCGTCGTTCTTTAATGACGCATAACCCTTATGCGTCGTTAATCGACGCATAATCATTGTGCGTCATTAAAGAACGACGCATAAGGGTTGTGCGTTTCATTAAGAACGACGCACAACCATTATGCGTCACTCCCTCAATTAGAATGAATCTATTCTCCTTCATTAATTTGGAATTCCATTATTTTTTAAGCACAAAAGGAGAAAGAAGTCGTAAAAGCCCCTACAAATTATCCAAATTATTAGTGGAAATACCTATATTTTTATAGGACTGACGAAATGGAAAGTGCACATATATTTTTATGTATCGAAGGAGTATTAAACATCCTTGTAGTCGGAAAGCGAATCCCTCGCATTCTGGCCCGTCAGAGTAATGAGGTTCAAGCACTGAAACACAACACAGTTTGATCAGATCACATTTTGTTCCGCAAGGAAGCATTCCGTACACAGTGCGCAACAACACACTGTTGTTATTTGGGTTTGAATATAAGACTTTGCTACTCGGACTAATAGTAATGTTTATAACTAGAAAAGGGGTGCCAAATTAAAGCGCATTTGTATTCACTCTCTAACTAACAAAAAGGTCGAAGAATTTCAAATGCAAAATACGTTTTTAGGCAACATCTATTTGTAAAACAATATACTACTATAAGACATCAATGAAGCAATTGGTGTATTTAAGGTTCATGTCTAAAGTGCAAATTCGTGCATCAACTCTATTGGATCAATATTTTTATTAAATACTCCCTCCGTTTTTTAAAAAATAGCAACTATTTCCATTTTGGGTCGTTTCTTAAAAATAGAAACTTTAGAATCCTTAAATACTCTACTTTCACTGTTTTTTCTCTTTCTCTCTTACTTTACCAATTCTTCTCACTTACTTTATCAATTGTGAATTAAAACTCGTGCCATTTCAAATGTATCTATTTTTTTAATACGGAGGGAGTATAAAAAGTAACGAATTCAAATCACAAGAGTAGATTAAAAATTGATTTATTAAAAAAAGTTAAAAAAAACAATGTAAAAATATCTCAAACGAATTTAAATTTTTGTTTAGAAATTTCTGATGATATTTATTTCTGAGATACTGAAAGTGTTGAGTTTAATTATTTACAGACTTTTATTTTGTGGATTAATAAAGGCCAACGTGAGCAATAGATTTGGGATGAAAAGAGGATCATATGAATAATAAGGTTGACTTGGATGAGTTGGCCTTGGGTTTGTTGTATTTTAATTTTCATAATTAGAGGCCCATTTGAAAATTTGAATAATGCCCTGGTGCATTTAGAATTAACTAGTATCAACCCCAATTTTCTTAATTAGAGGCCCATTTGAAAATTTGAATAATGCCCTGGTGCATTTAGAATTAACTAGTATCAACCCCAATTTTCTTAATTAGAGGCCCATTTGAAAATTTGAATAATGCCCTGGTGCATTTAGAATTAACTAGTATCAACCCCAATTTTCTTAATTAGAGGCCCATTTGAAAATTTGAATAATGCCCTGGTGCATTTAGAATTAACTAGTATCAACCCCTTGCGTTGCACGACCTATTGAATTTTCTAATATAAAATTAAAAATTTAAATTAAATAAATTATGATAAAAACTAAAATTATATAGAGCTTTTAAATCACTAATACAATATAAACCAATGACATTAATTTCGAAGCAATCTTGTTTATGTTATTAATAATTTTTGGTAATGTTGAAAAATCAAAATAGCTTTACATATTGTCTTGTAGATTTTTTTTTAATAATGTTGAAATTTTAATTTAATACTTATGTTGTAATTAATTACATTGTTCATCAATCCATTTAATTACTAATCATATAACATTCAATAAATTCACTAATAGAAAATCAATTGACAATATAAATTAGTCAAGTTCATTAATAAAAAATAATAAATAAAAAATGAAACCAAGAAATGAAAAATTCAAAAAAGAAAAGAATCCGAAATCATTTATGCTCATGCAGCTCTGCCCCATCACCCATCGCCCCCCCATCTATCTCCAATAGTTTCATCTTCTCCGCTCATCGTCCCCAACACTTTCATCGTCCTGTGTCGACACCATCTTCTCAGTCAGGCCAATTTGCTCTCATATGTAGATAAGAACTTCAAACAAAAGTCAACTACAGACCCCATATAGCAATTTCGAGAAATATTTTCATTCGTGAATAATGCGAACACAACTTAGCATTTGTACTATAAAATTTCATAAAATACTTGCCAATTTCAAAACCAAACTTCCATGATTTCAATCTTTGATTGATAAAGTTATGGTAGATTGTAGATCACCAACAGAGATTAATTTCATTTCTATGGTTTCAACTATCCTCTCTAGTAAGAACATAACAGCAAATATCAGTGATATAATAATCACACTTAAACAATGTGTAAAATGGAGAAATATAAAAAGATACTATTGATAAAGAGCAAGAATCATACTGAAAATAAATTCGTTTTGTAGAAAATTCAGTGATGTAGGTAAAGGTAATGAGAAGGTGAGTAATAAGCTAGTGAATGACACACATATATATAGAAAAATATATAGAGAAGTTATAGCGTGTTAAAAATTTACATTAAATTATTATTAATACAATTCCTAATAATGTGTAATAATGTGGCGGTTACAAAGTTAATTTGTGTAACCCAATACCATAATTGATCAATATGTAGTGCTTATTATTGAAATACTGAGATTAAATTACAATTATTAAAAATTTGTAACGGCCAAAAAATTTATAAACATTTATGAAGAAAACTTCCATGCCACATTTATAAAGAGTTAGTAACAGCCATATTTTTAAAGTGGATTAATTTTTTGATTGGCCAACCAAAATATCTAAATTTTAAAAAACAATCCAAAACTTATAAATATTTGCAATTTGTATATATGTATAGATACCATATTTTTTTTGCTTTCATTAGTCATTTAAACCACTACGGTGAATACAAATCCACAAAATTAATAAGTATATATATATATATATATATATATAGGGAGATGATCAAAATAAGTATGTGTTTAAATCCAGAAATGCAGACCAAATCTCAGCCCTAGGATTAGATGATCTAATGGTCAATAATTAACCAAAAACACGGAAGGTCATAATTAAGCAATTTTAGGTCATATTATAATATTTGGATTTAATGTCATACTAAGATCGTTTTAGGTCATGCTTTGTTAGCATGACCTACAAATTACCTAATTATGACCTAAAAGTGCCCTAATTATGATATTGTTCTGCGTTTCTGTATTTAAATCCAGTTTTGCATAGATCAAAACCCTATATATATATATATATATATATATATATATATATATATATATATATATATATATATATATATAGGGAGATGATCAAAATAAGTATGTGTTTAAATCCAGAAATGCAGACCAAATCTTGGCCATAGGATTAGATGATCTAATGGTCAATAATTAACCAAAAATACGGAAGGTCATAATTAAGCAATTTTAGGTCATATTATAATATTTAGGTTTAATGTCATGCTAAGATCGTTTTAGGTCATGCTTTGTTAGCATGACCTAAAAATTACCTAATTATGACCTAAAAGTGACCTAATTATGATATTGTTCTGCGTTTTTGTATTTAAATCTAGTTTTGCATAGATCAAAACCCTATATATATATATATATATATATATATATAGGGGAGCGTTATTCTCCTTTTCACATCTTAGATCATTTTTCCATCTTAATATTACGCGTTAGATCTAAGGCATCAACGGATCAGATTGATTCTATAAAACAAGTTCCGTGTTGCATTATAGAAGGTGGTTGTATGCATTACAGGGTTATTATTGACATTTGACGGAAAAGTAACTGCCACATTTTGGTATTTGCGAATAATGCACCACATGGTCACGAGTAATGCATATAATTGACTATATAATGCACAATATGTGAACTGCAATGCATAAGAATAAGATGTACCATGTTATGATGTTTGGACACACGTTTCTTGTTTCCCCTAAGGGTTTAATAAGCTTAGGGGCTAGGGTATAGTACGTAGACACGTATGTAATCTTCACATGGTAACGAGTAATGGATATAATTGACTATATAATGCACAATTTGTGAACTGCAATGCATACGAACAAGATGTGCTGTGTTATGATGTTTGACACACGTTTCTTGTTTCCCCTAAGGGTTTAATAAGCTTAGGGGCTAGGGTATAGTACGTACGCATTAATAACAAATTATAAAACGATACGAATAATTCACCAAATTATCACGAGTAATGGATGTTATTAACTATATAATGCACAATATGTGAACTGCAATGCATACGAATAAGATGTACCATGTTATGATGTTTGACACACGTTTCTTGTTTCCCCTAAGGGTTTAATAAGCTTAGGGGCTAGGGTATAGTACGTAGACATTACTAACAAATTGTTGTTATTGGAATATACGTATGTGCATTATTTGGTTTAGGTAGTACATTATGTAGCTGTTAATTGTCATTATCTCAGTATATTATGCATTATTAGAGGTATTGTGTATATGGGTTAATCAACGGATTGAAGATTACATACGTGCATTTAGTAATGTCTACGTACTATACCCTAGCCCCTAAGCTTATTAAACCCTTAGGGGAAACAAGAAACGTGTGTCAAACATCATAACATGGTACATCTTATTCGTATGCATTGCAGTTCACATATTGTGCATTATATAGTTAATAACATCCATTACTCGTGACAATTTGGTGAATTATTCGTATCGTTTTATAATTTGTTATTAATGCGTACGTACTATACCCTAGCCCCTAAGCTTATTAAAGCCTTAGGGGAAATAAGAAACGTGTGTCAAACATCATAACACAGCACATCTTGTTCGTATGCATTGCAGTTCACAAATTGTGCATTATATAGTCAATTATATCCATTACTCGTTACCATGTGAAGATTACATACATGTCTACGTACTATACCCTAGCCCCTAAGCTTATTAAACCCTTAGGGGAAACAAGAAACGTGTGTCAAACATCATAACACAGCACATCTTGTTCGTATGCATTGCAGTTCACATATTGTGCATTATATAGGCAATTATATGCATTACTCGTGACCATGTGGTGCATTATTCGTAGCGGTTTCCAGCCATTATTAGATTACTATTGTACCCTCATAATGCACAAAATAGGACAAATAATGCAACACGGGATTAATTACCCAATGTTGATCTTGACCGTCCATTTCTCTAATCTAATGGCTGATATTAAGAAGGAAAAAGGAGGAAATATAGGAAAAGGAAATGAATACATCCCTATATATATATTCAAATTTCTTACTTATTTTGTGAATATTTTATTATGTTGCTTTTTATTGTGTATGATAAATTACTAATGCCAAACTAATTTTTATTTTTCCAGCCTTTTCAACAATTCCAGACTTCCAATATATGGGTGATAAGTGATATATGCTTGGCACACCTTATTTGTGAGCACAAGAGTTTACATCTAAAAATTAAGATGAGCATCCGTCATTGTGCGAATGTCCCGGCGGACTTCCCAAAAACACCTCATGCCACGTCATACGGACCTCCCACTTCACTGTCACGTCATAAGGACATCCCACTGCACAATGGTGGACATCCACAAAAAAAAACAAAAATCGGGACATCCGTCGGGACGTCCTTCGTGGCACCGCAATGGCGGAGGTCACGACGGACGTCCCGGAAATCCGCGGATGTCCCGATTTTTTTTTTTGGATTATTTTAGTATGAATGTATGACCATGCATTCATGGGCTTTGTTCGATCTCAATTCGCATCTCAACTTTCTGAGATGCATATTGTAAGAGTTTCATAGTATAAAATCATCTAACACCTAAGACACATTAAATATCTATTTTTACAGAAAGAAATGATAATAGAATATTGAAAAAATCAGACATTTTTCCAAAAATAATGAAATAGGACACAAATTAAATGATGACCATTTCTTATCTATATTATATTCGAGAGTGTTTTTAATCAAATTTAGAGCATTTCTTATCTATATTATATCCCCATCGCTGCTCGATGGGGTGGACGACGTCCGTGCCGACGACGCGACACACTCGTGTCCGCCGCTGTGCTCGCGCCGACGGCACGTGGCTGCTCGATAATAAGAGCACGTCCGTGCCGCTGAGCAGGTCGACATGGCAACCTCCTATTGGCCAACGGCAATGCCGTTGGTTTTTTCTATTTTTTTATTTTAATTTAAAAAATCATTTTTAAATAAAAATATATAAATTTCCCACTTCCCAATAAATTATATCCGTTTTCTACTCACTTTTACTTTATTTTTCATTTCCCCCCCAAAATTCACATTTTTCATCTATAAATACCCTCATTTCCACACAAAAAATTTCACACCGCACTATACAATTATCATCTAAATTCTCTCATCAATTCTCAATTTTTTCACTCTTGCAAAAAAAATGTCCGGCTCCGGCGATCACTCCTCCGACTCCCGCGGATGGAACCACGAATGGTTCAACCCAACACCATTCCCTCATCCGGATACGAAATTCTCGGCCCCTCCTCAAACCCAAGGTTCTTAAATTCCGAGTGGCTATCGGTCTTATCCGGAGGACGAGCAAGATGCCACCGATGGGCGATACGGGTGGACACCCGAACAAGGATCGGGAGGGATCAGCGGCTCTCAAACTTCGGAGGACAACCCAAGCGCTCCTCGTCCTCGTAGTGTTCCTACTCATAGTCGTGGCGGTGACGTTCACGTCCGCACCGCGTACACTCCGCCGGAGATGGAGAAGATGTTCACAACCTATTTCGAAATATCCGGAGATCCAGAAACCGGCACGAACCAAACCGGAGAGAGATTTTGGTGGCGCGTCTCTCACCGGTACAATGCCAACCGATCGGAGGAAACCATCGAGCTCAACGAGAGTATAGTGCGCAATGCCATCTTCAGAGCCAACGAAGAAATCAAAAAGTTCTAGGGGTATTACCTCCAGGAACAGCGGTCGGCGGGGAGCGGCATGAGCGAGGCCGACATCATCACGGCCACCATGTCGACCTACCATTCCATGCATTACAAACCATTCAAGCATCTCGGCGCTTGGCAGCAGGTGTGTAGAAATCTGAAGTATATGGGAGGCTTATCATCCTCCTCCAGCTCCTCCAGCAAACGGTCGAGGTCATTATCTCTATCCGACGGCGGTTCCGATGAGGTGGCTAGCCAGCTTGCTGGAGCTAACTTGGGTAGCCCCGACGCCGGCCGCAAGGAAGGAAGAAGGCGACGGTCAACCTCCGTCGCGCCGAGACTCCATCCGCCCCCGCTCCCGCTCCCTTTGTGCCACCTCAACCCCCCACCAACTCGTTGTGGACCATTTTGGCTCAACACAATTTGGCCAATATGTCTCGGATGACTCCCGAGCAACTTGATTCACATTTGACAATGATACGGGGTCTCCGAAAAATATTGGGGATAGGGCCAGAGGACTAGTCTTCCACGGGGGTATTTTTAATTATGTAATTTTTAATTTGTAGGATTTTAATTATGTAATTTTTATTTTTTAGGACTTTAATTATGTAATTTTTAATTTTTAGGATTTTAATTCTGTACTTTTAAATTTTTTTTGTAATTTGTAATAGTATTCCGGGTATTTTTAATGCATTTTAATATTATGGAAATTTTTTTATTTAAATTGAATAATAGAATGGTAGGACCCTTGAGCATGTCTTTGCGGAAGAGAGAAGAAATGTATTGCTTTTTGCCGAAAGAGGAAATGACCTAGCTACAGACTACAGTTGGATAACCCAAAAAGAAATACGACTCAACTACAGAAGGAGGGAGGGGATATTATTTTGTTTTTACAATAAAATAATTATTTAATTATATTGTTTCTCATTTTAGTTGATTAATTAACAATGTAAAATTATTACGAGGTAAAATATTTTGGCCCTTGTATCGCACGACTGATGACACTAGTTAGTCAAAAGACATTACTTTGGATAATTTATTTCATCTTTGGATATGCAACTATTGATTTATTTTTTTCTTCAATTTTAATTTTAAGTTTTAGTTGATTTATGAATATTTTAGGATCCTATTCTATTAATTAGATCTTTAGTTACTTCTACGTTTAATATTTAAAACTTAATTAATTACTGATTATCAGAGTTGATGATATACTCCTTTATAATTAAATTTTAATATATAGTAGTAGTAAATATTAATAAGGATACAATGTATTATGATCCTAATAATTAATATATATTTAATATTAAAAAATAATGGCCCATATTGAATACATAAAATCAGGAGACCGTAGTTCACTCTAAATAACATTATATTCTTCTCTTTATATTTTCTATAAGATCCTTAAACAATACTAGTAATTCAATAATTTATTGCTACGCTTATTGCACCATCATTAGATTAAATTGTCGCTGTTTAGATATAAAATCGGAGTTTATCACATAATTTATAGAGAGTACAAGACAACAAGACGTCTTTGATTACTATAAACTGTACATCTAACTCAATAACAATGTAGCATCGCGTACAATCATATTTGAAGTAAAATATTATTCAACATAAAAATTACTAGTAACCAAGTTGAATTGTTTTAAATGCAATTACAACGATTTCCCAGCCTAAAATATTGTTGCTTTATTTTCGACATCACAATTTGGTAGCAAGATAAATTCAGAATTTAGATGTTACACACAATTCTTAAAATAAGTATACATGATAAATTTATTTGACCGATTTGAGTAATCGATTGCAAGAACACTGACAATGTTTCGAAATTCAAATCAAGTCAACACCTATATGCATTTTAGTAATTTAAAATCAAATTAAAAAAATCATTCAAAGAATACAGCATAGATTTTATTGGATAGTGAAAATAGTATACAACATTACAAAAGAAAGTGGTAACCAACAATTAATCACATTTTTCAAAAATAAAAATTTCCACCTTTTTCTCATTATATATCCCATGCTACAAAGTACAAACCAAACAATCATTCCATATTTTCAAGAATCACTACCTTTTTCTTCTACTAACCCAAGCATTGTAGCGCAACACTATCCTTCTTTTATTTTTAAGAGTAAAAAAAATGTCGGAAAAGAAAACAAGAGGTCGTCAAAAGATCCCGATCAGACTGATCGAGAACAAAGACGACCTCCTGGTTTCCTTCTCGAAACGGCGCGTGGGCATGTACAAGAAGGCGAGCGAGCTGAGCACGCTGTGCGGCGTGGACGTGGGCGCCATCATCTTCTCTCCGTCGGGCATCCCGCACTCGTTCTTCACCCCGGACTTCGACTCCGTCGTCCACGGCCGCCGCGACGGCAACGGCCCGCTGACGAGGATCCACGAGATCAACAATCGGCTGGACGGGGTGGTGGAGCAGCTGGAGCGGGAGGAGAGGAGGGAGAAGCATCTCGGCGGCGGCGAGATGGGGTGGTGGGAGAGTCCCTTGGAGAGCTTGGACGCGGAGCAGGTGAAGGAGCAGATCGAGTGGTTCCGGACGTTCAGGGAGCAGATTAAAGGGCGGGTTGAAGAGCTCAAGAATGGCGGCGCGAGCTCTGCGGCGGCGGGAGATGGTGGAGGTGGTGTATTAGGTGGGGAGAGTTTCTTTGCTGCGCCGGTGTCTGATGATGCATATGGTTTTGCTCCGGCGTTTGATGGTGGGAGGTACGGTTCGTTGGATTTGTTTGGTGGTGGGATGGAGAATGAGTATTTTCCGGGGCCGTCGGATCTCTGCGGTGATGGATGTGGTTATCTAAATGGAGAGGCTGGACCTTCCGAATAGTTGTTTCTAAATGAGTATATTATTACTACTACTTACTGTATGTTACATTTTCATGTTGCTTTTTATTGTATTCATGTTCAAGATATGTAACCTATTGAGTATTTTATTGGCATTGCATTCCTTGTAACAATGAGATTAAGGGATCAAATATGGATGTTTTAATGGATGACATCTTCCTATAATTTGTCATGTAACTCTTCATGATTATCATTTACTTAAAAAAAAATAGGATTTTAAAATATTACTAGTATATACCATTATTTTGGAATAATCGATTAATAAGTTTGAAATTATTAGTGAGACACTAATAATATCCTATCCGTTTTCTCGTGTCCAAGTGAAAAAGAATGAGGTTGATTTGCATTAATTACTCAACCCACTTCGATGTTTTAGAAGGAAATAAATCTTCATATACTATGAGTTGGAAAATATTAGCAAATATTAACATTTTTAATTTGTATTTTCTGCTTCTGTATAATGTACTAATTATATTACTTAGATAAATTAAACATGTCGCTGATAAGGAAATTGTACAAATATTATGCCCGCCCACGAACCTCGGCCCAAAGCCCAAAAGGCCATATGTCTACAACAAAAGAGTGTCGGCCCATTTACACCTGAACAACCTGATTTAGCTCATTAACTTTTTGTGACACATACTTACTACTCCCTTCATCCCTGAAGACAATGCACTATTTCCTTTTTCATCCATCCCCAAAGAGTATGAACATTCCAATTTTGAAAACTATCTTCTCTCTAATAAGGTGAGACCCTTTCTCCACTAACAATACTAAAAAAACTTTCTCTATTTCTCTCTCTTACTTTACCAATAATGCATTAAAACCCGTGCCGAACCTAGAGTTCATACTCTTTGGGGACGGAGGGAGAGTTACTATTACTATGTATACTTGTAAGAGGCAAAACTCAATGCATTATGGATGCAAAAGTCAATGTAGTGTTAATTTCCTTTTCTTCCCTTAGATTTAAGTTCCTTCTTAATTGTAACCGTTAGATTTGAGGGATGGACGATCCCGATGAGAAGCGTACTAATGATCCCGTTTGTGCATTATATGGGCAAATTAGTAAATGTACAGTACCAAAACCGCCCAAAAACGGCAGGTGCGAAATTTAAGCGCCATGTAGCCACGACCTTCCATCTACTCTACCAATTTCTCACTCCAAACGACTCTCCCTCAATCTCTCACCCCATTTCGTCTCTCCAATTTCCATCCACTATCAAAATCCTAGCTGCCTCTTCAAGGGACTGTCAATCTCCACAGAGCGTCGATTGTCGTATGTCTCACCGTCCAACCGTCATTCCCGTATTGTGCGAGCATCTCCTGAAGTCGATGAAGAGGCCGGTTCTGATTTTTTGGTTCGTCTCCCAGATTTATCATGACGAAAAGAGGACGTCCTTCAACTTCACAACCATCCCAGTCTGAAGGTGAGCATTCTATTTCATTTGCATGTCCGATTCTTGAAATAATTTCCTGCTTCTGTACATGAAGTACTGGGTGAATGCAATATTCATGGCCGCATTATTTAACTGAATCTGTACATTATTTACCTATTTGTATGCATTAATTATCATGTTTTAGGCATTATAGGCCTGCTGTTGTACATGGGTCAATGAGTGAATGCAGTAGTTGTATGTTCATTACTTGATTGAATCTGTACATTATGTAGCTATTTCTATGCATTATTAATCATGGTTTAGCCATTATGTGACTTGTGTTGTACATGGGTCAAAGAGTGAATGCAATATTTGTATGTTCATTACTTGATCGAATCGGTACATTATGTAGCTATTTCTATGCATTATTTATCATGTTTTATTCATCATTTGACTGCTGTTGTTCATGAGTCTAAGAGTGAATGCAATATTTATATGTTCATTATTTGAGTGATTATGTACATTATTTGGCTATTTGAATGCATTATTTATCTTGTTTTATGCATCATGTGACTGTTGTTGTACATGGGTCAAAGAGTGAATAGAATATTTGTATGTTCATTACTTGATCAGATCTGTACATTATGTAGTTATTTTAGTGCATTATTTATCATGGTTTATGCTTTATGTGACTGCTGTTGGACATGGGAAAATGGGTGATTGCAATATTCATGGTGCATTTTTTGATTTATTCTGAACATTATTTGATTATTAAAATGCATTATGTATCAGTTTTTAGGCATTATTTTGATGCTTCTGTACAAGGGTGTATAAGTGAATGTAGTATAACTGTCCACATTATTTTATTCACTCTGTACATTATGTAACTAATTGTATGTTACTCCCTCCGTCCCGGACTTCTCGCACATTTCCTTTTCGGCACGGAGATTAAGGAATGAGTGTATAGCAAAGTCAACAATTGCGGCTGTAGGTGATAATTTTTACTAAAAATGGAAAGAGTGCAAATAACTTGGGACGCCCAGAAAGGAAATAAATGCAAGTAGTCCGGGACGGAGGGAGTATTATTTTGTATGTTGTACAGCATCAAAGCAGCTAAGATTGGACATCGACGAGGCGGTCGATGATATACTGCCAATAGGAATTGCCCAGAAATTCGGGAGCGATTATCAGAGGCCGGGACTAGCACAGCTCCGGAAGAGACGGAGGATAGGAAACCAAGGGGTAGGAACGTCGACCATCTGTATTGTCGACGAACCCCTACAGAGTTTCTGAATTGTATAAAGAGTTTAACTCCCCGGCAGAAGGAAGCTGTCACGGAACTTGTACATGAGTCTAAGAGTGAATGCAATATTTGTACATTATTTATCCTGTTTTATGCATCATTAGACTGCTGTTGTACATGAGTCTAAGAATGAATGCAATATTTGTATGTTCATTACTTGAGTGATTATGTACATTATTTATCCTGTTTTATGCATCACGGGCGCCAAACATCGAAACACAGCACAACTTAAATTAAACGGGGCAGGATAAATGTTCATTACATATCACAAATAATCCATTACAGAAACTAAAACTACACATTATACTACACAATATGTACATTATGTATATCTGTTTTAAAAAAATGCCTACGCACTATGCATGTGCAACCCCAGACGAATTACTGCAGCTCGTGTATTTGGACAACGTTTGTTAGACTTAGAACATACTACACCCTAGCCCCTAGGCTTGTTAAACCCTTAGGGAAAACAAGAAACGTTAACCAAACATCAAAACACGGCACAACTTAAATTAAACGGGTCAGGATAAATGTTCATTACATATCATAAATAATGCATTACAGAAACTAAACTGCGCATTATACTATATAATATGTACATTATGTAAATCAATAAAAAAAACATACGCGCTATGAATGTGCAACTCCGGATGAATTACTGCAGCTCATGTATTTGGACAACGTTATTTAGACTTAGAACATACTATACCCTAGCCCCTAGGCTTGTTAAACCCTTAGGGAAAATAAGAAACGTGCGCCAAACATCGAAACACGGCATAAGTTAAATTAAACGGGTCAAGATAAATGTTCATTACATATCACATATAATGCATTGCAGAAACTAAACTACGCATTATACTATATAATATGTAGATTATGTATATCAGTTAAAAAACTCCAACGCATTAAACTCCAACGCGATTGACGATCTCCACAAACTCCTTCATAATTACTCATCGTCGATTGGCCACTACAATCCGGCTAATGCGCCGAATCTGGTCGCGGATTTCAGGGGTTTGCAGCCGCAGGCGGCGGCGCATAGCGTGGTCCCGGACTCGCTCCCGGCGGCGGAGTATTCGAATCAATTGTGGGAGTGGGGTGCGCTATCAGAATCGGAGGCGGTGAAGGAATTGAGCAATTTGTTCAATCTGTGAAAAGAAAAAATAACCATCAAAATAGTGTTTACCAATTTTGTCCTTTTCATATTTTAATTGAATTAAATTTAATGGTTAAAGCCAATAATTTAGGTCATAGGATGGAGGAAATCAACTGCTTGGATCAAGAAGGAAATAGGAGAAAATATAAAAAAAATTAATACAATCCTTATATATATATATAGGGATGTATTCATTTCCTTTTCCTATATTTCCTCCTTTTTCCTTCTTAATATCAGCCATTAGATTAGAGAAATGGACGGTCAAGATCAACATTGGGTAATTAATCCCGTGTTGCATTATTTGTCATATTTTGTGCATTATGAGGGTACAATAGTAATCTAATAATGGCTGGAAACCGCTACGAATAATGCACCACATGGTCACGAGTAATGCATATAATTGCCTATATAATGCACAATATGTGAACTGCAATGCATACGAACAAGATGTGCTGTGTTATGATGTTTGACACACGTTTCTTGTTTCCCTAAGGGTTTAATAAGCTTAGGGGCTAGGGTATAGTACGTAGACATGTATGTAATCTTCACATGGTAACGAGTAATGGATATAATTGACTATATAATGCACAATTTGTGAACTGCAATGCATACGAACAAGATGTGATGTGTTATGATGTTTGACACACGTTTCTTGTTTCCCCTAAGGGTTTAATAAGCTTAGGGGCTAGGGTATAGTACGTACGCATTAATAACAAATTATAAAACGATACGAATAATTCACCAAATTGTCACGAGTAATGGATGTTATTAACTATATAATGCACAATATGTGAACTGCAATGCATACGAATAAGATGTACCATGTTATGATGTTTGACACACGTTTCTTGTTTCCCCTAAGGGTTTAATAAGCTTAGGGGTTAGGGTATAGTACTTAGACATTACTAAATGCACGTATGTAATCTTCAATTCGTTGATTAACACATATACACAATACCTCTAATAATGCATAATATACTGAGATAATGACAATTAACAGCTACATAATGCACTACCTAAGCCAAATAATGCACATACATATATTCCAATAACAACAATTTGTTAGTAATGTCTACGTACTATACCCTAGCCCCTAAGCTTATTAAACCCTTAGGGGAAACAAGAAACGTGTGTCAAACATCATAACATGGTACATCTTATTCGTATGCATTGCAGTTCACATATTGTGCATTATATAGTTAATAACATCCATTACTCGTGACAATTTGGTGAATTATTCGTATCGTTTTATAATTTGTTATTAATGAGTACGTACTATACCCTAGCCCCTAAGCTTATTAAACCCTTAGGGGAAACAAGAAACGTGTGTCAAACATCATAACACAGCACATCTTGTTCGTATGCATTGCAGTTCACAAATTGTGCATTATATAGTCAATTATATCCATTACTCGTTACCATGTGAAGATTACTTACGTGTCTACGTACTATACCCTAGCCCCTAAGCTTATTAAACCCTTAGGAGAAACAAGAAACGTGTGTCCAAACATCATAACATGGTACATCTTATTCGTATGCATTGCAGTTCACATATTGTGCATTATATAGTCAATTATATGCATTACTCGTGACCATGTGGTGCATTATTCGCAGATACCAAAATGTGGCAGTTACTTTTCCGTCAAATGTCAATAATAACCCTGTAATGCATACAACCACCTTCTATAATGCAACACGGAACCAGTTTTATAGAATCAATCTGATCCGTTGATGCCTTAGATCTAACGCGTAATATTAAGAAGAAAAAAGGATCTAAGATGTGAAAAGGAGAATAACGCTCCCATATATATATATATATAGAACGCGAAACGCTAGCGCAACAGGGTCGGTTTTTTTGTGGGGGATAAGCTTGTGAAGAAGCAAGCTATCCCCGCCCCGACGGTAGCTGCTAGCTTTCCCCATCTCTCCTAAACTTCCCCCGGTCTTCGGCCCGAGCTGTATGAGGCAGAAACTCGTCCCACGTACGGTTCGGAGGCCGAGCCCCACCCCAGCAGTCAGGGTGCGACTTAGGTCAACTAACACAAAGAAGATAGAGTTCACTCAACGATTGCCTTTGGGTTCCGAACTCCATATGGGGAAGGAGCGTTGTTCTTTGCGAGGTCTCGATCATTTACATGGACCCACTTTTCATTCCATTTGTGGGAATTTGATGATCTATAAACCGTCCCTAACGAACGATCGGCTCATCTTTGAGCATGATGAATCAAAAAATATATATATATATATATATATCCTATAGTACATAACCGAAAGATCAAATATGATACATTCAATCAATAAATCAACTGACTAAATTAAATATCTTAACTACCATTTTGTAGTAGATTTAGGTCATTGCAATGATGTACTATTCTCATGGTGATTTTTGATTCATTAATTAAACTAATAAAAGTTAAAATTTAAAGGTTAACTAAGGATGTGTTAATTTATTTTTAAAAAATAATTTTAATTATCGCCTAGTTAGTGTGAGAGAGTGTGTCATAACAAAAATATAAATCAAATAATTCTGGTATATATAAATTAGATAATTACCCAAAATCATTATGACTAATATACGAATGTATGACCTGACTATGGTATAAAATTATGTGGGATATATACTCCCTCGCTTCCTAAAAAAGTAAAAACAGTCTCATTTTATCATTTAATTTATTCACTAAAATTAATCAATTTTTGTTTAAATTTTACGCGCTTTAGACTACTAATTATTTGGATTTTATTTTTCCATTAACACTATTTCAATTAATTTTTTATTATTCTCAGTTTTCGCAGTTTCGCATGAAAACATATTGACAATATTGTGTCCCAAAGTATCTATTTTTGGGAACAAAGAATGCATTTCATAAACTAATTCTTTTAAAAATTAAAATCGAGTCGAACCGAATTAATTGAAAAAACAAATCAAACTGAAAACAGAAATTATAAAAATATTCAAAAATATGGAACAGAAAACTTATTTAATTATTATATTTATTGTTACTTTTTTATAATGTTCAATATGTTTCAAATTTTGAATAAATAATACTACTTTCTTTATCAAAAAACCAATATGGTTCAGTGGGTTTTATCTTCTCTTCTAGCTATATAGCAAGTTGTTTTTAAAAATAAAAGTAACAATAAACACTATGAGGAAATGATTAGGACTACAGCTTCAGCAACAGAACCCTCAAAGGATGAATTGCGTGATTGAATTTAATGCCCAAAACTATCATTAATTCCATCTCCTCTCCTTCCTCGTGATTTCATTACTTTCTTACTTCAATATATTTGCCCCACACTCACCAACCCTACACATATACCATTATACTCCCTTACCTACATATACTATACCCTTCAAACATCCCTTTTATCTAACACAATAATTAAAATGAAATTCTCTACACCTCAAGCACCAATATTATTCCATGTTTTGTTACTAGTGAACGTTCACTTAGTCATGCCCTTCACCGTTATCATGCCGGATTCGGGTGCCCTCGTAGACGGGCCACAAACCGGGCTACCCGGGTCCAACACCGGCGCTCAAACAGATCCCGAAGAGCAAGAAGCAGTCTACGACATAATGAGAGCAACCGGCAACGACTGGGCCACGGAGATCCCGAACGTGTGCCGCGGTCGGTGGCACGGGATCGAGTGCGTGCCAGACAAAGACAATGTGTTCCACGTCGTGTCTCTTTCTTTCGGGTCGCTATCGGACGATACCGCATTCCCTACGTGCGACCCGACCCGCTCCACCATCTCACCATCCATCACTAAACTCCCCCACCTAAGAACCCTTTTCTTCTACCGATGTTTCACCAACAAACCTCAACCCATACCATCTTTTCTAGGCCAATTGGGCTCCTCTTTGCAAACTTTAGTCTTAAGGGAAAACAACCACATTGGCCCAATTCCACCTGAATTAGGCAACTTGACCTATTTGACCGTTTTAGATCTTCACAAAAACAATTTAAATGGTTCAATCCCACATTCATTAGGTCATATCCAAGATTTAAGGTCATTAGACTTGAGTTGCAATAAATTATCTGGCTCATTTCCTAACATCACTTTCCCATCATTAAGCATACTAGACCTCAACCAAAATCATCTCAAAGGCTCCCTCCCAAACTCCCTTCTAAGTAGTAATTCCCTCCTCAAAATAGATTTAAGTCGAAATCGAATCTCCGGTCCCATCCCAAACCTAGAAAACCTCGAAAACCTAGTTCTCCTCGACTTGAGTTACAATACCCTAACCGGACCTCTCCCTAACACACTTCAAAACCAAAGATCTCTTCAAGCTCTCATCCTCAATGGCAACCCCTCTATATCCACCACAATTCCAAAAGACATGTTTTTAGGTTTGAACAACTTGATCATCTTAGGATTATCAAATACAGACTTGAAAGGCCCAATCCCGGAATCACTAGGAGAGTTAGCTATGCTAAGAGTGCTCCATCTTGATGGGAACCAACTCAATGGCACCATACCATCAACATTTGCCAAATTGAATAGCCTTAGTGAGCTAAGGCTAGACAATAACAAGTTGATAGGGCCAATTCCGTTTAAGAGAGAGAGGGTTTGGAGAATGGGGAGAAAATTGAGGATTCACAATAATTTGGGGCTTTGCTATGATGAGAAAAGTGGGCTTGGAGATGATTTGGACAGTTTGGCTAGTGCAGGAATTGGACTTTGTGACGTGCCTAAAAATGTACCAGCGTCATCAGTTCAACATATCTCTACACTAGATTATGGGAATATGCTCAATTCTACCACAAATTCAAGTGCTTCACCACACAAAAATAATGCTTTTGTTGGAGTGATAACCATATTTTTCGTTTTTGTTTCTTGTTTATTGTGAGGAAATATATAGATTGATGTCTCTTTTGTATTGTTGTTAGTTCACTATTGTGTATAGAGAGTATTGTATATTGTAAGAATAGTATCATAAGTTAGTTGCCAATATAAACAATCTTTTTGCATGAGTGTATTTTTTTGGTATTGATCCTTGACTCATCTCCTTAAGAAAATACTTAATTAACAAATTTTCAACTGTGTTTGTTAAATATCCAAATCACCATTGGCGTTTCTTTTCGTTTGACGTATTCAACTCAGTAGCTTTCACTCAATCAGAATCAACCAAATATTGATTTTTAAAGAAAAATTGAAGAATGGGAAATGTACAACTAATGAGGACCTCTTTCATAACCAACTCTTGGCAATTTTGGAATTGGTAGCTTTAACTGCAGTGGAACTTTTTTGCCCAAAGTTTGAATTTTGAGAGGTGGGGTGTGGTGAAATTACTGATTTTGGCTCGATGTTGTGTTGTGTCCAAGCATCAAATCGGTATGTGTTTTTTTGTTTTGTTTCTTGATTGCTCATTTATGTTGAGTTTTGTACTCTGTTTTCACTATTATTTTTTTATAGGGCTGTTCTAAGATGTGGATTTGTTATTTCTCTGTTGAAGTTTTCAGCTACTGCTTGATTATGAGAGTTTATCAATTATTCAACTATTATGTGTTTTGAAGTTTAGTTGAAACTGGAATTTGAACAGAAAAAGGGAAGGGAAAAAGGACCTCAAAAAGTGGAGGATTTTTTCTCTGAAGGAATTGCAAGTGGCTACGAATAATTTTAAGCATGATAACAAGCTTGGAGAAGGAGAATTTGGAAGTGTGTATTGGGGTCAGCTCTGGAATGGCTCTCAGGTAAGATCATTGTGTGTTTTCTCATTCAATTTCATTCATGCTGCTGTGCTTTACTTGCCTCTGCTTCTAAATTATTCCACTGCTGCGATAACTGAGATGTCGAGCAACCATCGATGTGAGGGTGCAATTCATGTTTGTTTGCCATAAGGAAGCATTGGTTGTAGTCGTGTTGGTGAAGCAAAATCCAACATATATAGCCCATGCTAGTGTAGTAAAGTTGAATTTAAATGCGGAAATATAAATACTGAAACAGAGGAAGGAGAACAACTTATAGAGACTAGATTAATTCATTTTGAAGCTACATCCATTCCCTTCTTATAGAGTGATAAGTTAGGTTGATTAATCATTACTTCACATTCATCTACACTATCTTTCCTTTGATTTTGCTAAACATTATTAGTAGTTCATAATGAACTGTGGCTGTGGTTCTCGAAGATATAGGATAGTACTAATCTGATGCAAGCTCTAATATTTTTCTTGCATTTGCAGATAGCGGTAAAAAGGTTCAAGTCGTGGAGCAGCAAACAGGATATGGAATTCTCAGTCGAAGTCGAGATAGTGGCTCGTGTGCGCCACAAGAATCTGCTGAGTATGCCCGGGTACTGTGTGGAAGGGCAGGAGCATCTGATCGTCTATGATTACATGCCCAACCTGTGCCTGTTTTCTCATCTCCACGGACACCAATCCGCAGAATGCCAGCTCGACTGGGCCAGGCGAATGAACATAGCTCTTGCCACCGCTGAAGGCCTCGCGTAAGACTGTCTCACACAATTCTACTTTTCTGCCAACTCCCTCTCCTAGAGTCGAACTAATACTTGCTCTATCACAGTTATCTGCACCACAAAGCGATCCCGCACATTATCCACAGAGATATCAAAGCTAGCAACGTGCTGCTAGACCGTGACTTCAGAGCCCTGGTTGCAGATTTCAGGTTCGTCCCCGATGGGGCGACATATGTGAACACCAAAGTGAACGGCACACTGGGTTACCTAGCTCCAGAATAGGCTATGTTGGGGAAGGCATCGCAGAAGTGCGACATCTATAGCTTCGGCATTCTACTGCTCGAGCTCGCTAGTGGGAAGAAGCCAGCAGAGAAGTTCAACTCAACAATGAAATGTGACATTACAGAATGGGCATTGCTACTGGCTCACGAGAGGAAGCTGACTGGTGGACCCAAAGCTGAACGGTGAGTACATAGAAGATGAGCTTGAACGAGTTGTCTTGGTTGGACTTATGTGTGCAGATATTCAACCGGAGAAGAGGCCGACAATGCTTGAAGTGATCAAGCTGCTGGAAGGAGACAAGAAGAAACTCCTCGGAAAAGGATGAGAGGTTTAAATCCTAGAATTTCGATCCTAAAATTTCGATCAGAAAAAAAAAAAGAAACAAAAAACACAGGATTACACAAAGACCGGACCTGCTTATTGCGAATATTAACAGAAAACTGAATCCAAAAACTGCGTTAGTTCTCAATTACGATTTGGTTTTTAAACAGAAACAACAAAAGGACTCGTTATAAGAAAATTGGAGTTCAGTTTCCACGTAACACTTTTTGTCTACAAAGTCGTACGTTAGTTTCTAAACAGACATTTTCACAGTAGATTATCTGAAGATACGCAGCTCACAGAACTCATATTTACAATATTAGGTAAGAAGATGCAATTTCTGATAGAACTTCCACAGCTATCAGAATAATCAAGTGAAGGTGTCCTCCCTGTCGCCTTCAGCAATGTCACCTTCCTCCAAGTTGGAGAACTCGAGGAAATGTGTTGGCCGGTGATCCTCGTGATAGAACTCCCTGGGTGTGCCAAGTTTAACACCATATTTCATGCTCACTGTGTGCTTCACACCCATAAAATTGTAGTTCCATGGTCCATTATCGGGGATCTGTAAAAAGGTCAAATTAGGATACATTAGGACTACGAGGGATGATACTAAATCACCTGCGATAATTTAAGAATAAAAATGAATAGTAATATTACCATATAGAATCCCAGGAAACGGTCACTCAGGAGCATCTGAACCTTCTCGTAGTATGTCGGAAGGTACCCATGGGGGTTGCTTGCAGCATCTGTGTTGCTCTTCCCCCATTCATATCCAGTTGGGGTCAACTTGTATGCGGTTAGAGAGCATGAACCAGGGGTGAAACTACAGGTCAATATTATACATTTCTCTCCATCCCATTGTTTGTTGTTTGACAAGATCCGAGCATGAGCAGCAAGATCCTACATTGAGAGGTTGTAAATATTAGAACAAAGACGATGGAAGAATAACAGTATTATTAGAAACCAATGCAAAGATGAAGCAAGTATAAACCTGTGGTGACAGCTGAGGCTGCTCGTTTGGCTGAGTGTGCATCCATCCCAGAGGCTCCAAGTCATTCAAGAAATCATGTTCAGGTAGAGCTGATGGTAGATGAACTTGCTGGTGGGTACCCCACTGTGGCGCCATGGCAATACAACGGATTTCCTTGACTTGGGGATTGTCTGGAGGACTAACACCATAAAGGTAACCTGCAACCTGGGTGCGCAGATCTGCAATGCAAATGAACTTCTTCAATATATTCTTGGGCATAATGTATGTATATCCAGTTTCCTGCATAAATTTAACCAAAAATGTTGTTAGAGTAATAGCTTTATATGAGCAGACGGATGTCATTCAGCAGAAGGTACCAGTACCTTAATGTCCTCTGAGTTAACATATATATGATTGACACGAAGATGGAGATTGGTAGCAGAAATAGCTCTGACACGCCAGTCAGTTTTAGACCCAAATGCTGCTTGTTCATAAGGACTGGTAGTAGTCACGATTAATTCATCACCATGCACATTTGTGGTTCTTGTAGTGACTGCTGTGAGCTGACTAGAATCCTTTGCCTGAAGGACCACAAAAGTCGCACAATAAGCAACCAGGTAAACATATAAAGAATGAGATGCCACAATCAGTTGCAACAAAGAGTAGAACAATCACCTGTTTCTCGATCTCAGCAATTTGTTGACGTTGCTGTGAAGGTGGAGTGATCTCAGCTCCAAGAATAATATCACGAATCTCGGAATTGGTCAATGCAGATGTGTTCACATTATTCTTTGTCGCATAGTCGGAAAGTATCAGATCTCTGAGAGCTATTTCAACCTACACATTTCAACAAAAGAAAATAGATTAGAAAGTAATACCAATCAAATGCATGTTCAGAAAAGATTTCAAGTGCAGTATTCCCTCAACCAACAAAAACTAGAAAATTCAATTCTGAAAAACAAATTTCAACAATCTCACCTTCACCCACTGTTCATTTGTTAAACTCGGCCATATATGATGAGGCTCCGTGACAATTGTCTTATCAGGCTTGAGCAACATTTTTGCCTTCTCATTGTTTACATGAAGAGCTCGTAGAATCAATATCAGCCTCGAGAAAGCTGTGTAGGAGGAGACCGTCTTCAACCAATCATCATATATGTTGAACAATACCATCTGAGGTTCAGTGGCCTTCAGTATCAGATCACCAAATTTCTCGATCTTCAAGCATGCCTGGAATGGCAATTGTAACTCACTTCCTTTAATCACAATATTTGGGAAATCGAGTAAATGCACTTCAAGGGGATCCAGCATTCCTTTGCGGGTCACAATAACTTGTTTCGGCTGCTCTTCAACAGGCAATGATCGGACCAGGGCAGCAACTTCTTCGGCAGTTTTCCACTTGGCAAGCTGACCGAGACGCTTTTGTCCAGCCCACACACTTGTGTGAATAACCTGTGGCCCAGAAAAGCAGGAATAAATACATGCATAACCCTCAGAAATATAGAAAACAGCATAACAAGGGGATATGAAAAAACCTTCAGAAACAGCTGGCCAGTCCTTGGGTTGAAAATGAAAATCGCACCATTAATGGGTTTTGTTGTGAGATTTCCCTCAAATGTCTTGTGAATAGTGACACGATACACATTTGTGTCATCTACAAACCAGATTATCTGATTGCTGAAGATCTCCCCATAGTTCTGGGATGACAGATAGGGCTCTGTAGGTTCTGAAGAGTACAGCTGCAGTCCTTTTCTAATGCGTTCTCTCAGAACGTATAACGCAGGGTTCGACTGCAAGCAAAAGTTGATTGATTAATCTTCGTTTGACAAAAAAAATCAGATTCAACTCCAGTTTATATAACAGCAATTAAAAAGAATACCTTCATGATCTTGTTCATAGCCTGGGCAATCAGTGGCTTCGAACCAGGGAACCAATTTCCAAAAGCCGAGTGGAGATTATAAGCTAGATCAAGTCCAATCATAACACCTGCAGACAGTGTCATCCATGTCATTCAATATGAAAGAAAAGATTAACTTTAACTGTTAAACATGTAAAAACCAACTAAAAATTAACACACCAGTTGGTGATGGATAGATTGACATGTTGTCTGTTGTGTAATCCATAAACTTTGCTCTAGTGTACCGCTCAATATCGTGGGAATCATAATCACCCCAGCGAAGCTGCACATCAATCCAGTATTTATTGCTGGCCTTTTGATCAAAAACATCCTTAGACTCTTGCACAAGACTTGGTTTTGACATGGGCCATCTATGGGCAGCAAACAACAGGATATCAGCGCATGAGCTGTTCATTTTGTAACTCTTTCGAGGGTGAATTGTCTCTTTCTGAACAGTCTCAATTTCCAGTGCATCCAACTCCTGATCTAAAACTTGACAAAGATCCATCACTACACTCTCATGTATCTTCTGCCACAGATGCGCACGGAATATCTGGATCAGGGATATCTTCAGAGTTGGTATCTTCCCATGCATAAAGATCCCAGTGAGATCCAGCTGGACTTGGAAACCAACATATACATTTGCTCTGTTAATAGTCGGCGACCACCACAGAGTAAATCTTCTGTTAGGAATTTGGTTTAGACCGGATCTTTGTGCATTAGTCAACTTCTTATACTTCATAGACTCTTCAAATCCGGAAGCCTTCTCCCAAAAAAGACCCTCCCATGTTGGGAAACTGAATAATCACACAATAAAAATGAGAGAGATTAAAATCATATGAAGTTAAAAAGAAAACTAATGCAGGCATCAACTATGTACCTAATAATATTAAACGTACATAGTTCAAGATGGAAACTTTGGATAGTTACCAGTTAGGCTCATGAGGTATGACAATGGTAGCTCATGTTATTATTATAAAAAAATTAAGGTTAAGACTATTGTGGACAGATAGAGGGACTTACTAGGTTCCCTTAAACAATGTATGTTCAAGAATTCCTTCTACTCCTCCCAGAGCTTGGATAACATCTGTACGGTAGTTATTCAAATTCCATAATTTCCCGTCATGCCTTTGGTGCGTCCACCAAAATGGATTTTGCTTCAGGACCTGGTACTGCTTGAAATCTGTCCGAACTCGCCACCCTTTGTCATATGCAAGTGTGTGCCTGTCCTTCTGGAAAAGAGTATTGATACGAGGTATCCCACGATCCCATGAATCCTAAAAATTAAAAATAATATACAAGTTAGACAATCACTTGAAAAAAAGTTCAGGTATTAACTTAAAACCAAAGAGTTAACAGTTCATCATACTCAATACAAACAGGATTCAAGGTTATAAACCACCCTCCTCAGCATACCCCTAAAACCAACTGGGAACCAATGCAGACAGAAATTGGAAGAAAAGATGCCCAGCTCAAAGTAAACTAAATAAACTTACTTCCAGATCTTCCAGGGTTAATCGCCTATTCTGTGCCTGAGCTTCCTGCCTTTTCAATGCATACTCAGCCCAAACACGTTGGGAATCAATGAACTCGCTTTCCCACGGCTGTCACAGAGGCAAAAAGAGAAATTAGAAAACTGTGATGTGGGTAAGGAAAACAAAAACACATGAACTCAACATACCTGTATGTACCGATACAGATTGGGAATCAACTGGTCCTCATCATGACTCATTCCACTCCTAAAATGACTGACACCAGTATCGGTTTGTTTGCTATACCGGAGATCACTCTGAGGGATCAAGATGTGACCCATTGACAGCATTCCAAGTCCTCCAATTTCCTTTGGAGTGTAAAAGATGACAGGAGGGAACCTGACAGCATAAAACATTTTAGAATTTCAGTAAGGAAAAAAAACAGAACTAAAGAGACACTGCATATACAGGATTCAAAATGTAAATAACCTGCTAGGCATTTTGGAATTCAGCCCAATCTTAATACGCGTCTGTATCTTGTTTTCGCACTTAACAAGAAGATCCAACAACTCTTGCGTGTGCACAGTAGCTTCACGAAAATATGTCATGAGACCTGCACAAATAAGACAGAAGGTTTCAGCAACAAGAAGTAGCAGCTGGTAGTCTGCCACATAGAAAGATATATCTAAATATTACCTATTAAGGCAGTATTCCACTTGTTGACAATCTTTGTGAATGTTGTTGAACCTGAAGACATGAGAATCTGTCTAACTCGGTTCTCGAACACCTTCATGTGTTCATCATCAACCCTTAAGAAAGCAACTGCAGTTCTTTCTTTTGTTTGCTCATTTTGCAGATTCCAAACACCATCTCTTGTATTACTGAAAGCCTCTTGAGTCATTCTTATCTTGGGCAGTATACGAACTTCAAAACCACTCCTGCAATACAAAAAAGTACATGGTCATTTTAAACATTCCTCAACTATTGAAAGAGGGATGAATAGAGAGCACACATACATGCTGAACAGCAGGTTTGGATTGTCCTTGCTGTAGACAGAGACAAAGCTGTTCTCCCATTCAAGTGTGGTGATACTTCTTGGAAGTCGATTCTTCATGTCCCAGAAAACACTCCTACCAAGATTAACTGAAAGAATGTTGTAGAGACATATTAGCAGTCATACTTAGGTCGAGAACGTCAACATTTTAATAATATTAGACATACGAATCATGGTAAAATAAAGAAGACCCATACCATCATGCTTCATGAGTCTCATTCTAGCATCTCTTGGCCAGCACTTCTTATTATTATACCCAACCATATTTTCATTGTTGGGATCAGGATGCTCAGTAAGATAACGCTGGATAAGATCCCGAGCCTCCTCATGAGTGAACCGGAACAGTATATGCACCTTGTCAATGTACCTAGAGTACAGTCTGATCGGATGCCGAATTTCCACTCTAGCGTCGTGGAAAGTAATGAACTCATTAGGCATCTGGGGTGGACCAGCTATCTCACTGGCTCGTGTCAGACCAAGAAGCAGTAGATCCAGAACAAGTCCATAGTACTGCACAACGAATGAAGCGAACTGAAGACCACGGATGAGTCCATAAGAATTCGTATGGCTCATGTCCTTGTACGATAAAACAACATTGTTCTTCGCAGTGACATAATCAGCAATATTATGGTCCAGAACCAAACGCAGAAGCCTGCGGATGCAAGATAAAAGTAAGCTTCTCAGACATACCAATTATATAGTTGTCAAAAGCAAAGGTGAATCAAATTTACTACCATACCTGTTGAGCATGGTTAAATCGATCTTTTCAAAAAACTTCTCAAATTTAGTTTGAAGCATCACAACACACTGCCCGTCACTAGTGTCCCATACGCCTTGTAGGTTGTTTATGCCTTGACACCATTTGTAAACCAACAGAGGTGGTGGTTCTGAATCTGCAGGCTTAATCCAATTAGGGAAAAGATGACGTTTGTCACCCTCATACCACAGATACTGGTCCAGATATGCATCGGTGATCTTTTCAAGAGGTTCAATCTCATAAACAGGAATTAGATAGCTGTATAGATCCATGAACTCAATGCCAACCTGCAAGACATTTCATTTTCTGGCTTAGAATTTTCAAAGAAAAGAAACTCAAATTGAAGTTAAAAATAAAATAGTTTCAACCATTTAAATAAAACTTTGACAGGCAAGTGAGGCTAAAAGAACTAAACATTTCAGAACATTCTATGAACTCAATCAAACAGGAAGCTTAATCGAGAACTTACTTCTTTGAAGGCACGTTGAGTAAGCAAATGACGTTTGATACGCGACAAAGCCTCGTGAGGGTTGTCATATGCCTGCTCAATCAAGCCCAATTCTTCTCTCTGTAACTGGTTCAACCTTACAGCAACACTATACGACTCCTTCAATCGCTCCAGAGCAAGGATGAGGAGTTTGGTATCATGCTTGTAAGACAGAGGGGGGAAAGGAATCGGAGAGAATTTTCTAGATTCCAGCCAATGCACAGTTGTAGTGTATATTGCCACTGCTTCTTCAGGAGTGACATATGGACCATCTTTCAAGTAGTTATGTTGTCGTTCCTGCAAAGTGTGTGGAAAGAGAATATTAAAAAAATCTATGGAGACAAATCAGAACTTGAATATCCAACTCCAGGAGACTTCATGATGGTGTGGGTGATACAAAGTTACAAACCTGTTCAGCTTTCAACCAAAGACGAGTTAATCTACCAAGATTCTTTCGGCAAACAGTCTTGTCAACTGTGGCTCCCCTTCTAATACGTTCTCGATTATAATGAGCAACATTGGTCCACCAATCAGCTTTCGATTTGACATAACGCAATATCATGTTCTCGATTGGAACTGGCAAACCCGGTACCTTCCAAGGAATATTTGCTTTCCAGCAACGCCAAGCCTCACTCAGATGCTGCAAAATAGTCCTAGCTTTATTTTGCTTAATACCCTCTGCAAGAAAAACAATGAGCATTTTTATTTCAAAAAATAAATATCACAAAATAGCAAAGGGAAGAGAGGTGAACAGAAACATATATCAGAAGCTTTTACCTGGCATTGCATCGAGGACATCGTGCATGACAGCAGCACGAAGCTCAAGATCAAAGTGGCTTTCAACACGCTGTTTAGTCACAGTTTTCGCCACTCCCTTGGAATGCCTTCCTTCAAATTGCCTAGCAAGTAAATTTCCAAGCCACCTTTCCAGGAGAGGAACTATACCACGGAGGAAAAACAACCACACTCTCCACATAGGTGCCCAAAAGCCACAACCAGGACCTTTCCCAACCGGCCCAGTATTAAATCGGTAATAGATCAGATGCTTTAAGTCTTTACACATCCGAATCTGGCGCATGAGCCGATATTTGTAACGGTACATACCAGTCAATTGTCCAACATGTGAAAAAATGTATTGTAGGCCATCAGCCAACTGAAACGCATCAACATTTCCCAGCCGGAACTGGATATTTGCATCAACTACAAGCTTTGTCAATCGCAGGATTTCACGGCAAAGATGGAAGGCATTACCGAAACGTGACTTTTTGCGTTCCTTAGTGGTTAGAGTCTTTACAGGCTTCAAGTTGAAGTTGTAGTCCAGATGAAGGTAGTTCAAGTTTTTCCTATGAATCAGTAGGTTCAGCATGTTGTATCCTTGCTTGCACACTTGCAGACCAGCTTCAGCCCAATCAAGTTCAGTAGTCTGGAAAAACTTTGTAGCTTGGAGGGACCTGAACAGGTGCTTCTTCTTCTGAGCCTTAGGTGGGCGGTGATGCAGCTCATTCAACACAAAACATTTCAACAATTTCTGATAGCTAACGCGAACTTTGACAGGGTAAGACGGGGGGCTGCAAATAGAAAAGGGAAAGAAAAAATCAGATACATAAGCACATTCTCCAGAGCTAACTCTGTGTGTGAAACTAAGAGAAGTTAAGAGCATATCTCACCAGTGTTCCTTGAACCACTCAGATACAAGAGGTATATCTTCGGCACGCCTCATCCGTCCAGATCGCATGTTAAAAGGGCGTGGGGCAAACAGAAGAGAAATACCAGCAGCAGTTGTGTCCGTATATATAGGAGTGCCAACTAGTAACGGTTCTACACCCTCAGGCAAAGCAAAATCATCGTCTTCTTCATCATATAACTTCTTATCTCTCCTATCTTTACTTGTACTTGTTATGGGATGGATTAGAGGATCATAGTAGAAAGCAGGTAAATCAGGATCCTCTGTTTTTATGAACATAATCATTGGAGTGTGATATATACTAAGCTTTACTTTCCTCGGCCTATTGTTGTAAAGATGGGGAAAAGCAATCCTGTATTCTGTCCTGAGAGGTGAGCGAATGATAAGCTTATTGATATCATTAAACTCATTCCAGTCCTCGTCGCCTTTCTCCATGTCCCGATACAAAGGCTCAAACTTAGGACCACCTGCAAAATTAATACCAGAATAATCAGAGAAAGGTGGTACAGATTACTTCTATAGTCACTTATCAATCTTAATCGCAATAATCAAACCGAAAAGTAGAAACTACTATCTCAAAGAAGGAACATAACAAGTGCCATCATCTGCAAGAACTGATCACCTGAATCACTTCTACAAACAAGCACAACAACATTTGTAAAGATATAATTAGCACAAGTCACTAGAGAAGAGAATTACATATATCATACAGACATACCAGGTATACACATGTTGAGAGCCTTGGCAGTGAAGAAAGACTCCATGTCAAAAAGGTAGAAGTAATTTCGATCAATCAAATCAGATAGCAACTGGCCAGCAAGCCGGTGAAGTGTCGCCATGATTGGAAGCGAAAGATGCCATTTTCGGTAGCTAGGCCCATTTATAAGCTTTGTCTTGACAAGAGGCTTATGGTCATAGAACCAGGTATGCACAGCTGAATCTTCTTCCTCATCCAATTCCAACTGAATTGGTTCTAAGGGATCCACATCAAGGAGATTGTCAGCATAGTCTAATGGAGGCTCTTCATCATCAAAAGGTGGGAAACGCATTCTCTTGAAATGTCGACGATCTCTCTTCTCTCTTCGCATCATGATCCACATGGTACCCCACTGCAATGAGTTTTAATATTCAGCAACGTTAGTGGCAAGAAAAGGCTATTTAGATGAGATAAAATGCACATATAACTACAAAACACACGAAATGCTCAAAACAAAGAAACATACCTGTGCCAAATAGATTGGTTCAACAACCCAAGGGATTTCATTTACAAAGGTAATAGCCCCAGTAATGTGGTACAGAACCTTCACTTCACGGACCTGAAGTCGCAAAAGGCAAATATGGTTAATACAAGCATAAAACACCAAAAGGAACCTCACCAAAAATCCAGCTGTCATGAGTTATCTAGCACAATTACCTGTTCCCACGGCATAGGCATATTTTCGAGAAGTTTGTACACAGCATGTGGCACAAACTTGAGAGCACCCAAATAGACACGCTTATCATGGCGATATTTCTTTGACGACATGTCACCATGGTCCCTGCCGCAAAATATCAAAACATGAGTCAATTCATAAAAATGGCAATGCCTTCAAAAAAGACCTACCGTGAACAAAGACGTCACAATCAAAATGAATTTTGCAATGCTACCCACATGTCTATGAAGCATATGCTATGTACTCATTCAGATGCTCTAAAAGACTTAGAGTAACACAGATAAACAATTACAACATCACCACATAAACATACCCATAACCCATTGAATAGAACACTTCCACTGCAACATACTGTAGTAATTTATGAGCTCTAATATAGTTAAAATCAAAAGGAATTTCAAAGCTATTGTCATAGCATGTTATACCCACTTACTGACTTACATAATTTCGATAATATTTAAGCAACTTCATAGGCAGACCTAAGTACTTCTATCAATAGAACCAAAATAATACTCCCTCAGTCCCATAAAAATATGTGCACTTTCCATTTTCATCCGTCCCACAAAAATATGTGCATTCCATTTTTGGAAAATTATATCAATTTAATAATATAGGTCCTACTATCCAATAACACTACTTTAACTACTACTCTCCTCATCTCTCTTACTTTATCATACCATTCACCTCTTCTCTTACTTTACCAATTTTGTCTAAATTCCCGTGCCATATCCATTGCCCATATTTTTATGGGACGGAGGGAGTATGTTGAAGCTGATCATTACAGTATAAATTATCAACAGCCACTGGGGACACTATATATCTGAAGTAGCAAAACTTTATTTATGGGAAACAAAATACTCGTAACAACCTAGCAATGGAGAAAAACAACACGATAAAATTTTACATAATTCTCTACATGAAAACAAGTTTTGAATCACAAAGCACAGCACAAAATACTAAAATCAAAAAGAGTAACATACCTAATGATTTTCCTGACATGTTCAGGAGGCATATCCTCCTTCTGCGTCTCAACAAATCCGAATTTCCGTTTGTCGCTATACCGCTTCGTGTTCAGCTGCATCCACTTCCTCGCTCTCTCGTCCAACTGAGACTCGGTCGGCACGACAGTGTATGAAGGCAGCAACGACGGCATCGGGGGCGCAACTGGCTGAGCTCCGCTAGTCCCAGGCGGCGCAATAGGCTGAGCTCCGCTCGTGCCAGGGGGCGCCATCATTAGCGGCATAGCTCCCGCTCCGCTCGTCCCCGGCGGCGCCGGGTTGTTCATGTTGTTGTTCCACATATCCTGCCCGCTGTTGTACGTCTCTCTATCCTACTAAAAAACCCTAAAACCCTAGCAAAACACTCCGACCACACAGCAGTAGATTTCCTGGACGAAGTTGCGATGATTCATAGAGGCCTAGAAATTAGGGATTGGAATTTGGATTCACAGCAAATCACCTCTCTCTCTCTCAGTGGATCGAAGAGAGCTGAAATTGGCTGCTGAGAGAAATGCGATGGTTTATAAGAGGAGGCTGGCGGTCTATTCGAACCGCTTTTAATTTGGGCTATCTCTGTTATGGGCCTGGCATTTCGGGCGGTGAACGAGATGGGCTTGAGATTATTACCATCTTCATATGTATTGTTTAGGGCATCCACAATGGGACGCGCGATGGCACGCACGATGCGTGACATCGTCCGCGCCCTACGCCACGCCCGATGAATCGTCCGCGCCATTGTGGGCTCGGCGGACGATGGGCGCGGATGATAGGCCATCGTCCGCGTCATCGGGCGCCCCATTGAGGGATCGGCGGACGATGCCACGCGTTTTTGATTTTTTTTTCTATTTAAACCTCGTTTCTCATTCACTTGTTCATACGAACATCACGCCTCTCTCGTTTCGCTCCTCTCTCACATTTCTACCTATCTCATATACCAAAATGAACCACAACGATGACACCACTAGTTATAGCTCCTCGGAGTCGGGTAGTTCGCACTCGGAGACCTCGGCAGCCTTAGATGCAGCCGTTGAAGAGGCCATGGCGGAATGCTTACTCGAACTGCAGCGCGAGGAGGAGGCGGCGGAGGAGCAGATCCGCTGTCACGCCCGCATTTCCTAAGGATAGGAAGCACGGTGGATCGCGACTAGGGGAGGAATAAAGAAGCGGGGAAGAAAGGAGGAGGACAAGAATACTTGACCCAAAACATTTAATAGAAGGAAGTTCACTTCAAAACATTGTACTGTGACGACATTACTGTAATTAAAGTAATCAGAGTTAAATAAAAACATTGTATCGGATTACAAAGCAGCGGAAAGACCAAGAGGTAGATAATGTCGAGTATGACGACACGACACCATCCGGAAACCAAGTGAGACACCTTTTGACCTTAACTGCTCAACATCCGTCATCCCCATCGCCGCTCAACCTGCACATTAAGAAAACAACATGCAGGGCTGAGTACTTGATGCACTCAGTGGACACACGCCAAAATCCTAGTTTGTCATGCCATAACAGTGTAACCTTGGGGTTTTAAGTGTAAAGAAAATAACCCAAGTACACTAAAACATATTTCACAAATTCGACTGCGCAGTCATTTCCAGATATTTCCACCCTTATTTCCACCATCCTACACTATCTGATTCAACGGGTGACAAGGGGCGTGGCCACACCCCAGGTCAACTTGACCGGCCAACTTGCTCTCAGATGGCTCCCGGTCTCGTGTACACTAGCCTGAGGGTTCGCAGCCCTACAGACCCGAATTCGATTAAACATATGTGGTAAACCACTTCAGATAGGTTTCAAAGTAAAACAGTTGGCAAGACAAACAGTTCACCTCCATAAAAACATTTCCGAAACAAAGTCCGTATTAAAGAGATCCCACAGTATAGTAGGATAGGAAAGCCCACCTCAAATGCTTAACTTTTAAATAGTTTCCTTCTTCAACCACAATTTCCTCGTAAAAGATCACCCTTTTTGAAAGATAAACAAATAACACGATTAGAGTCTAGGAAGACGAGGTTTAAACGACAATGCATGATTTCTACGTGGATGACTTCAATATCTAGCACGTTACACATACACACACTTAACAACATCCTATAAGTCAAGCACACAGAAACACACGTCCGAAACACACCATGCACGCACCCGACACGCATACCACGTACCCAAGACACGCACACGACTCGCACACGACACACACACAACTCTCACACCCCCGGCATACCCTTACTGCACAAACGGCTCACTTGGCTCGGAAAAGGTTCGGAAAAAGGCTCGGCGTCTCGGCCTGGCTCGGTACCTCGGCCGGCTGTCTCGGTCCTGGCCGAGCCTGGCTCGGTTGCTGTCTCGGCGTCTCGGCCTGGCTCGGTGTCTCGGCCGACTGTCTCGGCCGCCTGGCTCGGTACCTCGGCCGGCTGTCTCGGCCGCCTGGCTCGGTCCTGGCTCGGCACCTCGTCCGGATGTCTCGGCCGTCTGGCTCGGCCCTGGCTCGGCACATGTCTCGGCGTCTGACTCGGCCCTGGCTCGGCACCTGTCTCGGCACTGACTCGACACCTGTCTCGGCACCTGACTCGGCACCTGGCTCGGTCACGTGCACACACCTACTTTCCCCCAACCAACGATTCTCAAACCTTATACGACATTCACAACACACATTCTACATCCCAAAACACACCCGAAAACATGAGATCAAACCTCCAAAACTCTCCACAACACCACCCTAGGCCAAACCCTAAATCTCTCGGCCAACACACACAAACCACTCGAACCAAACGCTGATTCCTCCGAGCCATCCCTTGGCCAAACACACCCACATACATCACAATATCAAAACACCCAGATTCACACCCATTGCACATAAATACATCACCCAGAAATCATTATAAAATCACCCGACCTCCAATGAAGCTGAAATTTTAACACCACACAGAAGACACACCAAGGTTTATACAGTTAAAATTTCGTACCAAAAGGAGATCATTTGATTCGTCAAAAACAGTTCGGAACCCACTGTCAGTCACAACCAAAAACATACTCAACACCAACACATAACCACAAGTCCTATTCAGCATCTAAACAACTCAAATTCGTCCTATATGCATGTGTTTTCGAAATTAGCATGAGTTAGGGTCTTGGGTTACCTTTCTCGGAGAGTTCAATCGTAGTTCGATCGTTTTACTTCATCCTCCGACTCCGATTCACAACGAAAGTTAACAACCGCGAGATTGGGTGAGATTGATTGCTTGTGAGAGAGAGATTGAGAGAAAAGCGATGGTGAGGGGGAGAGATTGAGAGAGGAGAAAGTGCATCGGTTATGTGGGAGTGGGGAGAGGTTGAGAAAATAATGGGGGTGAGGGAGAGAAACCGAGAGAGAGATAGGGAGAGAGGGAGATTTACTTTGTTATTTAGGATTTTATTTCATAGATTAATTAATTATCCCAATTACATATTGCTTAGGTAAAAAATCATATCCACAAAAACAATATAAATCAAATAAGACTTACCAAACCATATCTTAAACAAGATATTCACAAAATTCACTCCTTAAATTAAAAAAAAATTCGGATATTACATTCCTCCCACCTTAATAAAAATTTCGTCCCGAAATTTTCCTAGATCACTCAAACAAACCTGGGTACTTATCTTTCATCTTATCCTCTAATTCCCACGTTGCTTCTTCGACTCCATGATTCATCCATCGTACTTTCACCGAAACAATTGACTTATTCCTCAATTCTTGCACCCTTCGATCCAAAATGGCCTCGGGCTTCTCCTCATAGCTTAGATCGGGATTTAGGATCATCATCTCTTCTTGGTGAACTATGTGTGTGGGGTCAAACACATACTTCCTCAATTGTGACACATGGAAGACATTGTGCACATTTCCCAAGCTTGGTGGTAGAGCCAATCTATAGGCTACCGCACCGACTCTATCCAAAATCTCATACGGTCCGATAAATCGGGGTCTCAGCTTTCCTTTCGCTCCAAAACGAGTTATTCCTTTAGAAGGGGCAACCTTCAGAAAAACTTTCTCTCCAGATTCGAATTGTAGATCGGTCCTCCGAACATCAGCGTATGATTTCTGTCGATCCTGTGCCTCCTTGATTCTCCCACGGATTTGTCGAACGATCTCTATCATCTCTTCTACAGAGTCTGGTCCGAGAATTCTTCTCTCACCCACTTCATCCCAATAAAGTGGCGATCTACACTTCTTTCCATACAATGCCTCATATGGAGCCATCTTGATAGTCGCTTGGTAACTATTATTGTAAGCGAACTCAACCAATGGCAATACTTCTTCCCAACCCCAGCCTCGATCTAGCACCACGGCCCGCAGCATATCCTCTAAGGCTTGAATCGTTCTCTCTGACTGCCCATCGGTTTGTGGGTGGAAGGCAGTACTAAAATTCAACTTAGTCCCCAACTCGCGCTGCAGGCTCGTCCAAAATCTAGAAGTAAATTTAGCATCGCGATCGGATGTAATTGTCGCTGGTACTCCATGCAGACGTATAACCTCCCGCACATATATCTTAGCCAACTGGTTGGATCCATAGGTAGCACGAACCGGTACAAAATGAGCAGATTTGGTGAGACGATCTATAATCACCCAAATCACAGTGTTTCCTCGCTGGGATTTTGGCAGTCCTGACACAAAGTCCATTGCAATATGTTCCCACTTCCATTCTGGAATCTCGAGGGGTTGCAATCTCCCATAGGGCCGTTGGTGTAGCGCCTTTACTTGTTGACATGCTAGGCATCTCTCCACAAATGTTCTCACTACTTCCAACCGCATCTTACTGAACTCTTGGATTAGATTCACCTCGGTAGTAAGAAAGGTGGCCAGCTGAGATTGAGACTTCCTACTAAGAGCATCGGCCACTATGTTTGCTTTTCCCGGATGGTAGTTTATACCACAATCGTAGTCCTTCACCAACTCGAGCCACCTACGTTGGCGCATGTTCAACTCCTTTTGCTCAAAGAAGTACTTTAGACTCTTATGGTCCGTGTATATCTCACAACGGACTCCATAGAGATGATGTCTCCAGATCTTCAGTGCGTGTACCACGGCTGCCAGTTCTAAGTCATGTGTCGGATAGTTCAGCTCATGGGGCTTCAATTGTCTCGATGCATATGCAATCACTTTCCCCTTCTACATAAGCACACATCCAAGTCCCACCTTCGACGCATCTGTATACACCGCATAGTCAGTCTCTGACTCCGGCACAGCTAGAATTGGTGCGGTGGTCAATTTCTCCTTCAACAACTGAAAGCTCGCCTCACACTCTGGTGTCCAATTCATCTTGACTCCCTTTTTCAGTTGTTGAGTCATTGGCCTTGCTATCTTCGAGAAACCCTCAATGAACCTTCGATAATAGCCCGCCAGTCCTAAAAAGCTTCGAATTTCATTTTGTGTAGAAGGTGACTTCCATTCCTGCACAGCTTCCACCTTGGCCGGGTCTACACGAATTTCATCTGAGGTTACTATATGTCCAAGAAAGTTCACTTCCTTGAGCCAAAACTCGCATTTACTGAACTTGGCATATAGTTTCTCGTCCCTTAGAGTTGCTAGGACGGTTCTCAAGTGCTCTTTGTGCTCCTCCACGTTCTTTGAGTAAATGAGCACATCGTCGATGAAAACTAGGACAAACCGATCCAAAAATGGATGGAACACGCGGTTCATAAGGTCCATGAACACTGCCGGGGCGTTCGTCAGTCCAAAAGGCATCACAACGAACTCATAGTGACCATATCTTGTTCGAAAAGCCGTCTTGGGTACATCTTCTCGCCGAACCCTCAACTGATGGTACCCAGACCTCAAATCCATCTTAGAGAAGACTCCTGCCCCTCGAAGTTGGTCAAACAAGTCGTCTATCCTTGGTAGTGGATACTTGTTCTTCAGCGTCAGTTTGTTTAGCTCTCGATAGTCGATGCACATCCTCATCGATCCATCCTTCTTCTTTACAAACAAAACTGGTGCTCCCCATGGCGACACGCTAGGTCTAATAAATCCCAACTCCAGTAGCTCTTGCAGTTGCACCTTAAGCTCCTCCAACTCTTTTGGCGCCATCCTATAAGGTGCTTTGGATATTGGTGCCGATCCGGGCTCCAGATCGATCGTGAATTCTACTTGCCTGTCGGGTGAGGGTCCCGGCAATGCATCGGGGAAGACATCGGGATATTCACTCACTATCGCCACATCTTCTATCTTCCTGTCTTTCTTCTCCTCCCCATTCAAATAAACAAGGTAAGCTGGACATCCCTTCCTCATCATTGTAGTGGCTTGCAGCGCGGAGACAATGGACTTGCGTCGGTTCATTGAGATTCCGTAAAACCTCGTCGGCTCTTTTCCTGGGGTTTCAAACGAAATTTCCCTTTCTCTACAATGAAGGGTAACGTGGTTCTCCGCTAACCAATCCATACCCAAGATTATGTCTACACTCCCCATCGTCATTACTTGCAAATTAAGAGCCAATAAACTGAGTTCACCTATTCCAAAGTTCACACTCGCACAAGATCGGGATATAACTATAGTCCCGCCTACAGGTGAGGTCACGCTCATTGTGGGTTCGATCTTAACAGTAGATAATCTTAAAGTATCCACACAAGCAGTTGATATAAAGGAATGCGATGCACCCGTATCAAACAAGACAACTATAGGCATGTTGAGAAGTGTGCCCATACCTGCCAAATTTCCTTGTCCAAAGGTTTCTTGCCCGCTTGCCGGCTGTTTCCCCTTCAAGGCGTAGGCCCTTGCTTGCGACGGCAGTCCTTGGCGGCGTTGTTGCGGTTGAGGTGCAGGTAGTGCCTGGGATTGTGGACGGAAGCCTAACTGGTCCTGTCTCGTTCCCGTTCCCATGTTCTTATTTGGGCAACTTCGGAAGTAATGGCCACTTCCACCACAGCTGAAACACCTAGGGTCTCGACACTCTCCGGTGTGGTACTTGAAGCACCTTCCACATTGAGGGTTCCTCGGCGGAAAGTTTACCTTCGGGTGATAGGTATTCTGTCTCCCGCCATTGTAGGGTGGGTTCCTCATGAGTTGTGGCCTCTTGCCACCATACTGAGTTTGATCACCATCCCACCTCCTCTTCCCTTGATGACTTGGCTGAGCTTGTAGGGGTGTCGCGTTTGTTGTCGCCACTACTCTTGGTTTAGGGAGTGCATCTTCCACGTCCAGTGCACAAGTCAAGATCTCCGAGTAGGAGAGTTCTCCTCGGCTAGCCAAAGCGGCCTTTATCTCATCTTTGAGCCCGGCCCGGAACTTCACCGCCCACTTCTCGTCGGTATCCATCAACTCGGGCGCATATCGTGCCATCTGCGCGAGGGCTCGGTCGTACTCAGTTACAGTCATTCGGCCTTGGCTCAGCGTGTGGAATTCTACCACCTTGGCCCGTCTGTACGTCTTTGGGACATACTTGTTATCAATCTCCATTTTAAACTCCTCCCATGTTAGCGCTTCCAGGCGTGCAGGATTCATAGTTCTTTGCTGAGTCTCCCACCAGTAATCGGCATCACCTGATACTTGAAAGGTGGCGCAAGCAATGCGCTCCCTATCTGTACACTCCATGACCCTGAAAATACGCTCGAGGCCGCGTATCCACTCCTCAGCTTTTGATGGATCTCCTTGTCCATCGAATTTAGGGGGGTTCTGCCTGGAGAACGTCACTATGAATCTTTCTTGCTGAGGCGGGGGTGGAGGTGGTGGTGGAGGCGGTGGTGGAGGTGGTGCCTCAGCGTTGGGTCCTTGTCGTGGGTGGCGTCCACGTCTTGGCGGCATTCTGATTCAATATCCATAAAGTGTTACTACAAATATCATCCACAATTACCACCTTCTCAAAAATTTCTCAAAAAGAAAAACTTCGTGTGGTTCAAGATACAACACATAGGATATAAATCAAATCCAAATCCTCATTAAAAGAAAGAAGGTTAAACGTTGTTTCACGATCCTCTCTTGCACATCCTGTGGGGGCTGTTCCTCGCGAGAGTCTACCAGTGCACAATACACGGCCTTCCGGAAGCCAGCCATGTCGCCCACCATGTCTTCGGTAACGGGCTCATGCCACGTGTACCTCCTCGCCGTTCTTTTAGCCCACTCCTTCCAGCTGTCAGGGAGCAACTCTATTAGCTTCTCAATGCCGTCATACTCTGTCACTCCGAACTCCTGAGCTGCCCTCCAGAGGGTGTCGAAGTGTGCTACGAACTCGATCAACGGTATGTGATCCCTCTTCCGGTACACTCTATACTCCCTGAGCACCCTCTGTGCCCTAAGTCTATCACGATCACTCCGTCGCGGGGTTCGGATCATACGCGCCATCTAGGAAAAGAACAATCGCCTCGCGTAAAAAAAAACAGAGTGCATAACCGAAGAAGAGAAAGATGTGCATAAGCAGACGTATCGCTACTCTAACTCCAACCCGTTGGTGTTCAAAAGCCAAAAAAAAAAAAAAAAAAAATTCTTATCTACTATTGGTCCAAGAAGCACTAGTGAAAACCTCTTACGTCTAAATTCAAAAGGCCAACACATTCTCACATAACAAGCTCACCTCAACATTCACGTCATCATATCATCACACATCAGCCACATGCTTTCATATAAATTCGACACAAAACAACAATTCATAACTCAAATAATTTCCAACTTTTCACATCAATTTGCACCCTTCTACATGCACCAACATTTACTTAAACTTTCCAAAAATCATTTTCTCCAAAACTTTTTGAAATTTAACCACCACTCAAAAACCATTCCACACTTTCTCGAAAACTCAACTCTTTTCCTCCACGTTCGAACAAAACCAAAATCACCATTTCCTCCACTTTCCAAAAATCCAAAATTTTTCATTACCTCATTTCAGGTTGAGTGCGACGAGTCGGATGTTGAGCCAATGACACTTTTGAAAACTTACTCAATTATTTATTTTGATCCAGGGATACAAACTAGATCAAGACAGAAAAAGACTCTTGGATCCAGTGCAGAAAGAAAACTGCGCTCTGATACCACTCTGTCACGCCCGCATTTCCTAAGGATAGGAAGCACGGTGGATCGCGACTAGGGGAGGAATAAAGAAGCGGGGAAGAAAGGGGGAGGACAAGAATACTTGACCCAAAACATTTAATAGAAGGAAGTTCACTTCAAAACATTGTACTGTGACGACATTACTGTAATTAAAGTAATCAGAGTTAAATAAAAACATTGTATCGGATTACAAAGCAGCGGAAAGACCAAGAGGTAGATAATGTCGAGTATGACGACACGACACCATCCGGAAACCAAGTGAGACACCTTTTGACCTTAACTGCTCAACATCCGTCATCCCCATCGCCGCTCAACCTGCACATTAAGAAAACAACATGCAGGGCTGAGTACTTGATGCACTCAGTGGACACACGCCAAAATCCTAGTTTGTCATGCCATAACAGTGTAACCTTGGGGTTTTAAGTGTAAAGAAAATAACCCAAGTACACTAAAACATATTTCACAAATTCGACTGCGCAGTCATTTCCAGATATTTCCACCCTTATTTCCACCATCCTACACTATCTGATTCAACGGGTGACAAGGGGCGTGGCCACACCCCAGGTCAACTTGACCGGCCAACTTGCTCTCAGATGGCTCCCGGTCTCGTGTACACTAGCCTGAGGGTTCGCAGCCCTACAGACCCGAATTCGATTAAACATATGTGGTAAACCACTTCAGATAGGTTTCAAAGTAAAACAGTTGGCAAGACAAACAGTTCACCTCCATAAAAACATTTCCGGAACAAAGTCCGTATTAAAGAGATCCCACAGTATAGTAGGATAGGAAAGCCCACCTCAAATGCTTAACTTTTAAATAGTTTCCTTCTTCAACCACAATTTCCTCGTAAAAGATCACCCTTTTTGAAAGATAAACAAATAACACGATTAGAGTCCAGGAAGACGAGGTTTAAACGACAATGCATGATTTCTACGTGGATGACTTCAATATCTAGCACGTTACACATACACACACTTAACAACATCCTATAAGTCAAGCACACAGAAACACACGTCCGAAACACACCATGCACGCACCCGACACCCATACCACGTACCCAAGACACGCACACGACTCGCACACGACACACACACAACTCTCACACCCCCGGCATACCCTTACTGCACAAACGGCTCACTTGGCTCGGAAAAGGTTCGGAAAAAGGCTCGGCGTCTCGGCCTGGCTCGGTACCTCGGCCGGCTGTCTCGGTCCTGGCCGAGCCTGGCTCGGTTGCTGTCTCGGCGTCTCGGCCTGGCTCGGTGTCTCGGCCGACTGTCTCGGCCGCCTGGCTCGGTACCTCGGCCGGCTGTCTCGGCCGCCTGGCTCGGTCCTGGCTCGGCACCTCGTCCGGATGTCTCGGCCGTCTGGCTCGGCCCTGGCTCGGCACATGTCTCGGCGTCTGACTCGGCCCTGGCTCGGCACCTGTCTCGGCACTGACTCGACACCTGTCTCGGCACCTGACTCGGCACCTGGCTCGGTCACGTGCACACACCTACTTTCCCCCAACCAACGATTCTCAAACCTTATACGACATTCACAACACACATTCTACATCCCAAAACACACCCGAAAACATGAGATCAAACCTCCAAAACTCTCCACAACACCACCCTAGGCCAAACCCTAAATCTCTCAGCCAACACACACAAACCACTCGAACCAAACGCTGATTCCTCCGAGCCATCCCTTGGCCAAACACACCCACATACATCACAATATCAAAACACCCAGATTCACACCCATTGCACATAAATATATCATTATTGGTCGCACGAAATAAGCGGCCGACCCCTCCCGCCCCATAGATTCGCCATTGCTCCAAACATCTTTGTGTCTCTCTCCACCGATTGTATCTGTTGTTGAGAAAATAGACTCATTACGCGTTGGAAATGTTTGTACCAAACATGTGCCTAATAACTGGCGCTGTGATGGAATGTTCATGTGACTTGGACTAACTAGTTCAAACCCTCAAAAAGACGAATTAGACGAGACTGCTAACAATTCTTTGTTTTTTCATGTGAGATATATCATTATTAAATGAGATACCTGATTTCATTTCGTTGAAATTGAATAATGAAGTAGTGAAATTTGAATTATAATTTTTTTTATTGACAAGTCTAAACAACGATATCCATGAAGCACAACTAATGTTACATGAAAATATATAAGTTAGGTGAATCGGTACGGTATATCTACCTAAACCACCATATTGTATACCTTATCAAAATTTCGGTATTAGAAAATATCATACTTTTACATTACCATAATTTTTTATATACCAAAATTTCAACACGTATCTCATTCATGGTATGTTGTACTCCCTCCGTTCCCCATAGTTGAGGCGTAATTTTTCAGCATGGAGTTTGAGATATAGATGTTCAGTGTTTAAATAGATAGATAAAAAAGTAAGAGATGAAAAAAAAGTGAGAGAGAATAAAGTAGAAAATGAATAAAGTAGAGATAATAAAGTAAGAGAGAGTAAAGTAAGAATGAGATAAAGTGTTAGTTATTATTCCTATATATGGAAATGACTCAATTAAGAGAGAACTTTCAAAAATGGAAAAACAACTCAACTATGAGGGAATGAAGGAAGTGTCAAAATTCGGTATACTGTACGATTGAGATAAACTAGACTTTTAACATCAATGAAAATAGAATATTTGAGTTGTTAGAATATTATTTAAATTTTATAAATTAAAAATATAGCAAGTATAAAATAAATTTTATACTATATAACTATATATTATACTCTGTTTCACAAGTAAAAAATGTAATATATTTTTAATATAATGGTATTTATAATTTACAGTATATATTCGGTTATATGGTAGTATAGTACCATATTCTGTATATGAAAATTCATAATGTTACTATACTGAAAATTTTTGATAAAGTATCATACAGTAATGAACGGTATACACAAAATTCGATATTTGTTTATATTTTTCAATAAAATAAGACATGTTTTTTGGTATTTTAATTTTTCCCTAACCATTTTCACTAATTACGCGCCATAAACCAACTTTGACATTAAAAATATAGAGAATTTGAAACTATTATCATAATCCTTTTTATGCCCCCTTTTACATAAATACATCACCCAGATTCAGCATCTAAACAACTCAAATTCGTCCTATATGCATGTGTTTTCGAAATTAGCATGAGTTAGGGTCTTGGGTTACCTTTCTCGGAGAGTTCAATCGTAGTTCGATCGTTTTACTTCCTCCTCCGACTCCGATTCACAACGAAAGTTAACAACCGCGAGATTGGGTGAGATTGATTGCTTGTGAGAGAGAGATTGAGAGAAGAGCGATGGTGAGGGGGAGAGATTGAGAGAGGAGAAAGTGCATCGGTTATGTGGGAGTGGGGAGAGGTTGAGAAAATAATGGGGGTGAGGGAGAGAAACCGAGAGAGAGATAGGGAGAGAGGGAGATTTACTTTGTTATTTAGGATTTTATTTCATAGATTAATTAATTATCCCAATTACATATTGCTTAGGTAAAAAATCATATCCACAAAAACAATATAAATCAAATAAGACTTACCAAACCATATCTTAAACAAGATATTCACAAAATTCACTCCTTAAATTAAAAAAAAAAATTCGGATATTACATCCGCAGGCCTATTCGACGTCAGCGTCTATCCGACGCGACCACGCGGCAGCTCACCAACGTCTGGTTGAAGACTATTTTGCCGATCAACCACGGTGGGGACCGACTGTTTTCCGCCGGCGGTTTAGAATGTCGCGTTACCTATTTCTCAACATTGTCTGGACGTTGTCGTCGCGTGATGAATACTTCACGTATCGGGAAGACGACATCGGCAGACCCGGTCTTACACCGTTGCAAAAGTGCACGGCTGCACTCCGTCAGTTGGCCTACAGCACCACGGCAGACATTTTCGACGAGTACCTTCACATCGGGGAGACAACAGGCCAGGAGTGCTTGAAGAGATTTTGTAAAGGAGTTGTGGAGGCCTACGGCGACACATATTTGCGCAAGCCGACTGCCGCTGATTGCCTGGGCCTGATGAAGATGCACGAGACGGCGCACGGATTTCCTGGGATGCTAGGGAGCATCGACTGTATGCACTGGGAGTGGAAGAATTGTCTGAAGGCGTGGAGAGGCCAATTCACTAGTGGATACAAGGGCAGCCACCCGACTTTGATCCTCGAAGCCGTCACTGATCATCGGCTCTGGATCTGGCATGCGTACTTTGGCGTAGCCGGGTCGAACAACGACATCAACGTCCTCAACTCTTCCACCCTCTTCGCCGAGCAATGCAACGGCAACGGCCCGGCCATCGAGTTCACTGCAAACAGGCACCGATACCACATGGGGTACTACTTGGCCGATGACATATACCCACGATGGCCTGTTTTTCTGAAGACGATCAGCTGCTCAATGGGTGAGAAGAGGGTTTTATTTGCGCAAAAGCAGGAGTCAGTGCGGAAGGATGTCGAGCGGGCATTTGGTGTGCTCCGATCACGGTGGGCCGTTGTGAGAGGGTCGGCTCGTCATTGGTTCAAGGAAATCATCGCTGACGTCATGTATGCGTGCATTATCATGCACAACATGATAGTCGAGCATGAAGGTGGAAGCATCACCGAGTGGAACAATGATGACGGTGCATCTAGCTCGTATAGCACGGCGACCGAGCCCCCCGCTAGAGGATTACCGTTGGACTTCGACGAGGTTATAGCTAGACAAGCCTCAATGCGCAACCAACAAGACCATGCGCAACTCATGAACGACATGATTGAAGAAGTGTGGGCCCGTAACCGTCGTCGTTGAGTTTGCGTATTGTTTTTAATTCGTATTGTAATGTATTAATTTTTATATATGAAATGAAGTATTTTCCCAATTTTTTGTTATTTAAATATTCAAATAAAATAAAATGCATAGTGCGCGCCTTAGGGCGCCCCATTGCAGGTGGGGGTAGGAGGATAAAATTGTTGACGTGGCGCGCCATAGAGCGCGCCTTAGGGCGCCCCATTGTGGATGCCCTTAGGCCATTAGCAATGGGGCGCCCTATGGCGCGCCACGTCATCAGTTTTATCCTCCTACCCCCCACCTGCAATGTGGCGCCCTATGAATTTTCATTTTATTTGAATATTTAAATAACAACAAAAATTGGGAAAAACTTCATCTCATTTACAGAAATTAATACATTACAATACGAATTAAAAAAATACGCAAACTCTGCGACGGCGGTTATTCTTCAATCATTGCCCACTGTGCTTGGAGCACACCAAATGCCCGCTCGACATCTTTCCGCGCCGACTCTTGCTTTTGCGCAAATAAAGCCCTCTTCTCACCAATTGGGCAGTTGATCGTCTTCACAAAAACAGGCCACCGTGGGTATATGCCATCGGCCAAGTAGTACCCCATGTGGTATTGGCGGCGGTTGGCAGTGAACTCGATGGCCGGGCCGTTGTCATTGCATTGCTCAGTGAAGAGGGTGGATGAGTCGAGGGCGTTAATGTCGTTGTTCGACCCGGCTACGTCGAAGTAAGCATGCCAAATCCAGAGCCGATGGTCAGCGACGGCTTCGAGGATCATCGTCGAGTGGCTGCCCTTGTATCCACTTGTGAATTGGCCTCTCCACGCCGTCGGACAATTCTTCCACTGCCAGTGCATACAGTCGATGCTCCCTAGCATCCCAGGAAAGTCGTGCGCCGTCTCGTGCATCTTCATCAGGCCCTGGCAATCAGCGGCAGTCGGCTTACGCAAATATGTGTCGTCGTAGGCCTCCACAACTCCCCTACAAAATCTCTTCAGACACTCCCGGCCTATTGTCTCCTCGACGTTGAGGTACTCGTCGAAAATGTCCGCCGTGGTGCCGTTGGCCAACTGACGGAGTGCAACCGTTCACTTTTGCAACGATGTAAGGCTGGGTCTGCCGACGTCGTCTTCCCGATACGTGAAGTATTTATCTCGTGATGACAACGTCCGGACAATGCTGAGAAAAAAATGTTCTAAACTGACGGCGGAAAACAGCCTGTCCCCACTGTGGTTGATCGGCAAAATAGTCTGCAATCAGACGTTCGTGAGTTGCCGCGTGGTTGCGTCGGACAGACCTCCGACGTCGAATATGCCTATGGATCTGCTCCGCCGCCGCCGCCGCATCGCGCTGCAGTTGGGCTAAGCATTCCGCCATGGCCTCTTCAACGGCTGCATCTAAGGCTTCCGAGGTGGCCGAGGTCGAACTACCCGACTCCGAGGAGCTAGAACTAGTGACGTCATCGTCGTGGTTCATTCTGGTGTTTGAGAGAGGTAGAAATGTGACAGATGAGCGAAATAAGAGAGGTGCGATGTTCGTACGAACAAGAAAATAAGAAATGAGGTTTAAATAGCCATCCAAAACGCGTGCCATCGTCCGCGACCATCGTGTGCCGATCCCGCAATGGGGCGCCCGATGGCGCGGACGATGGCCTATCGTCCGCGCCATCGTCCGCCGATCCCACAATGGTGCGGACGATAGGCCATCGTCCGTGACGTAGGGCGCAGACGATGGCGGCCACACACAATGTGGGCATCGTCCGCGCCCGAGGACGATGGACGACATCGGGCGTGCCATCGACGCCTCATTGCGGGTGGCCTTACCCTTTACATGCTTGGAGGTTAAGTAATTTTGTTTTAATATTTTTTCAATTAATAAAATTCATAGATGGAAAAGTAGTCCTTATTTTTCCTTCTATTAAACTAATATTTTAATTATAGTTAATTTCCTTTTTAGTTATTTCTTTTCAAATAATTTTTATAAGTTTAGAATTTTCTTTTACGTAATGTGAAGGCCTCATGGTTGTATTACAAAGGCATGCCTTATGAATATTAATTTTATTATGTGTTTTTTTCTACTCTTGAGTTTCAATTCTTTGAGATTTTTTATCCAACTTAACAAACGATTTTTCACAATCATTTATGATTTCAATCATTACACTTCACAATTTATCAACTGCTCATTCATACCCGTTGGGGCATCATTCCTCCACAATTAGATGTCTTTTCGCCCTGTTTCTTCTCAAAATCCTTGTCAAGCGTCAAATAAAAAACGAGGATCATATTATTTGTTATACAAATATATTAACATGAAAAATAGTTGTTAGTTTTAAAAGACAATTGTGGTAACAAAACACACTACTCCATATTAATACTCCATCGTGTCCATGAAATAAGTTACCACGATTTGTTTTCCAATATATCCACTCAAATTTTGCTAGTACTTTGCACATATAAAAGTAGGGTCTTAGTAACTCACGATACTGGCGCAATTATTAAAACTTGTTTCGTCCATATTATGACAAAATTGTTTGTACATGCAGAGATAATAATTTTTTAACTTGGATGTGGTTTGGAAGATAAAAACGTTTTCAAATTTTCAAATAAAGTGTCCAAATTCTTAACTCCAAACCAATGGCGGATTCATGATTTGAAAATGGATGTTATGGGTTTTGTTTGGGCCAAACATCACTATTGTTTCAATATTCGGTGCGGTTGGAAGCAAAACAGAGGGGACGGATATAGAAATTTTACGTCCAGATAAGGGAAAATTGGTCGCACGAAATAAGCGGCCGACCCCTCCCGCCCCATAGATTCGCCATTGCTCCAAACATCTTTGTGTCTCTCTCCACCGATTGTATCTGTTGTTGAGAAAATAGACTCATTACGCGTTGGAAATGTTTGTACCAAACATGTGCCTAATAACTGGCGCTGTGATGGAATGTTCATGTGACTTGGACTAACTAGTTCAAACCCTCAAAAAGACGAATTAGACGAGACTGCTAACAATTCTTTGTTTTTTCATGTGAGATATATCATTATTAAATGAGATACCTGATTTCATTTCGTTGAAATTGAATAATGAAGTAGTGAAATTTGAATTATAATTTTTTTTATTGACAAGTCTAAACAACGATATCCATGAAGCACAACTAATGTTACATGAAAATATATAAGTTAGGTGAATCGGTACGGTATATCTACCTAAACCACCATATTGTATACCTTATCAAAATTTCGGTATTAGAAAATATCATACTTTTACATTACCATAATTTTTTATATACCAAAATTTCAACACGTATCTCATTCATGGTATGTTGTACTCCCTCCGTTCCCCATAGTTGAGGCGTAATTTTTCAGCATGGAGTTTGAGATATAGATGTTCAGTGTTTAAATAGATAGATAAAAAAGTAAGAGATGAAAAAAAAGTGAGAGAGAATAAAGTAGAAAATGAATAAAGTAGAGATAATAAAGTAAGAGAGAGTAAAGTAAGAATGAGATAAAGTGTTAGTTATTATTCCTATATATGGAAATGACTCAATTAAGAGAGAACTTTCAAAAATGGAAAAACAACTCAACTATGAGGGAATGAAGGAAGTGTCAAAATTCGGTATACTGTACGATTGGGATAAACTAGACTTTTAACATCAATGAAAATAGAATATTTGAGTTGTTAGAATATTATTTAAATTTTATAAATTAAAAAATATAGCAAGTATAAAATAAATTTTATACTATATAACTATATATTATACTCTGTTTCACAAGTAAAAAATGTAATATATTTTTAATATAATGGTATTTATAATTTACAGTATATATTCGGTTATATGGTAGTATAGTACCATATTCTGTATATGAAAATTCATAATGTTACTATACTGAAAATTTTTGATAAAGTATCATACAGTAATGAACGGTATACACAAAATTCGATATTTGTTTATATTTTTCAATAAAATAAGACATGTTTTTTGGTATTTTAATTTTTCCCTAACCATTTTCACTAATTACGCGCCATAAACCAACTTTGACATTAAAAATATAGAGAATTTGAAACTATTATCATAATCCTTTTTATGCCCCCTTTTACAATCATTTGCTGAAAACACCTATCAGAGAAGATGTTAAGAAAAAAATTATATACTACTGTATTAAACAAAATAAGAAAACACAGAATTGGAACAATGTTTTGCAGTTAATCCATGACAATAACAATAAGCAATTCAACTATTCAAGTGTTCAAATATTGTATAAAAAAAGAAAAAGAAATAAAAAAAAGAAAAAGAAATCTAGTTTACAAAACGTGCTATATAAATGTCGCCGAGGCGTGTCACCCCACAATTATTTCCACGCGACGCATCTCCACACCCACACATAAAAAGGCTTCGAATAGTAAAAATGAAAATAAAATGATTTATCAAAATTGGAAAATCTCAACAGCTAGCATCGGAGGAGCTGAACTTGAAAAATACAAAAATGCGATGAAAAGAAATCCAAAAATTCCCCACACTCTATCTGAACTTTCATCAAGCACATTCCGTTAGTGCTAAATTTTCATACAAATTTCTAGAGATTTCGCCCAGGAATCCGTAAACATTCTCCACTACTATGGCCACCGCCGCCTCCGCCACCTCGCCGTCACTGTTTTTCCCTTCATCTTTGAGCTCAACGCCCCAAAGGCAGAACAGCTTATTACCTTCTTCTTCGTCTTGTTTCTTCACCGGTGGGGCCCCAATGCGGGGCAACAAGACACTTCTGCAAGTTTCTGCCTCATCTGCTGTTCAATCGAACAAGAGAATGGCTGCTCGGAGGTTTGGGAGAGCGGTGGTGGTTGCTGCCGCTGATTATTATTCCACTCTGGGAGTTCCGAAGTCTGCTAATAGCAAGGAAATTAAGGCTGCTTATAGGAAGCTAGCTAGACAGGTACCTCGATTCAATTTTTTCTCAAAATATGTGAATATAGCATAAGGTTCTCAAAATGGTGTTTGGTTAAATTATTGGTGTTTGGCAGATTTTGTGATGTTATGTGATTGTGTGAAGGCCTTTGTTGTTCTGTTTAGGTTGATCGTGATAATACCTATTGAATTACATTCTAGATAACTTGTTCGTTTAGTAATTGTAAAATTGTTATTGTTTAGATGTTAATCATTATTTAGGAATTGACAATGATCCTTTTCTGTTTGGTTTTTTAGTTTCATCCCGATGTCAACAAAGAACCCGGAGCAACTGATAAATTCAAGGAGATCAGTGCGGCATATGAGGTAAGCATATGAGGATACAAGAATGTATGCGGAATGTTCAGCATGATTGACTGATTGGTAGTTGTTTTGCTGTGAAGTCACTTATACCGATTTGAGGGGAGTTTTGATTGTTACAATTAGAGTGGGATACAGTTGTCGGAACCCTATTATTTTTATTTTTGAGATTCTTGATCACAGCCAACATTTCATGTGATTGAGCCAGAATTGTTGAAACAACTTTTCAGTATTACACGGCCCTCCATTTTATGTGGTTAATAACTTTTGTTTCTGTTCAATCATTGATCAAGCAAGCAATCAAAGTTTAATTTGGTCAATGTCAACCATTTAATCATGTTTGTATGGCGATCAGATCACAGCTGGGTGTCTCTTTGTGCATATAGAGGGAGTGACCTCCAATGAAATGAGGTCACTTTGCGGGTTCAAGTATTCTCTGATTATGTATCTGTGTGCCTCAAAATGTATTTCTAAATTTACTTGCATTTTCCTACGTAGAAGCTCTGTTACTCGTATGCACTTATTACAACTTTCATATCTTTCGTTGCAACACTATTCTGCATCTTTGTCTCGAAATTGCCTTTTAGCTTCTTTGGTTGCTTTACTGAATGATTATCAATGGTTATCTCCTTTAGTCTCTGTGCAGTTTTGTATCTCAAATTGTTATCAAGTTATTAGGGTATCCCTGTCTTCTACTACTTTTTTTTGCTGCTCTGTTTGAGACTTACATTGCTCCGCATTGCAGTCTTTCTGATATTAATTTCATGATGTCCTAAATATTTGCTGAAGTTGAAAAATCAAGATTCCCATGGTTGTTGAAGAGTGTGTTAGATAGTTCTCACATGCTGTATGTGTACATTTATTATTTTGAGAATCCTGAAGTACAATATTGTCAGGTACTATCAGATGACAAAAAAAGAGCTTTATACGATCAATATGGTGAAGCTGGAGTGAAGAGTGCTGTAGGGGGAGGTGGTGGTTACACGGTATTTCCAATTTTCTATAGTATTTGCCTCATTTGTTTTCTTCCGTTCTTGCTCTTTGTGTTTGTGTGTACATGCTGTTTCGTGGTTAGTTTATTATAAGATGTAGAAGAAAGAGTTATAGACAATAGATGAAACACACCTTATGGGTGCACTAAAGATGCCAAAGACAAATGTGCTTCAGATTAACAGCTAACTTGTTTGGGAAATTTTTGCCCCCCCCATAAATCATCCCATTTTCCTGATGACTAATATTAGTCATTTTCTTAACTTCTTTCATTCCCTTGAAAAAATTCAAATACTGATGTAGGGATGTTATAAGGTTGTAATACAAAGCTTGATGTTATGTATTTTAAAGATAACTTTATACATGTAAAATCTTCAAGACAACTGTTTCTTAGCTAAATTATATAGATTTCGTAAGCATGGAATATTTATCATAAGTGACTTGTGCTAGTGACTTGTAATGCCACGATATATTGGCTTATGCTGTGCTGTTGTATATGTCTTTCCCATAGGCTACAAATCCATTTGATCTATTTGAAGCATTTTTTGGGCCTAGTATGGGTGGATTCCCTGGAATGGATGGAGGTGGATTTGGAACATCACGTCGTAGTACTGTTTCCAAAGGTGAAGATCTCCGGTGAGTCAAATTTGAGCATATTATTCTTTGACATGCCTGTCAATTGTCATTTTCATTAATGACCAAATTAATTTCTTCTTCTTGTCTATAAATATAAGAAGGTTCGCATAGTTACTCAGGTGAGGTTGGATCTTACTTAACTTCTAATTTGGGGATATTTCGGCCAAAGATATCTTCTGCTGCACTCATTTTGTGTTACGGGAATTTAGCCTCATCAAACTAACTTATTACTGAAAATGGATTTTAGTTATGACATGGTATTGGAATTTACTGCGGCTATCTTTGGAGCTGAGAAAGAGTTTGAGCTGTCCCATCTTGAAACATGTGACGTTTGTGCTGGCACCGGAGCAAAAGTAGGCTCCAAAATGAGAATTTGCTCGACATGTGGTGGCAGAGGTCAAGTCATGAGAACTGAGCAAACACCTTTTGGCATGTTTTCTCAGGTGCTTGTTTATATAGTCTGTTAAAAGGTCATTTCCATGGTTGTGAGTCCAATTCTTGCCTAAAGTTTATATGCTTCAATTTATTCGTAGTGATTACCTTTCATTTTTCTTAGCCACTTCATCCTCATTAAATTAACAAAAATGCACGTTCATGATGAAATATGGATTAACTTAGGTTTCAATATGCCCAAATTGTGGTGGGGATGGTGAAATGATATCTGAATCTTGCCGTAAATGTTCTGGTGCTGGCCGTACACGAATTAGAAAAGATATCAAAGTCAAAATCCCTCCTGGAGTGAGCAAGGGCAGTATTCTTAGAGTTGCAGGAGAGGGTGATGCAGGACCAAAAGGGTATGTGATACACTGTTCTAGTCATTGTTCTCAATAATAAGATTTCTCTAGTTAACCCAACTGATGAAGTGTTTTACTTTAAATATCTGTCATGTTAAACTGGTTAACTGCAGGAAACCAGGTGACCCTGAAGGCATTTGCATAAGAAATACTCTTGTGAGAATTAATCACAGGATATTCTATCATAACCAGTCCATGAGATAGAGTCATGTATTTGGTATTTTGGCAGCATAGACATTCATTTCTCTAGTTGCTGCTTCCGAAGATGCAGGCTAAAATTTGAAGCCTGTTAAAAACAAATCTATTCTCAAGCTGCCTTAATAAATGTCTAAATTGTCCAATTTTTAAGTGCACATATAAGTTACGATTAGAAGTATTCAGAAGCTCTGCAATGTGATGATGTCTTTGGAGCTCTTGTTTCAAAAGTAAATTTGTGGCTACTCATCATCTAAACTTGACAAGTTTTAACCATGAAGGGAATTGCGAGAATTATTGAACTTTGTTCACTTAATAGTTGGGGGGCAGAGTGCATAATGCTTTTTCAGGGGAAAAAGGGGTAGAGGTAGTTGGATGGGTATGCATGTATGGTGCTTATAAATTTAAGATTTTTGTGTTGCATAGTTGTTATAAACTTGTTTGATACATGTTCTTCTTTGTTGTATATAGCTGATGTAAAATATAATCCATGAAACACTAGGTGTTACCACTTCCTGATGCTTCACTTCTTTACAGGGGGGCACCTGGAGATCTTTTTGTGTATCTTGACATCGAAGAGATACCTGAGATTCAAAGAGATGGCATAAATCTCCTTTCTACTATTCAAATCAGCTATCTGGAGGCCATATTGGGAACTGTTACAAAGGTACACTTACTCTTGGATCTTGATCATATTTCCATGTATTTTCACAGGCTCATTAATTTCAATTTTCAACTTACTTGCATTTAAACTGCTTTTGGAAATATTTTATTTCTTAAAGTATTATGACGTTTCTTAAAACCTGCCACCTCTCTGATGTCTGGTTATTTCCAATTCTGCAGTACATGTATGAGCTCATCTTTTGTCAGTTGTTATTAATGAAAAACTATAACTCTACAAGTTTACCTTTGCACACTGCATTTATATATCTGCTCTATCAGAGTCTATAACCTGTATCTGCAGTAGCCATTCCTCTCAATGTCAACAACATTAAATATTAAGCAATCTTCATAATCTTACTAATATAACCATAGGGAATTCTTATATATGGAATGTTGGCATAGAAGGCCAGATAAACTGGATTTTATTGAGTTTTCGTATGTACCGTTTAACCACAAGAAACGAAAGGAAGGACAAAGTAAACTATACAAACTTGATTTCCTTATCTACAGGACCAGACATGATAATTTTCAAGGAAAAATATGTAACTTTTGTTACATGGCATTGTGAAAAACTACGGAAACACCTGTATACTAAATTATTTGTTGAGTTGCATGCAGATTGTATTGAACTCTTCTTTGTAACTAGGTTATGTTTTGCTGTGAAATATTCATGATATTTACTTTGTGTCAACATGACGATGCTGCCTGGTATCTGAAACAGGTAAAGACGGTTGAAGGAATGACAGATCTGCAGATTCCTCCAGGAACTCAACCTGGAGATGTACTGGTCTTGGCAAGAAAAGGTGCTCCTAAATTGAACAGGCCATCTATACGTGGCGACCATCTTTTTACCGTTAAAGTTAGCATACCAAAACGCATCAGGTAGCCAAAGGCCTTTCACTTTTATATTCCAAATATATCTGCTTGTAGCTTAAAAATTTGCTGCTTGTTAAATAGTTGCAGAATAGTCTCTTCTTGTTGGACTTACCTGTTTCATCTTTTTTGTGTACCATTGCTATATGATTATACACATTTAGTCTATCCCTTGATTTGGAATTTGAATTAATCATCTTTTTATGTCCAATACTTCCTACTAGGATAATCTTTTTCATATTAATCTGTTGTCACCTGTTTCTGGTGTTGCACTGCTGGAGTTAGAATGTGTCAGTTTCTGGTGTTGCACTGCTGGAGTTAGAAGTAACCTTTTCCTTCCTGCATCCAACCAACTCTTTCATATTGATTTTGATATCATGGTAGTGCCATTAGCACCGAGCAATAGTATTATATGATGTTACAAAGAAAAGGATTAAATAAATTATCTAGCTGTCCCCATTTTCATGCATATTGAAACAAGGAAATTCATCAAGAAGTATTTGTTCGTTGAGTGTTAGACATGATTCATATCTCAATTAGCATGTCAAGCCAATTCTAATCTTATCTTTTTGTAATGATTGATTATTTCTTCATGAACTTCATTAGAATTAATATACTTTGTATCCGTCTTCAGTGCAAAAGAACGTGAACTACTTGAGGAGCTTGCTGCTCTTGGCAGCGCCCCTGCAAGCCGTACAAGAACTCGCCCAAAAGTTCAACAACCTGGTGAGCACCAACATTCAGCTGGCTATGGCTATGAAGTCTTGTAAATTTGTGGAAAACCTAGTTAGTTTTTTCAGTTTTATCACCTAGACTATTGTGTGCAAGTTTCCCTACTTTAGTGTCAAGCTGGGAGGTTGTGGGTCTTATTTGGGGACTTGTTATTTTCGTATTGCACTGCAAATTAGAAGAGTGTTACAGACACGAGAGTATGCGGAAGTGGAACTGAAATTACAGTTTTACATCTAATACTGAAGCCTGATCTTGTATCTGCTTTGCAGATGAAAATACAGAAGTTGAAACGAGTCCAACCACGGAAAAGGAAAATGAATCAGAAAATGAAAGTGACGTATGGAAGCAGTTGAAAGATCTTGCTGGGTACATTCTATTTTCCTGTTGTTTTCCTACAAATTTTTGCTGGAAATACTGAGCTATCATCGAACTTAATTACATCACTCATGTCCATATTAGCATATAACTCATGCATATAGGAAGCTCCCAACTCAAAGTTTGAGATTTATCTTTTTCTTGGTGATCCCATTACATGGATAGAAATTACAGTTGTTGATTTTTATATTACGTATGTGCAATGGAGACTGAGTTTACATATTTCTCAAAAGGCACACCAACTTCTCCATGCCGATGCAGTTTGAAATTAACATGATAATTCTTATAGTATTTCTTTAGAGATGAAGTTTGAGATTATTCTTGAGCATTAGATTGATAACATTATCGTGCTCTTTCTTACTTTGAATGTTCCTATCACCGCCATCGCACTTTATTTGTCTGCACAGCTTCGCTTAGAGGATAATACCTTGGTTGCAGGTCTATTGCTAATGGAGCAATAAAGTGGTTTAAAGACAACTTATAACTCTACATACGGGTCTGAGTCATCCACGGCGAACACTGCAGCTTAGGCATGCTGGCTGTTTCTCGACTACAATCGTTACGCAGATTTCATGGAACATTTTGCGCTTCCAGCAATTGAATGCTCTTCAGATTAGCTGAGAAATTTGAATTATAATCCATTGTGATTTTTTTCACAATTTTTCCCTATGCTGTAAATTGTAGCATGAGTTAATATTCTTACTGCAGAGTGACCTCACTTTAATTCTTTTGTATGGCTGTGAATCATGTTAATCAGTGATGGAAAACATTAGTTAGAAATGTTGCCAAAATTACATGAATTTTCTTCCATCTTTGTACTACCTCATTAGTCATTAAGATAGTTGTGGTTTTTGTCTTTCAAATTGCACTTGGTTCAATGATTTGTGGGCAAATATGCATGGAGTAAATACAATAATATAAATCTTGTCATAATATTTAAATAGGGCTGGATCTGAAATCGTATCTTGATATTGAGATACGTATGTTTGTTATACGTATAATATAGTGTTGGCCATTAAATAATTCTAGAGAAAAATCTAAGATTGAAAAACTAGAAAATCACAAGTTTGGGGAGTAATCATAAAATCTCAAAAGTTTGTGCATTTGATGGCAAAAACTATTTGTGATTTAATTAATACTATATATTTAATCGAATTTCTGAAATAAAAAAGTTGGATTCATTGAGTTTACGTGCGTTGTTACTTCTTGCTATTACTATGATGCAACGACTCCCGAATAATATTACCTTACAAAATCAACGGCTACGATCAGATTAATAGAAACTAAAATTAGATCAGACGACTGGAATTTGTACACAAAAGTATTTCCTTAATTAGTGGACTAAGAATTAGGTTTATATATATGTCGTCCAAAATCCAAAGAGGCCGCCTTGTCAAGTCCATTAGGGTTTGTCAGCCCATCCTCTTTCCCCCCTCTCTCCCACTCTCCCACTACAGAGCTCGTAAAACCCTCAACCCCCGAGGTTCACAGCGGCGGAGACTCACGCTGCGTCGCTGAAGTAAGTGTTTCTCAACATCTCTTATCGCGTTTTCGATTCTCCTCTCTCAATTTCGACCTATAATGGAGTTTTTTCTGGTTCTTTATCTTGTTTGTATTCTTACCCTCTCTGTATTCGTGTGATGATTGGGGATGGATTAGGGTATCTGGAATTTGTGTTGATTTTGCGTGTTCAAGTTTAATTTTGTTATGGTAATGTTGTTTGGTTTGATGATCATGTGTAGTGAATCGAATTATTACTTCCACTGCGTTAAATTGGATGCGTTTTATCCGTATAACGTGTAGTCTTTTGTATGTTTATGTGGTTTCGTTTGTACTATTATGTTAAAAATCTGAGAGCGTGATATTTAAATGTTTATGGTAGTGTTTTCTTTGTATTTGATGAACACGACTACTATCGTAATGTTCTTGTAGATGTGACAATGTAATTACTTTACATTGTTTCCTGTTTATGCATCATTCTGAAGTAATTTGTTTAGGCGTGTGCAATAATATTTTATCAAAATGCCTAATTTTATCTTTTATCCGTTCGGTATATTAGTAGTTAGTTTTATGAATGATTTCTGGGCGGTATTTACTTTAGTAGAATCATATTATTAGCATTTTAATGATTTATTAATTTCGAGTACGTAGCTCATTCTTCCACAACTTATTGGATAGTAACTTGCAGAGTTTTTGGATAGTAAATATACAGAACTTTTTAGCAATGTAATGCAACATTTTATAATCTGAGATCATCATTAGTTTCTACATGTGATATTCTTATTAACATTCTGATGATTGGCAATATTATGTCAACTACAATTGGAACAATTATTATGTGTTAGTGGCATTCTATTACTTAGGACTCTTGAGCAGTACTGGCTTACTTTATCTTGTTTGTGCAATCAAGATATGCATCAATCGTTTATGCCTTATATTTACTATTGTAGGTATTTCCTTGATTCAAAAACACGTATGGTTGACTAATGATCCTCCTTGATTTTATATGATTGCAGGATGTATGAAATGGATATAGCTATTGATCAAAGTGCTTTCCCTAATGCAGATGCCCAGCCGAATAAACGAAGGAGGAAAAAATCCATGGTTTGGGATCACTTCACAATTGAAACTATAAATCCTGATTGTGTCAGGGCATTCTGCAACCAGTGCAGAAAATCATTTGCTTATATATCAGGCGCAAAGCTAGCTGGAACCAGTCATCTAAAGCGTCACATTTCTTTGGGAATCTGCCCTGTTGGGCGTAGTAAGAAGGAGAAAGATCAAATGATTTCACATGTTCCACCCCCTGTGAATTTCACTAACATACCAAGAAAACGTTGCCATGCTTCAAATGGAGTCCCGAGTACTTACTTTGACGGTGATAGCTGCAGCTACGACCTTGCAAAAATGGTAATTCAGCATGATTATCCACTTGATATGGTTCAACAATCTGGTTTTGTGGATTTTACAAGGAGTCTTCAACCTCAGTTTAATATTCCTAGCGTGAGCCTATTGCAAGAGCAGATTATGGGCATATACTTGAGAGAGAAGCAAAAGCTTATGGACCTTCTTTGTGGAATTCCAGGACGTCTAAACCTCACAGTAAACTTATGTACGTCAGATCAGAGTGTAGCTTATGTACTGGTAACAGGTCACTTTACCGATCATGATTGGAAGTTGCAAAGAAGGATCTTCAATGTTATTGCTGTACAGTCTCCTGATTCTGCAACAGCCTTCATGCATGCTGTTGCTGCTTGCTTGGGTGATTGGGGCATTCAGGACAAGTTATTTACTATCACTCTCAACCTCAGTCATGCTATTCCAAGTGCTAGAGAAACTATTAGAAATATGCTACCTGTCAAGAACACCATTATTCTCAAAGGTCAGATGTTGATTAACCACTGCTATGCACGTACAATGAGGAGTCTGGCTCAAGATTCTCTATATTCCATGAGGGAAACCGTTCAGAAAGTACGGCAGAGTGTGAAGTATGTGAAAACGTCAGATGATAATGAAAAAAGATTTAACAAACTGAGACAAGATCTTCAAGTTCCCAGTACAAAGAGCTTGATTATTGATGATTTGACCCAATGGAATACCACTTACCAAATGTTGGTGGCTGCTTCTGAACTGAAGGAGGTATTTTCTAATCTGGATGCTTATGATCCAGATTACAAGTTGTCTGTGTCCTGGGATGAATGGCGACAGGTGGAAACACTCTGCTCGTACTTGAAGATGTTTTATGAGGCAGCGAACATACTAAACTCCCCTGTTTACCCAACAACTAACTCATTCTTTGATGTTGTGTGGAAAATGTATCTTAAACTTAAGCATGATACTGAGAGCCAGGATTTCTTTGAAAGCATGCTGACAAGACCACTGCTGGATATGTTTACCAAATTCTGGGATGATTGCAACCTTGTTCTTGCAATTGCGGTTGTTATGGATCCAAGGTTCAAGATGAAGGTTGTGGACTTTAGCTTCTCCAGGATATTTGGTGATGATGCCGACTCTCAAATCAAGGTTGTCGATCAGGGTCTGCATGATCTGTATCTTGATTATGTTATGCTGTCCCTTCATTGCCCTATCATAGAAGATGACAACGAGCATCTGGTGAAAGCAGAGGTGGTATCTGAAGATATTCTTTGTGATGGTGATGATGATGATGATGGCCTGTCTGATTTTTATGTGGACATCTCAGAAATCATGGGCGAAGCACATGTCAAGTCTGAGATAGACCAGTACCTTGAGGAATCGGTTCTGCCCCGTGTGCAAGATTTTGATGTATTAGGATGGTGGAGAGTGAATAGAGAAAGGTATCCTACTCTGTCGAAGCTTGCTTCCGACGTGCTATCTATTCCGGTCTCGACTGTCCCTCCAGAATCAGTATTCGATTCAGGGGAGAGGAAGATGGATAGCCACTTGAGTTCCTTGAGACCTAAAACCGTTCAGGCCCTCGTGTGTGCAAAAGATTGGCTTCAGCATCCGCATACACTACCTAATGAAGTATTTCCCTCTGACACTTTTGTTAAAACAGAACTATAATTCTTTTTTATTGCACACTCATTTTTTGTAGAGTTTTTTTGCTAGGCTTTAGCTAATATTCTTTGTTCTTTGATGATATAAAGAAGAATATTTTCCCCCATTAAACCGTTTAGCCATTGTTTCAATTTTGCACATCTGTCTATACTTTTCTTCTATCCATGAAGTAGTAATTGTTTTTATTAAATTGATACTATTGTTTAAGAGTTGTAACATAAATATAGGGATATAATATTAACATAAATAGTACTATGTGATAAGTTATGAATGTGTAATTTTCTTTGGTTATACTACTATCTAATTATCCACAACTACTATTCATGAATATCTGGAGCTATAAAATGTTGATGTAACTAAACTCTTGATCTTTTTACTCACAACTAATTCCAATAAACTCAATGGGATAACGAACATTAGTGAAGATAGAATAGAAACCATATACTTTTATGATTGAGTTTTTGGGTTATTTTATAGCTTGAAACATTTTAATTGCAGCTTATGATTCGTGCTATTTTATACATTAAAATGTACATATTGAAATGTCTTTTCTCGTGAGTACTTGCTCAGAACGATGACAAAAGCTATGCGTTTCTTGCCATAAAAAAGAAACAAACACTCCATATAGCAAATTTATTTACTCTATGAGAAACCAAAATTTAAAAACAAACATTTTAATTAGATTTTGTTTCTCCCTCACCAAATGCGTTTCGGTAGGATCAGGTGCACTTTATGGCCTGAATTTTGGAGTGATTTAGTATAAAAATAGTCTGAATTTTTAAAAATATAAAAATAGCCTGAATTTTTAAAAATATAAAAATAGCCTTTATGAAGCCAATATTTATGTTTCCAATATTTATGTTTTACGAAGAGCGCCATAAACTACCATTGTTGATATGGACCTGACCAAATAAAAACAAATTCTAAAATTAAAATTAAACATAACTTAGTCATTAGACCGAGAAGATTTATAATGACTCATGACTTTGACGATGAATTAATATTTAATGGTCTTAGACTCTTAGGTTTGGGCGAGAATTGTCTTTATGAATGAATCATTTTTCACGGTCAATTTATCATGTTTCTCATAGAATATATTATACATATATATCCAGTTTGTGAGCAGCAACAAATCATTATTTCAGATATTATAACACTAAATGATACGAAAATGTCCACAACATGTATGGTAACTTCAAAGGTAAATTTGTGTGCTTATGATTACTGTATTTAAATAGTCGAAAACCTTGAATTTACGGCATTACAGACACAGTGGTCCTTTCCATATTATAAATGTTATCTTATCCCTATTCATACATTCCTTGCTTGCTGCACTTATTTTGGAGACAATTTCAAATATTTTTGAAAGTTTAAACACCGCATCCAATTAAAACCAACTATCCCAATTATTAAATACTACTACTTCAAAATTGGCGCCTTTCTTCATTTTTTGCAATTACTATCAACCATGGTGACATCTAATTATTTTTAGAATTAATTAAAAAATTCTACCGCATCCAAATGATATCACTATACAATCATACAACGTGGAAAATATATTAGTAAATCGCATGAATACATAGTTAATAACCACTATATAAAGTGAAAGCTACCTTGGTGGAATTGAATACAAAATCTCTTGTTGTTGCCTCAGTTTTATCACGGCCTTTATAACTTATTAAATTTGTAATTAAGTACGTATTATGCCTTGTATTTGTGAAATATGGTTGTTAGTCCGACATAATCAATGATCATGTCCAAAGTTTATTTTTCATTATTATTTGTATCTTGCCTTGTATATACACCATCAATATACAATTAACACATAGTAGCAAATTATTATCACACGCAAATATACTTTTAATTATGTCGCTCTCATTGAACTTTTTGTTGGCCTAAAGCAAAGGTCTTCCACGCACATAGTGTCACAATGTCAATAGGTAAATGCACTTTGCAATACACACCAACACCATAGTCCATATATGTGTGCATACAAGTTTTAGTCCCTAATTAATTGCACACAATTACTGAAGTTATTAATAATTTGTTGTTTTGAACAATCTATCAAACTAACAAATCCGTGTGACGATTTATTTTTTTAATTATTATTAAATCTCGTAATATCACAATTTATTAAGTACTCCATACCACAACAAAGAACATTGAAAGATACAATTAAATTAGTCACATTCTTCACTGTCTAAGCCCAGATAGAAATTAAATAAAGCACATAATTGAACCATAAACACTAATTGGAAATGCCACACAAAAATTTAAACCGACATCTTCTTTATACTACTAAAACCCAAATAAAATGGAACATAAAAAGTAAAAACTCACAAAACCTTATTTAAGCTCTTCTAAAACTAAAAATCACACAACACTACTAATACTGATCAACTAATCCACCAAAATTAACTAAAACTAAAACCATAAAAAGAGGATCAGTTAATAAGTGAATGGAGTGGAAACAGAGGCAGCAGCTCAGGCGGGTCGGATCCTGGCGGAGTGCCAAACGGGTTCGGGTGCAAGTAAAACCCCTTCTCCGCAATGGCCCTCTCTTCCTCGTCGCTCGGAGTCGCCGGGCTCCCCGCGTACTCCAGCGTGGAAACCGGCGACTCCATCACCGCGCCGCCGCGCCGGTTGCTTGCGCCGAGCTTGATCTTGAGCTTTCTCACGGTTGTCCTTCTCTCGTGGAGGTTGAAGGCGGCGGAGTCACGGCTGCCTGCGGCGGCGCCGGTTAGCCTTTGGACGACTTCCCGGAATGTTTCCGGGTCGGTTTGGACGAATGTGGTATCCGGGTCGTGGAATATGGATCGGTGAGAGGAATGGTTGGGAGAAGAAGCAGCCATTGTAGAGAAAAGAGAGAGAGAGTTTTGGAGAGATGAAAATTGTGGCGAGGGAAGAAGGATGCATTTGATTCTTCATTTATATCGTTCATGTTATATACTGTCATGTGTAAATTTATGATATTCATTAATATTTAATACATTGAAATAGTTATATTATTAATCGTAAATACCATATATATGCAACAAAATACGAAACGTAACACTAAATTTCTTGCCATATAGTAGTACTACTTTCTATGTATCTATTGTTATTTGATTATTTTTCGTTGGTAGCTATGATTTGCAACATATATTCATATATATTTCTTGGGTTAATTTATTTTGATTTACTAAGGAAAAATCTACAGGAGTTATTGACACTGGGATTCACATATTTTTTTCACACGTGTAAAACTAATATGCAAATATGGTAGCATATGATGTATTACTTGATTTACAATTAGTTTGCGTGGGTAAATCCATTATGAGTCATGACAATTCACAGGCAAATAAATCTTGCCACATCCAATCCCACTTATGTATTTATTATCTTCTAAAAAAAAGTGTTTTAAGAGTTGTTATATGACTATTAATCAATAAGCTTATCTTTGAGTTATAATCACAACTATTTAATTGAAAGTGTTGTCTATTTGGATAAAAATGCAATTTATACGAATGGTTAACCGCAAATTATTAATATGAACTATAATAATGCCATGTTTTCTCCAAAAAGTCCCCACCAGATTAGCTCTAACTTTGGGCCTTCGTAGTTGGTAAAAATGGTAGAATCACCACAGCTTTCAACGTTTACATTTAAAGAACAGTTATCATATAAGTAGAATCACCACAGCTGAATAATTCACAATTTAACACAATCCAAATTTCTGTAGGCTTTAGTAATGCATGTGTTTTTGTTGTGTTCAAAAACAGGAAAATGAAGGAATCCAAGTCAGCAATCTTACTTGTTACATATTGCTTCGAAAAACCTAAGGAATCCAGCATCAGAAAGATTCTACTTAAAGGGAAAGATCGGCCAAATCGAAGGTTCTGGAAACAGCTTTGCACCACGACTCGACCTTCTTCTTTCTCACTTGCTCCTCTATGACTGGACGGAATGTGGTGTCTTTCTTCATCTTCTCCCCCGGAGAGAATATCTGCTCCTCCGTCCACACCCCCACGGCTAGTCCAGCAGCATAGGCGGCCCCAAGCGCCGTTGTCTCTATATCAGCCGGCCTGACTACAGGATTGCCTAACAAGTCAGCCTGCAAATGACCAACATGTCAATTTGGTGCAATGCAGCATTCAAGCAAAGTATAGCTCGTTGAGTTGATGAACGAGAGGACATGAAATGGCACTAATGAAACACGACTATGATGAGTTAGTATACACTATATAGCATAGCATAGAGCATTCAAGATGTTGTTTGGTGTGATGTAGCTCGTATATTCACAAGCTCATTTAGATGATCAACGAAGCAAAGCTATTGTAGCTGTAGCACAGAGTATTCAATATGTGATTTGAGGTAATGCAGCCTTCTGTCGTTGTAGCTTGTGTTTCTCTAAGCTTGTTTAGTTGACAAACGAGAGCACAAGCAACGCTCCAATAAAACACGGCTGTGAAGAGTTAGTATATTGCACTCTAATGTCATAGCATGGAGCATTCAAGTCTCAAAATGTCATTTTGTGTGTCGTGGGTGTCTAAGCTCGTTTGGATGATCAACGAAGAAACGCTCCAATGAAATGCAAAGATAATGAGCTAGAATACAACATGGCATAGAGAATATAGATGGACAAAAAAAATCAGACCTGAATTTGCATTAGTAGGTTGTTTACGGTGGCGCCACCATCAACTCTGAGCAAAAACTCCCCCTTCTCTTTCTTGACCTCTCCCTTCTCGTGTGCATCCTTGTGCATCGAGTCCAACACATCCTTCACCTGAAAACACATGCTCTCGAGCACAGCACGAGCAATGTGGGATTTGTTAGTAAACCTTGTGATGCCAATGCAAACTCCTCTGGCATCATCGCGCCACCAAGGGGCAAAGAGTCCATTAAAAGCTGGCACGAAATAAACCCCTCCAGACGATTCAACCTGCATCGCCAACTCCTCAATCTCACCAGCACTCTTGATGATGCCGAGGCTGTCTCTCAGCCACTGAACGGCAGCACCAGCAATGGCTATCGATCCCTCCAAAGCATAATTGGTCGGGGCTTTAGGCCCAAGCTTGTAAGAAAGAGTGCTCAACAGGCCATGATTCGATTGTATGATCTCTTCACCAGTGTTCAACAGTATGAACGCCCCCGTCCCATACGTGCTCTTAGCTTCACCTTTACGACAAGCTTGTCCCACCATCGCTGCATGCTGGTCACCGAGGCATCCAGCAATTGGGATCCCTGCAATAGGCCATCCTTTGCCTATATTACCTATTACCTCAGCATTACTGACGATATTAGGTAAGATTTCTGAAGGAATCCCGAGAGTATTCAGAATCTTCTCATCCCATTCAAGTGTTTTCAAGTTCATCAACATAGTTCTCGAGGCATTAGAGACATCAGTGATGTGCAGACCGCCTTCTTTCCCTCCGGTCAAGTTCCAAATCAACCAAGTGTCGATTGTTCCAAACAACAAGTCTCCTTTCTTCATGGCCCCCTTCACAGAATCAACGTTTTCCAAGAGCCATAACAGCTTTAGTGCACTGAAATATGTGCTTATTGGCAAACCACATTGCTCAACAAAATGAGTTCTACCACCAGATAACTCCTTTTCCAATTTTCTGAACAAAAATATCAATAAGAACCATACATTTTGATGAGAACTCAATACTTGCATAAACAAATCAAGCACAACATCCTTACAAAATCCATAATCAAACGAAATTTTATTGAATAGAAAGCTAAACAAACCCCAGGAGATGCAAAACCAAAATCCAATGGGAAAAACACCGTGAAAGGAAATAGAGTAATCGTCTAAGTTACTATACGAGTAAAGAATCTTACCGAACATCAACTAACACTATTAACCCATACCAGCTTTAGATCAATTTACACTTAACAGGTAAATTCAAGGTACAAACACAACCAAATTCAGTCAATGCAAATTCAAGAATGAGGCATGAATAGTTCATAGAAGCCAAAAAGAATCAAGAGGGTGAGGAGAGACCTGCAGATGGAAGTGGTTCGGGCATCCATCCAAACAATAGCATTGTGAAGAGGCAAACCAGAGGATTTGCTCCAAACCACAGATGTCTCTCTCTGATTGGTCAATCCAATTGCTTTCAATCCGCTATCAACATTGTGCCCAGCAGCAGTGGCTTTGTCAACAGCTTTTGCAACACATACTCTCACACTCTCAAGAATCTCCATTGGATCATGCTCCACCCATCTACCAATACAACAAAGTCACATATCCAATCAAAAACCCACTGCCTATTACTATTGATCATATATACACATACACACACGCACGGTTTTACACTCCAATGATTTCATGAGATGACTAATCACGCAGTTGAAATACACAAACACCCACGAAAAAAGATTGAATCTTTCTTTCACATAAATAACGAATTTCAAGAACATGTTGAATATTTCATGTAGGGAGGAGAAAAAGCAAGGTTATATTGTGTATTGATTCATACCCTGATTGTGGATAGAACTGAGTGAATTCAACTTGGTGAGATCCAACCGATTTAGCAGAGCGATCATAGATTATGAATCTTGTGCTGGTTGTGCCTTGATCTATTGAACCAATAAACACTTCTTCCCCCCCTGACATTTTTCCTGAAACTTTTTCTTCTCAAATTTAGAATTTTGGTGTGGAAATGATGAAAACGGAGCAAATGAGATGATGTGGAAAAAGTCAACCTATTGGAATGCCTTGTGATTTGTTTCGGTTATCAACTGCTTAGACCATTCGCGACGCGGTCTCTTATCGGTCAGTTAACCGTCTCATCTCTTAATTATTCATGGGCTCCACTGTATTTTTCCCTCCATCTCTTAACTAAGAGACCGCACCTGCAACCCTCCATCTCTTAACCGTCTCTTAACCATCTCTTAACCATCTCATCCTTTAACTATTCATTCAATTTATTTTTATTTCCAACAAATTCAATTAATAAAAACACACTTCATTAAATAACATAAAATTACAACTTAAAATTAAAAAAAAACATAATTAAAATCCTAAAAAATATTAAAAATACATAATTTAATTTCTTCTGCGCACTCTATTGATTGCCAAAGTTTGCCCAAATGTGCTCCATTAGATCATCTTGGAGTTGGGCTTGGGCGGTAGAATCACGTGTCCTTGCCCGAATAGACAACCGATCTTGCATAGATGGATGCACTCCACTGCGAGGCGGACTACTTGCGGTAGAGCTTCCCGGGGTTTCAGGGTCGAACCAATTTCCCGTCTCAGGTCCTTCGTTGGCGACAGTCATGTTGTGCAAGATTATGCATGTATACATGATGTCGACCATATTCTCCATAAACCACGTACGAGCCGGAGCTTTGATAATGTTGAAGCGAGCTTGGAGAACCCCGAACGCTCTCTCCACATCCTTGCGAGCAGCCTTTTGCTTCTGCGCAAAAAGAGCATGTTTTTCATTCACCGGCCTGTTGAACGTCTTCACGAAGGTTGGCCACTTCGGGTAGATGCCTGCCGGTTGTTAGCGATGAAGTTGATGGCCGACGCTTTACCATTCAAAACTTCGGTGAAGAGGTCGGATTGGTTGAGTACGTTGAAGTCGTTGTTCGATCCGGGGACCCCAAAATACGCATGTCAAATCCATAGCCGGTAGTCGGCAACGGCCTCGAGTATAACGGTGGGGTGGGTGCTGATGTGAATCAAATTGTACATTTTTATTCCCCTAACTTTACATGATTTATATAGTTTGATGCTTGCAAAAGTATGTTTTGTGGTGTAGGAAGATGAATGAATGGTGAAAGAAGGAATGAAACTCAGATGATGAAAAAGTTGTGCGAAAATTCCAGCAAGTACAAGAAATTGGCCACCCGGCCGGGTGATTTTGCAATTGTAAAATTCTACCCGGCCGGGTAGCAGTTTCTCGGGCGTTTCATATGGAAAATGAGGCAGTTTCATGAAAAAAGTGAGAGAAAGAGAAAAGGCTGCAAAAAGGTAGAAAAAAAGGCTGTAGAAGGAAAAGAAAAGGGCTGGGGGCATTAAAAAGACATGGCAGTTGACAAAGTAATTTGGATGGGAGTATTTTAATGCCCAAATATTGGGTATTGGAGGGGGGACGAAAATTGCAGAGGAAGGAAGGGAGATTCAATCTTCATCATTCCGGAGGAGATTTGCTACCATCTACACATCAATTTCATAAGTTCTTTTTGTTTATTGGTTGTTGATGTGTAACTAAATTTTCACGTTGCTCCTAATTTGTGAAAGATGTAAATTACCCTAGGATTCTATGGTTTAATATTAATCTATGATCTTTTTCTATGGTGCTTATTACATTGAATGATAATTCCGGCCTGATTTATTATTCAATCTTATCTTTTAGCCAATGTCTCTTTAACTTGGTTAAAAGGTGGAAACGTAGATAAAGAGTTTGAGATTTGTATCGTGTTCAGCATATGAATCTTGGATAAGTTGATTTACATGTCGTTACAATAATTGTTGTACATTTACTATGCGTCTGTAGGAATGTTCAATTGATTTTGTAAATGAATTATGTACGTTGGAACTTAGAAGTTGGATTAGAGCTTACTATGCGTCTGTAGGAGTGATAATCTGATGAGTACGAATTTGATCTTAGTGTTCAGCAAGGTTAAATTCAAGCATCTACGAACATGTTCAGTGCAAGTAGAATGAACGAGATTATTACAACTTTCATTAGATTAATCTCTAATCCATAGGTTAATTGGTCCGTTAAGTTAATTCACATCTGGAGCATATTAGGAGCGACGTTCTTTATCTCTTGAGTTTCTCTACTTTCATAACCTTAGTTTGTAAATTTAGTTTATTAATTTTGTCAATTCTTGTTAAATAACCTACGCCTCCCTGTGGTTCGACACTCTTTTACTACAACTGCATCTGTACTCTTGCAGAAAGTTGTAATTTTAGAGCTAATTTATTAAACTTGTGTGAATCTTGCACTTGATATTTAAACTCGAAAATTACACATCAAGTTTTGGCGCCGTTGCCGGGGAGGCAACTGATTATTTAATTTAGGATTCTTTTTGTTTTTATTTTTTGTATAGTCTTCTAACATTTTATTTTTTGTAGCTAGAAGACTAAGTCGAGCCAACGACTTTAAACAAAGGCGCTAGTTGGGAGGCAACCCAATGAGTTTTTAGTTTTTTTTTTTTTTTAATAAATCGAGGGTTTTGTTCGCTCAATTCTTTCCTTCGATGTATTTTTATGAATTGAGTATTTTGTTTTCTTTTTGTTGTTTTTAGTTTTTCTTTTTGTAGGAGCAACATGGAGATGTGATTCACATTCGAGCCTATGAGGAAGCACACCGACAAAGGAAAATACACCCACCCACCCACCCGAATGCACTATGGATATCACACCTAGTTTGGGGGAGTCTTCTTTCCCTTTACTTGTTATGTTCTTCTTTGCTTGCATTGAGGACAATGAAGCATTCAAGTTTGGGGGGGTTGTGATTGATTTGTTATGCATTATGCACGTTTATTGGGTGTATTATATGCTAAAGTGTTGTGAATCATGTAATTGACGGGTGCATGCTAGATCTTCGGCTTTCTGGTTGGGAAATCTTGCTTGATTTTACTTGATCGTTGAAGCTTAGGATGGATGGAATTTGTGCATGTATTTATTTGAAATAGCATGTTGTGACTACATCCGATTTCTTGAGTTGAGGAGAGTATGAAAGTCATGTCTTGTGGAAATTATCTTGGATTGATTTGCTTTATCGAGTGAACCGCTTGTATTCATTTGTGTCAATGATTTGGGAGGATAAGGCACTAGGATGAACTCCATGGCCAAATGATCACATGCCTAGTCCATCTAATGATCCCCTATAAGCCACTTTGAGCTTAATTCCCTATTATTTGTGTAAACACTTAGCCAATCACTTAGTCACTTAAATAAGCCGCATTTTAGCCTCATCAATAGACCTTGCTACTATTTGGGTGCTAAAGACAAGTTTGAGCTTTGGTGATTTGAGTTTTGAGTGTTGGGTGGTGAATTGTAAAGTGTAGACATTTTTAGACTTGATGTAATGTATAGGTGAAAAGAATGAAGTTCTTAGAGAAAAAAAAAAGAAACAAAAAGAAAGAAAAAGACGACCTCCAAATTTGCAAAAGTCGAGGTCTTATCAAAATAAGGAAAAAAAAAAGAAAAGAAAAAAAAAAGAAGAAAAAGTTTGTGAAATAAATAGAGCTTCTATTTTTTACGATGTTATCTTGTCTAGAATGATCTCAAGTTTGGGGGAGTGAGAGTTTGGTTGTAATATTTTGATGTTTGATCTTTGGAAGGAAGTTGTAGGAGGAAAGAATTTGGCACTCAAATGTGTAACTTTTGAGCTAACTATCCATATTTATCCTACCTCATCCTTAGCCCCATTACAACCTGGAATTAAGACCTTGGACCTTATTGTTGATGCTTGTGGATGTTTTGTAAATAACTTGGTAGAGTTAATGAAGTTTGATTTGAAATCCGCGAGTCTATGTGGTAAGTAATGCTTGACGAGTCAATGATGACGGTTTGAGTTGTATGATCACATGTTTGGACTTACTTTGAAATGCACCATGACTTGAAGTTCTAGGTTGATGAGTGATGGTTCATGACAGTGGGAAATCTTGATTGGAAATGTTGGGGTTTAGATTTTGTCATTCGTGTCTCTATGTGATTCATTATTATGAAAACTTTTGTGAGCTGAGCTTTAAAGTTTTGTGTTTATTGTGATCTTGCTCGAGGACGAGCAAGCAAATAAGTTTGGGGGTATTTGATGTGAATCAAATTGTACATTTTTATTCCCCTAACTTTACATGATTTATATAGTTTGATGCTTGCAAAAGTATGTTTTGTGGTGTAGGAAGATGAATGAATGGTGAAAGAAGGAATGAAACTCAGATGATGAAAACGTTGTGCGAAAATTCCAGCAAGTACAAGAAATTGGCCACCCGGCCGGGTGATTTTGCAATTGTAAAATTCTACCCGGCCGGGTAGCAGTTTCTCGGGCGTTTCATATGGAAAATGAGGCAGTTTCATGAAAAAAGTGAGAGAAAGAGAAAAGGCTGCAAAAAGGTAGAAAAAAAGGCTGTAGAAGGAAAAGAAAAGGGCTGGGGGCATTAAAAAGACATGGCAGTTGACAAAGTAATTTGGATGGGAGTATTTTAATGCCCAAATATTGGGTATTGGAGGGGGGACGAAAATTGCAGAGGAAGGAAGGGAGATTCAATCTTCATCATTCCGGAGGAGATTTGCTACCATCTACACATCAATTTCATAAGTTCTTTTTGTTTATTAGTTGTTGATGTGTAACTAAATTTTCACGTTGCTCCTAATTTGTGAAAGATGTAAATTACCCTAGGATTCTATGGTTTAATATTAATCTATGATCTTTTTCTATGGTGCTTATTACATTGAATGATAATTCCGGCCTGATTTATTATTCAATCTTATCTTTTAGCCAATGTCTCTTTAACTTGGTTAAAAGGTGGAAACGTAGATAAAGAGTTTGAGATTTGTATCGTGTTCAGCATATGAATCTTGGATAAGTTGATTTACATGTCGTTACAATAATTGTTGTACATTTACTATGCGTCTGTAGGAATGTTCAATTGATTTTGTAAATGAATTATGTACGTTGGAACTTAGAAGTTGGATTAGAGCTTACTATGCGTCTGTAGGAGTGATAATCTGATGAGTACGAATTTGATCTTAGTGTTCAGCAAGGTTAAATTCAAGCATCTACGAACATGTTCAGTGCAAGTAGAATGAACGAGATTATTACAACTTTCATTAGATTAATCTCTAATCCATAGGTTAATTGGTCCGTTAAGTTAATTCACATCTGGAGCATATTAGGAGCGACGTTCTTTATCTCTTGAGTTTCTCTACTTTCATAACCTTAGTTTGTAAATTTAGTTTATTAATTTTGTCAATTCTTGTTAAATAACCTACGCCTCCCTGTGGTTCGACACTCTTTTACTACAACTGCATCTGTACTCTTGCAGAAAGTTGTAATTTTAGAGCTAATTTATTAAACTTGTGTGAATCTTGCACTTGATATTTAAACTCGAAAATTACACATCAGGTGCCTTTGTGGCCGCTCGTGTATGACCCCCTTCACGCCACAGGGCATTTCTTCCATTGCCAATGCATGCAATCGACGCTGCCAAGCATCCCGGGGAATCCGTGCACTTCTTCGTGAAGTCGGAGCATAAACTGACAATCTGTCGTGCTTGGCCTCCGGAGAAATTCGTCGGTGAAGGCTGTCCGGGCGCCTTTGCAGAAGTTTATCAGACACATTCTCCCCGTGCTTTCCCCAATGTGCAAATATTCGTCGAACACATCCGTCGTTTGTCCAGTAGCAAGCTGACGGATTGCTGCAGTACATTTCTGCAACGTTGTGTGACTGGGACGGCCAACGGCGTCGAACCCTTCCCTGGCTGCCAACGTATTTGCGATGTGCATAAATAGCCGTTTCCGCATGCGGAAACGGCGACGGAAGTAGGTCTCTCCCCATACCGAGTTGTCACAAAAATAGTCGCGTATCAACCTTGTGGCGGCTTCCTCCCGGTTACTAAAAGTCCAGAATCTAGACTCCATTGGATATAGAGTAATTTGTGCATTAAAAAAATAACATGTTTCTATTTTACGATATTCATCAAAATAAATCCTATTTCTGTTTAATTGAACTTTTTCATCACCTTTTCTCTTAATTTATTTATTTTCTTTTTTTATTTCATTAATTTGTATTGATTAAAATTCGTGTTATTTACAAATGAAATTAATTTTTTTTTACAGATGGAATATTACCACCAAAATGTGAACTATTAATAAATTTTCTTTTATAGTAGTACTTCTCTTCGGTCCATAAACTATTCAACTAATTATTTTTAGTACGTACGTTAATAAATTGCTTTAATATATTGAGTGAAATGAAGATGCCATTTTTACACTAGCAATTTTAGACTGTTTAATTTGATTGAATATTTTATTTTTAACTTCGATTCAGAAAGCAGATAATTTAAATAAAATAAAATAAACGTTAAATAATTAAGGCAAATTAACTAAAAAAGGGCACACAAATTAAATAGGCAAAAACGAAGCCTTCGAAAATTGGCTTTAGTTTGATGTGACTAAATAGTACTCCCTCCGTCGGCTAATAAGAATCTCACTTCTCCTCGGCGTGTATTTTAAGAAATGTTAAGAAAAATGAGTGATAAAAAGTTAGTATAATATAATTCTCACTTATATATTTTAGTCTTAAATGAAATGCAAAAGTAATATGTTAATGAAATGTGGGACCTATACCATTTATAGTAAAAGTGAATCAGGACTTTTATTCGCGGATAGACCAAATTGAAAAAACGAGACTCCTATTCGCAGATGGAATGTGGGACCTATACCTTTTATAGTAAAAGTGAATCGGGATTTCTATTCGCGGATAGACCAAATTGAAAAAATGAGACTCCTATTCGCAAACATAAAGAATATTAGGTGGAAAAGCTACGTTTAAATGAAACTTCATTTTCCAACCAAAAAACTCTACATGCATTTATTATGGTCTAGATCTAGCTAACAAAAACCACAATAAATGTTCAAAATTAATGAAGCAATGGGTGATCACAAGGCAAGTGAATTTTATTTTTTCTAAAAAATATGAGTATTTGGTTGATACGAGTTTTAATGTATAATTGGTAAAGTAAAAAAGAGATAGAAAGATAAAGTTTTTAAAGTATTATTAATGGAGAAATGGATCTCACCTCATTAGATTTGGAAATGAGTTTTCAAAATTAGAAAGTTCTACTTTTTAGAGATGGACAAAAAAGAAAAGAATTCATATCTTTTAGGATTGGATGAAGTATTTTGCTTTTGCTAAATCATGCATTGAGTGTGATATTGCACCCATTGCAAAACAATATGACATGCTTTGTACATTTAAGACTACCATTCTATTAATTTCTATAGTAATTAGTAGTAGTATAAAAGTTTTAAGTGGGACTGTTTGTTATTAAAAGCGATGATAAGGTAATGAATATGGATAAGATATTTTGGCAGTGGGTCTTTTATGATTATCGGTAAATCCTAGAGAAAGTGAAAAAAGAAATACTCCATTCTCGATGAGTCGATTGTACTCTCTCCGTCCCAGACTACTTGCACTTATTTCCTTTCTGGGCGTTTCAAGTTATTTGCATTCTTTCCATTTTTAGTAAAAATTATCACCTACAGCCGCAATTGTTGACTTTGCTATACATTCATTCCTTAATCTCTGTGCCGAAAAAGAAATGTGCGAGTAGTCCGGGACGGAGGAAGTATAATATTGTTATTTGCGAAGATAAAGGCAAAACTGGGCCCACTAAAGCCTCGTGGATAGCGGTTGGCAATGTCACCCTTGACTTTCTGGTATATAGTATTAAATTCATATCACGAGATTTTGCTGTTATCCTTCTTTTTGAGTGAAAGATAACTATAAAATGATTTTTATATTCGTCATATTTGATTTATTTATATTTTCATAATTATCCATGACTAATGACTATCAATATTACGGAAATAAGGTTATTTTCGTTTTTTTTTTATATTTTAGGTTCGAGAGCTCAGCTTTAATTGTTACTCTTTGCTCAACAATAACATAGACTAACCCACAAAATACAAACGATAATATGAAAATTCTCAAAAGTGTAATTATGCTATTCGAATATAATTAATACCGATTTTTAAGAGAATATTTTAGGGAAATGCTGTGCAGCCCCGTTAAGGGTGGCCATAAAATGACATTTTAGTAAATTTAGATAGTATGACTATTAATGTTTCAAATAAGTCATTTACTGCTCAAATCATTTTACACTATTACCCTTTTACTTAATTCTAGTTGTTTTTTATTTCATTTCTCTAATCCAAATTTTACACTTTTATACGTATTTCTTTTATTAGATTCATTCTTTTTTTTTTAATTTTATGTTTTCAATAATTTATTTTTACACTATTTTTTAATTTAAGATTAAAATTTTGTCCTTTTAAAAATGTTTTCCTATTATACCAAGTTGGAATCAATAAAGTTTTGACCTCGTTATGAAATAAATTTATTTGGAACTAATTTGATACATGCTCTGTAGTTTAGTGATCATTTATAATATTAACTCATGATTATTAATATAAATAAGTATATTGATCAAAGCTCAATTTTACTTATTTTTAAATATACAAACATATAAAGTATTTTAAGTAAATATGAAAAATAAAAGTATTACCACGATGCGTTGGTATTATAAATATAAGAAAGAATTAAATTAATTATCATGTAACCTTAATAATATTAATTTTTATTTATATAAATTTCATGCAACATGAGTTAACTAATGATCCAATTGAATAAATTCTAGTCTCTTTCATATTTATATTTCATAACTAAGGGTACAATTATACAAATAAAATTGATACTTTTTAGAAGTATTGATTTCAATGAAATGGCATTAAATACGCTATCTTTTATTATTTTTTTATTTTTATGGTTGGTCATAATGTGGCCATTTAGCACTACTCATATAATTAATACCGATTTTTAAGAGAATATTTTAGGGAAATGCTATGCAGTCCCATTATGGGTGGCCATAAAATGACATTTTAGTAAATTTAGATAGTATGGCTATTAATGTTTCAAATAAGTCATTTACTGCTCAAATAATTTTACATTATTACCCTTTTACTTAATTCTAGTTGTTTTTTATTTCATTTCTCTAATCCAAATTTTACACTTTTATACGTATTTCTTTTATTAGATTCATTCATTTTTTTTTATTTTATGTTTTCAATAATTTATTTTTACACTATTTTTAATTTAGGATTAAAATTTTGTCCTTTTAAAAATGTTTTCCTATTATACCAAGTTGGAATCAATAAAGTTTTGACCTCGTTATGAAATAAATTTATTTGGAACTAATTTGATACATGCTCTGTAGTTTAGTGATCATTTATAATATTAACCCATGATTATTAATATAAATAAGTATATTGATCAAAGCTCAATTTTACTTATTTTTAAATATACAAACATATAAAGTATTTTAAGTAAATATGAAAAATAAAAGTATTACCACGCTGCGTTGGTATTATAAATATAAGAAAGAATTAAATTAATTATCATGTAACCTTAATAAATATTAATTTTTATTTATATAAATTTCATGCAACATGAGTTAACTAATGATCCAATTGAATAAATTATAGTCTCTTTCATATTTATATTTCATAACTAAGGGTACAATTATACAAATAAAATTGATACTTTTTAGAAGTATTGATTTCAACGAAATGGCATTAAATACACTATCTTTTATTATTTTTTTATTTTTATGGCTGGCCATAATGTGACTATTTAGCCCTACTTAATATTTTATGTCTAAGATTGCCTATTCCATATAGAAATCGATAAGAAAAGAATGGATCTTGATCCAATTGCTATAGCTAGGTCCATAAAAGGCTGTGTTTGGTAGACGGAATTGGAGGTGTGGAATTAGAATTGAAGCCTTCAATTCCAAATCCAGTGTTTAATATTATAAAAATTCTTGAATTTGAAATTGGATTCCAATTCCACAATTTGAATTCCATATCAAAAGTTCCAAATATTCACACACACACTTCCAACTATACACACTACACATACTTCACACACTTCACACACTACACACACTACACATATTTCACACATTTCACATATTTCACACATTTCACACACTACACACAATACACAATTTCATACACTACACATATTTCACACACTATACATATTTCACACATTACACACATTTCACACACTACACAATTTCACACACTACACACATTTCACAGAGTTCACACACTACACAATTTCACACACTACACACATTTCACACACTACACAATTTCACACACTTCACACACTACACACACTACACAATTTCACACGTTTCACACACTACACACAATTCATACACTACACAATTTCACACATTTCACACACTACACACACTTCACAATTTCACACACTACACACATTTCACATATTTCAAACACTAACAGTGTCACATGCAAGTTGTACCCCAAAATTCATGGTATTAATAATATATTTAGTGGGAACTAACATAAAACCTTTGTGCTCTAGTGGTAACTCGCTGGTAAGGCCACCCGCAACGCGTCACGCGGGTTGCCCGGAACCCGTCACGCAGGGATGGGACGGCAGCGCGACGCGTTGCGGCGTCCCGTCTCGTCCCCAGCCCGTCACCATCTCGTCACGAAACCCGTTCCGCCGGGACGTAACACGGGACAACTCTCCACGCGCCGCGGTGACGTGGCGCGCTCCCAGGCCATGCGTGACGCCCACTCGCCGGCCCGCGAGTGGGCGTCGTCACGCTGACGCAATAATTATTTTTTAAAAAAAAATCGAATTAAATAAAAAAATTAAAAAAGTGAAACGGTAATGTTACCGTTTAAAAGAGCCGTTTTCAATTTTTTTTTATTTTTTTACTCTACAAATACTCCTAATTCATCATCATTTCACAAACAACTACACATCTATTCTTCCAAATTCATCTTCATTTCCTCTCCAATTTTCATCTAACATCTAATCACAAAATGTCCGGCGACGGAAACTCCGGCGGTGGCGGCTCCGGCACGTGGGATCTCAACGCGTTCGGCGACTGGGAGAGCATGTACAACACATTGGGTGGTTCCGGTTCGTTGACGCCGGGCACCCAGGGTTCGGGCATGCCGGGGGGTACCAACCACCCAATTTTGATGTTGATGCATACGCCCGTCCCTCCACCCCACGGTATTCGCAGGGATTATCCCAGATTCGGGAGGATTATCCGGTTCAACCCACTCCGGAAGAAGGCCGAGGCGGGGGAGGCTCCAGGGCGGAGGCGGAGACGGAGGAGAAGGATGAGGATCTAGGCCGGCATCCGTACAACCCTAAAGAAACGCTGGCGGTGTACAACGCCTGGATCAGCATCTCGTACGATCTCATCGTCGGGAATCAACAACTCCAGAAGTGCTTCTGGGAAAAGGTCACCGAGGCCTACCACGAGATTAAGCCGAAAAAGACCCGCCGTCGCACATATAAGATGCTCCGCGCTTACTTTGATCGAGTCGACAGAGAGGTCAAATGATTCTGCGACATCTACAAGAATGAAGCGGCTCAGTACTAAAGCGGAGCCACGTGAGCCGACATTCTGAGGTCGGCTTTGCGGGTCTACTACGAAGACACCGACAAACAATTCAAATATGCCGATGTTTGGGAGGTTGTCAGGGACGAGGAAAGGTGGGCCGGCGGTGTGCGGTCCAGCTCGGGCTCGACCTCGAAGCGCACGAAGCACACGACGAGTGGCCAATACTCGCCTGGTGAGGGCGGTTCGGGCATCGGGCCACAAGAGTTTGCCTCGCAGGAGGAGGAGACCCCGGCAGACGATGTCGAGGTGTCCTCCAGTGGGCGCCGTCGGCCGCAAGGGAGAAATGCGGCGAAGGCGGCTAGAGGGAGGAGGGGCCGAGCCGAATCAAGCCAGACGGGCTCGGGCTCGGGCTCGGGGGGACCCTCGAACTCTCTTATGTCCATGTACATGACCGCCACAATGGCGGACACTTCCCGCTTTACGCCCACCCAATACGAAGCCTGGCTTAATGGAGTTTTGTTTATGGCGGCACAACTTGGTATCCCGCCTCAAAGTGGCCTCAGGGCACCTCCACCGCCTTCGGGGGGATGATTCGCCGGCGGAGTAGTTTTTTTTATTTTCTATAAAATTGAATTTTAAATTATGCATTTTATTTTTTTAGGATTTTAATTATGTCTTTTTTTATTTTTTTGAATTTTAAGTTGTATTTTTATTTTATGTTGTAATGTTATTTTATTTTTAATGAAGTGTGTTTTTTATTAATTGAATTTGGTGGAAAAAAATAAAATAATTAAATTGAATGAATAGTAATTTAAGGGACGGTTTAAGGGACGGAAGGTTGTGTAGTGTGTGAAATGTGTGGTGGGTGAAATTCGTACCCCCAAATTAAAAACTCTAGATACGCCACTGCACACTACACACATTTCACACACCACACACTTCACAATTTCACACACCACACACTTACACACTACACACACTTCACACATTACACACACTTCACACACTACACATATTTCACACACTACACACACTTCACACTCTACACACATTTCACACGTAGTTTGTGAACTGTGTGTGAAATGTGTGAAATTGTGTAGTGTGTGAAGTGTGTGTAGTGTGTGAAGTGTGTGTAGTGTGTGTAGTGTCCGTAGTGTGTGTAGTGTGTTAAATGTGTGTATTGTGTGAAATATGTGAAGTGTGTGTAGTGTGTGAAATGTGTGAAGTGTGTGAAATATGGAAATGTGTGTAGTGTGTGAAATGTGTGTAGTGTGTGTAGTGTGTGAAATATGTAAAATGTGTGTAGTGTGTATATATTTATCAAACATGTCAATTCAATTTCATATCAATTCTTATTTTACCAAACATAGGATTTGGAATTGAATTAGAGCATGCACAACGGTGGACGTCGGCCCCGCGTCCGTCCGTGCCAACGGCAAGGACGAGGCTCGCCTCTGGCAAGGCGCTGCTCGATGCATCGAGCAGCGCCGTGCCAGCGAGCAGGCGACGTGGCGGCACGCGATTGGGCAACGACATAGCCGTTGCCTTTGAATATTTTTTTTATTTATTTAAAATTCGTTATTTAATTTTAAATAATGATAAAAAAATAAAAAAAATATTTTCCAAATCCCAAAAATATGGCCATTTTTTTTGCCCATTTTTCTGATTTTTTGAATTTTTTTTTATTCCCCCCCCCCAAAATCATCTATAAATACACACATTCATCATCCATTTATCACATCAAATCATCTCTCATTCATTTCTCATTCATAATTCTCATACAAACTATCAACACATTCATCCCTCACTCAAAACCTCAAATGGATTTCACTCATCTTATGGTGGAAGCGGAGCGCGAAGAACAAGAATACTACGAACAACATCGTGCCGCTTACGAAGCATATGTCGCGGCGAATACCCCCGCTCCTCCTCCTCAACGAACTAGATCAACTCGCCGCTACAAGAAGACCTAATCAAACACATGTGGGCGAAATTCGGCAACGAGTAGTGATTTTTTTAATTTTTAGTATTTTAATTATGTAATTTTTAATTTTTAGGATTTTAATTATGTCGTTTTATTTTATTTGTAATTTGTAATATTATTTAGGTTTTTTAATGAATTTTAGTATTATGTAACTGTTTTTGTTTAATTGAATTTTAAATTAATTGTGCTTGTCTTTGCGGAAGAGCACAGCTGTGGGTGTTGTGCTCTTGCCAGAGAGCAGGCAGAAAAAGTGGGCCCGAGCCCACAACCGTGCCGCTGGCAAGAGCACGGTTGTGGATGCTCTTATAATTCAATTCCTTCCAATTCAATTTCATAGAACTCCAATTTCATGTACCAAACATAGCCTGAGTTTATTGGGTTCAGTGCTAACATTTTGGCCCAATCATACCCATAAATGTTATGCAAATAATTTTGTCAGCATAAACACGATTGATATAATGCAAAATTGTTTTTTAAGATTGTAAATGTGTGGTTGTATAATAAAATGGCGAGCCCGATAAAATAAAATTCAACTTAAATATACAGTCAGGTCATATTTGGAATGCAGGTGTGATGTATGATTATGTCATTTGCGACATTTTCTAACAAATAAGACCTCAATATTATTTCGAACACATTTTGTATGATATACTATTTACTTTGTAAATTATAAGAGATATATATATATAGGTTTAACTGTCATGCTACAACTTACTGAAATTTATTAGCATTATCGAATATATTGAGCTCTCATATAGAGTTTAGTATGTACAGCGGGTCAATTGGTATTCTTTTCAAAACTATAAAATTTATAAAATGTCGATAGTAATTCAGGTTATCAATTGTTTATCATATATTTGTGTGCTGCAAACAATTATTGTGGGCTCGTTGTTAATTAGGCCCCAACTGTGGATTCACTTATAAGTTACTCAAACTTTAAAATAAAGAAAATAAACAATGGAATCACAATACTATGTTTTCTTTTCTCAAGCTAATTTATACTATTTCAGTATGTAAATATAAATACGATAATTGATTTGCAACTGATGGAGTACGGACTAAACAAGCCCAACAGCAGTGACGGCCCATCAGCCCAAAGCCCAAGGAAGAGTATGAGTTCGGCATTACCAAAGAGTTCGGCCTCAGCCTACAGCTCGGTAAAAGCCAACCAATCAAGCTCTGCTCTCAGGTCGGCATCAAGCTCTACTCTCAGATCGGCAACCAAAGCAGTTCGGTCTCAGTATTCGACCGAACAAGGAGTTAGTGGACCCATACAGGATTTCCACAACTTCCAACACACCCACTACCACGTGGTGTCAACTCAGGCCACGATCGTAGGCCATGACCTACGCTACATCCACGATCTTAGGCCATGACCTACACGACATCCACGACTTAGGGTGGTGATGCAAGCCACGATCTTAGTTCAATATATAAATAGAACTTAGATCTGATAGACGGGGGTTAAGCTCTCTAGAGATAAAATATCATATAGCAAGTCTGTGTTGTAAGCTGTAATCCCAGATCAAGCAATACAATCTTGCCCCCCCCTTCTTCCCGTGGACGTAGATTTACTTCAGTAAATCGAACCACGTAAATTCTTTGTGTCGTAGTCTTTATTCTCTACCAGCATTTACTAACATCAGAAATTCGCGGATTCATCACTGGCGCCGTCTGTGGGAAACAGAGAACCAAATTTGTGATAAAGCGAATTTTTGACCCTTTTTCCACCCCAAAAAAATGCATACCAGATCACACACTACCCGTAATACTGTTCGTGAAAACCATGAGGAAGCTAGTCCAGCCCGCAGGTCCGGAAAACAGCCTCGGGAGACAGCTACTTCCAGTTTTCACGATGAAGGAACAAGCCGCTCAAAAGGTCCACACACCGAGTCTTCCCAGCAGCCTGATTTGAATGAGGCTGTCAAGCTGTTCTTGGCTGAGAAGCAGGATGAGTTCTTAGCCTTCCTGCAAAAGAGCCAACAGCCGAAGACGAAAACGGTGGATTCTCCCTCCTCCTCCAGACATGAAAGTCACTACCGCAGTAGTGCCGTGTCTTCCAGGAGAAAGAATCCTCAACCCCGACATGTTCCTGTTCCTCCTCGGTACCGGAACCACAGGAGAACTCCATCTCCTCTGTACCGAAGAGATGTCGGGTTCGCCATGTACGGAGCATTGAAGACTCCGTTCTCGGACGATATCACCCGAACTCCCCTTCCACAGAACTACCGAACTCCGTCGATGACTTATGACGGGTTGGTGGATCCTCATGACTTCCTGGGACGCTGTCAGTATAATATGGCGAACCAGGGTCTCAATGAGGTCCATATGTGCAAGCTGTTCCCCGAGCTGCTTATCGGGAACGCGAGAAGGTGGTTCGATAGCCTCCCTCAAGGCAGCATTAGATCTTACCGAGATCTAATGGATGCTTTCCACAGGAGGTTCTTTCAGAAAGCGGAAGCCCGAAGCACTTCGGCTCAGCTGCTTTCTATACGTCAAGGTCGTGACGAAAAGATCAGCGACTTCATGACGAGGTTCCACAAGGAATGCCTACAAGTAGATTATCTCAATGATCTACTTGTCATTTCGGCATTCCAAAATGGAATCCTGCCCGGAGCTCTCTACAGAAAGCTCGTGGAATGCAGTCCGCAAACAGCTCAAGAGATGTGGGACATTGCGGACCAGTTTTCTCGTGCCGATGAGGCAGACCGTCGAAAACGGTCTTTAGACAGCTCATCTAGAGAAGACAAAAAGAAGCCCGATCATAGCGATCAGAGGTTTCCTCGCCGAACTCCTTCCCCACTAAAGGAGGGATAGCGGTCATCCGAAGTGATCAAAAAAGAGCAAGAGTTTGCAGATTGCGCTTAAAAGTGCCGAGCAATCAGCTCGGCACCATCAAGCATAGCAATCACAGCAGCCGGAGTCAGAGGCAGGCGAAATGACCGAAGTCACACCGGAGCCGAACTCGATGGTGTACGGCACTGAAGCCGTTATTCCGGTTGAGATCGGCATACCCAGTCCCCGAACTCTAAATTTCTCCTCAGAAATGAATGATGACGGACTGAGAGCCGAACTAGATCTGGCCGAAGAAAGAAGAGAATTGACCTGCATAAAAGCAGCCAAGTACAAGGAGCAAGTAGCCCGGTATTATAACCAAAGGGTGAAAAAGCTGCAATTTCAAGTGGGAGATCTCGTCTTGAGAAACAACGAAGTAAGCCGAGCAGAAAAGCTGGGCGAACTCGAACCCACATGGGAAGGTCCATATCGGGTGCCAGAAGTCCTCGACAAAGGGTCTTACAAATTGACTCACATGTCAGGAGAACAAGCACCCCGAACATGGTACGTTTCCAACCTCAAAAAGTTCCATTTGTAAGAGACAGTCCGGTCAGTCTTGTGTCTAGTTCGGTCCTAGGGGTATGTGCTTTCTTTGTTTTTTACTTGCGTTTTTGTTTGTCTATGTGCGTTTTGTCTGTCTATGTGCGTGTCGTCTCTTACAAATGTTGCTGAGGTATCTTGTTCTTCGAAGGCTGATCCCCTTTTTAGAACATATATAAGCCAACGATTGTGAGTCCAAGCTTCTGAAGAAGATACAAGACCACAATTCGGCTTAAAAAACAAGCAATTCGTCTGAAACGAACTGCAATAAGCCAACGATTGTGAAGTCAAAGCTTCTAAAGAGGATACAAGACCACAATTCAGCTTAAACAAGCAGTTCGTCTGAAACGAACTGCAATAAGCCAACGATTGTGAAGTCCAAGCTTCTAAAGAGGATACAAGACCACAATTCAGCTTAAGAATCAAGCACTTCGTCTGAAACGAACTGCAACAAAAGTCCGATTCACGCGATAAAACTTGCCTGAATTAGGACAAGGGAAAGTCCGATCCACGCGATAAAACTCGCCGAATTAGGACAAGGGAAAGTCCGATCCCCAAATTAGGACAACGGAAAGTCCGATCCGAGCGATAAAACTCGCCAAATTAGGACACAAGCTTAGTCCGGTCAAAGATGTTTATTTCATCAGACCAAAGACGAGTCCGGTCAAAGATGTTTATTTCATCAGACCAAAGACGAGTCCGGTCAAAGATGTTTATTTCATCAGACCAAAGACGAGTCCGGTCAAAGATGTTTATTTCATCAGACCAAGGACCAAGTCCGGTCAAAGAAGTTTACTTCATAAGACCAAGGACCAAGTCCGGTCAAAGAAGTTTACTTCATAAGACCGAGGACAAGTACGATGAAATTTTTTCGCTAAGCTGTAAATACACAGTGTTAGAAGCGAAAACAAAATTTCATTTTTCAAATCTTGTTCGGCATACAACTCCGCTACCCTACAAAATGGCGTTACGCTATTACAAAGGACTATTCTACTGTCCGGGGTTGCTAAAGTTGAGCCACCTATTCACAAAATCCTCGTGAAGCCGAGTTCGGGCGTTCTCGGCAGCTGAAGAATAAGCAGGTCGACGAGATGCTCTAATCGACCTACCACCTCTTCCCTGAGCCCGGGAAGCTCTAGCACCTCGGCGGCGAAGAGTCTCTTCACGAAGCATTTGTTGATCTTGCTCACTCATAATCACAGCTCCTCTACGAACTTCAGTCCGTCCTTGTCTTGACGTTTCCGGCTGTTCCTGAGTTCGTTGCTGACTTGGAGTAAGGTTTTGAGCAAGTGAATCAGGGGTTTGAGCTGGAGTGTGACCATCTGTTGACGGGAAATGCCTAAGGAATCTCTCGATTGAGGGACGCCGGGAAAGAATGATGTCGTACCGAGAAGCCCAGCGCCGCAATGATTTCACGACTTGTTGGCAAGCCGAGCTCTCCAGCGCATTGTTCCTCCGGAGTACATGATATTCCTCCCACAGTTCGTCCCCCACGCCTGCAGATGAAATCCTCATACGCAGTCCTCTCAGCGACGGCAGTGTTCAGCTCGGCCTCCAGATCCTTCTTTTCGGACTCTAAGTCCTTATTATCGGCCTCCAGCTTCATTGAACGAGCCAAGAGTTCGTCATTCTTCATCTGGTCAGCTATAGCTCTTTTCTCAGCTTCGTCTAAAGCCGAAGAGTACAGCCGCTTCCAGTGAAGTACCTCCAGCTCCTTGAGAGTTAAGAATACAAAGCAGCTACGTCAGTTCGGCATTTCAGCTTACCGAGCAGGTAGTAAACCACAACAGGAGTAAGAGAGTACGAAAGGCTATACGAAGACACAAGAGCAGAAAGAAGAATTTTTTCATTCATAAGAAAAAAATTTTTTACACAAGGGCTTCAAGGCCGTTTTACAAGAAGGAAGAAACTAAACTAAGAGAAGGAAGACGAAATCATACTCCGCTAGCTTCGTCTCCGCCTTCTCGGTGAGGTTCAGCTTCCTTCTCCTTGTCTGCTTCAGCTTCAGCCTCGGCCTCCCTGCTCTCCCCAGCCTGCTCGGCGCCACCGTAGCCGATCTGCTGCGCCTCCTGCTCGGCCTGCTCATCGCCGGTCTGCCGCTCATGCTGCTCGGTATCACCCTCTCCATGGAAAATTGGAGCGGGTGAAACTGACCCTATGGAGGCAAAGATAGCCTCCATGTTCTCATCGCGGTCAGCTCGGCAACTACGAACTTGGTCTGCAGAAAGCAGGACCGAGGACGAAGCAAGCTCCTCAAGCACCGGCAGACTCTGAAGCCGAGCTGCTATCTCTCGGCCGTACAGCGGCAGGATGACTTCAGGACCCTGCTCGGCTTTATCGGTCATCAGTTTCAGCAGATTCGGAGAAGATTTCAAAATCATCGCACCGTTTCGAATCCCACCTTTTCAGGATTCAACGGCCGGATTTTACTGTCGCATTTAATGCAGTCACGCGCAAGGCACGTCCCCTGACGTCAGCCTCCCCCGTACCTTTATCCAGAATGCCGAAGTGACTCGCTTCGCCGAAGTGATTCACTTCGCTTTTCGGGGGGGGTAGTGATGGAGTACGGACTAAACAAGCCCAACAGCAGTGACGGCCCATCAGCCCAAAGCCCAAGGAAGAGTATGAGTTCGGCATTACCAAAGAGTTCGGCCTCAGCCTACAGCTCGGTAAAAGCCAACCAATCAAGCTCTGCTCTCAGGTCGGCATCAAGCTCTACTCTCAGATCGGCAACCAAAGCAGTTCGGTCTCAGTATTCGACCGAACAAGGAGTTAGTGGACCCATACAGGATTTCCACAACTTCCAACACACCCACTACCACGTGGTGTCAACTCAGGCCACGATCGTAGGCCATGACCTACGCTACATCCACGATCTTAGGCCATGACCTACACGACATCCACGACTTAGGGTGGTGATGCAAGCCACGATCTTAGTTCAATATATAAATAGAACTTAGATCTGATAGACGGGGGTTAAGCTCTCTAGAGATAAAATATCATATAGCAAGTCTGTGTTGTAAGCTGTAATCCCAGATCAAGCAATACAATCTTGCCCCCCCTTCTTCCCGTGGACGTAGATTTACTTCAGTAAATCGAACCACGTAAATTCTTTGTGTCGTAGTCTTTATTCTCTACCAGCATTTACTAACATCAGAAATTCGCGGATTCATCAGCAACTTTTTCCAATTAAAATTTGAAATGACACGTACTCACTTAGATAATTGTTGTATTAATAATACTGTCTGATTTCCAATATTTCCTAAAACTCACGCACTCACTTAAACAATGTCTGGCTAACGCTTATACCATTAAAATATTTAAAATCTTCACGGGTTCAAACCCCGTCACAGGTTATGAGACTTTCGGCCTTAATTCGCAAATCCGATCAAACATGATTAATCAGATTTCACCAAACAGCCAAAGGCAAGTTCGGTACACCTATGTTGTACAACTAAAAAAAATAAAAATGTTTATAGTCTATCTTCTTTTGTCACATTCAGTATATGCATATGTAAATTTTTATATTAAAAATGACATATCATTATGTTATCATGTCACCATAATTAACTATAATATGGTCCCATCCAAATGAGGTCAGTGGGCTTTAAAAAGGGCCCATTTGACGTGCCGGTGGGTAAACAAATAATCATCTACTACTAATCATTTACTCCTTTTATTTTCTTTTTCATTTTCGAATGTATGCATGCAATTTACAAATTCACCGTTATAATAAAGACATGAAATAATAGATATATGAGCTCGTTATTTGGTGACCTTTGAGTTAGGTGACTGCCAATCCTTTATACATACATGCTCTATTATTAATGTGACATTAGATTGTGCGTGTGTGTTATGGTAAGAAATATTGGTAACCGTAATTTGAGAGTGCATTGTGGATACACTTTATTTATGTGTAATAATCTAAGATTTATTGGAAGAGCAAACTATTACTATAAGTAATAATAACAACACTACAAGAATCTCTAATTTATGCGTATATTCGTTCTAAAATACTACGTATTCCTTCACTTCAAATTCAATATTTAAATGTAACCTTTTTTTTTAACTTCCTAAAAGAAGAGAATATTTTAAAGTTTGGTATCAACTATCAAATCTCGACCGCGATCCCGATCTTGTAACTCAAATCTTATTGATCTTGTAACTCAAATCTTATTTACTCTTTTTTTTATGATTACTTGTTTTTTTGTATTTATATTGTCTTAATCAAGTGGTTTGATGAGTCCGCGAATTTCCGACGGTTAGTGAATGCAGGAAAATACAGATCACGACACAGAGATTTACGTGGTTCGATTTACTGAGGTAAATCTACGTCCACGGGAAGAAATGAGGGCAGAGTTGTATTGCTTGATCTGTTTTCTTACAGCTTACAATACAGACTTGCTATTTTGTATTTTATCTCTAGAAAGCGAGAGAGTCTATTTTTAACTTAACCTATCTATCTGATCTAGGTTCTATTTATACATTGAACCTAGATCGTGGCATGCAGCCATTTACTAGGTAGTGGATGTCGTGGAGATCGTGGCGATCTTGCATGGGTCCACTATCCTGCATGAGTTAATGACTGCTTGACACCACTAAATAGATCGTGGGTGGTGGAGGTGGAAATCCTGCATGAGTCCACTATCTCCTAGTTCGGTCGAATACTGAGACCGAACTGCTGAATTATGGCCGAGCAGCTTTTGCCGATCTGAGAGTAGAGCTTGATGCCGACCTGAGAGCAGAGTTTGATTGGTTGGCTTTTACCGAGCTGTAGGCTGGGGCCGAACTCTTTGGTTGTGCCGAACTGAACTCTGATACTCTTTAGTCATGCCGAACTGATACTCTTTCTTGGGCTTTAGGCTGATGGGCTTTACTGCTGTTGGGCTTGTTTAGTACGTACTCCATCACTACCCCCCCGGAAAGCGAAGTGAATCACTTCGGCATTCTGGATAAAGGTACGGGGTAAGTTGATGTTTGTCCTCGGTCTGATGAAGTGAACTCTTCTTTGACCGGACTTGGTTTGCGTCCTAATTTGGCGAGGTTTATCGCTCGGATCGAACTTTCCGTTGTCCTAATTTGGGGATCGGACTTTCCCTTGTCCTAATTCGGCGAGTTTTATCGCGTGGATCGGACTTTCCCTTGTCCTAATTCAGGCAAGTTTTATCGCGTGAATCGGACTTTTGTTGCAGTTCGTTTCAGACGAAGTGCTTGATTTTTAAGCCGAATTGTGGTCTTGTATCCTCTGTAGAAGCTTTGACTCACAATCGTTGGCTTGTTGCAGCTCGTTTCAGACGAACTGCTTGTTTAAGCTGAATTGTGGTCTTGTATCTTCTGTAGAAGCTTTGACTCACAATCGTTGGCTTGTTGCAGCTCGTTTCAGACGAACTGCTTGTTTAAGCTGAATTGTGGTCTTGTATCTTCTGTAGAAGCTTTGACTCACAATCGTTGGCTTGTATATGTTCTAAGAAGGGGATCAGCCTTCGAAGAACAAGATACCTCAGTAACATTTGTAAGAGACGACACGCACAGAGACAGACAAAACACACAGACAAAACGCACAGAGACAAATAAAGACCAAGTAAACCAAATAAAGCACATTGACTGAACAGGACTCAAGACTGACTGACCGGACTGTCTCTTACAAATGGAACTTTTTGAGGTTGGAAATGTGCCATGTTCGGGGTACCTGTTCTCCTGACATGTGAGCCAATTTGTAAGACCCTTTGCCGAGGACTTCTGACACCCGATACGGACCTTCCCATGTGGGTTCGAGCTTGCCCAGCTTTTCTGCTCGGCTTACTTCGTTGTTTCTCAAGACGAGATCTCCCACTTGAAATTGCAGCTTCTTCACCCTTTGGTTGTAATACCGGGCTACTTGCTCCTTGTACTTGGCTGCTTTTATGCATGCCAATTCTCTTCTTTCTTCGGCAAGATCTAGCTCGGCTCTCAGTCCGTCGTCATTCATTTCTGAGGAGAAATTTAGAGTTCGGGGACTGGGTACGCCGATCTCCACCGGAATCACGGCTTCAGTGCCGTACACCAGACTGTACGGAGTTTCACCGTTGGAGGTTGTGGGTGTAGTTCGGTAGGACCATAGGACTTGAGGGAGATTTTCTACCCATTGTCCTTTGGCTTGTTCTAACCGAGCTTTTAACCCTTTCACCAGGATACGATTTGTTACCTCCGTTTGTCCGTTTGCTTGTGGATGAGAGACCGAAGTGAACCGCTGTTGAATATTCAGCTCTTGGCACCAATTCTTGAACGTCTTGTCGGTGAACTGAGTCCCGTTATCCGAGATGAGGATGTGGGGTATGCCAAATCGGCACACTATGTTCTTCCAGACGAAATCCAATGCCTTCGAGCTCGTTATCGTAGCTAATGGTTCAGCTTCCACCCACTTCGTAAAGTAGTCCACGGCAACGATTAGGAATTTCATTTGCCGAGGAGCTTGAGGAAGTGGTCCCACTATGTCTATGCCCCATTGCATAAAAGGCCAAGGGCTCTGCATAGTGGATAGATCGGTCTGCGGCATCCTTGGGATATTTGCATGGATTTGGCACTTCGGGCAGGTCTTGACGAGCTGCACTGCTTCTTGTACCAAGGTTGGCCAATAATATCCCCATCTTAGAACTTTTTTAGCTAAAGCTCTAGCTCCGATGTGGCTGCCGCACGATCCTTCATGAACTTCTCTGAGGATGTAGTCCGTCTCTTCTGGCCCTACGCACCGCAATAACGGCTGGAGGTAAGACTTTCTAAAGAGGACTCCTTCATGAAGTTCGTACCGAAGTGCTCGGCACGTGATCTTCCGAGCTTCTCTCTTATCCTCGGGCAATTGTCCTTGATCCAGATACTGCAAGATTGGCGTCATCCAGTTCGGCGAGCTGGATACTGAACGTACCTCGGCTTCATCAATGCTTCGATGCATTAATTCTTCCGCCTTTGAACTCGGATCTGAGGCAAACTTACTTAAGGTATCTGCTCGGCTATTTTCCGCTCTGGGAATGCGGATTATCCGAAAATAGGAGAAACTTCGGCTGATGCTTTGCGCTTTGTCCAAATACTTCTTCATTCTCTCGTCACGAGCTTCACTTGTACCCAACATGTGATTTACTATGACTTGTGAATCACAATGGACTTTGAGAGATTTGACGAGCAGACTTTGCGCTAACTGGAGTCCGGCCAGGAGGGCTTCGTACTCGGCTTCATTATTAGTAGTGGGGAATAGGAACCGAAGTGAGTAGGTTACCTCGTGTCCGTCGGGAGCGACAAGTAAAATACCAGCTCCACTTCCCATCTTGTTTGAAGCTCCATCTATGAATCCGCTCCAGCAGTCCGGCGGCTCTTCTTCGGATTCCAAGGGCTGTGCTAGTTCGGCATTGGCAGAATTTTTCTGTTCGGCAATGACAGGGATTGCTTGATCGAACTTGGCCTCTGCAAGAAAATCTGCCAAGGCTTGTCCCTTGATGGCTTTTCGAGGTAGGTACTCGATTGAGTGTTCTCCCAGCTCTATGGCCCATTTGGCGATTCTGCCTGATGCTTCTGGCTTGGTCAAAACTTGCCGAAGAGGCAGATCGGTTAAGACGCATACCTTGTGAGCATAGAAGTACGGCCGCAGTCTCCTTGCTGCATTTACTAACGCCAGAGCAATTTTCTCCAGAGGTTGATACCTTGTTTCTGGACCTCTTAATGCTCGGCTTGTAAAGTAGATGGGAAACTGCTTTAGGCCTTCTTCTCCTACAAGCACCGCGCTAATGGTTTGATCGGATGCCGCTAAGTATAAGAAAATTACTTCGGCTTCGGTTGGAGCAGAGAGAATAGGAAGCTCGGCTAGATAACTTTTGAGCTCGTCAAAGGCCTTTTTCTGCTCGGCTCCCCACTCGAACTTTGGTGCCTTTTTCAACACTTTGAAGAACGGCAGTTGCTTTTCGGCTGCTTGGGAAAGGAATCTATTCAATGCGGCTAGACATCCAGTTAGTCTTTGCACATCGTGTATGGACTTCGGCATCGCCATGTTCTGAATAACCTGAACTTTTGAGGGATTTGCCTTGAGTCCGTCCTTTGAAACCCAACAACCCAGAAATTTTCCCGAATCTACCAAAAAGGTACATTTTTGGGGGTTGAGTTTGAGGTTGGCTTTTCGGAGCACGTCGAGAGTGGATTTGAGGTTGTCTTCGTACTCCGAAGTGCTTTTGCTTTTGACAACTATGTCGTCGACATACACTTCAACCTGTTTTCCGATTAGGTGCCGAAAAAGCTTGTCTACCATCCTTTGATAAGTGGCTCCGGCATTCTTTAAACCGAATGGCATCTTTTTATAAGCGAAAATGCCGAAATCGGTAATGAAAGCTGTTTTCGGAGCGTCACTCTCATCCATCAACACTTGGTGATATCCTTTGTATAAATCAAGAAAACAGAAAATTTCGAAGCCGATCAAAGCTTCTACTTTTTATCTATATTCGGAAGGGGATAGCAATCTTTAGGACAGTGCTTGTTTAGATCGGTAAAATCTATGCACATCCGCCATCCTCCTCCTTTTTTCTTGATCATCACAGGATTGGCCACCCAAGAAGGATATTTCACCTCGAATAGTACATCCGCTTTTAGTAATTGGCGGACTTCGTCATGGATGACTTGGCTTCTTTCTGCCGCAAAGAGTCTTTGCTTCTGTTTTACTGGCCGGATTGAAGGATCAATATTTAACCGATGAGTGATTACCTCGGGGGGCACTCCGGTCATGTCCAACGGAGACCATGCAAAGACATCTTTGTACTCCTTGAGGAGCTGAATGGTCTTTTCCCGGAGTAGAGGCGTTCCTGCGAAGCCGATCTTGACCGCTCTGGATGGATCATCTTCGTATAACTGAACGGTCATTGAGTTCGGCTCTGAAGTGACTTCGGTCATCTCGCTTGCCTCTGACTCCGGTTGCTGTGATTGCTATGCTTGATGGTGCCGAACTGATTGCTCGGCACTTTTAAGCGCAATCTGCAGACATTCTTTTGCTCTCTTTTGATCACCTCGGATGACCGCTATCCCACCTTTAGTGGGGATCTTGATGGTGAGGTGATAAGTAGAGCAAACGGCCCGAACTGTGTTGAGCCAGTCTCTCCCCAGGATGATGTTGTACGGGGACCGAGCTTTCACCACAAAGAACTCGATCATCGTATTGGAGCTTGTAGGCGCTTTTCCCACCGTGATCGGAAGGCTGATAATACCTTCAGGGCGGGTGTCCTCCTGGGCGAAACTTTTCAGAGGAAGTGGAGCCGGACTGAGCCGAGCTGGATCCACTTCCATTTTATCGAAACATTCTTTAAAAAGAATGCTGACTGACGCTCCTGTATCCACAAATACTCTGTGGATCAGTTTGTTTGCCACTCCGGCTTGAATGACAATAGCGTCTTGGTGAGGAGAGATGGCTGGGACGGGATCGGCATCTGAAAATGTAATCACTTCGTCTTTCTTCAGCCTTTTATGTGTTGGCTCCTCTTGATTGGAACCTCTGCGTTCTGCTTTTAGGGACGACTTAGTCTTCCCGGCAGGGAGAGCATCAATAGTCTGGATTACTCCATCATATTGCGGCTCGTCGTCGTCTTCGGGATCCTCATGCTTTTTCGGATCCTGAGGATTGCAGTTCGCACCTCTCTGCCTTTTGTTCTTTTTCGGCTGCTTGCTTTGGTATTTTTTTAACGTTCCTGTTTTCACAAGAACATCAATACCTGCAGCCAAATCTCGGCACTCCTCGGTATCGTGTCCGTGGGCTTGATGGAAAGAGCAATATTGATCCTGAGGTCGCCGCGCGGCCGATTTCGTCATCCGCCTTGGTTTTTCGAACATATCGGAATGTAGTTCGAAAATTTCCGCTCTTGACTTGTTTAAGGGTACGAACTGAGCGGGCGGCTTCTCAGGATTGAGACGTGGTCCCAATCTGCCTTGTACCGGTGCCCTTTGAATTCTTTCAAAAGGAGTTCGGCGAGGAAGCCTCTGATCGCTATGATCGGGCTTCTTTTCGTCTCCTCGGGATGAGCTGTCTAAAGACCGTTTTCGACGGTCTGCCTCATCCGCACGGGAAAACTGGTCCGCAATGTCCCACATTTCTTGAGCTGTTTGCGGACCGCACTCCACGAGCTTTCTGTAGAGAGCTCCGGGCAGGATTCCATTTTGGAATGCCGAGATGACAAGCAGATCGTTGAGATCGTCTACTTGCAGGCATTCCTTGTGGAATCTTGTCATAAAGTCGCTGATTCTTTCGTCGCGACCTTGACGAATGGAAAGCAGCTGAGCCGAAGTGATTCGGACTTCCGCTTTCTGAAAGAACCTCCTGTGGAAAGCATCCATTAGATCTCGGTAGGATCTAATGCTGCCTTGAGGAAGGCTGTCGAACCACCTTCTGGCGTTCCCGATGAGCAGCTCGGGGAACAGCTTGCACATGTGGACCTCGTTGAGACCCTGGTTCGCCATGTTATATTGATAGCGTCCCAAGAAATCATGAGGATCCACGAGTCCGTCATAGGTTATCGACGGAGTTCGGTAGTTCCGCGGCAAAGGAGTTCGGGTGATATCGTCCGAGAACGGAGTCTTTAATGCTCCGTACATGGCGAACCCGACATTTCTTCGGTACGGAGGAGATGGAGTTCTCCTGTGGTTCCGGTACCGAGGAGGAACAGGAACATGTCGGGGTTGAGGATTCTTTCTCCTGGAAGACACGTCACTACTGCGGTAGTGACTTTCATGTCTGGATGAGGAGGGAGAATCCGCCGTCGTCTTCTCCGGCTGTTGGCTCTTCTGCAGGAAGGTTAAGAACTCTTCCTGTTTCTCGGCCAAGAACAGCTTGACAGCTTCATTTAAATCGGGCTGCTGGGAAGACTCGGTGCGATGACTCCTGGAGTGGCTTGTTCCTCCTTCGTGAGAACCGGAGGTAGATGTCTCCCGAGGCCGTTTTTCAGACCTGCGAGCTGGACTAGCTTCCTCACGGTGATCACGAACGGTATTACGGGTGGTATGTGATCTGGTATGCATTTTTTTGGGGTGGAAAAAGGGTCAAAAATTCGCTTTATCACAGATTTGGTTCTCTGTTTCCCACAGACGGCGCCAGTGATGAGTCCGCGAATTTCCGACGGTTAGTGAATGCAGGAAAATACAGATCACGACACAGAGATTTACGTGGTTCGATTTACTGAGGTAAATCTACGTCCACGAGAAGAAATGAGGGCAGAGTTGTATTGCTTGATCTGTTTTCTTACAGCTTACAATACAGACTTGCTATTTTGTATTTTATCTCTAGAAAGCGAGAGAGTCTATTTTTAACTTAACCTATCTATCTGATCTAGGTTCTATTTATACATTGAACCTAGATCGTGGCATGCAGCCATTTACTAGGTAGTGGATGTCGTGGAGATCGTGGCGATCTTGCATGGGTCCACTATCCTGCATGAGTTAATGACTGCTTGACACCACTAAATAGATCGTGGGTGGTGGAGGTGGAAATCCTGCATGAGTCCACTATCTCCTAGTTCGGTCGAATACTGAGACCGAACTGCTGAATTATGGCCGAGCAGCTTTTGCCGATCTGAGAGTAGAGCTTGATGCCGACCTGAGAGCAGAGTTTGATTGGTTGGCTTTTACCGAGCTGTAGGCTGGGGCCGAACTCTTTGGTTGTGCCGAACTGAACTCTGATACTCTTTAGTCATGCCGAACTGATACTCTTTCTTGGGCTTTAGGCTGATGGGCTTTACTGCTGTTGGGCTTGTTTAGTACGTACTCCATCATGGTTCAATAATGATAAATTTTGGAGTTGTAAAATCACGTTGCCTGATCAGAAGAATCTAAAAATACCTTTATATATGAGGTGGTTTCCAAAGTTGATGGGACAAAACACCTAACATGATTAACAAAAAAGTTGGGAGAAATATCGAACACGTGAAATGGCAACTCTTTTTTAACCTATCGGTGTTATTTTTTCTTACAGGTATAATATACAACATCAATTAAAGCATTATAATGCATATAAGCAAAAATCTATAAATCATCATAATATGTGAATCTACACCATCATAATGTAAGAAATAAACACTAACGCAAGCAAGATGTATTCAAGTTAAACTAGTTCTTATTGGCACATAGACTTGTCTAATAATTATATACAATCATGACTGGCAGATCTAACTATTTCAATTTAAAATTAATTTAAATTAAATTAAATTAAATTAAATTAAATTATACCTATAGACTATGAATTTAGGTTCGATATGTAAAATTCCCCCTTACGCGAATAATGAAAATAATGGGTGTAGAAAAAGACGCAAGTTTTGGAAATAAGTGAACGGAATGGGGATGATTTTATTTTAACAATTATACTATGAATATTCGGTGGGATATTGCACGCCATTCAATACACGATAATAAATTCGTTGCACTTATATATATATATATATATATATATACTACTGCTACTAATAATTCGATCGTGTTATGGATTGTAACTTAAAAAATAATTTGCTTAGAATTTATTCATGGAGTGAAAGTAATGGAAATAAGTTGGCAGACAATTGAAGTTAGCCCTGCATCTTATAGATGCTCAAGTTGTTTGTTGTGAATAATAAATAAACGGCTAATTGTATTTTTTTTTTCTTTGAAAATTTATAAGTTAGATCTAATTAGTGGACGTGGTAACAATCTTGATATAGAATTTCGACAACCAACCATAATTAAATTTGTTCGACCATTACTTTTGTTTGAAATTCTTATCCACTTCATTTGTTTTCTCGTACTTGTGTTTCCCTTTTTCTTTCTTTTATTATTTTATTTCGGTTGAGAAAGTGTGAAAATGAGAACCGTAGCGTGTTGGTGTGACTTGAGCCCGTATATCCAGTGACTTTGTCAACGTGTTTCCAAGAAATTCTCAATGGTTAATTAAATAATTAGGCACCTAATGAATGATTAATTATTTATATATGTAAGTTACATAATGTAACTCCATGTCTCAAAATATAATAGGAGTAATATTGAGTTGGTCTCCAACTAAGGAGGACTGGGTGGTTGGCTTGTATTGGTAACCATTTCAATATTATACATACAAATGCAGCCTTTAATATCATTATAGTTACCAGAGTTTATTTAGTATGCTTTGCGATTTGAATTTTGTAGTATGTGCTTTAAAAAGATGCTCCATAAATTTTTATTTTATTTTTATAAAACCTCCACCTTTATAATTTTTCTACTACTTTGTTTGCGATCGAACGGCACGGAATTGTGGATAGAACTTCAAAATACACACAATGCTGACGTCAGACGACATTTGGATAATATAAAAGCAAACGGATAAATTCTAACGTAATATGCGGCGAAATTACGCCTTTGTATTCCCAATTTACCCTTGTGCACAATCTCGTATTCAAATTTGTAATCACCATAAACAAATTTATTTAGTGCGACCATAATATCGTGATTCAGTTCTACAACGCAACTACAACCCATATTTTTATATAAAAATGAAATGGTGCTCAATTGATTATTTAGAATGTGACATTATCGTTTTGAAATAAATAATGTAAATATTATTTACTTCTTAGGTATAAATCATTAGCCTAATCTTTTCTTATCCATTACGGTATTACTAATTCGTACGAAGCCTAAAATATGATGCGGACCCAACTAATTTTCAATTAATTGCAATTATGTCCATTTTAATATGAATGGAGGAAAATGGAATGACTGATACTACCACTCTTTCTATTTTATTTTAGAGTGAACAACATAAATGGTACATGATGTTTTTCACTTTCGCACATAAATGGTACATAGTCTTTATTTTATATCATTTTTTATACTTATAAATCACTTTTTTTTATACCTGATGCAATTTTCTCTCCAAAATACCCTCTAAACAAATTCATTTTTCCACTTGTGTCATAAATGATATTTTGGGCATTGACAAAACTAGTACCAAAAGTGATATTATAATATCTTCTCATATTCTCCTCACTCTTTATACTATTATTATTAATCAATATTAGTATTATTATTTTGATGTTATAAATAAATAATTAATTTAATTTTTAATATCATTTAAATATACTTAATCATAATTATAGTTATAATTATTATAATAATATTATTGTTATAATAGTAAAAACTAGTAGTAATTAATAAATAATAATTATTATTTTATATTAAATTAATAACTAATCAATATAGTCTTAATCAAAATGAAAAATTGTGAATTGTATTCATAATGATAAAGAGTTGAATATTTTTTTAGTTAGGTGTTTCAACGCTAAAATGAGTATAAATAATTTAATTAAAAATATTTAATTGATTTAATTACTTTAAATAATTAGTTTAATTAGGTGTTTTGTTATTGATTTATATTATGAATGCAATTAGATGTATGTATAAAACACTAAAAAGAAAGAAGAAAAAGAAGAGAAAAGAAAAAAGAGGAAACATAAACCAAGGAGAAAAAAGAAAGAAGAAATGAAGATAAAATACTAAAAAGAAAGAAGAAAATGAAGAAAAAAGAAAGAAGAATAAACTAAAGAAGAAAAAAAAAGAAATAAGAAAGGAAGAAAGAAAATTACATATTTGGTTCTATTTAATTAAAATTTCCAAAAATATCCTCCAAAAAAATCACATGTTTGGTACCTAGGGTTATTTTTATCATGAGACAAAAAAATATATAAAATAAAGATCATGTACCATTCATGTAGTTCACTCTTTATTTTATTGTTTAGTAGGAGTAGTATCTTTTTAATCATATCTATGTTATAAGGAAAGTTTCATTTGAAAATAAGTACTTCCATGTTTTATGTTATCTCATGGATCAATATGATATAACTATAATAAGATTGCATTTTATGAGTTCAAATCGAATGGGAAATTTGATAACAAAAATTGTTGAGGTGCTTGAATATTTGATACATGCCTGATCCAAATTGCCCTTTTCTATAAGGTGACTTGATTGAAAACTTTTACATGTCTAAGAGCATCCGCAATGGACGGACGATGGCACGCCCGATGGGGCGCATCGTCTGCGCCATCCATCGTCCGCACCCATTGCGGGTGCGCGCCATAGGGCGCGGACGATAGTCGCGCCCTATACTTCGGTCGCGGAGGATAGCGCGGACGATGGCCATCGTCCGCCCCATTGTGGAGGTCGCGGACGATGGCACGCGGTTTCATTTTTTTATAAATACCGTTCATTTGTAACATTTCATTTCACGCGATTTCATTTTCGAAACTTACATTTACATAATTACTACGAAATGGATTCAAGCCCCAATAGTCCTACGTTTAGCGCAGGGGCGCATTGGCCGGGTACAGAACCCTGCGATTATTGTTCGTTCGACACCAACCCCGACGAAGCCGAATATCTCCGGGCGTTACTCGATGAGCTGCGTCGGAAGTTGGGAATTGGTCCGACTTAGTTTTTTTTTATTAGTTCAATGATGTAACTTTTTTTTATTAAAACTTCGCCGTTTGTTATTTAGACCGTTTTTTATTTACTCGTTACTTGTTATTTGAAAACAGTTAAATTAATTAAACAAAACAATAAAATGATGATGTGGCGCGCCATAGGGCGCACCTTAGGGCACCCCACTACAGGTGGGGAGGTAGGAGGATAAAACTGCTGACGTGGCGCGACATAGGGCGCGCCTTAGGGCGCCCCCTTGCTAATGCTCTAAGTATATGCCTGCACATTGCCTTAAGGGCATACTCATTGTTCTATTTCGAAGATAAGAGACGGGGCAAGGACGTGTTGCAAGCATCCCGTCCGCCAATTAGTTCCCTGACCAAAAGATAGAGGGGAGGTTTTAATTTCAACATTATTTGTGAGTTTAAGGTGAGACAATTGGCTTTATGCTTAGAAAGTTTTTAATGTTTTCTCTATAAATTTGCTGGTAATTCAATAACAAAATAATGCTTATTTCAGTAATAAATGAATTTTGGTAAAATCTAAAGATTGGTGGTTTCAAAACCCAATTTCATAATCTTTTATGTGGATTCAAAACTCAATTCCATCATTTTTTATTTTTAATTCTTATTATATACTATCAGTAATATATGAATTTTATTAGTATAAAAATTGATATATGAATTTAATTAGAATATTAATTAATACACCATTTTACTTAAATTTAATGTGTTTGTGACTTTTATTTTCAATGCATCTCGTATTTTAATGAGAGAGAAAATAATAATTTAATTAGATTTTGTTATGTACAATTAAATTCACATAAGAAATGAAAATATAAAAAAATGGGACCATGAATGGTTATGTGAAAAAAAATTGATGAACCGTAGGTTTTAATTGTTGTTTCTTAAGTGATGAATATGGTAAAAATTGGTGCGAAATTAATTAATAATGTAATGAATAAGTAGTGATGGTAAAACTGTATCTTGTTTTATGGAGCAAATTTTGTTTTTAACATCAATTACATTAGACATACATGTCTTGGCCGAGCAATCATTATTATTTTATTATTTAATATATTAGTATTAATTATAATTATGAAAGTAATTCCATAATAATTTCATATCTTGAACAGTATGGTTTTTAAAATAAAATTCCATTTTAATAGTAATTTTTAATTTTATTTATATTTATATTTTGTCATTCGATTGTTTTTATATTTCCTGTCATTTTTCCAAAAATAAAATACATCACATATAAATAACTAATAGTGAATTATTCATTACTCCTATAATTTATGGTAATGAATATTTTTTATTAAGAAAAGATTGTGTTTTAATTAAATTAGATTCCTGATATAATTTTGAACTTACAAAAAGATTAAATTTCCCTAATCATATATATATGCTTATTTGTATTTGATTATGTATAATTATCCATTATCCATTACGTTTCATTGTCTTAAATAAATTCCAATAATCCACAATAAATGCAGTGGAGGTAAACTATCCAAAATTGGGTTTTATTAATCATGATATTAGTTTTCATATGAAAAAGTGAAAATAAAAATGAACTGATATAAGCTCGTCCTATAGTATCGACGTACCAGTTTTATTTATAGTATCGACGTATAGTATATTAACATATTTTCTAAAAGCCGTATACAATATTTGAACAAAAAAAAAAGATCTTCAAGAAATTTTTTTAAGAATCAAGAGGCTACAATACATTTAGACATTTTCCCTTAAACGTGAGTCAGGGTTGGAACGGTAAGGTATACCGCGCCGAAATGGTCATATCGCATATCGTACCGTATCCTGCGGTATGACCAAAAACCATACCTTTACCATACCGCTTTTGTCGGTATACCAAAATTTAGATATCGTTACCGTATCGCTTTTGTCGGTATACCGTACTGTGATTTCGGTATACCGCAATATGCGGTATACCGCGGTATACCGTGATTTTCGGTATACCGTGTTATTTGCGATATATACCGTACATTTGCGGTATGATGCGGTATAACGCGGTATACCGCAGTATATACAAAATGCATACCTTTACCGTACCTAAAACTGTCGGTACGGTATGATACCGTACCGAAAAGTACGGTATACCGAAAATTCGGTATTTTTTTGGTACGGTAAGTGCGGTATTTCGATATATTTTTCCAGCCCTAAACGTGACCATTTTAATTGTAACTAGAATTTTCGGTATTTTTTCGGTACGATAAGTGCGGTATTTCGATATATTTTCACAGCCATAAACGTGACCATTTTAATTGTAACTAGCTTAGAGTGATTTGTCATTGCTGACATGCCAATAAGGCTATTATTACTGGATGAGTTTATCTTATCCAAAGTAATATGCCAGCACTTTAATTTTCTTTTTCCTTTTCCATTTTTTTTCGAAGGGATAAACACCTCTTTTCTAAAGTAATGTCTTTTTGTAGTTGGGTTATTCTGCATAAACAACCACTAATCAACTAGTAGTACAAGACACCTATATGAATAAATAATTAATTAATAATAATGCACAAACTTACTGCGGATAATTTGACACGTCAACCTGCGCTACCGAAGGATCCATAGTAAGACGGTGCACCTTCAAGTAGAGTAGCAGTACCTTCGACTAGAAGAATTTTACTTATCCTATAAATATCCTTGACAGGCGTTGCTCGAAAACCTCCTCAAATTCGCGAGACCTCTTTCTGTCACTTTCATTCTCTCGCCGCTCTTTTTATTTCAATTTTTTGTTTCCTCTTTTTTCTTCAATTATTCCGGTATATTCCGGCGAGCTAGTTAGGGTTCCGAAGAGAATGGCATTGCTTTCAGATCTGGGGACCGAGATCGTGATTCCGGTGTGCGCAGTCATCGGAATCATCTTCTCGCTCGTGCAGTGGTTCTTCGTCTCCCGCGTCAAGGTCTCGGTGGACCGCTCGGGAGACGCCGCGGTGAAGAACGGGAAGAATGGGAACGCTGACTATTTGATTGAAGAGGAGGAAGGCATTAATGACCACAACGTCGTCGCCAAGTGCGCCGAGATCCAGAACGCCATTTCTGAGGGTGAGAGTTGCTACAGATCTCTCTTCAATTCGCCTAGATCTGTGTTTTGGTTAATTTTTTATGTTTCGTTGTGTGTAAGTATGGTTGTTTCTGCTTGCTTGCTTGCTACTTGATTTTGAGCTCTGTTTTTTGCTACTGACTGCTGATAAGTTGCAAGGATAGTGAAAGTTTATTTATTTTCAACTTTTTTTGCCTAATTATTTTTTGAGTAAAGCCGGTGTTTTGTTAGCTGTGGTTTCTAGAATTTTTTTTTTATATTTATGGTTTGGGTTGCTGATTTATAAGATGTTAAGTGATAGTATTGTTTTAGCTGCAAACGTGATTTTGTATCCACAATCATTTCTTTTGCAGATTTGCAGTTAAAGGTATTAGATTATTAGTTTAAGATATTTATGGCCAAATCTCCTTCTTCATTTACTAAGGAATTACAAAGTTATATTTTCACCCTTCAAGTTTCGTTTTTGGCTTGAAACTTCAGAGCTGGATCAAAATTTATGATCACCGACAGAGGTTAATATAGTTTAATAGAGGTTTCAGCTCTATCCTCTTACATTTAATATTTTGATTTTTTATTTTAAATATTTCTAGGTACTTTTCTCATTATGATTTATTATCGTGGCGGCGGATTTAAATCTTAGGGTTTCTTGGTCGCCGATTTATGATTTGTGCTCTATGGTTTTACTCTATTTATTGCTGGTATATATATGACGTGGCAATGAGAATCTAAACGGATCTTATTTTCCTACGTTATTACCTCTGCGCTTTATTTTTTATTCCTCTATGGTGCCAAAATCTTGGGAAGGTTGTATTAATTAATATACTAATGCACTCATCGTCCAGGGATAACTTGGGAGTTGGCTTCTTATTGTCTTACTCTTACATGAATTAAAAAATTCAAGTGGCTAATTCTTACAATTAGTAAAACAGGAATACTTTATGGTGATGCCTCTCTTGGAGCATGTGAGGTGCTTATGCAGCTATGCTCCTGGGTTGTTCTATGCAGTTTTTCTCTATTACCTTTTTTACTTGAGAAGATAACTTACTTCATTGCAAAGCATTTTTGTTCAATTTTGGGCTACCTAAATTGTTTAATTGACTTTTATGTGTTCCTTAATTGTTCAGTTAAACATGATAAATTTGCTTTAGCTGGGACTAATGTTTTTTTTTCTGGTTTTACAGGTGCTACATCCTTTTTGTTTACTGAGTACCAATATGTGGGAATTTTCATGGTTGCTTTCGCAATCCTCATCTTCCTCTTCCTGGGCTCAGTTGAGGGTTTCAGCACAAGTTTCCGGCCCTGCACTTATGATCAGGAAAAGCTTTGCAAACCTGCTCTTGCAACTGCTATCTTCAGTACAGTTTCCTTCTTGCTTGGTGCCATCACCTCTGTCATTTCTGGTTTCCTGGGGATGAAAATTGCAACCTATGCAAATGCAAGGACAACATTGGAGGCTAGAAAGGGTGTTGGGAAAGCTTTCATTGTTGCTTTCAGATCTGGTGCAGTTATGGGTTTTCTGCTTGCTGCAAATGGCCTATTGGTTTTATACATTACCATCAATCTATTCGAGATTTACTATGGTGATGACTGGGAAGGACTTTTCGAGGCAATCACTGGATATGGGCTTGGTGGATCCTCCATGGCTTTGTTCGGAAGAGTTGGTGGTGGTATTTACACCAAGGCTGCTGATGTTGGTGCAGATCTTGTTGGAAAGGTTGAAAGGAATATCCCGGAAGATGATCCGAGGAACCCTGCTGTAAGCACCCTATTCATCCCTGAAATTAATATTTTTTGCAAGAAGATTGTACTGATGTCTTTTTTTTCCCTCAGGTGATTGCTGACAATGTTGGTGACAATGTTGGAGATATTGCTGGAATGGGGTCTGATCTTTTTGGTTCATACGCTGAGTCATCTTGTGCTGCTCTTGTTGTGGCTTCGATATCATCTTTTGGAATTTCTCATGACTTCACTGGAATGTGCTATCCTTTGCTTATTAGTTCCATGGGTATCCTGGTCTGCTTAATCACTACTCTCTTTGCTACTGACTTTTTTGAGATAAAGGCTGTCAAGGAGATTGAACCAGCATTGAAGAAGCAACTAATCATATCCACTATTTTTATGACTATTGGAATTGCAATTGTTACCTGGACATGCTTGCCGTCATCATTCACAATCTTCAATTTTGGTGTTCAGAAAGATGTGCAAAACTGGTAAATATGCTCTTATTCTGCTACAAACATTAAATTTGTTCTTCTCTAGTGGACAGTTGCATTTCATTTTGTAGATCACCAACCTTTTCTGTCTCTTTAGTTGCAAGGCTCACAGATACAAATATTTCGTATTTTCTGCCTATTGTGCATTAATTTAATCCTGGCATCTGTCTGTGGCTTTGTTTGGAAGTTGTGTGCTAATTCAATGTAACATTGCAGGCAGCTATTCCTTTGCGTTTGTGTTGGACTTTGGGCTGGACTTATAATTGGATTTGTGACCGAATATTACACCAGCAATGCCTACAGGTGCAAATATGACTGTCTGTTTCTTTAAAAACTATTTATGATTTCTTTTGAAAATGGGTGTTTAAAACTTTTATTGATGTTTATGTGCAGCCCTGTCCAAGATGTTGCTGATTCCTGCAGAACCGGTGCTGCAACCAACGTTATATTTGGCCTTGCCTTGGGATACAAATCAGTCATTATTCCCATTTTTGCCATTGCAGCTAGCATCTTTGTTAGTTTCACATTTGCTGCTATGTACGGTATTGCTGTAGCAGCTCTGGGAATGCTAAGCACGATTGCTACTGGGTTAGCCATTGATGCTTACGGCCCCATCAGTGATAACGCTGGAGGTATCGCTGAGATGGCTGGCATGAGCCACAGGATTCGTGAGAGGACTGATGCCCTTGATGCTGCTGGGAACACCACCGCTGCTATTGGAAAGGTCTTGAAAAAGGATATTGTCATATGCCACATTTCCCTATCAAATCACATGCAACATGCTCTCTACATGTGCACTTGCTGGATGGTACACTGTTACTTAACTCTCTTAATTTTGTTTCCAGGGTTTCGCCATTGGGTCTGCTGCACTTGTCTCGTTGGCACTCTTTGGTGCCTTTGTGAGCCGTGCTGGAATCTCATCCGTTGATGTTCTGACCCCTAAAGTCTTCATTGGACTACTCGTCGGAGCTATGCTTCCTTACTGGTTCTCTGCCATGACCATGAAGAGTGTGGGAAGCGCAGCTTTGAAGATGGTTGAGGAAGTCCGCAGGCAGTTCAACACCATCCCTGGTCTCATGGAGGGTATTGGCAAGCCTGACTATGCTACATGTGTGAAGATCTCCACCGACGCTTCAATTAAGGAAATGATCCCCCCTGGCGCCCTAGTCATGCTCACACCCCTGATAGTCGGCACCTTTTTTGGCGTCGAGACCCTCTCTGGCGTTCTTGCTGGTTCACTCGTTTCTGGTGTCCAGGTATGATCTCTTCTTCTCGTGTTGATATTAATGCTTGATGTTTAAATGTTATCTCCTTCGACTCATCTATACCTACATACAGATTGCGATTTCTGCATCCAACACCGGTGGTGCATGGGACAACGCAAAGAAGTACATCGAGGTAGTGACCTGCTCTCGCGAGTTTCCTGTTCTCTCCAGTTTAGATTTGTATTTGTTGTCTAACACTCGGGCGTATGTATCTTGTAGGCTGGTGCTTCGGAGCATGCACAGACTCTGGGGCCAAAGGGATCCGAGCCGCACAAGGCGGCAGTGATTGGTGACACCATTGGAGACCCTCTGAAGGACACTTCAGGCCCGTCGCTGAACATTCTGATAAAGCTGATGGCTGTGGAGTCACTCGTGTTTGCTCCCTTCTTCGCAACCCACGGCGGTCTGCTGTTCAAACTCTTGTGAAGAGTCAAATGCCTGCTTACACTGTGTGGTTTATACCTTCTGCGGTTGTACGAGTTAGGGGGTAGTTAGATTGTGTTATTCCGATGAGAGGTGATGATAATTGTGGTGGAGGAGGTCATCCAAATCCACCACATCCTGTCGTAGTTCCTATTTTGTTGTGTCATTTCCTGACATATACTAGCTCTCTAGTCTTTTTTTGGTCGGCAACATGGATCCATTGAGCTTCATGAATTTTCTTTTGCCAAAATTTAACTGTTCTTTATATTTTTTATGTGTGATTTTTGAGTATGAAGTTCGCACCTTAATGGCGGATTGGAATGGATTTGGACTTTTACTTCAATTTTGTGAAGCATTCGTTTTTTTATAACACAATGATTAGTGAAGATTACCACTAAGTCATATAACACACAACATTCGTTTTGATTGTTCTAAATCCCGAGATCAGTCAATTAATGATAGAGGGAGTATAATTTTGTGGCTCAATCAAAAAATAATTACTACTAGTAGAAAACTAAATGAGGTGTATAATATACTAGGTCGCATCTTCTAACCCGGATCCACATAAAAGATCCGCACCGGTTCAATTCCAACCGTTTTCTCCTTTCCCAACCACCATTTCATTAGACTATTATCTCACTATTCAAATCCAAATAAAATAAAATGGAAATTGAAGTTAAGCTCCGGCTCCCGTCCTCCGCCGTTCTCTCTGCCTACCACCGCCGCACTCACCTCCAAGAGAACCTCTTCTTCGACGGCCCCAACGCGGAGCTCGCGTCCAGCTTCGCCGCCCTCCGCATCCGCTTCTACGACCTCGACTCCCGCTGCGTTCTCTCTCTAAAATCGAAGCCCCAAATTTCAGGCGGAATTAGCCGCATCGAGGGGCAGGAGGAGCCTCTCGACCCCACCGTCGGCCGCCATTGCGCCGCCGATCCATCGAGGCTCCTCCTCATTGAGCCGTCCGACATAATCAGGAGGGTGAGGGAGGAGTTCGGTTTGGGCGGGAAGGGTTTGGCCTGTTTGGGAACGTGAGAGGGGTTTACGAGTGGAATGGGGTCAGATTAGAAGTCGATGAGACGCTCTACAGCTTCGGCACGTGTTATGAGGTCGAATGCGAGAGCTCCGACCCCGATGAAGCGAAAATTTTGATTGAAGGGCTCCTGCAGAGCAATGGAATTGAGTATCAGTATTCGGAGAAATCAAAATTCGCCATTTTTCGATCAGGAAAGCTACCTGGATAACTTGAGGTAGATAAAATTGTTACTTGAATTTGAATTTTATTTATTTGATTGCTTTTCTTGTATCTGAATTTGATGAATTGCAATTTAAGATTTGCAGAACGATTCGATTGCCATTCAGCTGAAACTGAAAATTATCTTCATTTGCAGATAATTGAATCACTCGCTTTGATGGATTGATTAATTTCAAACTTATTTGCTCATATAAGCCTATGTTTTATCTATCCATCATATCACACAAAGTAAACACATTGATATGTAGATTCTTATGAAGTAGGATATTAGATGGATTGCAATATGCAGCCATATATATAATCATTTCTCCATGAGAGAGTCAAATAATATGTTCTACTACTAAATTCCTGTAACTGATTGATACTAAAGGGGGATGAAGGCGCTCAAATCTTTGCATGCTTTCTCTTTGTTTGGCATTGCTACGACTCATTAGCTTATACTATCACATTCTAACTCATCACTTTCCAGATCAAATGTACTACTAATATTTTCTGTAGTAGTATTATAGAGTTGACCTTCCAAATCTAACATGTTTGCATGTTTATCAATATGCAAGATAGTTTGATACTCCATCCACCCCTGAAAAATATAAACTTTTGGTTGGACAGTGGACACGGGTTCTAATGCATAATTGGTAATAGAAAAGAGAGGAAGATAAAGAATAGTGGAAGTAATGTTAGTGGAGAGTGGAGTCCACATTATTAGTAGTGTAGTTGGATTTCCAAAATCAGAAAATTCATACTTTTTGGCACGAATTAAAAAGGACATAGTTCATACTTTTCAGGGACGGATGGAGTATATTTCTGGTTAGTTTTGTCTATAGCCTCGTTCTTCTTTTCTCGGTGGTAGGTATTCAATTTACTTTTAGCACATCCATGGTTGTTGATTCGGCAGTCAGAATCGACCTCGTATCCACGATGAGTGTATCCTAAGCAGCAGAAGTTCAAGAACATCCAACAGTTGGGGAATGTGGGACTTTAGTCTTGAATGATGATAGTTATATTACAGAAATGAGCAAAGAGTTGTGGTGTATAACCTATTTATTTTAGTTTAATGGAAAATGTTTCAAGCTGCTCTTGACAAGATATGATGATTGGCATGAAATTTTCACTTCCTAACAGTCTTTATTGCACGTTATGAGTAGATTTATAGTACATATTTTAGTACAGTAACATTATAAGTCCTTTCACTGATGAAGATAAATTTATCAAACAAAAAAGATGAAAAAATGATAATTTAATTCATAGATAGTAACATGTCATGGCCAGTAACATGTTTCAATTCACTCTCCAATGAAATGGTGTAATGTCTAAAATAAACCAAACAACATAATTTCAGTCAATATGACCAAAACAGAGTACCATTTAAAAATGCTACTTGCTATAGCTGAAAACAGAACAGAAACCTAACATCTCACTTCTTCTTCTTTGATGGCCGTTTCTCGTCATCTTCTTCATCATCATCACTGTCATCATCGTCATCTCCATCATCATCGCTTTCGCCTCCATCATCATCTTCATCGTCATCGCTATCATCTTCATCATCACTCCCTGCATTACCATTGGGCTCAACCTCATCATCAGAGTCTACATCATCGTCATCACCCCCATCTCCAGAGTAATCGTCGTCATCCTCATCACTGTCATCATCATCACTGGCTTCGTCGTCTTCATCATCGTCGTCACTCTCACCAGCATCTTTGTTCTCCTCCGTCTCTGTGTCTTTTTTAAGATCACCGAATGGGAATCTGTAAGTGGAGCAAATACACACACCATGGCTTAGTACGCAATACAACTTCAAAAGTCTCAAACAAAGAAGAATTCGCAGTACCTTGTATTCGTCAGGGATGGTACAACGTCTGTATCAGCGAGCAGGGTCCCACTCTGGAGAGAAACAACTCCAATCCAACAATGTCAATCAACAACAGAGACGAATACAAGCACAATAAACTAAACACAACCAAAATCCATGCTTGCTTTAGATTTTCCATTTGTGATGTCAATCAACAACGAAGACGAATACAGCCAATTTAGCATTTGTGATGCTATATTTTCACAGAATATCAACAGAAAACAATTCTTAAAGTTAAACCAAAGATTTAACAAGAGCTACAAGTGAGTAAGAGATAAAATCCTTTTAGGGTTCGTTTATTCGTCCCAAGCCAAAACACCAGAGATATTTGAAGTAAGATAAATCGACCTTCGATATAAGATTCTTTCATAGTATCTCAACAGAAAATCAATTTGTTCGACCAGAGCAAGACTAATCAGAAGCATCAAAACAGACAGCTTTCATTTCATATGTATATACCAATTCAAATAAGGGTTGAACAAATCTTTGAATTCATGGATCAAATCTGCGTTCTCAATTAAATCAGGGACCATTTTCTGCTGCAGTTATCAAAACAAAACTCCATATAGCATCTTATCCTAGTAAAAATCAATTCTTGAGAGAAACATAAACTAGGCCAAATAGAGTCGCACAGATTTAAGCAATGATGAAGAATAAACTAAACTAATTCAAATGCAGATTCAATTAGCTACTTATTAATTTTTGTTCACTTAATGCCATTCCCTCTCTCAGTAAAGAACTTACAGAAAGCAAGAACAAACAAGCAACACAGAACAATTACTAGAATAGAATAATGTAGAGTAAAGGGGTGAGGGAATGTACCATTATAAGAAGCAAAAGGAGGCCAAGAATGGAACAGCACGTCATTTTGTGCAGAGCAGCATTAGCAGAAGAGATTTTTTCCACATCCATAACGTCAATTCGTATCTGCTTTCACTCTCTGTTAGCCTCTACGGAAACGAATACAAATTGAACAAAATTAGGGGAAAAAGCAAGATATTTAAAGAGGGATTTGAGTGCCAGTGTAGTGTATGTTGGCAAGGGAGGAACAGACAAATTCTAGGGTTTTGGTGATTAATACTCAAAATTATGTCAAACGGTCAAATAGTGGAGGAGAAAAAAGGAAGGGAGCCTAGCCTACCTCCCAAACTGGGGCATGTTTATGATAATATTCAATCGACTAATTTTGGAATATGATTTAGTAGTATTATTTGAATTCTGAACTATTCACTATTGGCATTCGGTTAATTTGGGAAAATAATTTAGTAAGGATCAAATTTACCTAAGAAAACTTCATTTCATTGTTAATAAACATTGCACTGAACATGTAAAATAAAACCACGTCGCATTGGGGCTGAAATTAACTACACAAAACATGAAATTTTTTGTATCTTAGGGAATTGGACCCTTGATGTTGTACTCCTCATGCTGCATTTACACAATTAAAAGACTAATAATGAATTGTCAATCTTATTTTTTGGATATAGATTCTCGGTTAAAACTATGAAATAATTTGGACCTCAAAACATATTGATCTTGTTTCAAACTATCCCTTGGTATTTTCAGTGTCTAAGTGGGACAATAAGTGGTGAGGGTGGTTGTTTATAGTATAAAAAACTAGTATTGAAGGAATTAGATGTGAATTTATTTTTCTGCCTAAGCAATTTGAATCATGGTATAGTGCTCTTAAGCATTAGGCAAATGCTCAATATCGATCCCATTGCTAGAAAAGTAGTACTAATACACTTTTAAAGATCTGGAGTAAATTATAGAATGATCAATACACATACATTGTCATGACTACAAGGACAAACATTCAGATGAAAAAATAGGGTAACAATTGTAATAATCATCCTTCTGTGCGAATAGATCCAACAATAAAACAACAAGAAATATTTTTTTAGTTTGGGAAATCAGGAAATAAATAAATAATTTACACAATTGAAATTAAATGAAGGTAGTAACTCACACCTTCGCCTTGCCTCCATTCTTTCCCTTTGAAATCCTCTTATTCTTTCCGCGTCATATCAAACAAAAATTTAGCAATCGGAGATAATAAGGTAAAGAGTGCGTGCCGTCGTTGTATGGTTAGATATGAGAGAAATATATCCGACGACCATGGTGATAGCAGCCTTGCTTTAGCTTGAGCTTGAGATAGAAAGCCGATAAACATCTGCGCTAAGCACAAAAACCCTAATGGCAAATGCGGCTATTTATTCTGCGTTCGGAGAGTTTCTAAAATTATTATTATTACAATTCTTAATAATGTGGCAGTTACAAATATTTTAATTAGTGTAATTGCGGATTCAATGATGAAATATACCAATATTTATTTAACTTCCGATGCAAATGAAGCAACAAATATTTTATTGTATTATTAATTGTGTAATCGTCATTCCAAAATAACAATAATACAATATGATATATGTTGTTTCATTTGCATCAATAGTAAAATAGTTTGGGGTATAATTCATCATTGAATCCACAATCACACTAATTAAAAAATTTGTAACTTCCACATTATTAAGAATTGTAATAATAATTTTTAGAAACTCTCCAAACCCGAAATAAATAGCCGCAGTTGCAATTAGGGTTTTTGTGCTTAGCACAGATGTTTATCGGCTTTCTATCTCAAATGCAAGCTAAAGCAAGGCTGCTATCACCATTGTCGTTGGATATATTTCTCTCATATTTAACCATACAATGACGCTATGCACTCTTTACCTTATTATCTTTGATTGTTTGAATCTTGATTTGATATGACGCGGAAAGTATAAGAGGATTTCAAAGTGAAAGAATGGAGACAAGATGAATTAGGCATGAGTTACTACCTTTATTCAATTTCAATTGCATAAATTATTTGTTTATTTACTACCAATGCGAATGAAACAACAAATATCTTACTGTATTATTAATTGTGTAATCATCATTTTGTGTTGTAAATAATGTGATATTTACAAATAATTAGTGTAAATATGGTGCTTATTATATTATTAAATATAATGATAATCCGCCAATTCAAACCTTCTAATGATAAATCATATGGTGCTTATTATATTATTAAATAAGTAGTGTAACCGTTACAAATATATAAATGTTTAGTACTAATTTATTTTTGAAAAATGCTTATATTAGAGGCTCAAAATTGGACTTTTATATAGTTATAAATAGGTTATATAAATTGAGTGTGAATAAGGTAAGTATTCCCAACATGAGCTCGAGCCCACTGTGGCGGACAAGACAGCCACATTGCGCGTCACCGGCTCACTAGGCTGATTCGCAAGGGCGAGAAACCTCACCAAACTCACGCCATAGCATAAGCGATGCTCGGCCAATGATTCAAAAGAAACGAGTGCAAATATGTATTGATTAGGGGTGAGCAAAAAAACAGGAAACCGAATATCCGAACCGAACCAAATCGAAATTTTGAAATTCGGTTCGGTTCAGGCGAAGAAAAAAACCGAATAACCGAATTTATTTAATTATTTATATTATATATATATGTTACTATTATTTAATTATAACTAAAAGTAAAACCCTAATTGGAAACTCAATCACTCAATGACTCTTAAAACCGAGCACAAATTAATTATTTTCAGTGGCCCAATTCAATTTTAAAAAAATGGCCCAATCTCCTACTATACCCCATCCGTCGGCCTACTCCCTCCCTACCACTCCAAAAATCCCCAAATCATCTCAAACCCTAGATCGCCTACATCTCTCTCATCCCTCTCGTCGACGCCGCAGGGCAGCCGCCCTTCCCGCGCCTCGCGGCGGCGTCCCGCAACCTCCGACACCGCCTTCTCCACACCTCCCTCCGTCTACTTCACCCCTCCTTCATTTCTCCCTCACAAATCAAAATCTCGGTTGAAACGAATAACCCTAACTTCTCTCTCTTCCTCTCAACGAGTAGAGTCAATCCATTGACCGTCGTTTCGGAGGTACCGTCGTCGAGCTTGGCTTGGAGCTAGCCGATCTCCGCCGACGCCTCAGTCGCCGCTTGCTCATCCCACGACCGCCATTGCGCGTCGAGAATCGCCTGCAGCCTCGACTCTCCACCACACGTGATGCTCCGCCGTCGGGTCGCCACTGTCTCGCACGTCGATTTTTCAATTTTTATATAATTTCAGTTTTTCGGTTTAATTCGGATTTTTAAGTTCGATTTTCGATTTTTCGGTTTTCAATTTTTCGGTTTCAGTTCGGTTTTAATTTTAGGCGAAATTCGGTTTTTCAGGTTCGGTTCGGTTAGGGCGAAAAACCGAACCGAAACCCAAATGCACACCCCTAGTATTGATCCAAAAAAGCTCAACATCAACTAAAATTTTTCTCGCACGGTCATCTCTAGCTATCAAAACATGATTAAATGTTCGATTAAATCTAAAGAGACTTGAACTAAGCAATAAACAACATCAACTAAAATTTTTAAAATAATATCGAAAAAATTCAATCAAAAATAGCATTATAAAAGCAACGAGCGGTAAAAAGTGCATGGATTATTAACATGATCTTCTAGTCCAGTCTGGAACATATTTTCTTGTCTTAAATGGGGTGCCAGATTACTTCTACTTAGTGTAATCACATAAACACCTCAACTGTCAAGTAAACAAAAGCAGTGTAGCAAAAAGATAAGATCTCACAGAGCCACTCTACAAATACCAGATCGAGAGCAATTCAAGGGCTACGTGTAGATCATCTTTGAGGCTGATCCGAGGATGAGGCTCCAACTGAAGGAGTGACAGGGGCATTGCTTGTGGAGCCATTTTCGGGGGGCGGAGGCACACCCCACTTGGCCTCAGATGCATGAGGTTCGATGACATGGACAGAGCCATCCGACAGACCTAATGCAAATTGATTCACTTCTTGTGGGTGTGCAGCTATCACCGTTGGGTGAATGCTGGAGCTGCAAGAGGACGAAAGTAGCACACAATTTTAAGAACAAGATTTCTTGCAGCAAACATATTACAAAAGAAACACAATGTCATTCTGTAAGAGTGTATTATCATGAACTTTATACATATTCTTGGCTCTTAACATGCCTTTTAAATTGGTTCACAAAAATACACGATACAAAATTTTGGCAATTACAAAGTCAATTCGAAATTTAGCAAAATTAAACACCTTCATACTCATGCAGATTAAAACTCTGGTTCTAAGACGGTTTATGTAGTCTTTCATCTTTCTATTTTCTCTCAGCTCTAAGAACTAGTCATACTATAAACCATGAAACACGCAAGTCATGCTTTTAGATGCAATTATTCCTTTTGTAAATTGAGTTGGTGCACTTTACTTGTTAAAATCGAGTTCCTCATACTTTCAAATTTATATCGTATTTAGGTTCTTGTATAAATTATATAAAGACCTAAATCTGTTTTTCGCTGCATCCACAGTCTCATACTTCCATTTATTCTGAATATAGATGACCTAGAGCTAAAGGGCAGATTGGAAGCCCTTTGGTAATGAAACACGAAAACATAGTATCATGTAAGAGACTTGCCTGACACTTGAAGGAAGATAAGCAGCACGACTGATACGGCACCGCAAGCGAAGGTGTGCAGCATTGAATATGCAGATGGTACCATCTAGCAGACTAGCATAAACCAGCTGGCTGTCGCACGAGAACGTGGCATGAGATATCGGGGCAGCAGATTCGGGCGGTACCCACTGCAAGGAGAAATATAGTTAGAGTGTAAGAGAATGTTGCCTCAAGCGATTTTCTTGATCAGTGCCTTCAATGGAATTTTCTTTTACCTGATGTATGCAGTCTAATTTGGTTGTTTCATATATGGCAAGTTGAGTCTCGTGTATGACCAGAAAATGCGTCTGGTCATGATGAAATTGCACACGTGTTTCAGACGGTGCCTCAGGCGACCTCCGGGACGGCAGTTGCAAGAATCTGGACTTCTGCATTTCCCATCCAAGAGAGCTCCACACACACAGCTGGAGTGGGGCAAGAAATTAAAATCAGCCGTCATCTATAAGAGATATGACTATACTCATCAAGAATCTTAACAACAAAATCATGCATTCTATCTGCAACAGCGTTGCAGCAAAAGATGAGTTTGATAAAATTGTAAACCTGGGCATCTGCACCCGATGAAACAAGCACATTTAAAGTGTTTGAGAAAGCAAGGCCTGTGATACGCTTAGAATGTCCTTTAAGCTTGCTTTTAACCTGCAAGAAGCGGATATTATCGATAAGCTACCTAGACTGTTTGGACTAGCCACAAGGACAATGTATGCTGATATTATGTGCTTATGAGATACCTCATCCACCCTAACGTTAAATATCTGGATTGAGGAGTCATCCATCCCAATAGCGATTATGTTGTTATCTTGAGGATGGAAAGCTAAGGATGTTGCTGCTGGTGGCGGAGGCATAAAAGTTGTCATAGTCTGCAATTATCCAAAAAAGTGAGGGGTGAACAGCCATGCACATGGGCAGGAGCACACCTAAACACGAAACATAATCTATTGCTGCAAGTCACCTTGAAAGTCATCATGTTAAACAAAGAGATTTTTCCCCCTGAGGCTGACATTACATAAGAGTCGTTTTTAGACAAGGCAAAGCAAGGAACAGCTTCCTCGGGGTTCACATCAGGCATATCATTGGTCATCAAGATTCCACTTGATGGCTGCCATAACTGAGGTGAAACACTAGTGGTTGCCTACAGAGAGCATCGTTTCAAAACGATTAGTGATTGAAACTCACAGTTAAAGAGGGAAGTAGCTTCAGTTCTGTTCTCACCTTTCCACTAAAATTAGGGTCACTCCGTGGCCATTTCCAAAGCAAATGGATCGCATTTGAAGCTAATGCAAGTATGGCATTGCCTGAATTCGTATATGTCAACCTAGATATCTGTTGCAACGAGACCAACAGCTTGAATATGTTAGAGCTCCAATACAAATGCATTAGACGCTTACATATTAGTGAACATTATACCTTTGTTACTTTTGAATGTTCGGGAAGTTTTGATGACCTGCACAGAGATGGTTCGTTGATTTCACTAAGCTTCCAATTCTTTAATTTGTCATTAGCATCCTCTGCTGCTATTCTAGGTTTAACATCACCATGGTCTCTCGTATCACGATTCTAACAAAAACCAAAGACTAAGCTTTCAGCACACACAAATTGCAAATAGTAAGGCGAAGCGCAGTCCACCAAGAACGAAATTCAGAATGAGTGGGTGTTTAAAATTCCAACTAATGGTCTAAATAATAGCACATCATTTGCAGCAGAAAGGAGAAAACCGCGGAATACCAACCATTGCAGAGGCCGCCACCCTCTCTGCAAGTTCCATGTTACTTGTAGCTGCTGCAGATATGGGGCTTACAACGGGCTGCAGGTAACAATACGAAAAGCTTTAGTCATTTTTTCCATCTTTTTTTTTCTTCACAATCTCCTTTCACAATAAGTAGTTGGAAATATGTCTGAAGAAATTACCTTGGCGCCTTCAGATGTTCTCGAGGCATCGAAAGCCAGATTCTCAGAGGCACGTAGTACGCGGAAACCGTCAGTGTTTGCTAATATCTTGATCCCATTGTCATTGGCAGAAACAGCTAGCAGTGTCCCATTCTTGCTGAAGCGGATTCGAGGACTTGCCTGGCATTGGTGAAAAAGCAAATTTGAGGCACAATGCGCAGTGCTTTTCGCATAATATATATGCAAGGGTGTGTGTGTGGGTGTATTACGAAGCTATGATTGAAACTCACAGGAAGACCTCCATCGGTATCAATACAGTTCAAAAGTTGAGTGTTATCCATATCCCAGATTTTGATGGAAAAATCATCACCCGCTGCCAAAAATCTGTTTTTAGCAGTGTCGAACTGCACTACTCCCAACGATCGTTTTCGGAAGCCTTGATATATTCTCTTTACAGCTCCTTCACTTTCATTCCATTCCACGATATGGGACTCTCCCTCTTTACTCGTCCCACAGGAGAAAAGCCTGAGAGAGAAATTGCCAAATTATAATATGGCTGAGTGACAATTTCACAATAAATCAAAATGCAGCAACAGGGTAAAACCTTTTTCCGTCAGCACTGTAGGCCAGAGTTGTACACCATCGACCAGGAGCGTCATAATCAACTCGAGAACCCAGATTATCATACAGCCATGCCTTAATTTTTCCATCTAAAGCTGTAGAAAAGATAAACTGGAAAATGACACAGAAATTAGAAATCATAACCACTACAAGATCTTAATAAACCCTACAGCAATGCTATAGATATTCTTAGTCATGAGGGGGCTAAAGATTGGCATGATATTTTCAAGTTATATAAAAATAGAATGGTATAATGCTTTATTACCTGGATACTGTCTTTATTGTGAGGGCACACCGAATAAACAGGGGCTTCATGACCTTCAAAAGTATATTGTTTTGCACCAGTGGTGGCATCCCAGACCTAGAAATTAAAGATAATGAGAGTGATATCACATGGCGCTGTTCGATTCTTTCAAACTAGTGTATCTTAAACAACCTTGATAAGCTTGTCATCCCCACAGGTTATCACCGAGAGCTGCTTATTGGGATGGGAGAATGCAAGATCGTTTACTGCACCAACATGAGCATCGATCTGGAACACAAGTACTCAGTGGCAATTTCTCAAATAAACCATATACTTTCTAGTAAGTAAATAAAGGTCGAATGATCATATAATACCTCCAAATGCTGACGAACATCATTCTTCCCATGATATGAATAAATCTGTACGATGTGTCTAGAATATGCAACACCTATTAAGCATAAAATTAAAGATCACAAATCAGATAGCTTCCTCTAGGATTTCTTGTATTGGAAGATATATCATCTAAACTCATACCAAACAAAGATCCATCAGGGCTCCAAATAACACGATTTATTGAGACACCAGCGTCTTTTGCCACACTAGCCTGAATTAAACAAACAAGTCAAAACCTTGTTGAAACTAAATGAATTCTGTAAACACCATTGCGGTATTTTTCATTCAAGAAAATATGTGGCAACCTGAAAAGCCATGGAACATTTGCTCAGATCCCAGACTTTGAAGTTTCTCTGCATGAGCCGCTCCCTTGAACCAACCTCCCACAGCCCGATATCTCCCACATTTGTGCCAACTGGTTTATACATACATAGACTATGGATTCAACATTTTGGACAAATAAAAAAACAACAACAAAGTATCACAAATATATCTTATCCAGTTAACTCAACCTAGAAGTAACGTTTGTTGGGCAGGATGAAAATCCATGCTCATAGGAGTTGATCCTTGGCTAAAAGTCCATGCTACAGATTTTGGAAAATCATCCAGAGCGCTGAATGTATGGCTGTGAGCAATCCCAGGAAACGAGAGAGGCTGTATATTCACAGGAAGACTAGCCTGACTTGCCTGCATATGAAAGCACACATAATATAACCAGATGAATGTACCAAAAACGAATTGTCTCATCTGAAGAATTTGATCTTCGTAACATCTAATTACCTCATCAGAAATCCCCAATGGCCTGGTTCTTCTGTTCACATGATCAGAATCACCAGATAGGAAATCGATAGATGGGTTTGGTGGAGTCCTAGGATACTTAAATCCAGCTGTACAAAAGTCAACAAGAAATACACTTAGATCTTGCAAGTTTTGTGAGCACAAAGGTTAAGGGGTGTTTTATGAAACATGGAACAATTTAGGACATCTAATTAACTCGGTTTGTCCGACCCATATATATCACCAATAAAACTTGCATGGCAATTGCCATATACTTCTCTGTGCGTATCATACAAGTGTTAAAACTTCAGATAAGAGATCTCCAGATCTCTCGATATAAACCACTCTACTGCAAACCATACTGACAATCCTTCGACACAATATGCAATTCAAGTTTATTGATATTAGAATGTTCAACAAATCAAGCCAGACAGATTATAGTGTCTTGCGAGGCACAAAACTTAGCAAGCATCGCGAGATTTGAATCTTAAATAATCTAGATCCTCGTCACTGATAAAGAGAGAGTGCTACCTGGAATCGGAGGAGAACCAAGAAGAGGCCCACCAGAAACTGCTGGATGAGTTCCAGCTGGTGGATTGGACATCCAACTAGCAAGAGGTGTTGGGACTGGTACAGGCATAGGTTGGAACGGCTGGTATCATCAATCATGGGCCAGTAAGTATAACAAGTCACAGCAAGAAAACTCCATCAGTTAAATAAGATATACAAATTCAAACCACATGTGCAGCAAGAGGGAAGCCTCCAGGCTTTGGTACTGCTCCTCCAAGCAGGGGGTTGTTTGCTTGAGAAGGCGTGCTTGCACCGTTTGGCTGTCCGCATGAATGATCCACGAAGAGTGTTTTGATATCTGGGTTCGGCTTGGGAGCTTTACAAAGCTGGTGCTGCCAGTTCAAGCTGCATATGTAAATATTATTAGTACCTCCTCTATCCAAACCGCTGATCTCCTAAACACCTTGGGCTTCAAGATATTAATTCAACAAAACATGGGGCAAAGCATAAATCCTACCCATGTTACCATTAAATACTAAACTACATCAGACATATCAGTCCATAGCCAAACCTCTTGTAATCATTAAAAATATCATGTAGTTACGATTGATTCACGTGTCAAATTGAAGTCTACCTTTGATTAATGAGCGTCCTGAGCCTTGAGTTCTTGAGGTTAGGGAACTGCAGCTTGTCACGAAACAATGGATTTGCCTCGATAAGCTTTTTCAGTTCAACTAGCATAACAGCTCGTGCAGATCTTGTATCTCCATACTTGGAGAGCTGCTCGTTGTCCCTGAGACATATTCAAGCAAAACATATTCAACATCTGTCACAATGATTGCCAACAATCACAAAAGAACAAGTACCTGAAGTTCTCCAACGTCAACAGCTGAGTTATCTCCTTAAAAAGCTCTTCATTAAAAGACGAAAACACTTTAAGATCCTTTACAAGAACATCAACAGCTTTGGACAGATCATGCCTACACAACAACACAGATACAATTGATAAATCTACCCACTCTAATCTCTTAATGGCTAATTCAGATTCTAAATAATGAGTGTTAGAATCTCACTTATCCAATGCTTCAAGGTACTTCTGCTTTCTAATCTCAAAAAACAGCTTCATCGAATAGCGATTGTCGTCCACTTTCGTGAAGCCAGAGAGGTATCTTTCGACCTCCTCCCAGTTCCCATTGTGCACCTCATCCTCAAAATGCTTCATGTTAAAGAAGAACCCCGATTCCTGCTCAAGCCTATGAGTAGACGGGTAAAAAATATGAAATGCACAATTTACAGACAGAAAAAAAAAAGAACCATACAAATGTAAATCACTAAAACAATAAACCTACTTGTGAACAGTCTCCTTAAACTTCTCTTCATCCAGGAATTGTAAAATCAAGAAAACAAGTTCTCTACTCAGAGAAGACATCTCAATCAACTATTCTTCAGTCACAGCGCAACTTTTCAAAAGCGATTACAGAAATAGATCTGCAAAAAACCCAAAAGCAAAATCAAGGGCGAATCAGAAACAATCCCTTCATTTAATTTTGCTTCACATGAACTGCAAAAGAACTAGTAGTACAACATAACAGAATACAAACAAGAAAAAACAAAGCAATACAAAACAAACCCTCCCCCAAAAAAAGGGCAAGAGGAAAAAAACACAGAATTAACCTAGATCCTTTAGATCACCTCAATTAAGGGGAAAAACTTGAATTTTTTTCTGGAAGATCAGCATAGGATGTAGGGTTTCACGCTTGAGCATGCACCGACAATATGTGGTCGAAATTTTGATAAAGAATTGCTGCATCCGAGGTTAAATAATGGAAAAGAATCACACAAACGAAAGTGGCTTTAAATCGAATCCGAGATGCAAAGGAAAAGGGAACTTAAAGGAAACCCCAAAAGCAATTTCAAGATTACCATCTATGAGCTAATAAGTGAGGAAAAGTTGGAGCTTAAAAAATGCGAAAAAATAGAAAATATAGCCCTTCAAAATAGAGATTCCAGAGTGTGGTACAAAAAAAGCACACTCCCAATTTCATAAGTATTTATTAATATTACATGTAATTAAAAATAGAAGATGAAGAGTTTTACAAAATCAACTGAAGCAGAGAACACTGAACTCAAGGTGAGAGTAGGGTTCAATCTCTCACAGATATGCATACAAAAAACCAATGGGTTTCTCTCTCTAAACTATATCGACGGAGGAAAGGGGATCACAACCTTGATTGCAGCACAAATAAATGAGTTCCTTTGTTGGAAGGAGCAAAATAGTGATGATGATAAGCAACAATGCGTATCAATTAGTCGATGCGCTTATCACGATAGGTACAGTCATGTGGACCCCAACTGAGCCGGCTTGATTTTGCTACGAGTAATCGGCTTGATATCTTTGGCTCCAAGCTGGGTTGCGATACCCTACATTTCGCGCACGGTGCACAGTAAGACACGAAGCTTTTCGAACCGCTGAATGGGCTGGGCTTGGGAGAGTGGGCCCCTGTGACGTAGTCGTGCGCTGCATTCAACGGCTGTGATTGAGTTTTTCGTATGATATGATTGTTGCTGGAAATATGAGAGACGGTGATATTCGACGCTTTAAATTGACCGGCTTTTTTTGGACAGCGTATTTAATTTTTAGACAATCCTATCTCTTTATTATTGAAATAATTATAATAGTATGCACTTTTAAACTTTTATAACTTTGAAACTTTTATTATGATCATTATTCTTGGCAAAATTAGTTTATGATGGACTAAGAATATTATACTTTTCCTAAAGTTATACTCCCTCTGTCCCATTAGAAATGAAATGTTTTCCTTTTTTGTCTGTCCCATTAAAAATGAAACGTTTCTAAAAATGGAAACAATACTCTCTCTACTTTTTTCTTCTCTCTTACTTTACTCTCTCTTCATTAACTCACAAAACAACACTACATAAAATCTTTTGCTGAAAAGCAAATGTTGCATATTTAATGAGACGGAGGGAGTATTTCTCTTGTTCTATACAAATATAAATAAATAAATGGGTATGAGTTTTAAATAATTATAATGTTGTACTATGTACTACTAAGTAATTATGAATGAATAAAATGACCGTGAATAAATTGTGATGACAAATAAATTTATGGTTTATGGAACGGCTGACGAACACAATCCATATTACTCCATTCGTTCCAAGGAAGATGACTCATTCCTTGTGCGACATGAGAATTTATACAACTTTATTTTATGTATAAAGTATAGAGAGTAAAGTAAGAGAGAAGTAATAATTCAATGGGATGGATGGAGTACTTACTTATGATGGGATTGACTATTAGGACAAAAATATTGATGATTAAGTAATATAATTATATAAATATGTACCATCACAAATATAAAATAAATCAACCTATGAATTGTTTTCACTACAATATGCATCTATATCTGGGGGCAGTGCTAAGTCAAAATTTTCACTATATAAGTACTCCATTTGGATGTAATTTACAACAAATAAACAACTCTTATATAAGAAATATAGAGAACTCTAATATGAAAAATACTCCATTTGGATGTAATTTACAACAAATAAACAACTCTTATATAAGAAATATAGAGAACTCTAATATGAAAAATAAAACAAATTCATAGAAAATACTATATTGCCTAAAATAAATAAGGCTTTACACCCAACATTGAGCACGCATAGAGTATGAGCTAAAAATTGGGAAGGATTTATAATTTGATCATTGATCACTAGTTTATGTCAGCAAGACGCTCATCTTACCAACTCAAATAATTTTATTGTAATATCAAATTTTTCATGAATAATTAAATTTATCTACAATCTTCTAATCGAAAACATTATTTAGAAATTAGAATCTTACTCAAATTTTAAATTAGCGATTTCCATTTTTCTACGTTGACCACCACATAACCCAAATATTTTTCAGTGTTCTCTCCCATTTGGAATTGTACAATTATTTTTCTCATGTTTTTTTTTTACGAAGACAGTGGCGGATACAGAAATTTTACTCTGGGGTACAAAAAATGTACGGCAAATAATCACGTCACCTATTAAAAATAAAATAATACTAACTATAAAAAAAATCTGTCCACCCAATTTAGTTGAGTCGTATTCCTTTTTAAGATGTCCCGACTTAGTAAAGTAGTTTTATTAGTAAAGAAACAAAACATATAGTTGCTGTTACTTTATTTTATATATCATACTATAATTGCTATTAACTCTACTTTATTCTCTTTTTTATTTTATTATATCTTCATTTATTTTGTATGACACAAATTTTTAATATTTATGCCCAAAAGAAACACTTTAATTAAATTAGGACGGAGAGAGTAGTAGTGTAACCAAATTAACAAGCTATATTCGTAAAAATGGCTACTATATCCGCAAAACGAAATAATAAAAAATAAAGTACTATAAAAATATACACACATACTAGAATTATTTTAAAACAATCATACTAAATCATTAAAAATATTATTGAAATAAAAATTAAATTACAAACTATCACATAAGAATATAATTCAGCTAAAAGAAAAATGCTATAAACCGCAATATAGATCAGATCAATTAAGCTCGAAAAAGAGGTGCAAAAGCTAATTGGAAAGAAAGTTACAGCAGGAGGAATTGAACACAAGTTTGAAGGAAGGCAAGTGGAGCACTAAACCACTGGACCACTAATGCTGTTGTTTATTACTACTACAATTATATATTAAGACAACTAAATATGGGGGTACAGTCGTATCCCCTTGCTCCCATGTGGCTCCGCCACTGTACGAAGATGCTATCGACCGAGAGAGAGTAATGTATGTATATAGGCCGTATAAATAGATGAAACATTGGTAGATTAAAACTCTAGCCTAATTACACATAAATACTCTTTGTCCCTCATCTCATTACATAGGTTATAAACTATATAATGCGAATAATATGCACCGTATAAACACGTGTATTTGAAGATTACATGGTAAGTCAATATGATATAATAGTAGTACTGTATTTTACTATTGCGATCTTATTATGAAAAAATAAAAATATAAGCACAGTTAGGGAGATATAATCAAGCATAAATAAAATAGTAATATAGTAAAATTAATCAATCACATAATGATTTTTTCCAAACATTGTTTTTTGTATTTTCTGTCTTGACCTAAAAAATGCATTATTTAATTGCTCTATTAATGGAATTGTACTTGAGATAATAGAGAGCGTACATTTCGCCATCAAGAATGTGGTCACGAATAGGGATGCAAATTGTGGATTATGATTTATGACTAATTTTTTTGAGAAAACAATACAACGAATCATTTATGTAATCGCGGAATAAAGCAATACAATCATACTACACGCTGTTTGGTAATTTGATAGAAAAAAAAAACGAAAGCTATGTTTTGTGGGCCCAAATAGGGGTGTCGAAGTATTAATAATGGGCATAGAAAATGCAATTGTTTGGTGAAGCTTTTGATTTTGAGTGGTTGGTATAGCGACTATGCACAATTGCAATACTACACACTTCCATTTTAGTTCATGCCATTATTGAATTATAAGTACATACAACCTAATCGACTCAATAATTTCTTTTATACAGTACTTTACAACCTTCATCTTTTGATTTTGTAATATTTCGGTCTCTTTCGTCCCTCACTTTGATATACTCCCTCCATTCGCCACTAATTGAGTCATTTTATTTTTGAACTCATTTTTTAAAAATGACAATAAATAGTAAAAATAGAGAGAGTGTAAATTGAAGCAAGTGACAAAATAAGGTGACTACGTTATTCTCTCTTATTTTAGTTTTTCTCTACTTTAATTATGTATTACTATTATATTTTTAAAACGAGTGCAGAAAATGAAATGAATTAACTAATCGTTGAACGGTGGAAGTACTAATTTATATAGAGTTAAATCACGTGCCATGCATTTACTACTTAGTTTAGATACCACATATTCTGGTCTTCACAACAGTAGTATATTTGAAAATAATTGTTTTTAGTTATATCTTCACATGTGGATGGGTCAGACTATATTCAATATACTTTATTCAGTAGTCAGACTATATTCAATATACTTTATTCAGTACACAAGCAATTATAATAGACATTTAAAGACGAAATGTTAAAATAAAGCATAATTCGATATAAATTTGTCGTGTTCAAAAATCTATATTTATAGCCTTATAATAACTTTGTGACAATATATTATATACTCTTGTGGACTATCCTATGAGTATTAATTGTTTGTACATGAAATCATACTATTATTGGTAAGAATTTAAAAAGTTATTTTAAAAAGTGGAATTGGAAGCATCTCTGTAAAAACTTATCAGAGCCAGGTTTCGATCCTGGGACCTGTGGGTTATGGGCCCACCACGCTTCCGCTGCGCCACTCTGATTGATGTTAAATTTAAGATATATTTGCAAAGATATGTAGGAGTTAGGACTAAGGTACACAAATAACTTCGATATTTAAGAAATCGTCTAATGCTTTAAGTCACACCGTAATATTTCGGTATATTCCCCTTACTTATTAGTGTACCTGTAACACCCCGAAAAAAAAAGAGAGAAAAAAAAAAATCAAATTAATCAAATTAAATCTTTTCCTAGTTGACTTGGTCACCAATATGCTTTAATTCAAATTTTAAATAAAGATTCCGCAGAGATTTTCCGCCTTCGTAATCTGCAAATAAAATACCAAACAAATCCAAATTAAACCAAAATAACGTAAGATAAAAAAAAGAAGAGGAATTCGAATCCCACTCTTATTTCCACGTTGAAACCGCCCCTCCTCACTCCCTAAATCTCTCCCATATCTATCAACCACCCCTCCCTCTATATTATTCACTTCACAATCAGTTTTTCTCTTATTCGTTCTCTGCAACAAGAACACAAGCTTTATTCTTCTCAACTTTAATTCAAGAAATCGAGAACTGAGAGATGATGGGAGATATAGGAGACGGAGAGGAGAGAAATCAGAGAGCAGCAGCAGCAACTAGGCGACGATAATTCTCAGCAGCGGAGGCGGAGAACGAGGCTGCTGGAGAGGACGGAGGCTGCCTGAACAGCGAGGAGTAGGGGCTGACCGCGACTTCGATGCGGTGACGGCGTCGGGTGCGAACGGCAGCGATGCGTTCTGACCGAGGGAGCAGCGACGCTGTCATCCGGTGTGTGAACAACAACAGCTGCTCAAAGCGGCGGCTGTGCGGCGATGGCGGCGGCTTCAGTCTTGCATCACGACCGAGCAGCAGCGGCGACGTGACCTCGGCTTTGGGCTGGATCGCGCACAGCCACGGCGGGAGAAAAACAGCAACGCTGAGAGAGATGTGAGATTGTGCTCTGATTTGGGAATTTGATGTGATACCTAACATGAGACGACAGCGATGGCGAGATCTGCTGGACGCCGGGGACACGAAGATGAGGAGCTTGCTGTTTTCTTGAAGAGAGATGATATGCGGCAACAGCTGCAGCATAGGGTGATGAAGATGAGGAGCTTGTTGTTTCTTGAAGAGAGAATTTGGTGACTTTTTTTTAGCGTGAAGAGAGAAGATGCGTCCGCCTCTTGAATAATCAAAATGGGTGTGACAAGTTTTGGGTCAATTAATTAATTTTAAGAGGCTTGGGCCTTGGTAAAGAATAAAGGGGCTGCCCAAATTGAATAACTAGAAAGTGGGCTAAGGAGAACACTCATGATGACGAAGGCTTTTTACGCACGCTTTTCGAGAACGGAATGAAACACAAGTTAAAGCTTTAAACGAACGAGGTGGGCTTTCAAACTAAAGTGTTTTCAAGAGCTTTCATTTTAATATATATTGGTTTGAGCATCATTTTATGTGACGAAATTCCTGAGATTACGATTATTACATGATTATGTGATTTATGTGCTTAAAGTGAAAGTGATTGTCATGTGTTGCGTTGTATAGCTTTTTTTGAGTGGTTGTGAATTGCTCGACTTGTTGATGTGATGTGAGACGATGCTCGACCTATGCAGAAAAATGATTTATGTTTCAAATACGTTTTTGAGGAAAATAAAGTTTGCAAAGGGAATATCATGCCATGTTTTTATTTTGAGAAATGCCTATCTGTTTGTTTAGCAAGAGAGTTGTCCCTACTAGACCTATTGAAATCGAATTCGGGTCTGACTAGGGAGTGAGTCCCTACTCAGGCTAGTGTACACCAATGGGGATCGTGAGCCATCTTTTGGGTCGGCCGGTCTAGTGATCGAGTTTGCGGCCACATTCTCATTCACAGGATTTTGATGTTGTTGAGATTGATGTTGATGTTGATGTTGATGATTGCTTAGTGGGGAGTGAGTCCCTACTATGAGTTTAATTGAATTCGGGTCCTAGCAAGGGTGTGTCCCTGCTTGGGCTAGTGTACACGATGAGGACTGTGAGTCATCGAACGGGTTGGCCGGTTTTCGTGCTCGTGGAAAGTGGCCCCCTTACACGGCACCCTAAAGAACAAATATGACAGTTTCTTAAGTAAATCAAGGGGAAATGATTGTGTTTTGAAATGACGAGGAAAAATGATTTGAGGATGAGTTGAAAGTTTGTGTTTGAGATATTTTTAGTGTCTCGGGCCTTTTCAAGTTAAAACTCCGAGGTCACTCAATGGTGGCATGATATAACTGTTTTTTTAAATTGTTTTGGCATTTGTTCACTGAGTACATCAAGTACTCAGCCCTGCATGTGTTTTCCCTATGTGCAGGTTGAGCGGTGACGAGCGCGATGGGTGTTGAGCAGAGCAGGTGAAGATTTGTGTTTGCTTTTAAGTGTTCCGAATATATTGTGTCTTCATACGTAATATTATTCTTCTCTCGAATGCTTCCGCTAAATATTGTTTCTTTTGAGTTCGTGTATTGTTGAGATATTTTCATTTGGAGTTGTTGATTGTTGAAATGATACTCTGATTTTATTCGGGCTATTCCCATTTGTTTCGAGCTATGGTCGAGTTGTGTTGTTTTTCCCTCTCTTCCCCGCTTCTTTAATCCTCCCCTAGTCGCGATCAACCGTGTTTTCTATCTTTAGAAAATGCGAGCGTGACAGTACCACAAAGATATCCAATTCTAATTTTTTTTCGATTATATATAAATAATCTAATGTTGCCAAATTGTTCACTGCACGTCAATTATTTAGACGAAAAATTAAGAGTGCAGCATTTTGTGAGTCTAAATATTGGTTTTATTAGAATACTATACGATTTTAAAATTGGGATATTTTTTAGAAAATAAAAGCTTTAGGATTTGGGCAATATAATAAGTGAGATAGTAAAAAATTTATTGATAGAAGTATGATTGTTTTGCATACTAGTAGTAGTAATTAAGTACTAGTAGTACTATTTAGCATTGAGAAGTTAGTGGCTGTAGAAAATAAAATTAGATTGTGAAGTGAAACGGTATACCCATCTTGGCAGTCGCCTAACTAAACAATATTATAAGAGCATCTCCAATGCTGACGGACGTCAAATAGCCGTCAAATAGCCTTCACACTGCCACATCATCAGCACTACAATTCTCCTGCCACATCAGCTTGCCACATCAACTGGACATCAAATAGCCATCAAATAGCCTTCACACTACCTATCCACATCACTAATAACAATTATATAATTTAATTTACACTTGTATCAACATACGGAATTTAAATTACGAGACAAATACGGAAAATTCGAATAATAATATTAAAATTTTTTTATTACATTAATATAAAAAAAAGTACAATAATTAAAAATATTACATTTAAAAAATTACATAAATTTGCATAAAAACTACCGCCTTGCAGTCCTCAGCGCCCACAACTCTTCAACTAAATCATTTTGCAGTCGAATATGAGCCTCCGTCTGACGCATGTCGGCATGTGCTTGGAGGAGGGCTTCTTCATCGTGCGGTACCCCACCTCGTACGTTGGCGGTGATGACGCCGTGGCTTGGACCTGCTTCATTATCGTCGGTGGCCCAATCAGTCAGTTGTACACCTTCATCTTCGACGATCATGTTGTGCATGATAATACAGGCATACATTATATCAGCAATGCAGTCGACATGCCACAAACGCGTTGGTCCCTTAACTGCAGCCCATCGAGCTTGAAGCACACCAAATGCGCGCTCCACGTCCTTTCGCGCCGACTCCTGCCGCGTCGCAAAGTAGACCTTCTTCGGCTCTGATGCGCACCGGATCGTCTTCACAAAGACGGGCCACCTAGGGTATATCCCATCCGCCAAGTAGTAGCCCATATCATGCTGGTTGCCGTTGGTGACAAAACTGATGGCCGGACCGACGCCCTGGCACTGCTCGTTGAAAAGGGGCGACGAGTTGAGGACGTTTAGGTCGTTGTTCGAACCGGCTATCCCAAAATACGCATGCCAAATCCACAACCGGTAATCAGCCACGGCCTCGAGGATCATCGTGGGATTTTTTCCCTTGTAGCCGGTCGTGTAAAACCCCTTCCAGGCAGCGGGACAGTTCTTCCATTCCCAATGCATACAATCTATGCTGCCTAGCATTCCCGGGAACCCGTGCTGATCCCCGTGCATCCGCAGCAAATTCCGACAATCTTCGGGGGTAGGCTTTCGGAGATACTGATCACCGAATACTTCGATCACGCCCTGGCAGAAATACTTCATACATTCGATGGCAGTCGTCTCACCGATGTGGAGGTATTCGTCCCACATGTCTGCCGCGGTGCCGTAGGCCAACTGCCTGATTGCCGCAGTGCACTTTTGAATAGGGGTGTGGCCGGGTCTGCCAACCGCATCGTGCCTGAAGCGGAAATACAGATATCGCTGCTCCAATTCGTTAACAATACGCATAAATAAGTCCCGCCTCATCCTAAAACGACGCCTGAAATGGTTGGCGTCAAAACGCGGCTCCTCTGCGAAGTAATCTGTGAACAGGCGCTGATGTGCAGCGTCATGATCACGATGCACCACTTGTCGACGGTGGACAACTGGTCGTGGGCGAGGTGCCGCCGGCTGCATATAACTCTGCATCCATCGATCAACCTCACGGCTCGTATAGGCATCAAGCTCTTCGTTCATCATACGCTCGTACTCATCCGCATCCCCACCACTACCACCGGCATTACTCATTTCTTAAATTGATCTTGTACAGAAAGTAAGGTAGAGAGAGAGTACTCGTTAAAACAAGTGGTGCGAATGAAAATGAGGTTCAACGCGCGTATATATAGTGTTTTGCGAAAAAAAAAAAAAAATATTTAAATCCGACGCCGGTTTGGCGCCGATCCGGGAGCCACAATGGCGCCCGTGAGGATCGGCGTGGGAACCGGCGTCAGCGCGGGAATCGGCATGGCGACGCCGATTTTGACGCCGATTTCGCCCACGCCGGTTCCAATGGTTCGGCGTCAAACCGGCGTGGGCGAAAAATCGGCGCTCCGGTGGTGACGCCGACCATTGGAGATGCTCTAACTAATACATGTTCGTTTTACTTTATTTTGCAGTCTGCACCTTTTTTTTAATACGGAGTACTATCATTTGAAGATGTTTAATTTGAAGAAAAGTACTCCAAAATATTTGATCACCAAGACTTGAGACTTCAAATTAACATCAATTGGTTGAAGTGTTAATTTTAGGTTTTCCGTTAAAACTTAAAATCCACTACTTACAAAGTATTAATAGCACACATATACTAGTATAAATTATCTTCAAGACTTCAACAACAAAATTTACCAAGTACTTACTATTTAAATTCAGTTATTATATCAAGTCAATTACTCCATTCTTACTGAACTTTAAAGTAGATAAATACACATCGATTGGTACTAACTACTAACCATGGCGGATCCAAAATAAAAAATCATGGGGTCGAACTGAATAATATGAGATATATAATTGAACAAAAATACATAAAATATAAATACCACAATCTTATGCTTGCGAGATAGTTGGCTTCTTCGGATATGCATTTTTTGGAAATGACTCAAAATCATGTCATTGGTAATAGTTGCAAACACCTCATTCTCGCTATACCATCGAACTGACGTTCAACCAGTCATCTCTCATCTTATTTCGCAACTCTAACTTAACAAATTTCTTTGCAGAAAACACTTTTTCAATAGATGTTGTTGCTACTATTAAAATTAAGTCCAATTTTATCAATCGATAAACCAATGGCAAAATCTTATCTTTCGTTATTTCAACCACCACATGAATTCCAATTATTTGTGGTTCTTGCTCAACATTAGCATTAAAAGAGCCAATAGAAACTCAAGGTATTTTCTTAAGAAATTTATCCATTAACCTAAAAATAAAGTAACATGATCAATACTTTTTAAAGTCGAACTTCTAATTTTTTGCACAAAACCTTTTGTATTCTCCTCTAATTGAATATACGAAACATATTACAGAATAAATGGTTTAATTACTGCTGTAGAGAGGCCCAATTAGTAAAGCCCAACTAGTGGTATTAAAATTTGTGTTTCTTTTTTTTTTCTGCGTAAAAGCGGCGACTGTCTGGTTTGGGGCAGGATCTTGGCGGCGTGGGGTCGGTGCTGAAGAAGGGTATTATCCGGCGATTCACCGAGGATGGCGGTGGGGTCGGCCGACCCCCTCTGACCCCACCTGGATCCGCCACTGACTACTAACCCCGTCCCATGCTATTCACACTTTTTCTTTTTTGGTGCATCCTAAACTACTTGCATTATTTATATTTTAATTAAGTAAAAATGAAGGTATTTAAATAAGATATTCAAATTAATTAAATTATTACACTTAATATATTAATTTAATTATAATAATTATTCAATCTTTAATTTACTATGAATAAAAAAATGTGAGTATCATGAGATAGAGGAAGTAATAATTTAATATAGACTACAATATTCCGGCACACATATTTGAATGTATTTCTTTCATACAAAAGTTCAATTGTCGGAGTCCTAACGTTGGTATTAATAATATTTACATTGTTTTCTACATATTTAAAGTTCATATTTAATAAATTAATACTTCATCCACACGTGAGATAACATATTTTTGTTCAGCATAAGCTTTCTATAGTTATTTTCTTAACAAAACTTACACATTAGAAGTCATTACTAAGATCATATTCGACTTCAATTATACACCAAATCTCAATTTTGGTGTAGAAAACTTTTCCAATCATAGTGTAATCCTAAACTCATTTTTTACATTTTTCAATGAAACAATATCAAATATGGGTTTACTATAAAAATTTTGTGAAACATATAGCAGAACTCAAAAAATGATGTAAAATTTAAATATTTAAATTTAATATTAAATGATAGATATAAAATTACTTTTTAATATGACATACATGTACTCAAAATTTAAATTTGAGCTTGATTTAAATGATTAAAGATGACCTAAGAGCATCTCCAAGGGAAGAGATAAATTGAGAGGTAATGAAAAATAACTACCATATTTACCTTTTCTATATAAAATTTCATTCTTCAATAGAAAGGACATTTGAGAAGGTATTATACTTTCTTTTATTTTGAGAAAGTATCTTTACCTCTTCTTAGAACACAAGGTAAAAAATTAATAGTTATTTTTATTTGCCTTTTTTATTTACCTTTTTTTTCTTGGAGTCCACTATCTTTTGAGAAGGTATAATTACCTTTTTGAGAAGGTAAATGAGAAACATACCTTCTCAATTTACCTTTTTCCCTTGAGATGCTTTTGAAATGCAGTAATATTACTTGACCCTTAACCCTAAAAACAATTAAAAAACTTCTAGAAGTTTTGACTAAAAAGAAAGAATTAGTATTAAAAAGAAATCAGCCGATGCTATTCAACACGCGAATGGAAACTAACTTGTAATTAAATGAAATTTAGGACAAAAAGTCTTATTAATAGATTAATTAGAATAAAGTGAAAGGCCAAAAATCAAACTTGGAAGTAGGGTAAAGTGAAACTCCCCCTATACTAAGCATCTGAAATTAAAATTAATAATTTCATGAGCCCCTTATAAAAAAAAAAAAAAAAAAAAATTTGAAAATCAGCCAAGTCCGACCTCCAACCTTCTTATACCGCAGATATCAAGATTCAACTCCAAATTCCATAAATCTTCTCTTTTACCTATTCTCATTGGTTGTTCTGCCGATCCAGATCAAAATCATATAAATTTGCCGCTGAGATCTGGATCTCCTTTTTCCAAAACCAACCCATTCTTGAATTTCAAGAAATCCCGCGTCAAATTATTACCTAAATCCAAAATATCTGTAAGTTTCGCGGTTTCCTCTCTGGGTTTTTACTGGCAATCTTTGTTTTTGCTTTTGAATTATATATTTAGAGAAAGGTATAGGTACATGTGTGGGTATATGTAGATTAAGAAACACAGATGGATAGCAATTACTCGAAATTAGATGTGAAAGATGAAAATTTTCTATTGAAGACTCAAGCTTTCCGATTGATTTCACCCGATCATGAAAATGGGCATTCAAATCGATCTAATACAGATGGCTTGGACGATGAAGATGACCTTGATTTTGATGATTTGTCCCTTATTTTTGGTGAAAATAAATCTGGGTCTGGGATTTATGGTGCTGTCTTTAATCTCACCACCTCTATCATTGGAGCTGGCATCATGACCTTGCCTGCGACAATGAAAGTTTTGGGGCTGTTTGTTGGGGTAATCTTGATATGTTTCATGGCTATTTTGTCTGAAATAAGTGTGGAGTTGCTAGTGAGGTTTGCTGTCCAATGTAAGGCAGCTACATATGGTGAGGTTGTTGAGGCTGCATTGGGTAGGACTGCTAGAACCTTATCCGAAATCTGCATAATTGTGAACAATGCTGGTGTTTTGGTTGTGTATTTGATCATCATTGGGGATGTGATGTCGGGATCCCTTCATCACATGGGAGTTTTTGACCAGTGGTGGGGTAATGGTTTTTGGGATCATAGGAAGATAGTGATTCTAATAGTTCTAGTGCTGTTTCTCGCACCGTTGTGTACCTTGGATAGGATTGATTCCTTGAGCACAACTTCAGCAGCTTCTGTAGCGCTCGCAGTCGTGTTCGTTGTTGTTGTGTTCATTGTGGCTCTTATCAAGCTTATTGAGGGGAAAATAGAACCTCCTAGGATGATGCCTGATTTTGGATCCAAGAAGGCGATTCTTGATCTGCTTGTAGTGATTCCTATCATGTCAAATGCTTATGTGTGCCACTTTAATGTCCAACCAATTTATAACGAGCTTGAAGGGCGCTCACCAAGTAAAATGTACCGTGTGGGAAGGATCACGGCTGCGATTTGTGTTGCTGTGTATGCTTCTACTGCTATAGCTGGCTATTTACTCTTTGGGAAGGATACTGAATCTGATGTGCTCACTAACTTTGATAAGGATCTTGGCATCCGGTTTAGCACAGCTTTGAACTACTTTGTTCGTATAGGATACATTCTGCATTTGGTTCTCGTGTTCCCAGTGATTCATTTTTCCTTGAGGCAAACAGTGGACACACTAATTTTTGAAGGATTGAATCCTCTCTCGGAGAGCAGGAAGCGGTGTCTGGTCTTAACCTTTGTGCTCTTAGGGCTTATATATTTAGGCTCGACTATGATCCCTAATATTTGGACAGCGTTTAAGTTTACAGGAGCAACAACAGCGGTCTCATTAGCTTTCACCTTTCCACCTCTCATTGCATTGAGGTTGAGCAAAGTAGGGAGCGGGCTGAGCTTTTCCGAGAGGTTATTGTCTTGGTTCATGTTAACATTGGCTGTCATAGTTAGTATTGTTGGAGTGGTTGGCAATATCTATAGCCTCAAGGGTAATTCTGAATAACTCAGCCAGTGGAGTTCTTATTGAGAAGGCCCAATACGTTGAATGATTCATGGAGTAATATAAACATTTGTTGTATTGCTGCTTTCATCATCATTACATGTGATGTGACGAATTTGGCGATTGTTGTATCCTAAAGGAGTTTCAAGATTTTGTTCTGCTAAAAGCTGGCGTGTTTTCTTGTATCCGGGTTTTCTCTTGACGGGATGCTGCTCACAGAAAATTGCAGCCAGGCAACCAGCGTAGAATGGGATACTTTCTATACTCCTTTTCCTCCCCTTATAGAGAATGTGAATTTATTTTTTTGGCTATTCTTGTCTGTACAACTAGATTATTAAAATGCCACTAAATTCATCGATTTACTGCAACCATATCATTATATTGAGCTGTTGTATTATGAGATCTTGGTGACTTTTTATATTATGAGCTCTTTCTTCTTCTTAATGATTTGTTGCACACACACGCCCACACACACACACATCATGTGTGGTTTGTATGTGATTTGATTGAAATTGTTGAGGAAGTATGGATGTGATAATTCCAGGTGTTGTTCACTTAGATATCTGTTTGATCAGCAAGGACAGATGCAGACAGAGAATCTTGATTTGGTAATTATGTATTCTATTCTCTATGGATGTTGTAGACCATCCCTGATGCTTGAAGCTCATTTTTTTTCGACATCAGAGGGATAAAGGTACTTACTTGCACCTTGTTGGAGAGAGAGAGAGAGAGAGAGAGCATAGCTCATTTAGCTATAGTGATGCAATGTCTGTGGTTTTTACTTCTCTCAAAAACAAAACAAGTCAACAACATTCAGGTTAAAATTTTTCTGGTGGCCTATGTGTACAAATTTTAATGACATGATATACGAGTGTACTAGTAATTTGTATGATGTGATATGATGTGTGTGTATACTATAAGTAAAAGCCATTTAAAAAGAAAAATACTTGGCACAAAAATATAGAAAACTCTACATTTTCGTATATCTTTAATTTAAGTTTGATTTTCAAGCTCATGTGGAATTTATGGTCCCATGGTAGTACAAATGATTATCAATGAAATATGATACTGTGAATATAAAAAAAAACAATTGATACTACAAATGATAACCAATGAAGTATGATATGTGAGCAAAATAGTCCTGTTAATACAAATATATGTTCGTGCAGTAAAGAGTAAATCGATTGATATTTTCTGAAGTTTAATCACTAATTATTTGTTGAAAAACCAATTTTCGATGTAAAAGAACGTTTGTGTAGGTGATGCTTCATTGCGGCCTTTGTTTTGTCATCCCTGTCATAGAGGTTGTTATGTAAATAATAATTTTATTTTCCTTTTTCATATAAAATTTATCATTGTAGTATTTGATTTGTAAACATTGTAAACCTAATTGTTCAAGAAATCAAGTGTAATTTTCTAATTTCTCTTGTAAAATCCAATTTTTCATAGTCCTTATCATATATAGAGGGAACATCTTTTTTGGTCCACCAACTTTGTCAAAGTATTATTTTAGGTCCGTGAACTTTGAAAATATCATTTGAGGTCCGTCAACTATGTGTTAATATCAATCGAAGTACTTTTTTACTATTTCTAATTTTTTTGGACAAAAATGCCCTCAATACCTTAAATGGTACATATTTTTAATAAACTTATCACATACTCATATTTTTTATAAATATATTTATTATATATTTTTTGACGAATTTTCTAAATATAATTTGACCTTTAATATTATCACTTAATTTTGTGATATGCAAGAAAAGTTCCTTCTACAACTTTTTATAATTAAAGAATTTTAAATATTTTTGAGATATATTGAAGGTCAAATTATATTTAGAAAATTTGTCAAAAATATATAGTAAATATATTTATAAAAAAATATGAGTACATGATAAGTTTATTAAAAATATGTACCCTTAAAGGTATCGAGGGTATTTTCGTTTGAAAGTAGTAAAAAGTACTTCGATTGATATTAACTCATAGTTGACGGACATCAAATGATATTTTCAAAGTTTACGGGACCTAAAATGATACATTGACAAAGTTCATGGACAAAAAAAGATGTTCCCTCTTATATATAAATGCGTTAATTCATTTTCTAATTTCTCTTTACTTGAACAATGATACTCCTTGTTATCTTAAATAGTAGTATGAATTATCATTCCAAGTTTAGGTTTAGAGAGTTAGATTTCTCAGTGATGCGGGAGTAATAAAATTGTCTCTCCTGATTTTGAATATAGGTCTACTTTGGAATTTGAATCTTTGCCACATCTTCAATTTCTTCTCATGTTTCAGTTTTCATAAATATAATAACTAGATCATTCATATGCTCATAAAATTTCAAATTTCGGTTTGTATGATACCAAATTAAAATAGCACCCAATGCAGCATCTGCACACCTAACCTTATCGATATCTTAAATGCACAAGATTTTTTTTTGTTCCTGATATTTGTCCCAAAAGAAATAAAAAGAATTATTGGCGAAGAGTAGGGAAATTAAAAAAATTACTGTAACCACATGAGGTATTAATTGTGAATATTCAGATACATTGAATATATTGAGGGATATGATCCTCTGCATTGTGGAGGAAACACAGCACCCTGCTGTGCAAATAAAACGACGCCGCTTTACTCTTTCATGCTGCATTCTTTTTTTTATGTGTTTCTTTTCTTCCTTTTTATATTTCTGTTTCATTGATAATTAAAGTTGTGTTGTACTACTTGTTACAAGGAAATGAAAGCTTGTTTAATAATACGTGCATAATAATATCTTCTCTTGATTATACTATATGTTTACAATATTTAAGTTTAATCAACCATTTTACAACATTTGTTTATAATAGAAATTTTACAACATTTGTTTATAATAGAGAAATGCAAGCTAGTAAAATAGTTTTTTTAATATATTAAAATACTAATCTGAAATTTAAATTTAATAAATTAAAATCATAGAAAAAGAATTGGATCCCCTAATTCCATAATTGCTTTTTAGTTTTAAATCCAGTTTAGTTTTTTGGTATATTAAAAAAATACTATTATCACCGACAATGTTGAGCTGTGGAGACCTTAAGATCACGGGTTCAAACCCACCACCCGCTAGAAAACTTTCGGCCTTAATCCGTAAATCTAATCGAGCAGAATTAGTCGGATTCCGCCAAATGCGGGTTTAATACACATGTGATTAAACAATAAAAACTATTTCGTAGGTACTACTATTAAACTAACTTTTGTTTTTTTACAAAATATATTAAAATAACTAATTAAAATATTAATTATCAAAGAATCACTAATTAACTATTAGTATAATGCACTAAACTAACTTTGATTAATTCAAGTTACCGAGAATCGCTACTGTGTTTCCTCCCCACGGCAGAGGATCATATCCCATATATTGATAATGCTGAGTATTATTTATCATTCCTTTTGTTGCATCTGCGGCTATTTTTTAATAAATAATTCAAGAATTTATTTCTCCACACTGCGCTGGACAGATTAATAATTACTAGAAATACGGTTTGATGAGCAAAGATCATAAATGAGATGAGCCTCCAAATATACTCACTGCATTTGCAATCATTTTTGCAAATTAAACCGAAGAAAATATACTACTCATTTAGCTCTATAATTGACTCAATGGTAATTTTAGCTTCAACTTGATTACTAAATTATTTCAACCTTCATTAATTAATAGTAACCATAATTGATTTTCGGCGACAAAAGTTCAATTTACAGTTGGATTTTATACATGACTTTTTGTATATATTTAATGATTTAAAAAATCAAGATGTTTCCAATAGATTTTTCCCATTGAATTAAGACCTCCATGGGAAGATTTTATTTATTCGCATCGAACTTCCGTAATTGACTAATTATCGACTTAATATATTTCGAACAATTTCATTTTATGTAGTGAAATTTTAAATTTTTTTTCAACGTAGTAATTTTTATTAAATATTACTACACGTGGAACATCTTCGCACTGACAACAAGTCAACACTAATTGACGTGTTTAAACAAAGAATTAGAGAAGTAGCTTAAATCCTTTTATGACATTTTTCTTTAATAATATAATTTGTCTTCTGATGAAAGCTAAATTGAGACAAATTAGTTAGATTTTAAATAAGATAATATATGGAATAATGTGACTTATTTTTTAAAAGTAAAGTATAGAGCATCTACCTCCAAAGTAGGCAGATGATCACGTGATACTCTCTTTTGCCAGCCAAAAACTAGTTATCATTTTATTAAATTGTCAAAACTAATTTAAGAAATTACGACCTTCCTCCTTTGATCTCACATAAATTTGTCTTTCCATAGCAAATCCTACATCATATACCCACAATGCTCGTAATTTCACGTATATTTAACCATTTATTTAACCATTTTGGTCATACGAATTACCAAGTGTGGGCCCACATAGTAACATTTTTTCTCCAAGGAATGCCTTAGCCTACACTCCTATGGACATAAAAGTGTGACAAACTTACCACAAAATATAACATGGCCTTAAATAGGGCAAAACTAACTTTAGTCTTTTGTCACTCTCAAGTTCAACTACCACCCCACAATAAATTTGGATCAATAACACACTACTAAAATGGTATTCACATTTTGCCATCTTCTGCATCATCTTCTTAATTCAACTAGTACAGTTATACACTTATACCTCTACAGAAGAATGGATTGGTTCAGTTGGCTATCGAAAACTGACCTCGATCCTTGTCTTGTTTACGAGTACGCCCTCACCTTCACCCACAATGAGCTCGGCCAGGACGACATTGCCTACTTCAGCCACGAGTTCCTGCAGAGCATGGGCGTCTCGATAGCCAAACACCGGTTGGAGATACTCAAGCTATCGAGGAAGAACAAGGGGATGAGGACCATACACCCGATTTTGTGGCTCATGTTCACAGTCAAGCAAACCAAGAAGTATGTTGTCAAACACATTCAGGCACTGCTGCATCGCCAACACTCGCCTCTTTTGGTCGTCCCGTCAAGAAACCACAGCCTCAGATGGAAGGTGTCAATGCTGCAGAGGAACAAGAGGCTGAGGGCTTCCCTGGGCGAGGGAGAGTGGCCGAAGATAGGGATTGACAGTCCCAGATTCGTGTCTGACCCTGGGATTTTGATGCTGACAAACGGGAGCCCCATGGCTGGCTCTCAAAGCTCAGGCTCAACTCAGAGCTCAATTTGGATCGAGTCTGAGGCCAATGCTGAGTCGGGCCATATCACGACAGCAGAAGCACTGCCTAACCCTTGGAACAGCAGCTTTTCAAGAACTACTATACATTCTCCAGATATGGATTATTGGTCGAGTAGCACAGAAGAAATCAAGTGGGATTCGATGTTCAAGAACTTGAAGCCGACGTGAATGTAAGGTACCTTTCTACTGCAGCAGAACGTAGCTTTGGGCTTCTGAAACCGATCCTCCTCTGTAATAAGAAAGATCCATGTATGGCGAAACGAGTGGGATATATGCATACCCAACATTTTATATATATGTGTAACTTCAACCTTCTCATATCAGATAACAAGTTCATTTTTGCACATATAATGAAACCGAATAATTAAGTGATGAATATCTTTATCTCCAAACCAGTAATTAGTACTATGTACTATATCAAAAATTTCCTATGATGATATCTGCTTTAATAAAAATAACAGAATGAAGATTTACTGAAACACGCTGGTCTAATCAATCACAATGCCGTCCAATGTTAGTGGTGGCGACTTTTCTCCATCCACAAGCATCTTCAAACCAGCTTTCAACTCCGATATTCCCTCTTCCAGAACCGCACAAACTGGAAAAATATGAACACCATGTACTCTTTGCCTCAACTCTTGATACACTTGTTCTGCCCCTGCCTCATCAATTTTATTTGCCACGACTAAGGATGGTCGGCCGGAGAGGCCCTCGCGATAGAATTCCAATTCCAACATCAGTTCCTTCAGCTGTTCCCATGGGGGTATGCCCTTTCGACCATCTATGGCTGCACCTAAATCTACCACATACGCCAACACTTTGGTGCGTTCAATGTGGCGTAGGAAGGCATGCCCAAGACCACGATTCTCATGTGCTCCCTTTATAAGACCCGGGATATCAGCCACAGTAATGGAAAGATCATCGAAGTTTATGTTACCTAGATTAGGTCTTAGAGTGGTGAAGGCATAGTGGCCAACCGTAGGCTTAGCCCTAGATAATGCCCCAAGAAGAGTGCTTTTACCGGCATTTGGCATCCCGACAAGGCCCACATCAGCAATACTCTTGAGCTCTAACAAAAGAACAGCTTCGGTGCCAGGTGAGCCGATGTTAAGTGCTGCATAGGCATCATCATCGGAAGCATCCTCTGTTTTTAAGTCAGGCGGATATTTGCTCATCTTAGAACCTTTTGCCAAATGCAGATTTCCCAGGCCACCATCACCTCCTTGGGCCACAATGATTTGTTGGCCAGGCTCTGTTAGTTCAGCAACGTTGTACTGTATTTCATCTTCCTCTTCCATATCTTCCTCGCACTCAGATCCAGACATGCTTACTTCGCCATCCATATCCTCCCACTCGCTGTAGCCATGGGGTTTAGGGAAGAAATCGGATTCAATTTGATTCCGGGATTTACCTGTAGAAGGTGAAAATCTAGGAGAAGGTGCTCTTTTAAGGTCTTCTTTACTTGAAGGAGCTGAGTCCTCACTAGCATTGTCTGTCTTCTCTACCTTTTCTCCCGCGTACGTAGATTGTAGGGAAGATTTAGACGAACCAAAATCAAGCGTACCAGGGATATCCCAAGGATCCAATATTCCAGAAGACTTCTTCTCAACATAAGAAGGAAATTCTCCCTCAATAAGATGAATAACAGTGCCAACAGGTACCAGAACAACCTACAAAAGAAAATATTTTCAGCAACTTAAGAGTATACTGAATAGGCTACGTAGAGACGATGTTATAGTACTGAATTGTACAATTATAAGTTAAATGCAACCTTGTCATCTCCTCGGCTTCCTATCATATTTTTGGAAACCCCATTCCCTCCTCTCTTTGCATTCTGGGAACATGTTAGAATCATTAATATAAATATTTGGAAGCACAACTGGTGTCAATAATATAAAATATCAAGTGGCATTACAGAAAGGGTAACCCACAATATGATGTGGCAGACCTCTGAAATCCCAAACCGCCGCAGAACATTCTAAGATTACATCACCACCTCTGCCACCATCACCACCTGCATTGTGCAATTACTCAATATAAGGAAGGGACATAAGTGGAAGGGCAATGGAAGCAATCATCTGTTTTCTACTTGATTCTAGTAAATGTGAAATAATTTAATTCTAGGTTTAGAATACTAATCCACACTCGGATAACAGAAGGGGTTCGTGGAGCTCAATTAGAAGCAACGAAATATCTAACTATGTGCTTAAAAGTCAAAACTGTATTAGCATATACTCCCTCCGTTCACAAAAAAATAGTCTCATCTTTCAATTTTGGTCCGTCCACCAAAATTAGCCTCATACAAAAAATGGAAAGTTACCCCCAATTTTATTAATCATTTTTATCTTTCGCTCTCCTACTTTATCAACATTTTCTCTTTCTTTTTTTTACTTTATTTATTTTCTCTCTTTCTCTTTCATACTTTACCAATTTCGCATAAAAACCTGCCATCCACCAACGGGACTACTTTTGGTGGACAAAGGGAGTATATTTAACGAAGAGGGTTCATGTGTTCTAGCAGAAAAGGGAAAGGATGACAAATATCCAGGATAGCAAAAAAACTAACCATCAGGTCTACCACGTCGGTCATGACGGCTGCGACGAATGCTGAAACAACCATTTCCTCCATCACCTCCTTTAGCACATAGCCTATGTTGATCTATCATTTTGCGCTCCTGAAAAAAGTAGAGGATAATGAGATAGGTATTAACCACTAAAGATCCATTTGGTACGTAAGATGTGCTAACTTGATAGTACATAATACCTTATCCTGATTTAGTTTGTTAGTGTAAAAAATGGATGTTAGAGCCACCATGATGTTTAACTTAACTGTGCTACCAAATGGTTGTTGATCCATATAACTCTTCTATCTTGGACTCATCTACTCTACCAAAACAGAGCCTAATATAACATAGTTCCCTATTAGTGTGCGGGTAGCTGGGCAACAAACTTAAGGTTACTACAGAGTTTAAAATACCAGTATGATAAACAAAATGAAAAAGAGACCAAAAAAGAGATTATTTACCTGTAAAGGTGCAATTTTTTTTCTCATGGAATAGCTGCCTGAATAAGAACAAGATACAGAAAGCCATGGCGAACTTGAGAATTTTGTGATAGCTTCCAAATATGTGGTTGTTTTTTGGCTCCACGACCACATCTCTGATCAACGTCTCGTTCCTCAGAAGATCACCGTCCTTGGTGTTCTCGAATCTCGATAGATGCCGAGTCATTCAACAGAGACTGAATATCACAAGGCCAAGCTCACTGAAGTCACACAGATGAATCTTTAGATAAACAGAACTTTTAACATACTATCAAGTTCACTTTTTCTTAAATCTGAAACTACCTAGATAAGGGGATGGGGGATAGAATGGGTAAAGATAATTTGTATGATTATGAAAAGCAAGGGACAATAGGATCCACATATTAGCAAAGCAGAAAGATCATCTTTATCAACCGGAGAGAAAGCGGTGTCAACAACTCCGATGCGTAATTTCAAATCAAGTCATCCACATCATTAGTGCATTTCGTCGAACAGGTAACATGCATCATCAATACATTTAGTAGCTACATACATTTTGCAGGCTAGAGCTCATTCCAGTTTCTCAAGGGAATATCCAGATAATAGAGGAAGAAGAATGTTTTCCAGCCAGTTGAAAATGGAAGGGATGAAGTATGCAAGGCATGGGCTACAAAACAAAGTGCATAAGGTATAAAATATTTCATCATATCCACACCAAAGAATTTCGATCATGCATTGTAACTCTCAATTATCATGGAAACATTAGGAAACAAACCATTAAAATACTGAACAATATCTTCGTTATTACTTTTGATGTTTTCCGAAGCGGCGAGGCTATATTATGATACGACAATTGATCATGAGCGGAGAGGTTAAGGAAAAACGCCGAGAAATAAAGAGATCGGTTTCTGATTACCTCGCCCTACAGTTTCCAACACACCGGAATCATCAGCGGCTAGAAACTCACCCGATTCATCAGAACCAACGGAGGAGCTGGAGGCGTCTAGGTTTAACTGAGGTTTCTCTTCCCAATTTAGTACTGGGCCACATTTAGATAATGGAGAGTTGCAAATGGGCCGAGATCTGTTCTGTCACTTTGTGTGCAATTTGTAAATACATTGGTGATTCGAATATTATGATTCAAACTAAAATTATTGTTTTATGAAAAAAAAAGAAATAAGTAAAACTTTGCAATCGTTAATTCATAAAAATGGAAATATTTACTGGCCTTAATCATCGATCATTCATATACCATTAGGAGATGCTACTCGCAACTTGAATAACAAAAAAGGACCAAAAGAAGATATAAATAAATTGAGTTTTTTGACATGTTAAAACTTGAAACACTAAATATTATAATGTTAAAAAAACACATATTCATTTATACAATCACGAAGAATAGAGTTTGTATTTTGCATTAGGTACATTATCATAAAATTACTGAAATGTGCATATACATTATATACACATTTTAGAAACAAGCATATGTTCCTCATTATCACGAATTTTACATACTCCATTTCTTAGTAGTTAATGATACTCTTAAATGATTTGTTTACTTAAATATAATTTTTTAGTTACCTTGGATTGGTTGGCTAACAGTACATAATTGAGGAATAAGATGCATAAATAATAGTATGAGTGTGTGAGTTGACAACGGTAAGGCCAAATGTATAAGATTCAAGTATAATTATTACAGTATTATTTTTAAATTCAGCATCAATTTATTCTATCAATGGATGATCAGTACGTCCTCGGACGACGAAAAAACAGACGACCACAGCCGAACAAGGTGCAAAAGGATTGCAAACTCACAAAAAACAGCAGCATAGAAGCAGCCATGAACGTGATCGACTGCCATGATCCAAAAACATACCTACTCACAAACTTTCCTATCCTAACCTTCCATCTACCGTCGTAATAACTGTTCACATCTTCAATGATTCTATCCAAGAAGGGCACTTTAGTCATTCTAATCGACCTGCTCATGCCATTCCACAAGTCTGCCACATCTTGATCGCCCTTCAAGTAGTTCCAAACAATCCCCTTTTCCCTCAAGATCCTTGCATCATCCTCGCAGTCGATGATCCCGTTCATCAATTCCGCGTATCGCGTGAAGATCAACGGCCGTGATGCGTCGCCACAGGCCTCGTACGCGACGAGGTTCCTCATCACCACCTCAGTGTTTACATCGACCGAAAGCGACGGGAGATGGAATGTAGCCGTTTCCTTGTCGAAATCTATGCCTGGAATGCCTTTATCCGTCCCCGCGAATTCAATTCCCGCGTTGGAGAGCTCAGTCACCGAAGGGATTGCGATTTCCTCCATCAGTAAATGACTCTTGTCATTGTTGTTGTTGTTGTTATTCTGGTCTTCTGGATTTGGAGAGAAACAAAAAGTACTCGACCTGTTTCAGCATTAGTATGCCTGGAAGATTGGAAATGATTTTCCAAGGCAATGTGAGGATGATGGTGACCGGTTTCGACAACACCAGCCTCTTGATCAAACTAAACCGGCCTGTTTTGGCGGGAACAGCCTTATTCGGGCCTTCTTCGTCGTCGTCTAGTCCTGTTTCGAATGATTCGTGGAAGCGTGGGAGGATCAAGCTGTATATGAATTCTAGGAGATGAGCGGATTTATTGATCTGATCAACGTCATTCGGTTCTTGGATCATCAAAGGGGAGGAGTCTCTGCAGAGCCCGGCTGCCATGGCGTTAGGGATGTCAATCGGGCCAACCCGTTCGGGTTCGGGCCAACCCGTTCGGGTTGTCGGGCCATTCGAGTACGGGCTATTCGGGTTATGATTTTTTCGGGTTATAAAAGTTCGACCCTAACCCTAACCCTTCGGGTTTCGGGCTAACCCACCGGGTTATTCGGGCTAATGCGTATTTTTAATTTTTTTAATATTTTCAAAAAATAATACGTATTTTAAATTTTCTTTAATTATATACATATTTTTAATTAATCATTCAACAATGAAATACATATTTTTAATTTTCTTTAATATTTTTAAAAAAGATTAAGTTATTTAAATTTAAATAACTTATTCATTACATAATTATTTACAAAATATCTATAAATAGTATGTTTATGTTTATGTATTTAAAACATAAATCAACACTTTGTTTCAAAATTCAAACATAAATCAATTCGTAGAAAATTAAATAAATTGTTCATAACGTGAGAGGTGCATCGTAGATGTAACAAAAATATTTTGAATTGTTAAAGAGTGAATTATCAAGATGCTAGCTAATTGGAGTAACTCTAAGTTTTCTTGAATTATGATTGGTCAAATTTAATTTATTCCAGCTGTAAATAAGTCAAATAATAATTTATCTTTGTTTTAAGAATCATCAAAGTACGCATTGTTGGTTTCTGGGATTACAAGATAACAAAACCGGGCGTAATACAACCCAAAAGAAGGAATACAAAAATGAACTGAAGTTACAACGAAAATGGAACAACTAAACCAGTATGCAATGACAGCCGAGTCGAGGAGGCCTCTTCCCGCAAGACGAGATACGCCCCGGTAGTGCTCTCGGTTTGGCGTGTCGTCCCCAAAGGTAAAACGGCTATGTCTCTTCTGATGCAGCACCGCAATCAGCAGAGCTCCGGCGAACGGGATGGAGGAGAGGGCAGAGCTTCGACAGAAAGACAATGCAGGGAGAGGGAGAGAGCTTATGCAGAGAATGCTTGTAGGTGTGTGTATCCTAATGCAGTGGTATGGCTAGCCTATTTATAGGCCAACCACCATGCAGGGTCAACCAGCCATTGAAGGCTCATCATGGCAAAAACGTAACCGACGTCGGTTACAGGCGTGTGGCTGGAATGTGCCACCCGTGTGTGGAGCGTGTGGATTTCTCACGTGGCAACCGTGACTGTGCCTCGCTTGACGACGTGTCAAGCCACTTGGATTGCTGACTCGGCGGTGGTCCAAAAAGAATAGTTTGGGCCAAGCACCAAGCCCAAAGACCACCCAAAGACCAATTGCCAAGATCCAAGTCCAAGATCAAGATCGAGATCGAGATCGAGATCGGGCTCGGGCCCGAGGCCCGCGGCCCGCGGCCCGCGACCGCGAGCGCGGGCACGGGCTCGGGCTCGGGCGGGCGGGCGGCGGCGGCGGCGCGCGCGTGTGCGCGCGTGTGGGCTCTTTCACCCATCTTGGTCCACTATAATTATTAAGTAACATAAAGTCACTTAATTTATACACATTAAAGATGTGTTAATCCTCCAATGTGGGATAATTAACACTAGTTAATTATTCCCTAAGCTCCATCTCCAAGCTTTAATTAAAAGCTAATTATGTCCAACTTTAATCCACTATTTCTCACTCACCGGAAATCGGATTTGAGAAAGTGAATATACTACATTTACCTACGTAAAATGTAGATCGACGCTATGTCATTTAATTTCACAAAATTAAATGTCTCGTCACATTTATTATTTGGTCAAAATCCATTGACTGGGCATATTTAATCCATGATTTTTTACAATCCCCCACATGAGTGGAAATAGCCGAATGCATATGCATGCAGACACAAGCTCAACCCTCGCGAGGTATATAAGCATAAGGATAGGTAGTTGTTGACTTTGAACCCTCCATAGTCGACACCATCGGATACACAGGCGGCTTAGTAGCGCGATGCTTTGAACTAATCCCCCACGGCGTGCACCGAGACAATGGTGTTAACACTTAAACACCTCAACCTCATCCGTTCTCACGTTTTGTGTCCATTGCGGTCTTGGACACCACTTTGGATTCATAAGTGCGTTTTTTATGAAGCGACCACACTTCGCACTTACGTAGGTGATTCTTAGTCAAGTACCTTGCCATACTTGGTCTCTTTGAGAATTCCATCTCTTTGAGATCCTTAAGAACCATTAAAAGTCATAGACTTAGCCTTTACCACGAGGCAAGTTCTCCAACACTCTATTGCTCTCTAGGGAATAGATATAGTTTGAGTGTTTTTCCATGAACTCTCATAGCTTAGTTCTCCCTTTGAACCAAGTTCTTGGGATCTCCAGTCATCATGGTTGGGTTACCACTATGACAATTCTTTAGTTTGTGGATTTCAAACCCATTCCCTCTAGCAACTTATTGATTTGATCACGGTTTAACCCTTTGGTTAGCGGATCCGCTAGATTATCTATTGACTTCACATAGTCAATTGTAATCACCCCTGTTGTGATCAAATGTCTCACGGTGTTATGTCGTCGACGTATATGTCGAGACTTACCGTTATAGAAACCATTGTTTGCCCTTCCAATAGCCGCTTGGCTATCGCAGTGAATCAGCACTGGTGGCACTGGCTTAGACCAACATGGAATGTCTTCAAGGAAGTTCTTAAGCCACTCGGCTTCCTCACCAGCCTTATCCAAGGCAATGAACTCCGATTCCATTGTTGATCGGGCTATACAGGTCTGTTTTGTGGATTTCCACGATACAGCACCACCCCCAATAGTAAAGACATATCCACTTGTTGAAAGTGAGTCTCTATTATCGGATATCCAATTGGCATCACAGTACCCTTCAAGCACCGGGGGGTATCTCGAGAAGTGTAGCCCAAGATTTTGAGTGTGTTTTAAATATCTCAAAACCCTCACAAGAGCTCTCCAATGCTCTTTGCTTGGATTGCTCGTGTAACGACTTAACTTGTTCACGGCACAAGCAATGTCAGGTCGAGTGCAATTAGTCAAGTACATAATGCACCCGATGACCTGTGCATACTCTTCTTGTGCAACGGGCTCGCCTTTGTTTTTGCTCAAGTGAACTTCGAGTTCAATTGGAGTCTTAACCGGCGCGCCATCATAGGCTTTGAATTTATTCAATATCTTCTCAACATAATGTGATTGTGTTAAGATGATTCCATCATTCGTTCTTAGAATCTTCATTCCAAGAATTACATCGGCTAGACCCATGTCTTTCATGTCAAAGTTTCTCTTTAACATGGCCTTTGTATCGTTAATTACTTGAGTGTTGCTACCCAAGATTAACATATCATCAACGTAGAGACACACTATAACATGACCGTTATTAGTGCTCTTGATGTAGACACATTTGTCGCACTCGTTGATTTTAAACCCATTTGATAACATCACATTATCAAACTTCAAGTGCCATTGCAATGGCGCTTGTTTCAATCCATATAGGGATTTCACGAGCTTGCATACCTTTTTCTCTTGTCCAGGTACTACAAACCCTTCGGGTTGTTCCATGTAGATTTCGTCTTCTAGTTCACCATTCAGAAACGCGGTCTTTACATCCATTTGATGAATCTCGAGATTGTGCAATGCAGCAATAGCGAGAAGCACCCGGATAGATGTAATCCTTGTTACAGGTGAATAGGTATCGAAGAAGTCATGTCCTTCTTTTTGTTTAAAACCCTTTACTACTAATCGGGCTTTATACTTATCAACTGTTCCATCGGCCTTAAACTTTCTTTTAAGAACCCATTTGCATCCTAAAGGTTTAGCACCTTCGGGCAAATCAACCAACACCCATGTGTGGTTTAGCAAAATTGAATCAATTTCGCTTTGAACAGCTTCTCTCCAATGCAGCCCGTCTGGGCCAGCAAAGGCTACTTTTATCGATGTTGGTTCTTCATCCAACATGAAAGCAATGTAGTCAGGACCAAAAGTTTTTGGTGTTCTGACTCTATTACCACGTCTTAGTACTGTATCTTTTGGATCGGGCCTTGCACGCTTGCGCGATTCAGGTTCCGCATCTGTTGATTTAGAACTAGTGGCTTCTTCTTCCACTTGTTTAGAACTAGTGGCTTCTTCAATTCTTGTCTCAGAATTGGTTGATACCTTTTCCTTATCTTTGCAAGGAAAGGTATTTTCGAGAAATACAGCATTCCTCGACTCAATTGTTGTTCCTACTGTGATAGTCGATATTTCAGACTTGTGAACAACAAATCGATATGCACTACTGTTAAGTGCATATCCAATGAAGATGCAATCAACCGTCTTAGGTCCGATTGTAACTTCTTTGGGCGGAGGAACCATCACCTTTGCCAAACACCCCCACACTTTGAGGTATTTGTAGGATGGCTTCCTTCCCTTCCACAACTCATAAGGAGTAACATCTTTTCCTTTGAGAGGGATTTTATTCAAGATATAGTTTGCTGTCAAAACAGCTTCCCCCCACATGTTATGTGGTAATCCTGAACTGAGTAGCAGTGCATTCATCATCTCTTTTAGAGTTCGATTCTTGCGTTCTGCAACACCATTAGATTGTGGTGAATATGGAGCAGTTGTTTGATGAATTATACCACTTGCGTTGCATAACTCCTCAAACGGGGCTACATATTCGCCTCCTCTATCGCTTCGAATCATTTTGATTTTACAACCAAGTTGATTCTCAACTTCGTTCTTATAATTTTTGAACGCCTCTATTGCTTCATCTTTGCTTTTTAAAAGATAAATGTAGCAATATCTTGTGCAATCATCTATGAAAGTGATAAAGTACTTTTTACCACCTCTAGTTTGCAACATCTTTAAATCACATACATCCGTGTGAATTAATTCAAGGGGTTTTGTGCTTCGTTCAACCGAGTGAAACGGCAACTTAGTCATTTTTGCTTCAAGACAAATTTCACATTTATCTTGGATATCCAATTCATTAGCCTTTAGTAAATCTAAATTTACTAATCTTTTAATGGCTTTTGAATTTACATGTCCCAATCTACAATGCCACAAATTTGAAGACTCAATCAAATAAGAGGAAGTAGATGCTTTATTCTTATTGGCCAATGGCTTCGCAACACTTCGAGTTGCTACACTAAGCTTGAAAAGCCCATCGGTTACATAACCTTTTCCGATGGATTTTCCAAACTTATACAAGACAAACCTATCGGACTCAAATACAAGTTTAAACCCTTTATTAACTAGTATTGATCCTGACACTAGGTTCTTGCGGATGTCCGGGACATGCAGCACATCCTTCAAAGTGATAGTTAGGCCAGACGTCATCATGAGAATCACGTTGCCAACGCCGAGGACTTCGGACGATGCTTGATTCCCCATGTTGATCTTCCTCCCTTCAACAGCAGTGTAGGAGGCAAACTTGCTCCTGTCGGAGCAAACATGAGCAGCAGCGCCGGTGTCGATGTACCAGCCTCCCTTGTTATCAACAAGGTTAACCTCTTCAGTGACCACTGCAATGAGGTCATTCTCATCCCAGTCCTTGAACTCCTTCTCAACGACGTGGGCTGCCGGCTTCTTCTTCTTGCTGCGGCAGTCTTTAGCAAAGTGGCCTGGTTTGCCACACTTGTAGCAGTCGCCTTCAAACTTCTTTGAAGGCTGCTTTCCCTTCCCTTTGTCGTTTGGACGGTTTGGGCGAGGGCGTTTGTTGGAGGGACCGCCCCGCTCCAACAGGTTGGCTTTGGCTTCATTTGGGGTGAAGCCCTTAGCCTTTTGATCACTTTTGCGCACGTCGGCCTTAATGCGCAACTTCACGATCAAGTCTTCAAGGGTCATCTGCTTTCGCTTGTGCTTGAGATAACTCTTGAAGTCCTTCCAACTTGGAGGGAGCTTGTCAATGATCGTGCACCTTAGGAACTTATCGGGCAAGGTCATCCCTTCAGCCACTAAGGAGTGGATGATCATTTGGAGCTCTTGGACTTGCTCCATGATGGGTCGAGAGTCGACCATCTTGTAGTCCATAAACTTGGATGCTACAACCTGTTCAGTCCCTGCAGCATTGTCTATGCTATATTTCTTCTCTAGGCTTTCCCACATTTGTTTAGATGTGGTTACATTGGAGTATACATTATAGAGACTATCATCTAATGCACTTAAAATAAAGTTTTTACATAGATAATCCCCTTTTCTCCAAGCTTCATAGTCCGCCATGACTTCGAGCCTAGTCTCTTGGTCGCTTGGCGCGGGCGGCTCGTTCTCCGTGAGGAAGTTGGCGACGCCCAATGTTGTCAAGTAGAACAACATCTTTTGATACCACCGCTTGAAGTCAGATCCTCCAAACTTTGGTGGTTTCTCGGCAGGTGGCATCATTCTTGGTGCCAAAGGTGCCGCAGTTGGTCCTTGGAAGGAACCAATTCCGTTCATGTTGGGCATAGAGCCCGCACCATTCATGTTGGGCATAGAGCCCGCCATGGTCGTACCAGCCCCGAAGGGACTAGCACCCGCATGAGACCCGAAGGTCCCAGCATTCGTGTGAGACCCGAAGGCCCCAGCACTCGATCCGTTAAAGGACCCGAAGGAACCACTAAAAGTGGAACCAACCGAACCACCAAAGGTGGAACCAGTGGACGCCCCGAAGGGGTTGTCCCAAACCCAAGGGACGGTGGATGAGGCAGCTGGGAAGCCGGGAGTTGGCATCATCGAGGGAGCCGATGAAGTGTTGACCGGTCCAGTGGTCGCCATGGTGGAGGGAATGGCGGCGGCGGTGGTGGCAGCGGCGGTGTTGGAGTCGGTAGACATCTCCAGCAAAGGTGTTTAATATTTCGAAAGTTTTAGTTCAGTTTAGAAGTCCAAATTCCTTCAAAGGCAAGGTATCTCGTCTTGCGATTGTTGGTTTCTGGGATTACAAGATAACAAAACCGGGCGTAATACAACCCAAAAGAAGGAATACAAAAATGAACTGAAGTTACAACGAAAATGGAACAACTAAACCAGTATGCTATGACAGCCGAGTCGAGGAGGCCTCTTCCCGCAAGACGAGATACGCCCCGGTAGTGCTCTCGGTTTGGCGTGTCGTCCCCAAAGGTAAAACGGCTATGTCTCTTCTGATGCAGCACCGCAATCAGCAGAGCTCCGGCGAACGGGATGGAGGAGAGGGCAGAGCTTCGACAGAAAGACAATGCAGGGAGAGGGAGAGAGCTTATGCAGAGAATGCTTGTAGGTGTGTGTATCCTAATGCAGTGGTATGGCTAGCCTATTTATAGGCCAACCACCATGCAGGGTCAACCAGCCATTGAAGGCTCATCATGGCAAAAACGTAACCGACGTCGGTTACAGGCGTGTGGCTGGAATGTGCCACCCGTGTGTGGAGCGTGTGGATTTCTCACGTGGCAACCGTGACTGTGCCTCGCTTGACGACGTGTCAAGCCACTTGGATTGCTGACTCGGCGGTGGTCCAAAAAGAATAGTTTGGGCCAAGCACCAAGCCCAAAGACCACCCAAAGACCAATTGCCAAGATCCAAGATCCAAGATCCAAGATCCAAGATCAAGATCAAGATCAAGATCGAGATCGAGATCGAGATCGAGATCGAGATCGGGCTCGGGCCCGAGGCCCGCGACCGCGAGCGCGAGCGCGAGCACGAGCACGAGCACGTGCACGGGCACGGGCTCGGGCTCGGGCGGGCGGGCGGCGGCGGCGGCGCGCGCGTGTGCGCGCGTGTGGGCTCTTTCACCCATCTTGGTCCACTATAATTATTAAGTAACATAAAGTCACTTAATTTATACACATTAAAGATGTGTTAATCCTCCAATGTGGGATAATTAACACTAGTTAATTATTCCCTAAGCTCCATCTCCAAGCTTTAATTAAAAGCTAATTATGCCCAACTTTAATCCACTATTTCTCACTCACCGGAAATCGGATTTGAGAAAGTGAATATACTACATTTACCTACGTAAAATGTAGATCGACGCTATGTCATTTAATTTCACAAAATTAAATGTCTCGTCACATTTATTATTTGGTCAAAATCCATTGACCGGGCATATTTAATCCATGATTTTTTACACGCATAATTCAATGAGGAAGCGGCGCCAAAACACTTTGCACTATTATATTGGAAATATACTAAAAGAAAGCTTTTATATACGAGTATTTATGAATCCATGAACCACATGGTGATTTTTTTCGTGATCTTATATAGTCGGTTGACGTATTTGGATTTTGCATGGTTTTAGAGGGTTGTTATGGATGATTTTGATCATATTTCTATATTTTGGTATGTTTATATGTTTGTTGAGAAATGATAGAAAATTGATTAGAAAATGTACACAAAATATGTGGATGTGCAGCAGCCTTGTTTGAGTCAATGTTTCTCGCGATTTTAAAGTCTGATAAACCTCTAATACATATCATTCTCTTCCTCTTCGAAAGAGCTTCGCGTGGATATATTACACGCCTCAATCGGAGCTTTGTAGAGAAAGTTATGACCGTTACAAAAACTGTTCGCTGTGCAGAAGCCTTCAACCCGACGGGCCAACCCGTAACCCGAACGGGTCAGCCCGCCTAACCCGACAACCCGAATGGGTCAGCCCGAATGGCCCGATTTTAAATTCGGGTTGCGAAATTACAACCCTAACCCTGTATTTTTATCGGGTTATTCGGGCCGGCCCGCGGGTTCGGGTTACATTGACATCCCTACATGGCGTAGAGACGATCATCCGCACTATCCGTTGAGCCCGAGATGAATTCCAGCGTTTTCTTCAATGAAAATAGTGGGATTTGATTCTCCAACATGACAATATCTGTAAGGATAGCATCATGAAGGCCCGTTTTACGGCCCGAATTAAGTGTCGGGCTTCCTGATTTTCTCTGGAGAAAATCCAGCAAGAAGCAAGAGTCCACGGCCATCATCCAAGCTAAGGTTTCGCCGTTGAGATTGAGAAACTTGTGATAAGAGGCCCGAAACATGTGCTCGGCCAGGGATAATTGGTCGACGAGGTTGTGCAATTTGAGGCCCGGGGAAGCTTTTTGCGATCTTTTGGCTGTGGAGAGCTTGTGCATTTCCATCTCGTATAGTTCGGGCCGAGAGTGGTGGTACGGGCCTAACGCTACTAGCTGTGGCACGTAGGATTCCGGGCTGGTGCACATAAGGAATTTTGGGACGTTGAAGATTGAGACAGGGATGTGGGATTCTTGGTCGAAATCATCTTCGTGGTCTAGTGCTTGACGAATGTAGATGATCCAACGTTGCTCGTCCCAGATTGGATTCGGGTTCGGGCTTTGGTGAGGAGGAGAAAGTAGCATTCCTTTTTTGTGTGATTCGATGGTTATTCAAACAATTTAAAGGGGTTTATTAAGTAAATTAAATTGGCGAATTGTAAATGTATTTATATCGTTGGTATAAATGAATGCGTTTCTCATTTGACGGGGGTTACTGTAATTCAAATTTATTGACTTTAATATATACAATAATAAATTAACTCCGGCCGAATTTTCAATAATCGAATTATAATTTCTTTATTGGTTTAATACACGTGTCTTTGTTGTATATATTGATATAAATTAATTTTGATTCCACAAGTAGAGAGGCAATCTTCCATTTCCGCGAAATTGACACGCAAGCAAAAATGCTGGAGAAGACTTCAACGAGTTCGAGCGCCGCCACCGGAGCTCCGGCGGAGGATTTGTTCCGATCGACGGAAGATGTGGACTTGACCGGAGATCCCTCCTGGTCTGCAACTGCTCAGGCGTTGAATTTCTCTTCTGGAAACCCTAGAATCGAAGAGATCACAGGCGTTATGCATCTCTTCAAAAACGACGCATCATCCGACCAACTTCCGGTAAACAGACTTGATTCTTAGAATCAAGATTAATCGTTGCCTAGTAACCATTTTTGAACTAATCGCTGCCTAGTCTGCTGAAAATTGAGTTATGGCCTTATTGTATTTGTGTTGTGGAGATAGTTTTTGCAATGTTATCTACTGCTTAAGATTATGATTATGATTATGATTATGATTATGATTATGATTATGATAATGATACTGCGAAATGCGAATGGATAGGTATGGACGAACTGAAACAATACTGGTATAGAGATGTGATCATTAAAAATAGTAGTAATTTGTTTATAGCTAGCTGATGTTAGTCCTTCATTAGTGTAAATTTCCTCGTTTTTATTGAAATTATTGAATTCTACATGATGACATGTACACTGCACTCATATTTGTAGGCCAACCTTATGTTTAATTCACTTATAAAAAACAACACTTTCAGTATGGAAATTTGTTTGTACGATTAGTAGAACTTTATGTTAGAATCAAAAGATGATTGTTTCATGGATATTGTGTAAAGATAAAACACAAATGTGTCTCCCTATACCTCATTTTTCCTTTTGTCTTGTTGTTGCTTTGAAAGTTTTGCACCTACATTTAACTTTTTTAATGTCTTTCAGGTTGAGAGAAATCCTCTTATATGTGTAGTTGGGGTCCCCAATCACACTACCTATGCTGATTTCTGTCAGTTCTGTGGTCCATTTATTCAGAACATGTTGGAAATGCGAATTGTGAGGTTGGTTGATAATGGCAGATTGTTTGGTTTTGTAGGGGAGGAATTGACCTATTGCTTTCCACTGATGATCTAGTCTGTCTGTGCTAATGCAGGACTGAAGGATTGGAGGATCGCTACAGTGTGTTGATCAGGCTTGATGATCAAAAAAATGCAGATTATTTTTACAAGCAGTACAATGGAAAGTGTTTTTCATCACTTGAGGTGATCCCCCCCCCCCTCATGGTTGTGTATTCCTGTGTCGTGCTCCATATCGTTAACCTTTTTATTTCCTTGTATGCAGGAGGAGACCTGCCGCATGTTCTTCACTGTAGATATACAATATACTGGGTCAATTGAGCACTCACAACCTTCCTCTGCAAGCTTTACAGAGCTGCCTACTTGTCCAGTTTGTCTTGGTACTGTTTTTCAAACATCATTATGGATAAGATGTAGATGTTTACTTGCAATACTAGAGGGAATTGGCATCCAAAATCTTAAGATTTGTAACATATGTAATCTGAAACTGTCATAGCTTTAACGGTTTTGTGAATGATTTGGCTAATCTTTGAAGCTATTGATTCTGACTATGGTTTACACCACTTTCCAATGGCTGCAGAGAGACTAGACCAAGATACTGATGGGATTCTCACTACAATCTGTAACCACTCCTTTCACTGCTCTTGTATGTCTAAATGGACTGATTCTTCTTGTCCGGTGGGTGCTAATGATCCTACCGTGAAGTTATAGGATTTATGATTGTCGTGCCTAAGTATCTATAGAAGTGGAGGGAACAATTCTGTTGTTTGATTATATATCTATTTAACTGTTGGTAGGTGCTTCTGGGATTAGGTGTGTGAGTTGAGTTTAAGACAAACTTGTATCCTGTGGGATGAAACATCACAATTCAAAGCATTTTTAGATCATGTGAAATTGTGAATTAATTTACTTTCGTAATTAACTAAGTGTGGGTAGACATAATAAGCACATGGTATTTAATGGAGTATATGGGGGAGAATGTGCTCTATTTTAATTTATGTGGTGCTAATCACATTCAAGCTGTGGACAGCTTTGTGACTTGGATCTAGACTAATGTCACTGATTGTGACTTGAACAGGTATGCCGGTACTGCCAGCAACAGCCTGAGAAATCAGTATGTTATGTTTGTCAAACTTCAGAAAATCTTTGGATGTGTCTTATTTGTGGTTTTGTTGGCTGTGGGAGGTACTAAGTTTGTTTTCCATTGAAGGGACTCTATTTCCTAATGTATACACGTATATTGATTTATGACTCTTGACCAGAAAGTTTGATATTTTCTGATGCATGTATTGTGTTATAGGTATAGGGAAGGGCATGCCATCGGTCACTGGAAAGAAACTGAACACTGCTATTCCCTTGAACTGGAAACACAACGTGTGTGGGACTATGCTGGTGACAATTATGTTCACCGATTGATACAATCTAAAACCGATGGAAAATTGGTTGAGCTAAATCACCACTGTGCCCGGCATTATGATGGTTCGAGTAAGTCTGCGGGACAGAATGACACTTTGGGTGATGAAGTTGAATATGTAACTTTCATAACTTTTACATTTAGACTCTTGTTTAATCTTTATCTTATCCATTTGACAGTTTTTAGTTTCTCCATGATTATATTATTCATGATGCAGATAAAGAGCGAGTACAATGAGCTTCTTACTTCTCAACTTGAAAGCCAGAAAAATGTGAGTCTTCTCCTCTTTCTAAGCGGCATGGTTTTATTTTCCAGTGAAACTCATTAGATATTTTTATCTCAATTCTCAAAGTGAGAATTGATTTACTACTAAATTACATTCGAGGCGTGCATTCGTGGATTTAGCATGCTGCAAAACAAATGTTTTGGTCTATCAAATATCCAGCCTACTGTTTCCATTGTGGGATGTTGCATATCCACTTACTCTTCTAACACTTTTCACCTTGGTCTCAGTATTTTGAGTCATTACTGCAAGAAGTTGAAGAAGACACTGAAAGAGAATCTTCCTTAGCTATTGAAAAGGCTTTGAGCGAAAACACAAAACTGCTGAAATTGCAAAAGAAGCTTGATAAAGGCATTGAACAAAAGAGATTTCTTGACGAGGTGGGTAATTTTGACATCTATCCTTGTGTATCTAGTATCATATTTTAATTTGATGACATATTAACAAAAGCAAATGCAGATGAGTTGTTTATTAAGATCACCTCTCATCTTACTCCTAGTGATTTTTCCCGTTCAGATCAATGATAATCTTCTAAGAAACCAAAGCATTTGGGAATCTAAGATAGAGGAGACCGAACGAAGGTAACATTTCCTTCATGCAATATATGAAATACGTCGAAAATGATTAACCTGATTTTTGGTCAATTCTGAGTGATAGCGGGTTTTCCTTCAAATGCATCTAAGAAAAGCACTCCCACTTCATCACTGCATTTGCTCGCTTGAATTATCACTTGACTTGTATTTGGAGGATTATTATGTTGCAACTAATTAAGAAACACTAGTTCCACTTCCACATAATGAGACAAAAAGAAGAAAGATCTAAACTAGTCATTTTTATTTTGTAGCCTTCATCACTTCCTTAACTTTGTTAGACCTAGGAACTGGTGATTCACGTTGATTTACAAAAGTTCCAGAAACTGCAGTACATCTGTCACCTACTGGCAATTTTTTCCATAAGCACCATACTGCTCCCAGTATTTCCTACAAAGACTAGTCGCCCATCTAAATTCTTACCACGAGCCTTTTGTATATGTTTTTGTTTTCTGTCCATATGCTTTGGAAGTTGTTTTTAAAAGAAAATATATGCCAGGGAGAAGAAACTTTTGCAAGTAAAGGACAAAAGAATTGAAGTGTTGGAGGAGCAGGTATGCTTCATTTCAATTGCTTTAGTCTTGTTACTTTAGCTAAGTACAGTAGTTAATAGTAGTATATCTCAAAAGAGAGAGAAAAGTAAACCACTTAATGACCAGACTTCCTTGCTTATTATGCACTTGCAGTTGAGAAGCTTGATGGCATGCCTTGAAACTCAGAACTCAGCGCAACATTCAGCAGTTTCAGATGAGCCAACCGATAGCAACTCGGAGGCAGTAGTTGCAGAGACATCTTCTGAAAGTGGTAGCAGACGGACCAAAAAGACGAATAATCGAAGAAAAAAGAAGTGATTGCTTAGATGCTGCTTGTTCAAATCAGCAAGTGAAACATCATTTCTGCACATAACTCACTTTTGATTGTTTTCTATAGATATCGCAAATAAGTAGGAAGCAAATAGTGCATATGAGAGACTGGATTGGTGGGGATGGATGTTTTTGAAGAAATAACCAGCTAGGATAATTTAAACTGAAGAAAACAAAACACTCCTCTCCGAGGCCACAGTTACCTTCATCCAAATATGATTTTCTCCAAAGCTACACCTATCTAAATGGTGATTAATTATAGGAGTTTACACAAGTTAAATAAGAAATCCTAAAGATAATTTATCTAGTAGTGCATCTTCAAGCTCAAGGTTTGTCGGAAATTATGATGACCTTCTTAATCTTGGGCTTGATCTCATCCAGGTCCAGACCGAAAGAAAATAACCGACTGTCAAAACTCGGGCACGCCTTTGTGGTAGTGGGCTCTTGCCAAGGGATTCAACTACAAATAATTAACAAAGTGGTTAGTGCCTTCATTCTCTTACAAAATTCAGATAAATGGAATCCACAATGTTTTCGAACTAGCATGAATAAACCTACCTCGAAAATGTGGCTCCAAACATTGTCCGGGTGCCGTAACAGTGTTTGAGCAGACGTCCCAGAAAGTACCGGGAACGGCCACCACCTTTTTGAAAGTCAGGTAACGACGCTCCAACATCTGTAGCCGCCCATAAAGTTGGAAGGGAGTGAAATGCAAACCAATGGTCAAGCTGAGCTTCAAGTAAAAATTCCATAGGAATAATAATACCACTCCAATTTTTTCATACGCACAACAGTAGTCAGCAGTAGTGCATCAATCTCCGCTGTCCAATTCGACTCGTACAAGAAGCTGCTTTGTTCAAGGATGTTTAGAGGCATCGTTGAGGTTTTTGGTTGTTGTAGGTAATGCTTCTGCACTATTTATATGGTCACACCTCCATTTAATAGTTGTAGTTGGGGGTGTGATAAATGCGGTTATTGTAAAATAGCTACATAATTACCAAGATCTTGGAAATAGAGTATATTGGTGTAGTAGGTTGTTGGGAATATTAACGAATGAATTGTTCATGCAGATATGAAATCTAAGTTTTCCTAGAGATCAAGGAAAGGAAATAACTCCAATATATTTTTCTGGGATAATTGTAATTCATTCGTCCCTTAAAAATATGAACTTTTGAAATAGTACAGGTTTTTAATGCACAATTGTTAAAGTGCATGAAAGATAGAAAAAATATGATTAAAGTATTGTTAGTGAAAAATGAGCTACACTTTATTAAAGAGAAAAAAAAATTCTTAAATAGAAAGTTCATATTTTTAAGAACGTACTAAAATGAAAATAATTACTACTATTTTTAAGGGAACGAGGAGTATGCGATATTTCTATTGGTAGTTATAACGTCATAAACAGATATATTACCCAAAAAAACACAATGATACATTTTTCGATATTAACATTTGATGCAGTTTTCAATAGTATTTAAAAGATTTAACGGTTACGGGCCAGAAATTATAGTGATGATATTTGTAATATTATTTGTAGCCCATTTATTTTAGGCCCACTACCCGAACCCAAATACGAAATCCCTTTTACCTTTAGAATCTACTTATAGAAAATGTCGGCTATATCCTTAGCATCATTGGTATTTTTGTGGAAAATGAAATGACTCATCTTAGAAAACCTATCTATCATCGCAAAAATACTATCCATGATCCCCCTTTGAGATGTTGGCAAACCTTGCACAAAATCCATTGATTCAGAGCATCCGCAACGGTGGCACCATAACCCGGGTCCTTTCGCGCTGCTGGCATGGACGTGTCTCGCCGCCACTGCGCTCGCGCCGTGCCAGCGAGCAGGTGACGTGGCGGCACGCGATTGGGCAACGGCATAGCCGTTGCCTTTGAATATTTTTTTATTTAAAATTCGTTATTTAATTATAAATAATGATAAAAAAAATTATTTTCCAAATCCCAAAAATATTGCCGTTTTTTTTGCCCGTTTTTCTGAATTTTTTGGATTTTTTTTATTTCCCCCCCCAAAATCATCTATAAATACACACATTCATCATCCATTTATCACATCAAATCATCTCTCATTCACCTCTCATTCACCTCTCATTCATAATTCTCATACAAACTATCAACACATTCATCCCTCACTCAAAACCTCAAATGGATTTCACCCATCTCATGGCGGAAGCGGAGCGCGAAGAACAAGAATACTACGAACAACATCATGCCGCTTACGAAGCATATGTCGCGGCGAATACCCCCGCTCCTCCTTCTCAACGAACTAGATCAACTCGCCGCTACATCCATCGGGACCGGGAGGGAGCCAACGAAAGGCTTGTTGCCGACTACTTTGCCGACCAGCCGCGGTTTTCGGTAGATTACTTCAGCAACCCGCACGACCTGAGACGGGTTCTTTTTGCGCAGCGTCAAGAGTCCGCGCGGAAAGACGTCGAAAGAGCCTTTGGGATCCTTCAAGCCCGATTCAACATTGTGAAGGCCCCGGCTCGCCTGTGGTACGTGAATAATATCACCGACATCATGTTCACGTGTATTATCTTACACAACATGATTATAGCCGACGAAGGGCCGAGGGCGGCTAGCTTCTACGACGAGGATGAAGCCGGAAGCTCAACAGCGAGGTCTCCCCCACGCCGAGGTGAGCATACGACGGTTGGCCAGAGGATCGAGACAAGGAACACAATGCGCGATACCTAAACCCACATTCAGCTACAAGAAGACCTAATCAAACACATTCTATTCTCTTTAAAATACACATTCTATTCTCTTTAAAATGGAACCCAAAAATTTCTTAAAAGAACATTTCTCGCAAGCAACAAAGATAGACGCAAGATCATGACCATGTACAAATAGAAAGCATTTGCATCCTTAATTCAAGATCAATCATCAACCACCACATTATCATTACCCTTTTGTACATAAATCACATATAGGAAAAGTCTATAGAAAAATACTCCATTTAGCATGTTTTTTGTCAAAGTTTATATTGGCCACTTAAAACTGGATAGACTCCTTGTTTGTTTTGCATATCTTTTTGTACAAATTCCATGTGCATAAGATAATGTTGTCAATTATGTAATCTACCTGAAGAAAAGAAATCGGTGACGCTTCGATCCTCTCGATTGTTTTTAATTATGTAATTTAATTATTTTAATTATTTAGTTCAATTATGTAGTACTTTTATTTTAATTATATATAATTTGGATTAGTTGTTTTAGTAAAATATTTGTATTTTTATTTATTCATAAATTAATTTAATGAAAAAATATTAAAGAATGAGAGTAATAATATATATTGATCAAAGATTATACTAGTACTAATTAGAAGAAGGGTAATACTAGTAGTATACTTCTAAAGGCTCTTGGACGATCTGAAAATCATTATCAAATACTCAATGTCTATAAAATTCCAGAGAAATATCCATGTGGGTTTATCTACGCAGTACTTAAAATTTGATTGAAAGTTGGAAAAATATTTAGTTGGGAAGATCTACAAGCAAAAGACCATCAAAAGGTCCCTTTCACTTCACTCCAAAAGATTACAGTGTCATCATCAACACAACACTGCCATCTTAAAATCTATATACTCTGCCATTACTAACACTGTCAAATCTGCGCACCATGTTGTGCCATTAACCTAATTAAATACCCACTTAAATGGTGGCCGATATAAATTGACCACTAATGTTTTAGCTTAAATGGATTGGTTGGTGATGGTTGGACGAATTTTTGATAGTAATAAATGCGGGTAAAAGAAAATATAGATCACGACACAAGGAATTACGTGGTTCGATTTACTGAGGTAAATCTACGTCCACGGGAAGAAAGGAGGGCAAGATTGTATTGCTTGATCTGGTTTTCAGCTTACAAATACAGACTTGCTATATGATATTTGATGTCTAGAGAGCTCTCTTTTTTTAGTCTATCTGATCTAAGTTCTATTTATACATTGAACTAAGATCGTGGCTTGCATCACCACTAACTAGGTCGTGGCTTGCATCACCACTAACTTGGTAGTGGATGTCGTGGAGGTCATGAGATCCTGCATGGGTCCACTATCTCTTTGTTTGGTCCGCTATCCTGCATGAGATCCTGCATGAGTTGACACCACTAAATAGATCGTGTAGTGGAGGTCGTGGAGGTTCTGCATGAGTCCACTATCTCCCAGTTCGGTCGAATACTGAGACCGAACTGCGGAACTATTGCCGAGCAGCTTTTGCCGATCTGAGAGTAGAGCTTGATTGGTCGGCTTTTACCGAGCTGTAGGCTGGGGCCAAACTCTTTGGTAATGCCGAACTGATACTCTTCCTTGGGCTTTGGGCTGATGGGCCGTCACTGCTATTGGGCTTGTTTAGTACGTACCCCATCACTACCCCCCCCGAAAAGCGAAGTGAATCACTTCGGCGAAGCGAGTCACTTCGGCATTCTGGATAAAGGTACGGGGGAGGCTGACGTTAGGGGACGTGCCTTGCGCGTGACTGCATTAAATGCGACAGTAAAATCCGGCCGTTGAATCCTGAAAAGGTGGGATTCGAAACGGTGCGATGATTTTGAAATCTTCTCCGAATCTGATAAATACGTCCTTTCTTCATCATTTGAACACTTTTGCTATTGCTTCTTCTGCATTCTCTCTCTTTTGCGTAAAAATTTCCTTCCGCTTTCAAGAATTTCTTCAGAATTTCTTCAGACTTTCAAAGAGTAAGAACCATGTCTTCTTCTTCTTCTTCTGAGTCAGGTAGCGGTAGGAAAGGGGGTAAGGAGTCTTCTAGCCGGAAAGAATCCGGGGAGAAGACCATAGAGTATTTTCATAGCATCTTGAGTAAGGATACTGTGATATCCCTACACGAAAAATATTTTTTTCCTGGGGGGAAGGTTGCGATTCCCGACGACCTTCATAGGGCTGACTCGCCGCCGGAGGGTTACGCCACCGTTTATGAAGCCGGCTTGGAATGCGGGCTTCGTTTCCCTCTTCCCCCTGCCTTTGTAGAGCTGCTTGATTTTTTCCAACTCCCTTTAGGTCAGGTGACTCCGAATTCTTGGAGGCACTTATCGGCCTTTGCTGCCGAACTGCGTAGGCTAGATAAGGATCTGTCTCTGAGGGCAATCCTTAATTTTTTCCAGTTTAAGAGAAAAGGATCTTGGTTTTACTTGATCCCTTTACAGCCTTTTAGGGCCTTCTGCAAAACCAAGTGGCCAAAGTGGCAACATCGTTTCTTTTTTTATAATAGGACAGCGGCTCCGGGCTTTCCCTGGAGAGGGCCGAAGTCCGTGATTTCTCATCCTCGGTTAGAACCGTTGAACGAGCTCGAGGGCGAGCTCAATAAGATTCCTATGATTAGGAAGCAGTACCTGGAGTCTGAGCTCGTCAAGGGCGACTTCGTGTTCGACTCCTCGTCTTCGGACGAAGAGACTGAGGGTGAGGACTTCTTTTTTGTGCCTTACTGCTTTTGTGGCGAAAACTAACCTTGCTTTCTTGCTTTTTGGCAGTGAACTTGCTAAATAAGATTAGCCGCAAATCCTCCGAGCTTAAGGAGCCGGAGAAACAGAAGGCTACCAGCTCGGCGCCTGATGCCGAGAAGAATCCGAAGAGGCAGAAGACCTCTTCTTCGGATCCAAAAAAGCCGGAGTCCACTTCGGCAAAGGGGAAGGGGAAGACCCAGAAGCCCCCAAGAGCGCCGGAGAGAGACATCGTCTTGGCGCCCCCTTCGGAGCATGTCTGTGAGCCTTTTGCATGGCCAACGGACTTTGCTGAGGTAACTTCTCTTCTTGATTCTTTGGCTTTGCTTCTTTCCTATGTTTTTTTGGTGGCCCCTCTGTTGACTCTTTCATTTTTCCATTTTCAGAGGAATAGCATGCTCAGCAAGCTCGTCGCAGTCGAACTCTCTAAAGCGTCCAGCGACTATGCTGAGATGCAGAGGAAGTTGGCGGCTGCTCGTCACCAGGCCGAACAGGCTAAGGCAGACTTTGAGAAGGCCAGAGCTGCTAGGATCTCGGCCCAGGATGAAGCCCAGTTTGCCAAAAACCAGCTCGTCATCCAGCGAGAGCAGACGAAACGGAGGGATGCTGCCGCCGTGGTTGCCCAAGGGGAGGTTCTCCGTGCTTTCGCGGAGAAACTCTTTCTGAGCAATCAATTTTCGGCCTTTGTCGGTGATCTGCTGAAACTGATGACCGATAATGCCGAGCAGGGGCCCGAAGTCGTCCTGCCGCTGTACGGCCGAGAGATAGCAGCTCGTCTCCAGAGTCTGCCGCTCCTTGAGGAGCTTGCTTCGTCCTCGGTCCTGCTTTCTGCTGACCGAGTTCGTAGTTGCCGAGCTGACCGGGACGAGAATATGGAGGCTATCTTTGCCTCCTTAGGGCCAGTTTCACCCGCTCCAATTTTCCACGGAGAGGGTGAGACCGAGCAGCTTGATCAGCAGACCGGAGACAGGCAGGCCGAGCAAGAGGTGCTGCTGATCGGTGATGGGGGCACCGAGCAGGCTGGGGGGAGCAGGGAGGCCGAGGCTGAAGCTGAGGCAGACAAGGAGAAGGAAGCTGAACCTCACCGAGGAGCCGGAGACGAAGCTGGCGGAGTATGATTTCGTCTCCCTTCTCTTAGTTTAGTTTTTTCCTTCTTGTAAAATGGCCTTGAAGCCCTCCTTGTGTAAAAATTTTTTTCTTATGAATGAAAAAATTCTTCTTTCTACACTTGTGTCTTCGTATAGCTTTTCGTACTCTCTTTTACTCCTGTTGTGGTTTACTACCTGCTCAGTAAACTGAAATGCCGAACTGACATAGCTGCTTTGTATTCTTAACTCTTAAGGAGCTGGAGGTACTTCACTGGAAGCGGCTGTACTCTTCCGCTTTAGACGAAGCTGAGAAAAAAGCCATAGCTGACCAGATGAAGAATGACGAACTCTTGGCTTGTTTAGTGAAGCTGGAGGCCGACAATAAGGACTTAGAGTCCGAAAAGAAAGATCTGGAGGCCGAGCTGAATACTGCCATCGCTGAGAGGACTGCGTATGAGGATTTCATCTGCGGACGCGGGGGAATGAGCATATCTGAAGTTCAGAATCAAGTTGATGAACTGTGGGAGGAGCTTCATGTACTCCGGAGGAACAATGCGCTGGAGAGCTCGGCTTGCCAACAAGTTGTGAAATCATTGCGGCGCTGGGCTTCTCGGTACGACATCGTTCTTTCCCGGCGTCCTTCAATCGAGAGATTCCTTAGGCATTTCCCGCCAACAGATGCTCACACTCCAGCTCAAACCTCTGATCCACTTGCTCAAAATCCTACTCCAAATCAGCAACGAACTCAGGAGCAACCGGAAACGTCAAGACGAGGACGGACTGAAGTTCGCAGAGGAGCGGTGACTATGAGTGAGCAAGATCGGCAAATGATTCGTGAAGAGACTCTTCGCCGCCGAGGTGCTAGAGCTTCCCGGGCTCAGGGAAGAGGCGGTAGGTCGATTAGAGCATCTCGTCAACCTGCTTATTCTTCAGCTGCCCGGAATGACCGAACTCGGCTTCACGAGGATTTTGTGAATAGATGGCTCAACTTTAGCAACCATGGACAGTAGAATAGTCCTTTGTAATGGCGTAACGCCTTCTCGTAGGGCAGCAGAATTATATGCCGAACAAGTTTTAATAAATGAAATCTTCATTTCGCTTCTATCACTGCGTATTTACAGCTCAGCGAAAAAATTTCATTGTGCTCGTCCTCGGTCTTATGAAGTAAACTTCTTTGACCGGACTCGTCCTCGGTCTTATGAAGTAAGCTTCTTTGACCGGACTCGTCTTTGGTCTTATGAAGTAAACTTCTTTGACCGGACTTGGTCCTCGGTCTTATGAAATAAACTTCTTTGACCGGACTCGTCTTTGGTCTTATGAAGTAAACTTCTTTGACCGGACTCGTCTTTGGTCTTATGAAGTAAATTTCTTTGACCGGACTTGGTCCTCGGTCTTATGAAATAAACTTCTTTGACCGGACTCGTCTTTGGTCTTATGAAGTAAACTTCTTTGACCGGACTCGTCTTTGGTCTTATGAAGTAAATTTCTTTGACCGGACTAAGCTTGTGTCCTAATTTGGCGAGTTTTATCGCTCGGATCGGACTTTCCCTTGTCCTAACTTGGGGATCGGACTTTCCCTTGTCCTAATTCGGCGAGTTTTATCGCGTGGATCGGACTTTCCCTTTGTTGCAGTTCGTTTCAGACGAACTGCTTGTTTCTTAAGCTGAATTGTGGTCTTGTATCCTCCTTAGAAGCTTGGACTCACAATCGTTGGCTTATATATGTTCTAAAAAGGGGATCAGCCTTCGAAGAACAAGATACCTCAGTAACATTTGTAAGAGACGACACGCACATAGACAGACAAAACGCACATAAAGACAAATAAAAAAGACGAAAAACAAGTAAAAAACAAAGAAAGCACATACCCCTAGGACCGAACTAGACACAAGACTGACTGACCGGACTGTCTCTTACAAATGGAACTTCTTGAGGTTGGAAATGTACCATGTTCGGGGTACTTGTTCTCCTGACATGTGAGTCAATTTGTAAGACCCTTTGCCGAGGACTTCTGACACCCGATATGGACCTTCCCATGTGGGTTCGAGTTTGCCCAGCTTTTCTGCTCGGCTTACTTCGTTGTTTCTCAAGACGAGATCTCCCACTTGAAATTGTAGCTTTTTCACCCTTTGGTTATAATACCGGGCTACTTGCTCCTTGTACTTGGCTGCTTTTATGCAGGCCAATTCTCTTCTTTCTTCGGCCAGATCTAGTTCGGCTCTCAGTCCGTCATCATTCATTTCTGAGGAGAAATTTAGAGTTCGGGGACTGGGTACGCCGATCTCAACCGGAATCACGGCTTCAGTGCCGTACACTAGACTGTACGGAGTTTCACCGTTGGAGGTTTTGGGTGTAGTTCGGTAGGACCATAGGACTTGAGGGAGATTTTCTACCCATTGTCCTTTGGCTTGTTCAATGGTACGAACTGAGCGGACGGCTTCTCAGGATTGAGACGTGGCCCTAATCGGTCTTGCACCGGAGTCCTTTGAATCCTTTCAAAAGGAGTTCGGCGAGGATGTCCCTGATCGCCAAAAGGAGTTCGGCGAGGATGTCCCTGATCGCTATGATCGGGCTTCCTCCTGTCTCCTCGGGATGAGCTGTCTAAAGACCGTTTGCGACGGTCTGCCTCATCGGCACGGGAGAACTGGTCCGCAATGTCCCACATCTCTTGAGCTGTTTGCGGACTGCATTCCACGAGCTTTCTGTAGAGAGCTCCGGGCAGGATTCCATTTTGGAATGCCGAAATGACAAGTAGATCATTGAGATCATCTACTTGTAGGCATTCCTTGTGGAATCTCGTCATAAAGTCGCTGATCTTTTCGTCGCGACCTTGACGTATAGAAAGCAGCTGAGCCGAAGTGATTCGGGCTTCCGCTTTCTGAAAGAACCTCCTGTGGAAAGCATCCATTAGATCTCGGTAAGATCTAATGCTGCCTTGGGGGAGGCTATCGAACCACCTTCTTGCGTTCCCGATAAGCAGCTCGGGAAACAGCTTGCACATATGGACCTCATTGAGACCCTGGTTCGCCATGTTATACTGATAGCGTCCCAGGAAGTCATGAGGATTCACTAACCCGTCATAAGTCATCGACGGAGTTCGGTAGTTCTGTGGCAAGGGAGTTCGGGTGATATCGTCCGAGAACGGAGTCTTCAATGCTCCGTACATGGCGAACCCGACATCTCTTCGGTATGGAGGAGATGGAGTTCTCCTGTGATTCCGGTACCGAGGAGGAACAGGAACATGTCGGGGTTGAGGATTCTTCTTCCTGGAAGACACGGCACTACTGCGGTAGTGACTTTCATGTCTGGATGAGGAGGGAGAATCCACCGTTTTAGTCTCCGGCTTTTGGCCCTTTTGCAGGAAAATTAAGAACTCTTCCTGCTTCTCGGCCAAAAACAACTTGACAGCCTCGTTCAAATCGGGCTGCTGGGAAGACTCGGGGCGATGAGTCTTTGAGCGGCTTGTTCCTTCTCCGTGAGAACTGGAAGTAGATTTCTCCCGAGGCTGTTTTCCAGACCTGCGGGATGGACTAGCTTCCTCGTGGTTATCACGAACGGTATTATGGGTGTTACGTGATCTGGTATGCATTTTTTTTTTTTGGGGTGGAAAAAGGGTCAAAAATTCGCTTTATCACAAATTTGGTTCTCTGTTTCCCACAGACGGCGCCAGTGATGGTTGGATGAATTTTTGATAGTAATAAATGCGGGTAAAAGAAAATATAGATCACGACACAAGGAATTACGTGGTTCGATTTACTGAGGTAAATCTACGTCCACGGGAAGAAAGGAGGGCAAGATTGTATTGCTTGATCTGGTTTTCAGCTTACAAATACAGACTTGCTATATGATATTTGATGTCTAGAGAGCTCTCTTTTTTTAGTCTATCTGATCTAAGTTCTATTTATACATTGAACTAAGATCGTGGCTTGCATCACCACTAACTAGGTCGTGGCTTGCATCACCACTAACTTGGTAGTGGATGTCGTGGAGGTCATGAGATCCTGCATGGGTCCACTATCTCTTTGTTTGGTCCGCTATCCTGCATGAGATCCTGCATGAGTTGACACCACTAAATAGATCGTGTAGTGGAGGTCGTGGAGGTTCTGCATGAGTCCACTATCTCCCAGTTCGGTCGAATACTGAGACCGAACTGCGGAACTATTGCCGAGCAGCTTTTGCCGATCTGAGAGTAGAGCTTGATTGGTCGGCTTTTACCGAGCTGTAGGCTGGGGCCGAACTCTTTGGTAATGCCGAACTGATACTCTTCCTTGGGCTTTGGGCTGATGGGCCGTCACTGCTATTGGGCTTGTTTAGTACGTACCCCATCAGTTGGTATGAGAGTATAAACTATAAAGTCGATATTTTGGAGGGCAGTCTCCAACTCTTTACAACAAATACAAATTTAATTATACTCATTTTTCAGTAAATATTATACTCTCTCAGGCCTCAGTCCTTTTTCAGTAAATATTACCCTCTGAGCCTCAGTCCCACTTTAGCAGTCCTGGTTTACCATTTTTTGGATGTCCCACATTAGGAGTTCTGGTTAGAATATTCCATAAAAGGTAATAGGCCACACATCTCACTGACCTTTTTCACCAATTTTTCTATACATTTTTTTAAAACTCGTACCAAACTAAAGTGGAACGGAAGGAATATTAAATAAGAGTAATAATTATACTTTAGTTGTTTATACTACTACTATTACACTCAAATTTAAAGAATATTTTACTCACTTTTTATACTTTTCAATTATTCTAGTACTCTTCCGTCCCATAAAAATATGAACCTTTGGAATAACACAAGAAATAATGCGCAATTGAAAAAGTAAGAGAAATAGAAAGAAAAGGTAATTATAGAATTTATACTAGTATTGTTAGTGGAGAATGAAACCCACCTTAGAAAGTTATCAAAAATGGAAGGGATTATTTTTATCGGACATCCTAAAATGAAAAATGTCCTTATTTTTATGGGATGGAAAGAGTATATTTTATTTAAATTACAAAAACATAAAATTATAATACATTAAGCATATTTCTATATTAAATAAATAATTTATTAAATAAAAATGTACACAATTTTCAAATTAGAGCATATTATGATATAATTCAAATTTAAATTAAAATTCTTTTAAATTAAAGCATATTACGATAACATTCAAATTTGAATGCTATAAATCAAAATGTGAAACAGTGATTTTTTTTAAGGTATCATTGGAGCTATTTTTTTTTATTCTATTTCGGATTGTAGGGCATTATTGGTGATGTTTTAAGAACGTCTACCCTCATTTACACCAAACTTAAACATATTTTAGTGTAAATGTTATATAAAATAGTGATTTTATTCCATCATTTACACCAAATTCAAACTTGAAAGAATATTATCTATCTACATTTTTATACTACACAAAATAGGCGATTTAGATTTGTTTTGGTGTAAATTCAAAAATAAGTAATTTAAAATAAGTATTTTAAATTTTAAAGTACTATTGGAGAATCGAGATGATCCAAGAACACATACTCCCTCCATCTCACAATAAGAATTACATTTTGCCATTTCGGTTAATTCCACAATAAGAGTTACATTTCACTTTTACCATAAATTAAACGTTAAGTAAGTTTCACATTCTACTAACTCAATTTACTCACATTCTATTATAAAATCAATATAAAAATGGACTTCAAATTCCACTAACTTTTGAATCCACAATTGTTTATATTTTTTAAAAATCGTGCTCACCCCAAATGAGACTCCTATTATGGATGGATGGAGTATTATTAACTACTCCACTACTATGTTATTTTGTCATTTTTGTACGTTTCATAGTAGTGGAGTTATTTCCTTTTTTTTTATAAAAGTCAACACATATCTTCTCACTTACTCTACTCTCTTACTTAATTTTCTCTTCCCCTCTCCACCTTAACTTAATTAATTAGAATAATTTTTATTAAATCACGTGTAAAAAAAGAAACGTCTCTACTACTATATAGAACGAAAGGACTAATAAATTTGTATAGGTGATTGAAAATTAAGTGATTGAAAAATGGGTGATGCATTTCTGTCATTAAAAAGAGAAGTATATCCCGTCTGCCAAGCATGCAATCTTCCTACTAAATGCCATTGTCCCATCAACACAAATCTTTTACACTTTTTCAATATCTTCTCCAATAAATTTCATCTGATATTACGCTCATGACAATTATTATAAAAGCAAAATAAAATGTCGCAATATTTCTTTGGTTTATTACGTAAGTAACTCATCTTTCCAACTTCCTACTGTAGTAGTAGTAGTAGTACTGTACTGGTACCCCGATTAATCTATAAATCGTTGTTTTTATAATTAAATGCTCATGCATGTAACAAAAATATTTCAAATTGAACTCATCAAATTTGAAAAATGGTCAAATATGCGCTCAGACAAAAATATTATAGGAGTAACTCATCTAAGTTGAAAAATGGTCAAATATCGCATTGCACTCGATTTTAATTTTTTTGGATAACTCATCTAAGTTGAGTCATTTTAAGTAAAAAAAAACACTAATTATTTTTATTTTCTCTTACTTTATTCTTTGCTTAACTTCTTTATTTTACTTCCTTTCTCCTTTCCCATTTAATTCTTTAAATAATAGTACTACTATTTTTAAAAATCTTATGCTTAAGAGAAACGATTTATTTACTTGAAAGACTACAGTCCTATTTATTGACATGGATTAGTTGATAAGATGTTTTTCAATAAGATTATTTTTGAAAAAAATTAGGTAGAATTTTAAGTACATTAAATATTGTGATATTCACTCAGTTCTTTAGTTAAAATATTATTCACACACACCTATTAATACCACTACCACACTTTCCAGTTCTAATATCCTTCTTTGAAATCTCTACCACAACTCCAAAACAAGAAAACTAATCTTTTTTAAAAAGATGAAAAACGGCAATTTTGATCTGTCCGAGAACGGCCTAGACCATAATGACTTGCACTTTCATTCTTCCTCATGCTCGGAGTTTGACGGTCGGAAGCCCCCTGCTCTGGAAGGGATCGCAGCGGTTGTTGGAGAGAGAGTCCTCTTTGGAGAGAGGAAATTAGAGGGAGACAGTATTAGTATTCAGAGAAAGGGCAGTAGTTATCGAGGAGTGAGGAGGCGCCCATGGGGGAGGTGGTCGGCCGAGATACGCGACCGCATAGGCCGCTGCCGCCACTGGCTCGGCACCTTCGACACGGCGGAGGAGGCAGCCCGCGCCTACGACGCCGCGGCCAGGCGGATGAAAGGCTCCGCGGCGAGGACCAATTTCCAGATTCCTCCAATCCTGCCATCGCCGTCGCAATCGCAATCGCAGTCAAGCTCTTGCTCTGATCGGAAAATTAGGGGTAACGGTAGAGGGAAATGCTCGGTGGTAACGAGTGCTGCTCATCTATTCAGCCCTAATTTCGCCGATGATGCTACAGAAGACGACGACGTTGGTTTGGAGCTCGAAAATGGAGGTTTCAGCAAAAAAACAAGGGTTTCTTAATTAATCATGCTCTATGTAAAAACTCCAACCCCCTTTTCCCTAACTTAAATTAAACCTCTACTAATTAATTTTCCTTCCTAAGTAATTTCTTTAATTAGTAGGGATTATCATGTTATTATGTAGGAGTGGGTTGTGGTAAGTATGTATATGATCTCATGCAGGTTGTAATATAATCACGAAAATGTGGTCGACACGTTTCAATGAAACTTCACTAGGGATTTGCATTATTACTCCATTGCAGTGTTGTTCGTGTTTGCCTACTGAATTTCCAGAGTTTGTAAGGTATGTCTGTTTTATGGCGTTGGCCTAGCTAGCTAGTGTACTCATGAGTATATATTCAAGGGTTGTTTTTTTCATAATTTTAGTACTACTACTATAGTTTAATCAGATCGAGCCTAGTCGACTGTTTATTTTCGTTTGAGGACAAAAATATGTCATAAACTACTGTGATTTGTGTGTAGATCAGTTTTAGTATTGGATATATTTCTAGAAAAAAAAAGGAAAATACTATCTCCGTTTATGAAAAATAATCACATTTATGGATGGTACAAGTTTTAAATAGAAATTGGAATAAAACAGTAAAGAGAAAAAATAAGAAGAGAATGAGAAAAAATAGATAAAAATGAGAGAAAATTTTCATTTTAAAATGAAATTATTTTTTTAGACATTTTAAAATGATAAAATGAAATTATTTTTGGGTGAATGGAGAGAGTATAAGTATTATTGTAAGTAGATAATTTAACCTAAAAGAAGATCATTTGCCATGTATTTGCATGGATATACACTACAAAAAAAAATTGTTACTGACTATGGTCAATCCCTCGGCAATTATCGACAGAATTTTCATAGTCTGTAGCTAAATAAGTTACCAACAAAATTTTCGTTGATAATTTGTGGTAACACTTAACGACGGAAAAATTGGAATTACCGACTGAAATCCGTCAGTGAATTTGTTGTTTTTTAAAGTGTTATGCAGCAGTATTTTGTTTTATTGAAATATGCGTACTATGTCATGCTTCTTTCGTTCGAATTAATATTTAATCTATATTTACTTGGAGTTAATGTGTAATAATTGACTAAAAGAGCTCAACTTTACCCAACTAAATCAGAGATCAGAGCTTCGTGTGACAAAACTGATGGAACACATGCACTATCATTTACCAACAAGGGTTAGTGGATTAGTTTTTCATTGTTGAGAATATAACAAATTAAAGGAGAAGAACCAATTTTTTTTTGTAAAGTTGCAGATATTCATTTTTTTAAGTCACACTCCCAATTTCTATTTTAACAAGAATTTTTTTGTTTATGCGTAAATGACATGCATGCAGATATGTGGCCTACTTGTTTAAGTTAAACATAGTGGTTAACTGGTTATGTACGAACAATGCATAATTTGGAACTGATTGTACATGAGCATAAGCAGCCAATTATAATCACACAATAATCACTGTCAACTCAAATAATTAACCCACTCAAAACATAAAAAAGAATATTGATCAAAATCGATTATGAATTACGGAAAATAAACAAGGAGCAAAGGAAATAAGAGAAAATAAAAAGGTAAAAAAACAGATTTTTATAGTACACTCAGCGTGCGGCAGCCCTCCCTAGAGCCGAGTCTCGTTCGCTAGTCTGGCACCACTCCGGGTGCTTTTAGCTAAAGCCGGAGCGTGCAATGAGGTACGGGTGGGGAGGAATTAATCGGAGTTTCCATTGGGCAATACACTCATTTCAGGATTATCTTGGATTTTCATGATCTTGTGTAAATTGTTTAAATTTTGGTTGAATTGAAGTAGTATAAATTGTATAATGAATTGGTGTATTGGAATACATTGTTAATTGTCATACCCACAACACGGTATCATACAAGTTTAATGTTGATAAAGAAAAATATGGATTTCATCAAATTAACATATTGAGCAAAGTCAGGCCATATGTATACTTGTTTAATCCATCCACAAAACCAAGATTTTCACAAGTCCTCATTTTTCATTTTGTAGTTTTATGTAGGTCTAAATTGTGAACACAAATGATTTGTTGAGTCAACTATATATCTCAGTATCATGGCATTGACAAACAAAATCTAGAGAGAGAGTATCATGTACTTTTCCTACATATTTGTGAACCATTGGATATAAAAAGTTGAGTAAAAAAAGAGCTGCACTGAAAATATTCATGTGTCCAATATCTCTCTCTTGGATCTAAAATATGCTTCAAGAGGGCTACAATCTCATAAGTAAAGACAACATATGTGAGTAAACTGCTCCAAAGTCTTCCCTAGAAAAGACAACCTATGTACATCTAACTATTACATGAGATGTTTACATCTCATCTCCAAACGTCCCTGAACAGGGGACGGGTATGCTCTACGCAGCAGATAAGGAAATTACAGAACCAAAAAAATGGCTCGATAACAAGACTTGTGATTTAAACTTAACCTCAGGCCTTCTCTTCATACATAAGTAAACAAAAAAAAGAATTGATCCTAACTACAACAACACACTTCGGTCAAACATGTATTGGTTGATTGGCACTATCATACAGTTACATTACACTTTGTCAAGGTTAGCCCTTATTCAGTATAGATGTCACTTGTTATGTTTTTTTGTCTGGCTTAGTAGGGGAGTATAATCTAACCGTCCGGTTTAGCTGACACTGCAGACTATATCAGGGCAAGCATCCTCGAAGGGCATGTTTAGATCAGGAAGCATAAAAGCATGAGTAGTTGTGGCATCTTTAATAGGTGATGTCGGGCAGTCATTTGAGTGTAGCGCCGCTGCTTTGTCTGAGATTAGTGGTGGCGTAATGGCGGGACCGGCTGGATGCAGCTGGTTGTCTGAAACTGGTTCCTTGGTTGAAGATGCCGTTTCTCTATCAAGTAGGGGTTGCAACTCGATCTGCATAGGCAAAGGGACGTTAATTTTTTGAAATAAGAAAACAGTTAATGCTGTCTGAGACAAATACAAGATTCAAGAATGAGTTTCATTTTTTAATAAATGGAACGTGTTAGATGCAAAAACTATGCAATTTTGAAACCTACATATGTTAATATTAACTTGTCAAAAACGTAGTTGGAATAGTTTTTGAGCTCTCAAGATGTTGAATAAAAACATTAGGAGAGAAGGGGAGGGATGTTAGAGCTTTTTCTCAAAAAGACAGAAAGGGATATGGGAATAAATTGAACTTCAACAGTCGGAGTCACCAACATGACATCTGGAATTCTGTCTCATAACGACAACAAACTTAAAAAGTTATACGTGAATGATCTGTTTGGTTGCACAAGGTCATAGATTGATAGGTTCAGCTCAAGTTTAAGAAGCAGAAATCACCGAAAACACAATGAACCAACATAACAGGTTAACAGTAGACAGAGACGAGGATTGAATAGGTGAAGAATGTAGATGCACCTTTATTCTCTTCAAGTTCTCATTTTTAGCTATTTGTTTCTCCAAATTAACGCATAAAGCAGCAATATCCTGAGAAGCGAATAATGGGGGCAGATGTGAGCATTGAGAAACAAACATCAACAAAAATTTTAAATCTCAATCATGGGGACTAAGTTGGGTACTAAGTACTTACTCTCTTCAAGTTTCTTCTCTCCTTTAGCAATGAGTTCTCTTCGTCTTTTAGTTCCGTTAAGGTCTGTGAACAACAGGGGAAAAAGTAAATTGGTTAGAGCCACACAGAAGGGCCGGCACTATTATTGATTCACATATTGTTCCATGTGTCCACAATTAATACAATATGCATGTACTAGTAAATGGAACATGTAATCGTATCAAAAAGTGAAGACGCGCATAAACCAAGGCTGTTTCTTGCCATGGAGTTTTAACATTTATGGTAGCTCATGTTGTGTAGGCAAATCATTTGACAGGAAGATGCAGGTTTAGTCACTGCATTCCCTTTTACAGATTAATGAAACCCAATATGTTTACCTTCTTCTTTCTTGACCTCTTTGAGATGGCTTTGCCACTATCGCCATTAAGCTGCAAAAGACACAACACAAAACAATCAGTTCAAAATTAAAGATTGCTGATGACTGGATACAGATATTCAGCACATATGATGAACAAGAATCAAAGGACAGGTAAAGATGGAAATATCCTAAACAAACAAGGATATTGACTCGAATCGCAAGTAATCCAAAATATTTTTACCCATTCCAAAACAGATGAGTATCGGAAATAACCTTTACTTGTTGGTAAAAAGTAATGGAATAACAGTACAACTCAATGACCTCCGAGCTAGTGCACAGAAGGGGGAAACATACATCATATTGTTCGACAAACCTAATGCGTCAACTTTAGCCGAGATGGCTAAGTTTTTTATAGCTCAATGCTCAACTCAGCACGCCAGCCGTCAAACTACTAAACAGATCTACAACCAAGAAAATAGGAGGAAGAAATATGATACTCCTATAATAGAAAAAGAGTAAATGCCAAAATAAAACTAGTCCTAAACATATGCCCATTTTATGATTTTGGTCATATACTTTACTTATAGAAAAATAATTGCAAAGTTGAATGTGGGAGTGAAGTTGAAGAGAAACCAGTACCCAACAAGTCTAGTTCAATACTTTGATTTTCTATTCCAGTATAAGCTAACAGAATCTGAAACCGGCGAACTAACTAACTACTTATCTAAACACACACAAACCCCCAACCACAAACCTAAACCCATCCATATCATCCATCTTCTTACAATTTTTCTACACCAATTCATACTTTTCACACATAGTGTTTTCCAGACAACATAAAGATTCAAGTTTATATTCAATGTGGAGCCATGATTTCCACGAGAAATAACTATAGTATAGTAGGTAGTTTAGTTTGTTTTCAAGAAAATATTTATTGTAGAATAAATATTTAAAATTGGAGGCGGCAAATAAAAGAGACATGACACAAAGTACAGTTGTGTGGTGGTGCCTCGGGAAGTTCGCTTTCCCAGTACAATTGGCATAAAATGATTGGCTGTAAAAAGACAAGAAGGTCTGAAATGGACACAATGCTCCCGCCGCACCAAATTGCAACCCCCTTTCCCCTAATTTTACTTATAAAAAAAGGGCTTTTTTACATAAAGTGCACAACCACTAACAACGCTCTCACCAAACTTCAAACGCAGACCTATTTGCCACGAAAACACGCCACCGCTTAACAAGGGGGTGGGGTACCCCCCCCAATCACCCGAATTGACCGATATGCCCCTCATCCGTAACTTTGCTAACCGAAGCCTAATTAATCATTTGACCAGAGAAAATTGCTGACTCTAAATAGTAAACACAGACACCCTCAATCAAATGGAGTAAGATAACAACAACAACAACAACTATTTCAAATCGCAATCGATCGATCCGCACAAACCCTTAAAAATAGACAGTAAAAAGGTGCGAAATTGACGGAACTGCCCCTTAAGGTAGAGGGTCATTTTAGTAAATTCATGGACATGATCAAGGTGTTCCGATCCGACGACAGGCATAATAATGAGGCGAGGTGAAAAATTGGAGGAGAGTTCAATCTTCGTGTGGGCGTCACGCGTTAAAATTGGAAATGCAAGTTTAACAACGATGCCTATTTTGATCATTTTCTGAAAAATCCAAAAAAGAGAAGATGAAATGGGGAAGAGTCCAAAAGATGGGATCCTGACCGGTGAAAGAACCGGCACCGGGAGGAGAATGAAATGACAAAAGTACCCCCGATGGGCACACTTGTCAATTTCCGAAACCGAAAAAACGGTGACAGGTGAAGTGGGAAGAAGCCAACAATGGGAATCAAAGTCGTTCTGACTTATTCCAGAAGCGTGGCAGTAAATAACCGTATTCCACAGGGGTAGCGCGGTCAATTTACTAAACCCACCGAATGGCAACTGCCACGACGACACACTACTCCTCCTTTAATAAATACCGAAACCGCAGCCAATCGCCGCCGGCTGCCGGTAAACTGGACATACAGTATTAGGAATTCAAACCATTTAGCAATGCGCGGACGGCGATGCATCATCGGCATCGTATACAAACCTTAGATCTCGCGTCGGTGGAGAGTTTCAGGGTGTGTGGCCGGCTGGACTCCTCAGAGCCGCCACCGCCGGCTCCGCCAGATCCGCCGCTGAGGGATGTGCCGCCGCCGGTCCACCAGAGCGGCGTGCTAGGGCTAGCTCGCTGGCTCTGAGCTGGCTTCCTGGTGGCGGCGGGCCTTGACCGGCGCTGGCGGACGGGCCACTCCAAGGCGGGCGGAGGCGACGGCTCGGAGGCGTGGAGGCGCACCAGGAGCTCCACCACCATCGTGTCGTCGGTCATGGCGGCTTTGACCCACTCCTCGTCGGCGCCACCCATGCTGCTTTACTTTAGAGAGAGAGAGAGATGGAAATTGGAAAATATGGAATTGTGGTGACAAAGAAAATCCGAGGGCGAGGTATATATTTATATATAAAGAATTAATTAATGGTATATATATCTATATAGATGAGGAGCAGAGATATGACATGAGTGTGTGTGTGGGGGGGGGCGTTGAAATTGAAAGCGCCCGGTGTGTGACTGTGTGTATGGATGGAGTGATGATTTTTCTTCGTTTGTTCATTTTTAATTATATATATATATGAGATCGTTATTCTCCTATTCATCCCTTAGATCTTTTATTCTTCTTAATATGAGTCGTTAGATCTCATTCATCAACGAGCCGTTAGATCTCATTCATCAACGGTCCAGATGATCTGCATTATTACACTATAATGATGCATTATTAGTCGGTGTGCATTATTTAACTAAAAATCTGCATTATTAAACTATAATGGTGCATTATTAGTCGGTGTGTAATATTCAATTGAAAATCTGCATTATTAAATGACATGTGACACTAATCTAACCGTCGGATGACAAAATCGTGGGGCTGAGATTAAAAAGAATAAAGAACAAAAGATACAAAAAGAAAATGAATACATCCCTTATATATATATATATATATATATATATATATATATATATATATATATATATATAGTAGTGATCAATGTATAACTAATCTTAAGTGTATAACTAGAGAACAAATCTCAACCACACATCTTAATAGAACAAATATTATTTTTTTAATAATATAAAATAGGCCAAGGGTATTTTTGAAAATTACATCATGAAATTTAAATCTGCGGTTTCCTTTCTTTCTCCTTCCAAATATCCGATCAAATCTCCTTTGATCTTAAAGTCGTTGCATTGTTTTGATTGAATGCGTTAGTTTTTTAGAATTTGATTGTTGCTGCTGCGAGGAATAATCCAATTTACGTCTGGACAAATGAAACAAATGTTTGTGATTGTTTAATATAGTACTCCACTGTGTGAATATAAGGAAGACGAGATATCGCTTGCAATTTCAATCAAATGAAATTGTGAATTGGTAGCAACCCTAGGTCTACTTGTACTAGCATGGCGTCTGATGCCTGAGAATCGAAGTTCGATGAGTATTCCGGCGAGAAATATCCTCCACCGGAGGAGATAATACTACTGGAGGCCATGCCGCAGAGGAGGTCGGAGAAGCAGTCTGAGCACGACGACAGTGACATGGCGAAATCGAGCGCCGAAGATGACTCGTCATTCTCTTCGAATCATATGTTGTAGAAATTGAGCTTTGTATCGCCGGATTGGACGATTTATTCGCCGGAAAACGTGAGTGAGAGAGATGATAGGTGAGTGAAGAAGAGAGAGTGAGAGAGGGAAAGACTGTAGGTTTTGGTCAGTGGAGACTTGAGATTCACTAAACATGTGATGCTTTCAATATATAAATAGCTAAAAATTAACAATCACTCTTATTCTGATTTTACTTCACTCTTGTTTACAAAATACATCACTCTTATTCTGATTTTACTTCACTCTTGTTTACAAAAAACACATCACTCTTATTCTGATTTTACTTCACTCTGGTTTACAAAACACATCACTCTTATTCTGATTTTACTTCACTCTTGTTTACAAAACACATCACTCTTATTCTGATTTTACTTCACTATTGTTTACAAAACACATCACTCTTATTCTGATTTTACTTCACTCTTGTTTACAAAACACATCACCCTTATTGTGATTTTACTTCACTCTTGTTTACAAAACGCATCACTCTTATTATGATTTTACTTCACTCTTGTTTACAAAACGCATCACTCTTATTCTGATTTTACTTCACTCTTGTTTACAAAACGCATCACTCTTATTATGATTTTACTTCACCCTTGTTTAGAAAACACATCACTCTTATTCTGATTTTACTTCACTCTTGTTTACTAAACACATCACTCTTATTCTGATTTTACTTCACTCTTGTTAACAAAACACATCACTCTTATTCTGATTTTACTTCACTCTTGTTTACAAAACACATCACCCTTATTGTGATTTTACTTCACTCTTGTTTACAAAACACATCACTCTTATTCTGATTTTACTTCACTCTTGTTTACAAAACGCATCACTCTTATTGTGATTTTACTTCACTCTTGTTTACAAAACACATCACTCTTATTCTGATTTTACTTCACTTGTTTACAAAACACATCACTCTTATTTTGATTTTGCTTCACTCTTCTTTACAAAACACATCACTCTTATTCTGATTTTACTTCACTCTTGTTTACAAAACACATCACTCTTATTCTGAATGGATCTATCGTGGTTATGAAAATCTCTTCGATCCCAAGGCAAATGGCTCCGACAACGTGAATATCGATTGCGGCAAAAATCGACTGTGGCAACAACCACATACGGGAATTTAAAAAATAAGCTTATTTCATCACGACCATAAGAAGAAATTCACCGTTATAAGATAATTAGTGAGCTCCTTATCAAATATTGCAAAATTGATAATATGTGACTATATTCTGAAATACTAGTTGAGACATTTCAATCGAGATGTGGATTCATTGATAAACCGAAATGCAAAACATAAGCAATTGATTTTTGAAGATGATTCTATCAACATAGTTAGCATCACTATTTGCTCAATCCATCATTCTGAGTTTGAGCAGTTATTAAACACCAGCTCAAAATTGCAATTGCAATTTCTTTTCGTTCGTGCAGCAGGAGATCTACGAGGGGGTGGTTTCGGCGCTGGCGAAGGCGATCGACGGGAAGAAGACTACCGATCCGCAGGGGACTTTTGGTTTATGCTACCGAGTTTCGAGCGGACAGGGGATTCATTCGCCGCTGGTGACGGTGCATTTCGCGGGGGCGGATTTGGTGGTAGAGGCGGTGAGCTTGTTTGTGGAGGTGGGTGAAGGTTTGAGCTGTTTGACGATGGTGGCGACGCAAGATTTGGCTGCAATGACAATTATACCCCCGCCTTATTATTATGGAGTAAATTTATGATTGAGGGAACTAATTTCTCCTTAAATTAAAAAATTACATTTATTAATACTAGCCCTTGATTTTTTTGATCTTGTGGCTATTATTTGTTCTCTAGTTATATGGTTAAGAGGTGTTTGCCATAGATCACGACCCTATATATATATATATATATATATATATATATATATTCCTACGATTGCTTCAGGATTATTTTAGTAAGAGCATCCACAATGAGAATAGTCCCGCCATAGACTAGCCACAAACGCCTCCTGTCATATCATCAGCACTAAAAATCCTGCTGCCACATCATCAAAATAAGCAAATAGCCCAGCAATAGCCTAGCCACATCACTCAAAATTATATAAAACAAATAATTAACCATCACACAAAATACGGAATTAAATTTACGACACAGATACGGGAAAATTTAATTATATTATTAAAATTTAAAAAGTATATTAATTAAAAAAATTAACATTAATTTTAAAAAAAGAAGGTACATTAAAAAAATTACATAATAAAAAAAACTAACGTTGTGCAGTCCCCCGCTCCCACAACTCTTCAATTAAATCCTTTTGTAGTCGAATATGAGCATTCACTTGGCGCATGTGCTTGGAGGAGGCCGGCTTCATCGTGAGGTACCCCACTCCGTACGTTGGGGGCGGCCACGCCGTGGCTTGGACCGGCTTCATTATCGTCGTTGGCCCAACTAGTCAGTTGTACACCTTCGTCTTCGACAATCATGTTGTGCATGATAATACAGGCGTACATTATATCAGCAATGCAGTCGACATGCCACAAATGCGTTGGACCCCTAACTGCCACCCATCGAGACTGGAGCACACCAAATGCCCGCTCTACGTCCTTGCGCGCCGACTTCTGTCGTGCCGCAAAGTAGGCCTTCCTCTCATCTGATGCGCATCGGATTGTCTTCACAAAGACGGGCCACCTAGGGTATACCCCATCCGCCAAGTAGTAGCCCATATCATGCCGGTTGCCATTGGCGACAAAATTGATGGCCGGACCGACGCCCTGGCACTGCTCGTTGAAAAGGGGCGACGAGTTGAGGTCGTTGTTCAAACCGGCTACCCCAAAATACGCATGCCAAATCCACAGCAGGTAATCAGCAACGGCCTCGAGGATCATCGTGAGATTCTTTCCCCTGTAGCCGGTCGTGTAGAACCCCTTCCAGGAAGCGGGACAGTTCTTCCACTCCCAATGCATAACATTCGCGGGAACCCATGCTTCTCCCCGTGCATCTGCATCAGATCCTGGCAGTCTTCGGGGGTAGGGCTTCGAAGGTACTGATCACTGAATATTTCAATCACGCCCTGACAGAAAAACTTCATACATTCCAGGGCAGTCGTCTCACCAATGTGGAGGTACTCGTCCCACATGTCTGTCGCGCCTCCGTAGGCCAACCGCCGGATTGTCGCAGTGCACTTTTGAATAGGTGTGTGGCCGGGTTTGCCAACCGCATCGTGCCTGAAGCGGAAATACAGATATCGATGTTCCAAAGCGTTAACAATACGCATAAACAGGGCCCTGCTCATCCTAAAACGTCGTCTGAAAAGGTTGGCGTTGAACTGCGGCTCCTCTGCGAAGTAGTCTTCGTATAGGCGCTGATGTGCAGCTACGAGATCACGATCAATCATTTCTCGGCGGTGGACAACTGGGCGAGGTCGAGGTACCGCCGGCTACAAGGCTCTTTGCATCCATTGGTTTATCTCGCGGGTCGTATAGGCATCCAACGCTTCGGCCATTCGACGTTCGTACTCCTCAGCATCTCCCCTACCACCCGCGTTACTCATTTCGCGTTGTTGCTCTTGTACAGAAATTAAGATAGAGAGAAAACTCGTTAAAACAAGTGATGCGAATGAAAATGAAGTGCAAAGCGCGTATAAATAGTTTCGAAAATTAAAAAAAAAATAAAAAATCCATTGGACGATGCGCTCTGCGATCCGGAACCTGCAATGGCGCCGAGCGGATCGCCCATTGCCCAAACATCGCCTAGCGCTAGGCGATTTTTTTTCCGGAAACCGGCTTGGCGGTTACAGTGGTTCGCCGAGCGCACCGCCTAGCGTCGGGGCTCGGCTAGGCGGTGCGCTAGGCGCCATTATGGATGCTCTAATGAGCGGGGACTGGTCCCACCGTCTCTAAAAGGGCTCGGCTAGGCGGTGCGCTAGGCGCCATTGTGGATGCTCTAATGAGCGGGGACTGGTCCCACCGTCTCTAAAATTGTGAATTTGTGGGATGCTTTTATTACTTGTATTGTATGCGACTTTGTAGATGCTCATGCTTTAATGTGTACTTGCTTTTGTTATGCTAATAATGGGAGTATGGTACTCCAAAGCATAGACGGATAAGGGTTGACCTGACCCACTCTATCGCCAATCTATCAGAGTGCCGACATGTCCATATTCGACCTAACTTGATCTACAGGTTATGGGAGAGTTCAGATTTTGGGCTACAGATTTGCATTGTTTTTTTGTTTTTAAAGTCGTAACAAAAGTGATGATACATATAAAGAGGATTTTACTTTACTTTGTTGGTCTTAAAATTAGATTGGTAAAATTTGGTTCTAATCTATAGGCTTTGAATAACATCGTTTATTTTTCATCAGCAACGTCAATTTCTCTCTATATAATTATTGAAAGGAGAGATTAGTGACTGTTGAATTATCATTTTTAAACACAATTAGTTGTCCCAAGCTCATCATCTCAACATCTTAATTCACGGTGGGTGGTTGAATGCACATAGGATGTCAATGGGAAAGTAAATCCTATTAACTATTCTTGGATTATTTTACCGTAAATGATGATGCTAAGGAAGACTAGTGTAAACTTTTTATATAAAAATAAGATCTTTAGTATGGGATCAAAATTTGCACTCAAATATACAACTCAAAGCTATGAAATCTTGGCAGTATTCAATAAGAGAGGAAGATATTGTGACATCCCTGACCCGAAATATGCATTATTTTGCATATTATCATATTATATTGTCATTGCATATTAAATTATCATTTTTACTATAGTATATTAAGTGTGTGCCATAGAAGATATATTTAGTGTTAGGATCAATTAGTATAGTCGAATAGATAGTTTCCTTTTTCGAGAATTTTTATGTAAGTGTATATAATATATAATGAGTATGGATTATTTTATTTGTATTAAATGATTAATATAAATGTGTATGCATGTGTACTAACGTAAATGTGTGCATGGAATTATATAGTACTACTATATAAATATGTACTTAAATATATATATATATATACATATAAAATAGTGTAATAAATACATACGTGTACGTGTAGGAGTGTGTAGAGTGTAACAATAGGTTATATTATTATATTGATATGCATGCATTATTAAGAATAAGGACTCACTATAGAGCCACACGTGTATATATATATTTATAAATGGAATTGAGTTAAGTGGTGGAAAGAATATAAGATGTACACTTTTTTATTAATATAAAGAAAGTCGGTTTATGGAGGATATAAAACAATAAAAATAATAATCATGGGGAGGAGATGAGTTTAGTTAGGGGGATTCAGAAAAAAAAACCGAAAGGAACTTTTGGGAGGAAAAAAAAAAAAAGAGAACGAGAAGGGGAAGATAGCTTTCGGTAAATAGGCGAGAACTTTTTCTATCTCAAATTCACATAAAACACTTTAGTTTTTAATCAAAGGTATTATTTATATATATATATAAGTGGGAGGTATAATTGAATACATATGTGTAGAGAATATATTTAATTACACAGTAGTTAGCTTATAGCTAATTTTGACTCTTAATCATAAATTAAATTTGTGTTCATTATATAGCATCACGTGTTGTGGAGCGAGAAGCAGGAACAAGTTCCCGACTAGATTACCTATCGTGATAAGGTGTGTATAAATCACACTTTTAGTTTTACATGTGTTATGTGGTTGGTTGTTATATGTTGAATTGGAGTGAATTATGTGATTAAATGGTGTGAAATTGATATATTATGAATTATTTGATTTTGATGGGCGAATATGATATAAATATTTGATTGTTGAATCTGGACATGTTTGTTCAGATTTATTGGATAATTTGATGGAATATGGTATGGATATGTTATTAGTGCAGATGATATGTTTATGATACCTATGATGTGAATCATTGGATTAAAAAGGATCTGTGACGGTTTTGCCCTGGATCTGAAATTACAGTGGATATATTGGGACCTTCGGGTCAACATATTGGGACCTTCGGGTCAACATATTGGGACCTTCGGGTCAAATCATAATGGGACCTACGGGTCAATCATATTGGAAACCCCGGGCAGATACCAGGCTTGACTGTTACAGAATAATAAACTGATTAGAGTGACATATGCATATGAATATGAAATGGTTTGTTTTTAAATTATGTTATATATTGTTTCTGATTATATGTATTGATAAAAGAATATGCGTGATGTTTGTATCATGTGAGATTAAAGGTAGAATTTATATATACTGAGTTGTGGCTCATATAAACCACTAAATTTTTCAGGAATAAGATAGCAGTAAAGTTTTGACTGACGTGGGTCATAGGAACTCCACGCGTTATCAGGTTCGGCGGCTGACGCATATTGACAACCTTCTCCTCCTCATCTTTTTGCATGTAGATAATTGTATAGTATATAAAGTGGCGAGAGGGTTCCACTACTTTACAGGATATTTTGAAATATGTATCGGATAAGTGTTGGTTAGAAATTTATATAATATGTGTGTTCTATGTATTAGTCACGTGTATTGATTGCTTTTATGATAAAAGATTTATTTATTATAAGAGTATACGTCAGAGGGGTGGAGGTGTGACAGATATTCTCTTCCATTACTAGTAAAATAATACCGAGTCGTTCAACACATGGATGAATACTCATAAAAATCGGCTATCATACACAACAGAAGATAAGTTCTACTTACATTATAATGTATCAATTAAAATATATTTATTCAACTATTATATTTATAGTTAATTCTACATTGTTTCCGAGTACCAATTTTGTTTCTTGAATCTCTCAATACATCGAAGCTAATGGTTTCCTATTTATCCAAGCCCTCTAACTCAAGTGGTTGAGGAGGAAGGCAAGGATACCGCGCCATCCTAGAGGGGTCACGTGTTTGACCCCTGGGAGGCCCATCTTGAGATTAATTTCCCTTGGGGTGACAGTCGATAAGCCGTGTACCAGTTCTAGAGTCGGCCATCTTGGTCCCATCTTGGGATTAATTTCCCTTGGGGTGACAGTCAATAAACCGTGTACCAGTTCTGGGGTCGGCAGGTTGACTCGTTGGTACCCAACCTTTGGGGGTGATAGTTGACTATGTCGTGTACCAGTTCCGGGGTCGGAAAGTTGACTCGCTTGCTCCTAAGGGGACAACGAAGCGCGTCTCGGTGGTAAGACGCTTCACCTCCGACCGTTAGGCCGGGGGTCCGAGTCACTTCGGGGGTAGGTGGGGGGAAACACCGTCGATCCTCCTTTAAAAAAAATTATGGTTTCCTATTTAAGGTTATTTTTTTTAATTTCAAGAGGCATAAATAGATCGCGGCCCAAGTCAAATATTTGGTTATTTGAAAATAAAATAGCCTTTTTATGTACTGTATCCGTTTTGCTACACCTATATGAATGGGGGAGTCTAATTTTGATATTATCTGCAGTAACCGCCATGCTTTTCATTATACTATCTTCGTAGCTATTCCCCCCGTTTCATAATAATAGAGTTATTTTACCATTTTGATATGTTACATAGTAATAGAGTCATTTTTCTTTTTAATAAAAGTCAACACATTTTTCCACACCTACTTTATTCTCTCTACCTTTTTCATTTTCTATTTACTCCTCATTTACCTAACTCACCTAACACAATTTTTCTTAATCTTCGTGCTGAAAAGAAACGCCTCCATTACTATGGAACGGATGGAGCACTAGTGTAAGAATATAATTTAATGTTCATTTATAAATACATCCATTTTTATAAGGTGTTGGTCTTATAAATACGTACTGACGTATCTATCAAATTTTAAGGGTGAAATTAGAAAATGGCCTCTGGATATTTAAATATCTACCAAAAAAATCAGTGATGCATCTAGTGACAAACTTGTAGTTATGTCTTTAGTTTTACAAATTGTACTCAATTAAATGGATTTGCCAATTTACATTATGGACTGGTTTGCCATTCAATGTATTTGCCACTTGCCAAATGGATGCAATTCCTCCTTTATTTGTCAATTTTGATAATTTGCAATTATTTGTCAATTTTGATAATTTGCTTCATGCATGCAACTTTGAGCCTGTTTTAATAAATGGCAAATACTAGGAGTATCATTTATTTTACAAATTGTACTCAATTAAATGGATTTGCCAATTTACATTATGGACTGGTTTGCCATTCAATGTATTTGCCACTTGCCAAATGGATGCAATTCCTCATTTATTTGTCAATTTTGATAATTTGCTTCATGCATGCAACTTTGAGCCTGTTTTAATAAATGGCAAATACTAGGAGTATCATTTATCACCCAAGGGTGTCCACAATAATAGAGCCCGTGGCCATGAGTCAAGCCACAAAACTTGGCCTAGGCCACAAAACTTGGACGAGCCACCAAAAATACTTGTTCGCACTATAGTAGACAAGCCCAAGCCACCAAATATTACTTTTTTTCCCCATTTTTTGAGGTATTTTTATTTAACTACAATAAAAATTATTGGACTATAATAATTATAAAAAAGTGCATAATTTAATAAAAACAAAAATTAAAACCAAATCTTCGTTGTATTATAGAAAGTGGTAAAATTATACAACGAAAATTATCGACATCACACAAACTACACCGCGAACGCATATCACGCTCTGCCCCCCTACGATTCCAGACCTCTTCAACCAAATCAGCCTGCAGTGTCATATGTGATGTTTCCCTCCGCATATCGGTGAACCATTGGATCAAGTATGCATCACTACGCGGTACACCCATCTGAGTGGGGCTGTGGCAATACCGTGACTCTTACTAGCACCCTCTTCCGGTGCCCTGCGCTCTGCAGCAAATCCTTCGTCATCTATTATCATATTGTGCAATATGATATTGCATACAAGATGGAGGCAACATCATTTTCGTGCCAAACTCGTACCGGGCACCGTAGAATGGCCCATCGCGATTGGAGGACACCAAAAGCTCGCTCAACATCCTTCCTAGCACCCTCTTGTTTTGCCGTGAAATAGGATTGCTTCGGCCCAACCGGTTGTCGGATCATCTTGACAAACACGGGCCAACGAGGGTATATCCCATCGGCCAAATAGTATGCCCTGTTGTATTGCGTGTCGTTGGCCACGAATCTGACCGTCGGACCCTAACCCCGACACTCGTCATTGAAGAGATGAGACGACTGTAGAACGTTGATATCGTTGTTCGATCCTGCGACACCAAAATACGCATGCCAAATTCGCAAACGGTAGTCAGCAACGGCTTCTAGTATCATCGTGGGGTGTCTCCCTTTGAATCCAGATGTGAATTGCCCCTTCCAAGCCACCGGGCAGTTCCTCCACTCCCAGTGCATGCAATCGATACTGCCCAACATCCCCAGAAAATGGTGCACCGTCCTGTGCATATCTATCAATCTCTGTCATTCATCAGCATTTGGCTTCCGTAGATACTCCCGACCGAAGATATCCTGGATGCCATTACAAAACTGTCTCAGTGTCCTTAGGGAAGTTGTTTCACCCATCTGTAGGTATTCGTCGAACATGTCAGCGGGACCGGCATAGGCAAGCTGCCTAATTGCAGCGATACACTTCTGATATGTCGACAATTCGGGTCGACCACTAGCATCACGTCGCAGTGTGAAGCACCTGTACCGCTGCGCCAATGTCGTCGCTATATGGATGAAGAGCCGTTGCGACATTCTGAATCGGCGACGGAAAATCTATGGCGGATAACGGGGGTTATAGCCAAAGTAGTCTTCCATCAACCGCTGGTCGGTCCCGACATGGTCACAGCAGATTATCCGGTGATGATGGAACGGTCGAAGGACCGCCGTCGCCTCCTCCTCGTCAGCTTCACGTTGCACCTCTTCAACCAGTTCATCGAACTCCCTATCGACCAATTGTTGAAACTCATCGTCGGAACTCATTTTTTCAAAGTAGAATTGAGATAAATTGAAAAGAGTGGAGATTGGAATGAGGTAAAAAATGGGTAGATTTATAGAATTAAGAGAAAAAATTCAAAAAAGAGGGGAGCCGCTGCTCTCGGCCGCTGTAATAGGAGAGCCGCGGCCCGTGCCCAAGGGCCGCGGCTGAGCAATCAATAGTATTGTATTTTTAGGGATTAATTAGTGTAAACTTAATATTGTATTATCAAGTCTAACAATTAGGCAATGGTTTTTAAATACATGAAAATTGGATAAATGTCCAACTCGAAGAATTAACATGATAAAAAAATTAAATCATAGGACTATTCATTTACTACTTAGTAAAATCAATTGATACATTTAATGTTCATTTTTACTCAAGTTTTATTAAGATAATAATAATCACTGATCAATTAGTTTAAATTTACCATCAAAGTATCCAAATTGTGGATTACACTATAATCAACAGTCTCCGTTTAATGACTAGCACGCAACTCCTTTGGTAAGATAGATAACACATCGGGATAAATTCTATTAATAAAAATGACATTTTTGTTATAGATTTTTATCCCTACATGAATTATACATCCTACCAAACATGCGCTTATAGGATCTTAAGTCCGCACTCTTGGCATCAAACCTCCTACTTCTATTAATACAAAGAAAACAAGTTCAATCTTATGGTTTCTTTCAATCTTATGGAGTAGTAAAATGCAGTAAATAAAACTCAGAAGTATGAATTCTTGCTTCAACTATACATCTATTGAAGCCTCTATTTGGGAGTCTTTATTACTCAATCTGAAGGAACAGTGATGGTTGATCGACAAGAACAAGAACTAGAGAGAAAGTAGAAAGTAGGGGTTTTGGGAGAAAATTTTGTAGGATCTTTTATTGCTTGAAGAATGTGATGTACAAAGTAAAACTGACTAACTATTCTACTCTACATCAGCTATCTATATACATCAGCTATGGCATGAAGTGATCGAGCTTTCACTTCTTGAGTGGTTACAACAACCGAGCTCATAACTGTCACTAACGGCTAGTAGCCGTTTGGAACTCAACTACCCTTTTGAACTTGCACTTCTTGCTATTGTGGAGTGCATCTCCAGACTAATCTCCCATGCAGCCGTGCTGCTTCTTCAGCCAACTTCTCTAACAATCTCCACCTTTGGATGAAGAAGCAACTTTCAAACCTCAATCTGATGCATACTCACCAACCTGCAGCAATACTTGAATTTTTCTTTGCTTAAAGGCTTTGTCAGCATGTCTGCGGGGTTGTGAGCCGTGTCAATTTTTACCAGCCTCACTCTCCCACTCTCCACTTCATCACGTATAAAATGTAGCCTGACATCGATGTGCTTACTCCTCTCGTGAAACATCTGATGTTTGGCCAGGCACAGTGCCCCATTATTGTCACAGTGTATAGTGACTCCAGTCTGCTTCAGATCAAATTCACCAATGAGTCCAAGCAGCCATTTCCCTTCCTTCACAGCTGAAGTCATAGATATATACTCAGCTTCAGTGGTAGACAGAGCAACTACATTCTGCAGACTTGATTTCCAACATATAGCGGCTCCAAATAAAGTGAATATATATCCGGTTTGTGATCTTCTTGTGTCAACACTTGCGGCATAGTCTGAGTCACAGTAGCCTTGCAATGCCTCCTCCTGAGCTCCACCTTGACCTGTAAACAAGATCCCCAGATTACCAGCACCTACCAAATATCTCAAAGACCATTTCAGAGCAGTCCAGTGCTGCTTGCCATAAGCTGCCATATGTCGACTTGTCACACTTATAGCATAAGCCATGTCAGGCCTTGTGCATATCATGAGATACATCAAACTCCCAATGATGTTAGAATATGGGATTGCTTCCATCTCCTTTCTTTCCTCATCAGTTTTTGCTGACTGCTCCTTTGATAGCTTAAGGTGCATAGGCATTGGAGTTGAAGTGCTCCTCATGTTATCAGCCCTGAACTTCTTTAGAATTTTCTGGACATACTCAGACTGGAATAGCCATAGCTTCCTCTCACTTCTTCTTCTGACTATATCCATGCCTAGTATTCTTCTGGCATTGCCCAGATCTTTCATTTCAAATGCCTTCATCAGCTGCTTCTTAACCTTTTTAATCTCCATTGAATCTGCTCCAGATATGAGCATATCATCCACATAGAGAAGTAAGTAGATAGGAGCCTTGTTCTTTTGCCTTCTGATGAACACAGAGCTGTCATACAAAGATCTATTAAAACCAAGATCAGCTAAACTCTCTCCAAACTTGAGATACCACTGCCGGCTGCTCTGTTTCAGACCATACAATGATTTCTTGAGCAAACAAACTTTCTCTTCTGATCCAGGTACCTTAAATCCTAGAGGCTGATCCATGTAAATTGTCTCCTCAAGTTCCCCGTTTAAAAAGGCTGTTTTTACATCCAATTGCTCCAAATCCCAGTCTCTCTTTGCAGCCACTGCCATGAGAACTCTAATGGAATTGTGCTTCACAACAGGTGAGTAAACCTCATTAAAATCTACTCCCTCTTCTTGGTTGAATCCCTTTGCAACGAGCCTAGCCTTAAATCTAACTCTCTCTGCATCAGTGGCCTCAATTTTCTTTTTGAACACCCACTTGCAACCAATAACTTTCCTATGCTCAGCCTTGTCAACCAATACCCATGTCTTGTTAGCAATCAGAGATTCAACCTCCTCCTTCATTGCTTGTAGCCATTGAGCCTTTTCTGGTCCACTCATGGCTTCAAGGTAAGTATTAGGCTCTGCATTCTCAAGCTGTTCTGCTATACTTAGTGCATAATAGATCATTTCATAATCAGCAAATTTAGCTGGTGCTTTAGTGGTTCTCCTGGGCCTATCTCTTGCAATCTGATACTCAGGGATGGATTCTGGTTGATGATCAACTTCACTGCTTAGGTTATCAGAGGCTCCACCTGCTTCCTGATTCTCAATATCCACTTCATCAGAAATGATATCAGGATCTGCTGTAATCTCTTGAGGCCTATCTAGAATTTCCCTCTTTAGAAGTGGCATATCATCCTCAAGAAAGACTACATCCCGGCTAATAATTATCTTGTGATTGTTAGGCTCAATACACCAGAGCCTATACCCCTTCACTCCCTTTGGGTAGCCTAGCATGATGCACTTCAAGGCCCTTGCACTGAGCTTTCCTTGCTTCAAGTGAGCAAAAGCCTTACATCCAAAAGGCTTGAGCCTAGAGTAATCAGATTTTGATCCATACCATTTTTCATCAGGGATGGATCCTTTAATTGCTGAAGATGGGCATTTATTGATGAGATAGGTTGCTGTTGTCACGGCTTCTGCCCAGAATTCCTTACCCACACCAGAGGATGAGAGAAGGCATCTCACCCTCTCAAGAAGAGTGCGGTTGAGCCTCTCTGCCACCCCATTTTGTTGGGGGTTGGCTGGCACGGTCTTGTGCCTTCTGATACCCTTTTCCTTACAGAAAGCATCAAAATCTTTTGACAAATACTCCAGCCCGTTGTCAGTCCGCAGCACCTTAGGACAAGCACCCCTTTCAGTCTCCATTTCTGTGCACCAGTCTTTGAAAGTGCCAAAAGCCTCTGACTTTTCTTTCAATATAAACACCCATGCTTTCCTTGAGTAGTCATCTATTATGGACATGTAATATTTTCCCCCACCAAGGCTCTTGATAGGAGATGGTCCCCAAAGGTCCGAATGAACATAATCTAGAGGGGAAGTTGAAGTGTGAGAACCTGTCGGATATGGCAGTTTCTTTGATTTTCCAAGCAAGCAATCTTCACATTTCAACATCTTTTCTTGACTGCTTGCCTCTATCACTCCCTTCTTTATCATCTCCTTCAATGTGCCTTCAGCTGGATGTCCTAATTTCAGATGCCAAGCATTCAAATCCGTTTGAACAACAGCATGAGACTCACCAACAATCACCGTAGCATCCAAGTAATAGAGGCTGCCCTTCCTGTGAGCTATCATTTTGATTTGCTGTCCCTTGCATACCCTCATTTCTCCACCCTCAGAAAGAAAACTGAACCCTTTCCTTTCTAGAGTTCCAAGAGACACAAGATTCCTTTTCAATTCAGGGATATACCTAACATCAGTGAGGATCTTGACAGATCCATCACACAATCTGAGCTTAATGCTTCCAATGCCTCTGATGCTGCAAGCCTTATTGTTGCCAAGAAGAACAGATCCTTCACATTCCTTCAAGTCAGAGAACCAGTCCAGATTTGGACATATATGGAATGAGCACCCGGAGTCCATAATCCATGATCCACGCTCAATTCTATTATCAACATTCAACACCTCAGCAGGCTCCTCACCCTCACTACTGACAAGATTCGAATTAGGCTTTGATTCTGCCGCCATCTTCTTCTTCCAGCCAAAGCAATCCCTTTTTAAATGGCCAGGCTTCTTGCACCAATGGCAAGATCTTGTCTCCTTAGATCCAGAGGCTTGAAATCTTGGCTACTCGAACTTCTTTGTGAATTTTTTCTTATTCCATTTCTTGATGGTGAGAGATTCTGCCTGAGATTCAGATTTCCTAGAGCCATTGTTCTGCAACTCTTTGGCCATGAGTGCAGAGTATACTTCATTGTAGGTGATAACTGTGTCTCTCCCATAAAGTATGGCATCTCTCAGCTGGTCATATGAACTGGGCAAGGCATTCAAGACCAGAATCGCCTTGTCCTCATCTTTCATCTTCACATCTACTGCCTCCAAATCATCCACGGCCTTGCAAAAGTCCTCCAGCTGCTCAACAATCGATCTATCTTCAGTGAAGCTGTAAGAATACAGCCTTCTCTTCATGTACAAACGGTTGGCCAGAGATTTTGCAAGATACACTTCATCGAGCTTCTTCAAGATACCCAAAGCTGTGTTCTCCCCTTGTACCTCTCTCAAAACTTTGTCTCCCAAACATAGAATGACTGCACTATGAGCCTTCATCTGCATCTCATCGTACTTAGCCTGTGCTTTCTCATCCAACGCAGGAGCCTTCGCCTTCCCATCTGATTCAGTCGAAGTCAGAACCGACGCAAGGCCCTGCTGAACAAGAACTGCCCTCATTTTCATCTTCCACAAGCCATAGTCATTCTTGCCCGAGAACTTCTCTGCCTCGAGCCTAGCTGCCATTCTTCGAACTCTTGACCGATCAATAGATTTCCCACAGACGGCGCCAATTGAAGGAACAGCGATGGTTGATCGACAAGAACAAGAACTAGAGAGAAAGTAGAAAGTAGGGGTTTTGGGAGAAAATTTTGTAGGATCTTTTATTGCTTGAAGAATGTGATGTACAAAGTAAAACTGACTAACTATTCTACTCTACATTAGCTATCTATATACATCAGCTATGGCATGAAGTGATCGAGCTTTCACTTCTTGAGTGGTTACAACAACCGAGCTCATAACTGTCACTAACGGCTAGTAGCCGTTTGGAACTCAACTACCCTTTTGAACTTGCACTTCTTGCTATTGTGGAGTGCATCTCCAGACTAATCTCCCATGCAGCCGTGCTGCTTCTTCAGCCAACTTCTCTAACACAATCTTAATATATGAATTACGTATACTGGGAGTCTTTATTTCTCAATATTGCAACATTTTGCAATATGTAGCCTTTTCTCTATTTGGTTTGAGAACGTTAATTTATTTTTAATGATGGTGCGATCACTCATTTATCGTACAGTTCAAAAAAACACTTGAACTATTGTCTTCTAAATAAATTAAAGATCCAAAAACACATGTCGATTTTATTTTTGTTTTTTTTAATTATTTTTATTATTTGAAAATAAGAATGATTTTTATAGTATTAGTTATTACCTTCAAACTAGATTTTTTTTAAAAAATCTTTAATAGGAGTAAGATTTACTTTTAACAAATAATTGTTCAATTAGTTTTATTTCTCTTATTTATTTTTAATGCATCGTTTCGAAAAAAACACCAATACTGTGGAAATGGAGGCTGATTGAAAATTGAAATTGGCGGCGATAACCAAACGCCTCCTCAATCTCCACTCCACGCCAATTCTCATCCTCCTACGACCCCGACGATCAATCTCAAACGCCTCCTTCAGTCTCCTCCAGCCTCAACGATGTCAAAGCCACCCTCCAAAATCGCCACCCTCCTCGCAGCCCTGTCTCATTTCCCAGCGGTGGTCCCACGGACGAGATGCGTCAGCGCCTCTCGGAGTTCCGCTCCCGCACCGCGCCGCCGCCGAGTTCCGTCGATAAATACGTTTCGCTGCACGAGCTCTAAGAGAAGAACATCAAATCCAAGGGTGAAAACTCCGGCGATCGGTCTAGTATCGGTGCCGGTGACGGTAATCACTCACTCGAATCCTTTCGCCCAAGCTTTGGAAGGAAGCCCTTTGATTCGTCGGCGATTTCGAATTTTACCATGGGTTTGAGGACGAAAGCTGCCCTGGATGGGAGAGGAAAAAGTATGGGATTTGGGAGGATTCATGATCGCTCGGAATTGGGGAAGAGGCTACAGGAGATGAGACCAGTGAAAACGGAAGGGGAAGTGGTTTTCGTTGCAGGAAATGAGCGAGAGGCTTGCTAAGGTCAGGGAGGCTCAGCATGAGGAGATGGGGAACAGGGCAGGACTCCCGCATGTAGTTGCAGATGGTCTTTACAAAATACACAAGGACAGTCTCCAAAAGGAAAAACAGAAAGGGCCGCTTGGTTAGCAGTTTCTGTTAATTTTCCTTTGGTTTTGCTTAGTGTGCGTGCTCCTGATTGATTTTATTGCTTTTACTTTTTTAGTGACAGTATTGCAGTTGATATTGTTCGGGTTTAATTTCATAATTATACCGAAAAAGACCATCTTTGTTCTTAATGGAATTTGCTGGTTTTATGATGTAGTGAATTCCTATGTAGCATGTTTGTATGCTGTTGTATGAATGCGTTTGATTTTGCTGTTTATTGGTATTGCAAAATAATTATGCCAGCAGCCTACATCTAAACATGCAAAAAATCAAGTGTTTTTCTTGGGATGAAAGGGTCTTGGTTTTCATATAGAGCGAATGAGCATGGAAGTTGGGAAATAAGTCAATTGAGCAAGCATTTGGGGTGGCTTTGGGATATTTTGGGAAAAGATATAACTGAGTGCATTGGAAATCAGGATGAGTTGGGGAACTGCATTTACAATGATTCTATAGTTTCAATTTCGTGTTGTGAGAATAATTTGTGAAAGAGAAGTTTTCACTGAACCATAGTGGACATGCCCTCAGACCTCAGTGTCTGATTTAATAACCTGCTGAAAAAGAAACTGCTGTCAACAGTTATACAGTAAATATGTTACATGTCAAGATAACTCACAAATACACTTGTAAGTGAACCTAGACTGTGACAAAATCAATATCTTTTATATTGTCGGGATGGAAATGGAATACATCTCTTCATCTATATTTGATTCCTTGAATTATACCTCACTTGCATGTGTTTCTCAGTTGCTTGATAGTTGTGTTTTATTGTTTTGGGACTATCCGGGATCAAGAGTTTTTCTTTTACTGGTCATGGAAGAAGACTTCAAATTTTCTCAAATAAACTTGTAAAATATACGTGCAATTCCTTATGTACACATTAGAGATGATGGTTGGTTCTTGGTTCTTGATTAACAGTTAACAGATCTGCGGTCTGACATCTTGTTAACGGTTAAACTATTGCAGTGAGTATTAATATTTTGGGTTCCATGGGTGCGGCCCTAGATGAGAAGATAGCAGGACCCCCAAAAGATCATTTAATTGAGAATGTAAGTTTTGTATGACCTAATCTTGTTGCCATATTTGTAGCTCTTTTTGCCTGTCAAACCTTTTAGGGTGAATATTTCATGTGAAGTGCTTAGTCAAGTTTAAGTTAATACTAGACAGAAATTCTTACAAAAGCTGTAGCAGTCCGAGATCTGTCCAATGGGTTTCTAAGCAGCCTCAATGTGTTTTTCATTCCATAATCCTTGTAATTTCATATCTTTGTGTTTTCTGCATGTCATTGTTGACCACAGTTTATTCACAACATATATTTTCCAAATTCACTGAGAATATTTTCTGAAAAGCTGGAAAACTAGAATTTTTGTTTTTTGTCTGCTTGTTGTCATTGCTAGTGTCTGGCATTTTATTCAGTTACACAAGTGCATGTATTTCACCAATAGGTTATTGTAGTGAAAATGACAATGCATCCACTATCGCATAGTAGTTTGTCACTTCTAAATTATGTAATGAAATTTAAACAAGTGTTTTTCATAAATGGCTAGCATCATGGGCTACAATAGAAGAATCTGTGTGGTGGGATCCTATTGTACTCTCATGTACAATGAGAATGGCTTTATAAAAACTGAAAATTAGATTTTTAATAAGCATTCGATTAATGATCAATTTTCTTGTATAATGTTTTATGTTGTTGCAACTATATGCTTTATTCCTATATGCTTGTTGTCCCTTAACCTATAGTCTTCTTAAAGAATGATATGCTCACAATTGCAAGGTTACTGTTTATATCACTCTTCCAGTTGGCCTGTAAGTTTTAGCACTGCCTCGTCTAAGCTGTCTGATACTACTTTTTTCATGGGATGCACAGTATTAAACGTGTCATCTGCTGAGAAACTGAAGTTGGAGATTGAAAAAGTAAGAGATGAATTTAAAATGTCCGAGTCGGATTGTGGTTCCCCTCGTGTTCAAGGTAAAGCTGTTTGAACTCTTATTCATATGGAATATGCTTCACATTTCATGTAACACTTTTGTTTTCTCAATCATAAAATTCCATTTCACCAAATGAGTAAAAGTTACTTTTCGTAGTTATAAGGCTCTAAGGTGGAGGTGTGACGAATTGATAAACTCCTTATTCTTGTAACATTAACTGCTAATGGGGTTCACTATCATGTTCACACTCATTTTTATTGAAAGAATTCTACTCCTAAAACTAAAACGGCCCTCATTTATTTTCAGTGGCTCAATTGACAACAAAGATTAAACATCTGTCAACTGTTTTACATAAAAAGGTTAGTATCTCCACCTACAAGGACACCACAGTTGTGGAATTAAAATGTCCTCAAGTTCTAGTATGGTGATCTGATGTTTCCTGGAATACGAACTCATGATCACGTGCTACTGTGTGATTGTTCTAGGATAAGCATTCTACACGAGGTTTTCTAGCAATGGTTCAAAGGAGGAAGAAGCTGTTGAAATATCTCAGACGGACTGACTGGGACTCGTACTACTGCCTTGTTCTCTCGAAGCTTGGTCTCCGTGATAACCCTGATGTTAAAGCATAGGCAACTGCTAATGGAAAGTGAGTTTTCAGGTTAGAAATTTCTGTAGTAGATTCAGCAGCGATTGCCTTGGTTTTATTTTCTTGGCAACACTTTGTTGGAACAACAGAAATAATTTTGTTTTCTTTCTGGAAACCTGAGATTTAGTCAACATGGATGTGGGGTGTAATTTTAGCCCCTCAAATCTGGAAATTCTCAGTCATCCAATAATGTAAATTTTGGTATAGTTCACACTTTGAAATTGATTCTATCTACAGTTTCCTTATTTATATAGTGACCCAATACATCTAGACTTGGTTTTAATAGTAGTTCGAATATAACAAGGAAGTAAGTCTTAGATTCATGGTTTCATTTTTCATTAAACCTCTTTACAATGTTGTATAATTTTACTATTGTAGATAATTTATTTGTACCAACTTAAATTAAGGAGATTATTATCATACACTTGCATAGTGTGTCATGCCCTCAAGATTTCTGATTAATTAGATGCACTGAGAAAGCATGATTTTTCATGATTAATTTTTAGATATAAAAGTAGGGGTGGGGATTCGGTCGGTTCGGTTCCGACCGATTAGTCGGTTAACCGAATTCCATATTTTCCAAAATCTAGAACCGGAACCGTACCCTTTGTTGGTTCGGTTCCTCAAGGAACCGATCGGTTCGGTCTTCGGTTCCACCGAAGGAACCAAACTCAAGTGCAATACAATACAACACTTTCAATAAAAATAAAAAAATAATGACCCTGTTGTTGCAAGGCATCGATCCTGGGTGGTGAAAGATAGATCCAACAAAGGCTTACCACCTACACTAGAAGCTACTTTTGTTAAAATGCAGGTACAATATTAATAGTATACATATTTCCGTATAATAAAACTAAAATAAATATATAAAAATTAAACTAAAAAATAACGGTTATTTGGTTCTAACCGAGAACCGAGATTAGCTTAAACTTAATAACCGACATCTAACCTTAACCTTATTTTTTCGGTTCTCGGTACAATATTAATAGTATACATATTTCACGTATAATAAAACTAAAATAAATATATAAAAATTAAACTAAAAAATAACGGTTATTTGGTTCTAACCGAGAATCGAGATTAGCTTAAACTTAATAACCGACATCTAACCTTAACCTTATTTTTTCGGTTCTCGGTTAACCGAGAACCGTGAACCGTTTCCTAGGCCTATATAAAAGTGTAAGATTTGAATGAGGATGTGATCGAATTATTACTTCCTTTTAAAAGAGCGTTTCTGTAAATCTGACATATCTTAATAAAGTAAACTTAATGTTATGTAACTTCTTAGGTACAAAGAATAAATTTTAGAGTAAAGCCAAACTTGATCTTGAATATATGCCCATTTTACGATTTTGGTCATAGACGTTATCTTTTGAATTTTTGCATCCCAAACATTTCAACTCGGATCACAATTGTTGGTTCTAAACTAACAGTTCCGTCAATTTTTAAACGGTCAACGTTTTTAACTCGATTTTGACTAATTAAAGCGGTTAAGTATGATTACTTGCTCCCTAATTCTATTCTTAATTATTTTAATAAATTATCATTTAAAATATAAAACAAATGGGTGTTCTGAAATGAAAAATCACTTTATTTGTTTGGTGGAATGCAAAATGCGAGAGCTTCAAGGCGAAAGGCACGATCTTGGCATTGTTGGGGAGCCTTGTGGAGGTTGAGGGAGTGCTCAGCGGAGGTGGAGGGAGGAATGCGATGAGGAATCTGATCGGAAGTTTGGTGGAATTCTTGAGCAGCGAGGACTGGGCGGCCAGGAAGGCCGCGGCGGAGGCGCTGACGAAGATGGCGGTGGTTGAGAGAGATGCGCTCTCTGAATATAAAGCTTCTTGCTTGACTTTTGAAGCTAAGCGATTCTACAAGGTTTGGGTTTTGTCCGATTTAGATGTAAAACGTTAATTTTGATTCTGCTTTTAAATTAATGTTTGTGTGTGTGAATTTGATCAGGTGAAGGCTGCGAGGGAGACGATGAATCAGATGGTGGAACCTTGGAAGGAGATTCCTGATCTAATCATCTTGATTCTTAAGTAATGCAACTTTATTTTATTTGAGAAAAAATTAGAACAAGTAGTACCGCACACAAAGGGTTTGATAGAACACCCATTTGTTTTATATTTTAAATATAATTTATTAAAATAATTAAGAATATAATTAGGGAGTACGTAATCATACTTAACAGCTTTAATTGATCAAAATTGGGTTTAAAACGTTGACCGTTTAAAAATTGACAGAACTGCTAGTTTATGACCAATTGTGAAGCGAGTTAAAATGTTCGAGACGCAAAAATTCAAAAGATAATGTCTAGCCTTTACACTAAATTTTAAATAAAAAGATTGTGCAAAACTTCCTCAGGTAGTTAAGGACTTCATATAATAACAATAAATATTTTAAAGTTTGTTCCTATTTTACGTACAGTTATGTTTGAAAAATTGTTTATCAATATGAATGGAAATAAAAGAGCAGAAAGCATTACAAAAATACTAATTTCTCATTAGCAGCACTAAGAAAATAGTTCTTCTTGAAGAAGAAAATATGGTCTGGCTGGCCAAAAACGCTCAGCCCTACACAATTATTCGACTTTGCAAACCAAAACTACGTTAACTGCAGAACAGAATTGCAATTCGGTAATTAAGCTCGCACCAAAACTATGAATCAACTCTACCTCTCTATTCCCTTTTATTCCACCATATCAACTCTACTCTCTCTCTGACTTGCTGTCTAAACTGTGTAGTTCTGTTGTATCGTATCGATGTCTAGGCCTTTGAGCTTCACCACGGACTCAACGTGCCCCTTCAGGGTGTGTAGCTCCCTGAGTCTGATATTCAGTCCAAGGAAATTTATCTTGTCAAAGTTGAGCTTCATAAGTATATGTCAAGACCAGCTCTTCGATTATTAAATAAGAAAATTGAGTTATTCATTCGTGGTGTAAAAGCTAGCCTACCTTGCAACTTCAGCACGTTTCTTGGCCTGCTCAGCTATCTCAGAGAGTTCTCTATAGTTGTTGCTGTTATCATTGTAGACGTCGCAGCTCTCAGGAGCTTGGAGGCCGTGGAGTGTGCGTTGAGCCATTGCCCACTGTGCTTCCCTTTCACTTCTGCCGTAGTCCTTCTTTGACGTGAAGGCCGTCTGCACACCAATTCAACTTAGTTTATGTGTGTGCTTGGTTTAAAGAATGTGAGAGGAAACAAGTATAAAAATACCCTATTATCAATCATGTGCTTCCAGGCCTTGCCGCTGAGAGCATATCTGATGATGAATTTGAATAAATCGAGCGGGATGTAGAAGATGAGGCTGTATAACCAGATGACACCCGCCCAACCCCACCCGATGCCCTTGATTCTTGCAAACTCCCAGTTTGCATACACAGCAATCGAAGTTGCGATCTGTGTGATCATAACACAAGAAACAAGCAGTGTTTATGTTTTTGAATGGCAATATAGAGTATGGAGTAACGAGTAAGTAAGTGACTTACCAACTGAGCTACTAGGAAAGCAAACACTAGGAGAAGACCGGGCCTCTCTATGTAGGACCAGCTTCTTGATCGTGTCACGAAGATGAGAGCCTGACTCACAATACTCACTTGAAGGTACACAGCAGAGTTTAGCTCATGGTAGTGGTCCTTGATTGGCCTAACACCAAATTTGTCCTGAAACAAGATTATGATATTGTGAGTTTGCATGATTGTAAGAGAGAATATGATGATAATAGTGCATTACCGTGAAGAATGTAGATTCTTGAACAGCCCAGAAGAAAACAACAGTCATCACTGCAAGGTAAGTTCCAAATACAATTCCAGTGGCGAAAATCTCCCTCAGCTTCCATGAATCGGGCATGGGGGATGGCTTTACCTTGTCCTTGGAAATGGTCATGATAGTTCCGTCATTGAGGATTGCGATGACTAGAACCATGAAGGGTGAGAAATCAAATTTCCAGATGAGTGCAAGAAGCATAAAACCAAGCACGACACGGATGGTAATGGAAACTGCATAGATTGTGTAGTTCTTCATCCTCTGGAAGATGGCTCTGCTTGTCAGTACGGCACTCACAATGACACTCAATCCCGGCTCAGTCAAGACTATGTCTGATGCACCTCTCGCAGCATCAGTGGCATCAGCCACAGCAATGCCGATGTCTGCCTTCTTTAGAGCTGGGGCATCATTGACTCCATCTCCTGTCATTCCACAAATGTGCTTCCTCTCTTGTAACTTCTTCACAATCTCGTATTTATGCTCTGTGCCATAATTGAATTAAAGAGTTAGTACATGATAGCTTGCTTAGAGAGTGAGCACACATAAAAAAAATCAACAAATTATGAGGCAAACCAGGAAAGACTCCTGCAAAGCCATCAGCCTTCTCAATCAACTCTTCAACAGAATAGCTGGCAATTGATTCATCCTTGTGCTGCCCGAGAAGTGAGGAGGAAGGATACATGTTCGTTCCCATTCCAAGCCTTCGGCCAGTCTCCTTGGCAATAGCTAGCTGATCTCCAGTAATCATCTTAACATTGACACCAAGATGAAGAGCACGTCTGATTGTCTCCCCACTGTCATGCCTTGGTGGATCAAAAAGTGGCAAGAGACCTGTAAACACCCATGGGGTGCCAGCACCCTCCTTTGTCTTCTCTGGTATGGTCTGACAAATTAATCATCAGTCAGATCCTTCTAAGGTTTTAAACTTCATATCAACTATATATTTCCTATACACCACAAAGATTTACCTGCTCACAAACAGCCAAAGAACGAAGTCCACGATCAGCAAACTTGTCGATGATGGACAGAGCTTTCTTCTTTACGTCTTCCCTCAGGTTGCAGAGCTCAATGATCTAGGCAAATACATTAGGCAAAAGATTAAGCCAATATAAAACCAAAACATTGGTGATTCTTCTCGACCAAATAACAAGATTAATTACCTGCTCAGGAGCTCCTTTGCTCACTCTATGCCAATCTCCACTACTATCAATATAAGTAATAGCGGTACGCTTTTCCACGGGATTAAATGGAAGGAAATGCACTTCAGTGATCCCTGCTCTTGCCTCTTTGGGATCAGCCAACATTCCGACAATGCAAGCATCAATTGCATCCTGATTCTCCACCCTCGATGCTCTAGCTCCCTGGAGAATCACATGATCTTTGTCGGCGTCTTTTGAAAATACCTTCACCAAAATTGTTGTAGTTAGAGCATTGTATGTCAATCCGAGAGATTCATGAGATTTAATGAATATGAATCAACCTCAATCAGATTTTTGTCAACAGTGAGCTTGTTTAGAGTGAGGGTTCCAGTTTTGTCACTGCAGAGAACATCCATCCCAGCCATTTCTTCAATGGCTGTCATCCTCTTAGTGATAGCACCCTGCTGTGACAATCTGTGGGATCCTATGGCCATGGTTACAGACAACACTGTTGGCATGGCAATCGGAATGCCTCCAATGAGAAGGACCAACAGATTGTCAATTCCACTCCTGTACTTCCTATGTTGAATTGGGTACATGACTACAATCTCAACTATGATTCCAACGGCAATGGAGCAGATGCAGAAGTTACCAATGGCAGTAAGCACCTAAGCCAAAAACTCAAAAGTTAGATACATCATAGGAAGCCTAGTGCTAATAAGATGGCTAGGAATGCACAACCTTTTGGAAGTGACCAACATTCTGAGTGCTGTCGACAAGATGTGCTGCTTTACCAAAGAAAGTATTGATTCCAGTGGCAATGACAACAGCCTCAATTTCACCTTGTTTGCAGGTGGAACCAGAAAACACTCCACTCCCGGGGTTCTTAGTCACTGGCAGTGATTCACCAGTGAGAGCGGATTGATCAATCTTTAAAGCATCGCCTTCTAGAAGACGTGCATCAGCTGGGACAATGTCTCCTAACTTGATGCTAATTATGTCTCCAGGGACAAGGATGGCGGCTTCTTGCTCACTCCATTTCCCATCTCTCAAAACCTTCATTTGAGTATCAAAATAAGGTGTTTTACAATCAAGATGACACATACTCCACATCCTTTCAACTAAACCAAAAGAAATCTGAAATATGCAGATTACCTTTGTCTTGGGTGCAAGACCAGCCATGAGAGCTGCCGCAGCATTGCCTGCATTGTTCTCCTCGATGAAACTAATGGTGGAATTGATGATCAACAGTGACATAATTCCAACAAAATCTTGCCAATCTGGCGGTTTGCCCTGAGATCAAAACAAGATCGGGTTAACAAATCACATCACATTATCACAATCTAATAGTAGTAGTTTGTAGAGAAGGTATTAATTACATCTCCATTGGCCAAAGCAATGGCCATGATAGCAGCAATCTCCATAACCCATGAAAGGGGATTCCACATAAATCCCAAGAATATCAGAAATTTGCTCTCTGTCTTCTCTTCCAGCTTGTTCGGCCCAAACACTTCGAGCCTGTTTTCGGCCTCTTTTGATGTCAATCCATCCCTCGAACTGTGCAGATAACCAAACACTTCCTCCAAAGGTAAGTTTTCCTGAAATCCCCCCAAAAATTGACAGATTTCAACTGGGAAAATAAAAGGAGAGAAAGAAATAACAATGTCTATGGTAGTTTTGAATAGAACAAAACACTCCCGATTATGATTAGTATTGAACTTGCTTCATCAAACACACAAACACTCTCATCACATAATTATAAACTCTAATAGCGAGATAATGCAAATAGATTGTGGGAAGTTAACTGAAAAAAGTGCCAAAATTTACTACTAATAGGATAAAAAAAAGTGACAAATTTTATACATATACATATACATATAAAATCAGATTTTCACAAAGGTGTCCATTGTCTAAACGCAATACAAACTGAAATACAGAGCCTACAACAAATCTAAATCCAAATTCAATCAAAACAAACATGACAAAAGTTTCTGTATCTGGAAATACAGCGGTGAAGATCCAAAAGCTTTGAGTTGAAAATAACAACACTAATTTGTATGACGAAATCTGTCTGACAATCAACGGATTCAAAATGAAAATATGGTGAAATCAAATAACATAAACGTTACCAGATCAACATTCTCATTCTTGATGTCCTGCAAATTAACGGCTGCCATCTTTTCGATCGATCTAACAGATCAACGCCGCGCCGCGTCCCTATCTATCTGTATCTCTCTCCAGAACTCAAATCAAATTCGTTCATCGAAAAAAGAAAGCAATTATGTACATTAAATTAGAGTTTATTCGATTATATCGCGTAGCTGCTTTATTTGAGTGAGTGCGCGCTCTTTTATACTACCATTCCATAACCAACTCTTATAGTATTTAAAATTTACTATTTCTCGATCTACTATATTTAGGAATTTCAATACTAACCACAACAACACGCCCTCCTTGTGCTCCACCATGCATTTGCGAAAGAGCTGGAGTCGCAGCCGCTTCCCCTGCATCGTCTTCTTCTCCTTCTCGCACCTATATTTTGCTTCAACTATTGTTAATGGCATCATCTCTGAATTGGCGCCAAAATTGAAGGTGGGGATAACTCTTTAAAGCTCGTCTTATCTCTTCGTATTACCACTCCAAACCAATTTCTGGTGATTCAAGGGCAAACTTCAAAGAGGAATTAGAGAGAATTCAGAGGTGAAAGATTGTTGAAAATTTGCTTATATTAAAACAAAAGGAGTTCGTTCTGCATTAGGAATCATTGATACAATTAAATTAGTCACTACTGATTAGATTTAGTCAGAATTCTTTTATACTATTGATTATAACTAAAAAGTGATAAGAGTGATTAATTATAAGTTGTGTGTCTGTGCAAACATTAAGTTGGTAATAATTTTTTTTTATTCCGGGTACTAGACGTACTTTTGTTTTATTTTTTTAGGTATCAGATCACTTAGGTTCATTAATTACTGGGACCTCTTTTTATAAGGCAATGTCTGAGGTGGCTAATCTCAGAAGGTACAAGCCAATTACAGTACCAAGTATTACACACAAGAATTGACTAGTGACTAGATACAAGTATTACAGAAACCCTAATCAATTGCAATGCCTTGACTGCTTGCAATAGCACCGGATTCCACCCAGTAATACACCTGCACACTCACTAAACCTGTTAGTAACAAAAGAAACAGATCCTAAACGGATCTAAGCAAGAATACACTGTAAACAATGAAACTTGGAACACCAAGAACAGAGGATGGCTCAGGTCGCAACAACGACTTCACAAGGGCCAAAGACCTCCTCCGTCTTATCCAACAAGTCACAAGGGGACACCGTGGACAGAACCTAACCTCGAGCTAGGGTTACCCGACTGCTACCACACAAAAGCCACCCCACACGACCAACCACTCAGAAACACAATCGCACGGCCTCAAGAACCCTCAGAACTCACGGATCTGAGAGACCAACCGATAATCTTCCCAGAAACAACAAGGAGAAGAACTCAACCGTTCAACTCACACAAATATCCAGATCAACTCAGGAGTTGAGAGATATCACGATCCTCACTATAAGACCAAGAAAGGAGTCATCAGAGAAGAAAATCGGCCAGAGTTTCAGAGAGAGATTTCTAGAGAGGAGCTGGAGCAAGAGCTTGAAGAGAGAGAGAGAGTAGTGATTCGAATCAGAGAGTGAAGAGTCAAAGTGTCACAAATAGACTCAAGAGAAACACACCTCAAATCCAACGGCTCAACGCCAAGATCCGAGTGAGGGTGACACATGGCAGCCATCGGGGTAACTCTTCATTAAGTAATGGGCCAAGTCAAGATGAACTCATTACATCGGAGAATGGGCTATCAGTTAAAACGGCCCAGCCGTAATAATCTCAGGCCCAAAGGGTTAGTCCATAATTCCACATACTCCACCTTGGACTACTTTTGGTAAACAAAGGAGAGCTTTAGTCATCATGTTGCTTCATCGCAACCTACAAGGTTAGAATCAAGACACCAAAGAGACAAAGCTCATTAGTCAAGAACTAACCAGGTTGCCTAACAAGACACCAAAGAGACAAAACTCATTAGTCAAGTAGGTCTTTATCTTGCCTTGAGATTTCAGTAGACCAAGATCTAGAGAATCAACAAGGTCTTCCCCCCGGGACATGCACATGCACATGCTAACCACAATCAAAATGCAATCTTTTAATGCAAGTAAGTAGTTTATCAGCAGACAGACATTTTGTGCCCATATCAGCAGGGTTTTTATCAGTATGCACTTTATGCAACATAATTTCTTGTTTTTCAACTACATCTCTAATGAAATGGAACCTAACATCTATATGCTTAGTTCTGTCATGAAAAACATGATTTTTTCACAATTGAATAGCAGACTGACTATCAGAATATAGAGCAGGAACAAATTTTAAGAATTTAAGTTCAGAAAGAACTCCCTTTAACCAAATTGCTTCCTTCATAGCCTCTGTGATGGCTATATATTCTGACTCTGTAGTGGAGAGGGCTACTATGTGCTGCAATTGAGACTTCCAACTTATACAAGAACCACAAACAGTAAACACATAAGAAGTGGTGGACTTTCTATTGTCCCTATCATTAGCATAATTGGAATCAACAAAACCACATAGATTTATACCATCAGCACTCTTTAGAAAACACAGACCATACTTAGAAGTATGTTTCAGATATCTCAAGAGCCATTTCAAGGCTTCCCAGTGCACAGGTCCAGGGTTTGACATGTATCTACTCAGCCAAGAAACAACATAAGCAATATCTGGCCTAGTACTGACCATTAAGTACATCACAGAACCTATGGCATTAGCATAAGGAACCTTTTTCATAGCATTGATATCAGACTCAGACTTTGGACACAAATCCTTACTCAACAGAAAATGAGCAGCTAAAGGCACAGAAGCAGTTTTAGCCGCAGACATGTTAAACTTATGCAGGATTTTATGCACATATGATTCTTGATGAAGCACAAGTACAGAATCCTTTCTGTTCCTATGGATATTAATACCCAAGATCTTTTGTGCATCACCAAGATCCTTCATATCAAAGTTATCACATAAAGCAGTTTGCACAGACTTGATGGATTTGAGGCAGGATCCCATTATCAGCATATCATCAACATATAGCAGTAAGAACACAGGAACCTTATCAAGATTTTTCACATACAGGCAAGCATCAAAAGTACTTCTAACAAACCCAAGCTTTTTCATGCATGAATTAAACTTGATATTCAATTGTCTGGGAGATTGCTTCAAGCCATACAAGGCCTTCTTTAACAGGCAAACATGATTGAGATACTTAGGATCTACAAATCCCTCAGGCTGTTTCATATAGATGGGCTTATCTAAATCACCATGCAGGAAAGCAGTTTTTACATCCATTTGTTTAAGTTCCCAGTCAAAGTGAGCACACAAAGCAAGCATAAGTCTAACAGTAGTAAATTTAACCACATGAGCAAATATTTCAGTATAATCTACCCCCTTTTGTTGAGTAAACCCTTTGGCCACAAGTCTGGCTTTATACCTAAGTCCATCTACCTCATTCTTAATTTTATACAACCATCTGCAATCCACAACAGAGGCACCAACATGTAAGGGAACAAGTAACCAGGTACAATTAACTTTCAAGGATAACATCTCATCTTCCATGGCTTTTTGCCATTCATGCCAAAACTTAGATTTAAGAGCCTGTTTAAAAGACTGGGGCTCATTACCATCATATTCATGCACATTAAAAGCTAAAGCAATCAAGTTAACCAAACCAGAATACCTAGCAGGTGCATTAATGTGTCTCCTGACTCTATCTCTAGACAGGAGGTAATCACTCAAGTCTGGACCAGGGTTAACATCTTGGTCATCAAGTAAAACAGGTTGAGGCTCAGGTTGAGGCTCAGGCTCAGGTTCAGGTTCAGGGTCAGGGGTGATAGGATTTGGAATCCAAAATTGCTCCACCTCACTTGGAGTATCCTCAAATACCTCCACCTCAGTGAGATTATCAGTGGACTCCACCTCACTAGGAGGCTCATTGTCCACACTTGGAGGAGTGAGATCAGGGGCAGGTCTAAGACAGGGAAATTCTTCTTCATTGAAGATGACATCTCTGCTTATAATGACCCTGAAACCAGGCTCACTTTTATTCCAAATCCTATAACCCTTGACACCCTCAGGATATCCAAGGAAAACACCTTTCTTGGATCTGGGTTCTAACTTGTCAGTTTTGGTATGAACAAATGCACTGCAGCCAAACACTCTTAGATGAGACAAAGAAAATTTTCTACCAGAGAACACAGACTCAGGACACTTTCCCTTTAGGGGAACTGAGGGAGACCTATTTACAAGGTAGGCTAAGGTCAGTAGGGCTTCACCCCAAAATTTTTTGGACAGGCCACTCTTTGACAAGAGACATCTAACTTTCTCTAGGAGGGTTCTGTTCATTCTTTCAGCAACTCCATTTTGCTGAGGGGTATAGGGGGTAGTCTTGTGTCTCTTAATTCCAAACTGAGAACACATGGAGTCCATTTGGGAATTACAAAACTCAAGACTATTGTCTGTCCTAATCACTTTAATAGACTTTTCAGTTTGATTTTCAATGAGGTTTTTCCATGCAGAAAACTTTTCACAGACCTCAGACTTATTTTTCATTAAAAACACCAAACTTTTCTAGAAAAATCATCAATTATGGACAGAAAATAGACAGACCCTGAATGAGTTGAAACAGAGGCTGGACCCCACACATCCATATGCAGGTATTCTATCACACTGTGACTGATATTTTCAGTAATAGGTGTAGGGAAAGACACCCTATGTTGTTTGCCCAAGACACAAGTGTCACAAAAAGGAAGGTTATTTTGAAAATCATGTTCAGAAAGCAACTCATTTTTCTTCAAAATATTTAGAACTTTTTCACTCATATGACCAAGTCTATTATGCCACAACATGGCTTTATTAACCCTAGCCAGGCTTGAGGCATTATTCACACAGGCCAAAGGTTGAGCAGAACACACATAGAGATTGCACCTTTTTACAGCTTTAAATAAGCACATAGCACCCTTACAGATCTTCATGACTCCCTGCCCCCACTTACCTTCTAGCCCATCAAGCTCCAAGCAGGTATAGGAAAGCAAATTGTAACATAGATCAGACACATATCTCACATTGTTCAAGTTTAACACATAGCCATTACTAGGGATGTCAATCGGGCCAACCCGTTCGGGTTCGGGCCAACCCGTTCGGGTTGTCGGGCCATTCGGGTACGGGCTATTCGGGTTATGATTTTTTTATAAAATTTCGACCCTACCCCTAACCCTTCGGGTTTCGGGCTAACCCACCGGGTTATTCGGGCCAATGCGTATTTTTAATTCTTTTAATATTTTCAAAAAGAATACGTGTTTTAAATTTTCTTTAATTATATACATATTTTTAATTAATCATTCAACAATGAAATACATATTTTTAATTTTCTTTAATATTTTTTAAAAAGATTAAGTTATTTAAATTTAAATAACTTATTCATTACATAATTATTTACAGAATATCTATCAATAGTATGTTTATGTTTATGTATTTAAAACATAAATCAACACTTTGTTTCAAAATTCAAACATAAATCAATTCGTAGAAAATTAAATAAAATTGTCATAACGTGAGAGGTGCATCGTAGATGTAACAAAAATATTTTGAATTATTAAAGAGTGAATTATCAAGATGCTAGCTAATTGGAGTAACTCTAAGTTTTCTTGAATTATGATTGGTCAAATTTAATTTATTCCAGCTGTAAATAAGTCAAATAATAATTTATCTTTGTTTTAAGAATCATCAAAGTACGCATAATTCAATGACAAAACGGCGTCAAAACACTTTGCACTATTATATTGGAAATATACTAAAAGAAAGCTTTTATATACGAGTATTTATGAATCCATGAACCACATGGTGATTTTTTTCGTGGTCTTATATAGTCGGTTGGCGCATTTGGATTTTGCATGGTTTTAGAGGGTTGTCTTGGATGATTTTGATTATATTTCTATATTTTGGTATGTTTATATGTTTGTTGAGAAATGATAGAAAATTGATTAGAAAATGTACACAAAATATGTGGATGTGCAGCAGCCTTGTTTGAGTCAATGTTTCTCTCGATTTTGAAGTCTGATAAACCTATAATACATATCATTCTCTTCGTCTTCGAAAGAGCTTCGCGTGGATATATTGCACGCCTCAATCGGAGCTTTGTAGAGAAAGTTATGACCGTTACAAAAACTGCTCGCTGTGCAGAAGCCTTCAACCCGACGGGCCAACCCGTAACCCGAACGGGTCAGCCCGCCTAACCCGACAACCCGAACGGGTCAGCCCGAATGGCCCGATTTTAAATTCGGGCTGCGAAATTACAACCCTAACCCTGTATTTTTATCGGGTTATTCGGGCCGGCCCGCGGGTTCGGGTTACATTGACATCCCTAGCCATTACTGAATTTTAAACACACAGTACCAATGCCAAGAATTTGACACTTCTTGTCATTTGCCATAGAAACAAAAGTATTTTCCATAGGTTTAAAATCAGAAAACCTAGATTTGAAAGGAGATATGTGATAAGTGCATCCAGAATCAATCAGCCAATCATTTTCAATAAAAGAGCAACCCAGGGAAGAATTCAAAGACAGAATATCATGTGTCGTGAAGCAAACTCCTTCAGGGCAATTATTCTTAGCTAGGTTAGCAATAGAATCCAGATTATTATTACCATGTTTCTGCTTCTTAGGGTTAGGACACTTTTTCTTGTAATGACCTACATCTCCACAGTTGAAACACTTTCTATTAGCCTTAGGATTCCTACTGTTAGACCTAGATCTTCCCTTTCCTTTCTTCTTTCCCTGATCATTGGATTTATTGTTGTCATTTCCCCATCTGGATTCAGATCTGCCCCTAACATTAAGGGCTTTAGACTGAGCAGATTTAAAGGCATTGTGTTCCTTAATTTCAATTTCCTTAGATTTTAAAGAACTGATGATCAGGTCCAGATGAGCACTATCCCTACCATACTTTATAGCAGCCTTAACATCATTATAAGAGTCAGGGATAGCATTCATCTAAGCAATACTAGTATATTCATCAATAGTTTTGTCACCAGACCTTTTGATGTCCTGAACAAGTTTCTGGAAATTATCAATGTTGTCATCAATGTCCTTGGAAAGATCCAGTTTAAATTTGAAAAGTTTTTCAAGTAAATACATTCTGGAGGACATTGAAGTTTCAATATACAGAGTATCAAGTTTTTGCCAAAGCTCAGAAGCAGATTCAATAGATCCAACTTTTCTAATCACAGAATCAGAAAGATTTAAAATAATAGTTGATCTGGCCAATTCATTCATCTCAGCAACTTTATCAGCAGGTTCAGTATCAGGAAGAGTTCCCTCTACTGCCTTGAAAACTTTTTGCTGAATTAAAATACATTTTATTTTTTGTTTCCAGATAACAAAATCATTTTTCCCATTAAAGGGTACAATACCTACTGGTTGTGTCATCTTTAAGAAAAAATTTACACAGATAACAGTTCCAGCAAAACAGAAAGCACAACACAAAACCCTACTGTCACAGAAAGTGGACTTAAACACACAACACTTTGAGAGTCCACTCAAAACAGATATGTAGGGATTTGTCATGCAGAGAACACAGATGCAAGGCAAGCACTGAACAGATCACACACACACAGGAAGGCAAGCTCCAAAACAGTTCAAAGTGATTCCACACACCACACAAAATGGTCAGAACTGAGTTCCTCCATATCTGTCACGTGTACCCCGGCTAGAGGATTTCCCAGTTCGCAATCACCCAATGTATGTGGGCGCAAGGGGTCACTCAAGGCGGTTACCAGTACAGGGTGGATAGGTAATTCACTCAAGACACAGAAATAGGCTCTGGAACACACACTTTGAACAATACAAAGGAGAAAACAATCACAGAGCGGTCAACGGAAGCAAGTTAAGCAGAATTGCATCAAGAAAACATATCACAAGGCAAGAGCACATAGTCCTAGACCACGGCCAGTGGTAACTACCAGAAACAACTGCCCAATCCTAGACTAGAAAGCTGTAAAAGTTTTAGGGTGTTAGCCAATTTACCAGAGCGGATACCCTTCGTTAAGGAGTAACCGTCTTACCTCTGGGCCTATACCGGAGGCCGAGCTTTACTCTGACGAGCCCACCTCCTTAGTTTTAGCGACCCGGCATGCCCAAGTGACCCCCCGTGGCTCTGATACCACTGTAGGGATCAGATCACTTAGGTTCACTAATTACCGGGACCTCTTTTTATAAGGCAATGTCTGAGGTGGCTAATCTCAGAAGGTACAAGCCAATTACAGTACCAAGTATTACACACAAGAATTAACTAGTGACTAGATACAAGTATTACAGAAACCCTAATCAATTGCAATGCCTTGACTGCTTGCAATAGCACCGGATTCCACCCAGTAATACACCTGCACACTCACTAAACCTGTTAGTAACAAAAGAAACAGATCCTAAACGGATCTAAGCAAGAATACACTGTAAACAATGAAACTTGGAACACCAAGAACAGAGGATGGCTCAGGTCGCAACAACGACTTCACAAGGGCCAAAGACCTCCTCCGTCTTATCCAACAAGTCACAAGGGGACACCGTGGACAGAACCTAACCTCGAGCTAGGGTTACCCGACTGCTACCACACAAAAGCCACCCCACACGACCAACCACTCAGAAACACAATCGCACGGCCTCAAGAACCCTCAGAACTCACGGATCTGAGAGACCAACCGATAATCTTCCCAGAAACAACAAGGAGAAGAACTCAACCGTTCAACTCACACAAATCTCCAGATCAACTCAGGAGTTGAGAGATATCACTCGATCCTCACTATAAGACCAAGAAAGGAGTCATCGGAGAAGAAAATCGGCCAGAGTTTCAGAGAGAGAGAGAGAGAGTAGTGATTTGAATCAGAGAGTGAAGAGTCAAAGAGTCACAAATAGACTCAAGAGAAACACACCTCAAATCCAACAGCTCAGCGCCAAGATCCGAGTGAGGGTGACACGTGGCAGCCATCGGGGTAACTCTTCATTAAGTAATGGGCCAAGTCAAGATGGACTCATTACATCGGAGAATGGGCTATCAGTTAAGCCGAAATAATCTCAGGGCTCAAATGGTTTGTCCATAATTCCACATTTTTGAGCATGCATACATATTGATCTCTACGTATATTATAGACTTGATTAATCATCTTCAAACTATTTTGTAATTTAGGCTTGATTCTTGAAATTGTTCCTTAGTCTACCTTTGCATTTGTAAGTAACTCGACAGCCTCATATAAATTTGGCGACTCTAAAATCGATATGTAGCTTATAAATGTAAAAAGAAATTGTTCACGTAATAAAAATAAATCTTTTTCTCGAATATGACGAAATTTGTATATTGAAAGATGGGAGAGGTCGAATTTGATTACAAATTGAATTAAGGGTAATTATGTCATATCATATGCATAACTAATTGAAAAAAAGTCATAATATGCAAATTTAAATTGTGAAAGTAGGCGGGAGCCTTGTTAGTGTTGCCACTAATTAAGGACAATTTTTAATTACTTAAGGTGGAGTCAAATGGAGATTAGAGGATTGCTACTTATGTTTCCGCTATGAATATCTAATCAGATCCCTACATATGATAGTTTTCAGAAATTAGCGTACGTACGTGGCATTTTATGTGAAAAAGTTAATGACGTAAGATTTGTTTTACTTTCCGTTACAAGAAATATGAATATTTACCTGATTTGCACATGTCTTATTATTCATAAATCCAATCTTATAGACCATATTAAAGATCAAATTAGGGCCCTTAGATCAAGGGTTTAATGGATGAGATTAGACCATGCTATATTAATTTCGCTCTTTCATTAGGTAGACAATTTACTTCAATACAGGGGTATTTCGGTCAAAACATATATGAGCTCATCAACTACCCCATCTCATCTTCTCTCATTTCCTCTGTCTAAATCTCTCCTCCATCCATCTCTCTCTCTCTCTAAACAAAATTGAAATCCCTAGAACTCATCGTCCTCAACGCATCTGGCCCTCCTTCGCGGTACCGTTGCCGTCGCCGGCGTGAGACGGCATGTGCTGCCGTCACTCTCACGGCTGTCACGCCCTTTCAGCGCCGTCACCTCACCATAGTCGCAGATGCGTCGTACCAACCACCATCGGTTTGCGCTCGGAATTGTCTAGCTCCACCTCTGCCTATTTCCACTCGAAGCTACATTGTCATCATCTCCTTCGCGCTGCATCTGCTCACCGTGTTCGTTGCTGCTGTCAAGTGACCACCATGGACAGAACTGCCTCGCTGCTGTTTCTGAGTACAAATAACTCTTGGATCTTGAAATGATGGCCATAATTGATTAAAAAATGCAATGAGCAAGTGAGATTGGTGTGGAAAAGGTGATGCATTTTGTTTGATTACTCAATCCATTTGTTCAATTATTGGGGCAGAGTTTTGGTTTTCTGAAGTTGAAGGCTCTTCCGTGGACACTGCAGAAATGAAGTATTTGTAGAAGAATTTGGAGTCCTGCTGGATGAAGTAAAAACCTAGTATAATGAAATATTAACTTTTTGTAATGAAGTAATAAACCTACTGGAATAAATTGTACTATTATTTACAGTGAATAAAGTAAAAAACCTTGTTCAATGAATTTGAAAGAAACATGTGTTGAATCATGTGAAAACCTATTGGAATGAACTAAAATCCTATTTGAATTAAGTAATGACAAATTTGAATGAAGTAATAAACCTACTGGAATAAAGTAAAAATATGTTCATTTCCAATTTATTACGTAATGGATGGAATGAAGTAATACACTTACTTGAATGAAGTATAAACGTACTAGAATGAAGTAAAAATATATTCATTTTCAATTTATTACGTACTGGATTGAAGTAATAAACCTATTGGAATGAAGTAAACACCTACTAAAATGAAGTAATACCTATTGGAAATAAGTTCTGCACTGGTATTTTTCAATTTATTAGTACAATATGTTATACGTCAATATTAATAGTCATTTGATTCTTTCCATTTCTAATATTATTCATTCATTATATATTACTTCATTTAACCAAGCTATTACTTAATTCAAATAGTTCCATCACATCTATTAGTTTGTAATTTATTACTTCATTTATTTGTTTTCTGACAATATAATGATACATTTATTTGTTTGTAATTTGTTACTTCATTCCAGTAGTTTTGATACTTCATTTCAGTGATTAATTACTTCATTACATGTGGTTATAACTTAATCAAGTACGTTATTTAGTTCATTACAAATATAATTTTTCGCAAACTATGCATACAACACGGTTCAATTCGTATTACTTCATTACTTGATGTTATTACTCCATCAAGTGCGTTATTTAGTTCATTAAAATTATAATTCTTCACAAACTATGCATATAATACAATTATGTTCATATAATTTCATTATTTGAGGTTATAACTTCATCAAGTGCGTTATTTAGTTCATTACAATATTAATTCTTCGCAGACTATACATACAACGCAGTTCTCCAACTATTTTTCTCCACTCCCCAACATTCCTTCAATCTACAGCGACGATTTCCACCAGAAATCCTTCAAAATCAAACTGGATGACGATAAATTATTCTCGAAGCTTCTCTAGCCCGAATCAAGCAATATATGCATTTCTTTTTTGAAGAATTCTCCCAAGTAGTATTTTTATTTTGCACTGCATGCTTGCCAGTAATCTGCATCACAACTAAACAATACGAAACAAGAAACAAGAAGAAACACACACAAAGATTAACATAACCAATCATATAACTCAAATGTCGTGAATTTGGCAGAATTATTTTCTCACTATTATTCAATTCAGTCAAAAATATCGAGCCTCCTCGTGATGGAGATTTTCTAGTGCTAAATTGGATAAACTAATTAAGGCTGAAAGCTGCTAAAGTGGAATATGCACAACTCAAAACAACAGCCAATTTGGCTAGAATTCAGAAACTATAAAACAAATTAGGATTCAAACAAAAGCCCCAACGTTTTAGAGAGAGAGGGAGATAGAGAGAGAGCAAAATTCTGATGGAAGTAACATTCAAACAAATTTCACAATCTGCAAACAATCGAGAACCATAGATGTATAACTACATCATAGTTGTTGTTTGCCCTAAATCTGAATTGTTGTTATGTGTTTCAAATGCTGAATTGTTGTTATGTGTTTCTTGTATATAGGTGAACAAAATGTTAGGGAAAAATCCTCTAACTCACAGTTTAATGAGAAATCAAATCGGAGGAGGGGATGAAGAGTTTCTAGAGATGTAGTTGAGGCACTATTGATGAGGACATTTGTGCAGTCGCTGAATGGGCTATCCCCATGCCTAACAAATGAGCGATGGCCAAAATCATGGCTCATCCCATTGAGATGCGTTGGTGTGTCATTTTTGGATGATTTATTGTATTGGAAAAGTTTGTGTTTTTCATTTTTGTAATTGAGAGTTTGTATTTGGTTATGAGATTTATATAGTGAGCATGGTGTGGTTTACCAACTTTCTCCTACTATGGAAATAGTTGGCTATTTTGGAGAAAATTCAAACGATTTTAGTTCACGCACATTAATAAATTACTGGAATGAAGTAATAAACTACGACAATGAAGTATTGAACATACAAGAATGATTAATAGGCAGGTTCAGTCTTAGCATACGAATACATCATAATAAAGAATAAATACTTCATTACTAAAACACTTCATATAGTCTATTTGATTTAATGTGCGCCAAAAATTTAAATAAATTCAAATTCAAAGTGTAGTGAAGTAATAAACAACCGGAATGAAGTAAATAACTACATGAATGAAGTACGAAACCTACTGGAATGAATAATTTACTATAAGGAAATAAGCTTACCAGTTCTTCTTCTTCTTCTTCTTCCATATCTTGTCCCAATTCCTTGAATCAAGCCGACCAACCTCGCCACATTTGATACATTTACAGTCAGGCTTGGACATATTCTTTATTTCTTTCCCAAGTCGTGAAACTTTCTGACTACTTCAACCCTTGGCGCTATTTGAATGAAGTAATAGAACAGAAAATGAAGTAATAACCTAGTCAAATGAAGTAATAACCCAGGTGAATGAAGTAATAATCTAACTGAATGAAGTTATAGCCTAGGTGTTTGAAGTAATATATAAATCTAAATAATGACGATTTTCAGACTTTCTTCTCCACTCATAAATGCCTCAAATCAATCACAACGACTGACGAAGGTGACACTGCTCTGCAGCTTCTTCCTCTTCTCAGCCACTGACGGCAACTCGTCCAGCATCCCCTCCAGCCCATTCTCATAACCTCATTAATTATCTTTTTATGTACCACTTTCCCTATGCTGAACAGCAAGTGCAACACCATGTTATCTACCATCCTCCCCATCACCACCACCCATTACGCCGACATCATCATATTCAGATCGTACGCTGCCTGCACCACATCTGCGTTCACGCCCCATAGATGCACGATGCAGCGAGAAACTGCCGTGAATCCGTTCCATGAATCTGTTTTGCTCTGCCATCAGCTTGTTCCACGACGCTATATGCCTCTTTCCATGTGTAGTCGGAGAGCTTCTCCATCTCCACTAGATCGAAGATCCACTCCGCAAAGTGGTGTTTCTTCCTCAACTCCGATGCAGTGGGGCGGGGGAGACCGCACGATGGAGGTAGTTGCGCCGGGGGTAGGTGAGAGAGAAACGTAGAGATCGAGAGAAGTGGATTGGATTTGGGAAGGGAAATGGTGTATACACGTAACTGCATCATTTTGGTTATTCCAAAACTACCCTTGTGTCAATTTAACTAAATAAAAAAACCAGCTAATGTGTAATTAATAATAACCATTAGATGTGATTAATGAGTGGATGAGATTTGGTCTCAAGTTCGATCTTTAAGAATGGTTCGACATTGATCACAACTCACATATCTAATTATGTTAGTTACTGAATATAAAGTTGAACTATATAGAACTCCTATGTATTAATATCTAATTATGTTAGTTACTGAATATAAAGTTGAACTATATAGAACTCCTATGTATTAATATCAATATAACTACTATTTACCAATCACTGGAAAAATTTTAGATTACCTATACCGTGCCATGAGAGTATAAAATGGACAAATGAAAATATTTAATAGTGGTTTTTAGGCAAAATATCTGCGGTCATACGAATTTTAAGGAGTAATTATTTACTAAATGGAGAGAACGCGGGTATTTTTTTGGGAAAATAAGTATGGTGTGTAAAAAATACTATTAGTAATATTTGGGATATTAAATACTACTAATAGTATTATGGAGTATGGTGTATTCAACCCTCGCCACCCGCTAAGGAACTTTCGGCCTTAATCCGCAAATCTGGTTAAAAAAATGCACGTTTGTGGACACAATATAATACTGTATTTAAGATAGACATCATTTATTAGGTGAGATATATAAAACTGATGATAATTAGTAGACGAAATTAACCCTGATCATATATCAAATAGAATCTGAAACCCAAAGATATTTAGTTATTAAAATGTTACTATTATCATTTTTGATGCAGTCCATCTATCCATGTACTAATTAAAGTTAAAAAGTTTTTACTAATTAAAGATTATTTACATTTACTGAACTTAGCCCTAATCTCACTTGTTTATATAGTTATATACCACTTATAAAATATTCTGTTTTGTGGAATATATCTCTTCTATTTTGTTACTTTATTTTGTTTTATCACTATTATCACACTCATCTTTCGCACTTTTCAAAAATTATGATACACAATTAAAGTAAAAAATAAAATTTTAAAATAATGATACACACTATATGGAGTATAAAATAAATTTTTATTCTACGCAATAGAAATATGCTTAAAATAAATATGAACTCTTTAGTTGATGTTGATTGCCGAATGATAGCACGAGAAATATGCTAAAAACAAAGATACACAACATAAATATATAATGTATAAAATAAATTTTATTCCACGCGATTATAATAAATTTGTAAACCGTTATATGATTACAAAACTTTTGAATACATTAACATTAACACTAACATTACATCATACACTCATATTTAATAATATCCCCAACCATTTATCATACTACACAAATAATATAGTCCATATTCTAGATTTTGAATTATCTCTTTATACACAAATTCCAAATGAAAAATGATGATTTAAGAAATACGAAATACGAAAAACGGAGTAATTAATTTCTTGATTTCACTAAAAATGTGTAGAGTTTCTATTTTCGAAACTTTATTTCAAATTTAGTGAAATAAATTGTGCATTTTATGTGTTTAATGATATATTAAAATCAAATTAAATTCATGTTTACAAAATACTAACCCAAAAATATATGCATCCGTTTATAAGCAAAATTTAAAGATCACCTGAAAAAAAATAGTAATTAATAATCTAGTAATATATTGTATAATAACAGTTAAATTATATATACAAAAAAGTTGTTTGCAATTTGAAAAAATTATATATTTACAAATTTTTGTTTATAATATTCAAAATCACACAAACCAATTTCGTCCGTTTATAAGTAACTTAAACTCATTTTCCATTAATTAGTTTAACGTTTCGCATCAAGTAGTATTAATTTTTATACTCCAATTTTTTGAAAGATGTCCACAATTTTTTCTACACTACGTATTTACCCACATAACTTTAAACTAATTTTGATATAAAATTAAATGTTATATCGAAACTTAATTAGTAATAAAATGATGCTATTACTTTTTCTTTATATGTTGCCGAATAGATTAAGAAATTCTTTATGTAAATAAACGAATAGACCATAAGAGCATCTGCAGCGGTGCTCGCTGGGACGGACGGCGTCCGCACCGCTGGCGCGGCACAGCTGTCGCCGCTACTGCACTCCCGCCGCTGGCACGGCGCTGCTCGATGCATCGAGCATGTCCGTGCCGCTGAGCAGGCTACGTGTCGCGTTTATATTGGTCAACGGATTATCCGTTGGAAATTTATTTTTTTTAAAAAATCGAAAATAATACCAAAGATTTTAAAAAAATATTTTCAGATTCCAAAAAATATGACCGTTTTATTACCGTTTTTCTGAATTTTTCTTGATTATTTTTTAATTTTTTATTCCCAAAATCATCTATAAATACAAACATTCATCATCCATTTTTCACTTCAAATCATCTCCCATTCATCTCTCATTCATATTTTTTTCATACAACTCATCAACATTTTCCTCTCTCACTCAAACCAGCTCAAATGGATTTCACCGATATCATGGCGGAAGCGGAGCGCGAAGAACAAGAATACTATGAACAATATCGTGCCGCCTATGAAGCCTATGTCGCCGCCACTACCCCCGCCCCTCCTCCTCAACCAACTAGATCAATTCGCCGCTACATCCCTCGTGACCGGGAGGGAGCCAACGAAAGGCTCGTTGCAGGCTATTTTTCCGACCAGCCGCGGCTTCCGGAAGATTACTTTCGGCGCTGTTTTCACATGTCAAAACGGTTGTTTATGCGTATTGTCAACACATTGTCCGCCCGTGTTGAATACTTTCAATCAAGTAGAGACGCAACCGGTCGGTAAAGTCTCTCGGCGTTGTAGAAGTGTACTTGTGCCATCCGACAACTTGCTACTGGGCAAGCAGCTGACCTCTTCGGCGAGTATTTGCATGTCAGTGAGTCAACTGGAATTCTATGCCTTAAAATTTTTTACGACGGCGTTCGTTCTGCTTTCGGTGAGGAATTCCTTCGAGCACCCACCACCGATGATTGTCAACGGTTGTTTCGTCTTCACGAAACAGTTGACGATTTTCTCGGTATGCTTGGCAGCATTGACTGCATGCATTGGAAGTGGAAGAATTGTCCGACTGCTTGGAGGGGACAACACTTAAGAGGCCACAAAGGGGGCGGCCCAACACTTATCCTTGAAGCAGTCGCCGATTACCGCCTATGGATTTGGCATGCATATTTCGGTATTGCCGGATCCAACAACGACTTGAACGTGCTCTATTCTTCACCACTCTTCAATGATGATTTGAATGGTGTAGCACCGGTGATCGACTTCGCCGTCAACGGAAATGCATACCACATGGGTTACTATCTCACCGATGGTATCTACCCAAGGTGGTCGACTTTCGTGAAGACGTTCAGCAATCCGCAAGACCCGAGACGGGTTCTTTTTGTGCAGCGTCAAGAGTCTGCTCGGAAAGACGTCGAAAGAGCTTTTGGGGTCCTTCAAGGCCGATTCAACAATGTGAATGCCTCGTCTCGGCTGTGGTACGTTAAGAATATCGCCGACATCATGTACACATGTATTATCTTGCACAACATGATTATAGCTGACGAAGGACCGATGGCGGCTAACTTTTACGACGAGGATGAAGCCGTAAGCTCAACCGCGAGGTCTCCCCCACGCCGAGGTGTGCATACGACGGTGGGGGAGAGGATCGAAGCAAGAAACACAATGCGCGATACCCGAACCCACACTGAGCTACAAGAAAACCTAATCAAACACATTTGGGTGAAATTCGGCCACGGGTAGTGGGTTTTTTTATTTTATGAATTTAATTATGTAATTTTTAATTTTTAGGATTTTAATTATGTAATTTTTAATATTTAGGATTTTAATTATGTACTTTTAAATTTTTTTTGTATTTTGTAATAGTATTTCGGGTATTTTTAATGCATTTTAATATTGTGGAAATATTTTTATTTAAATTGAATAATAGAATGGTGGGACCATTGAGCATGTCCTTACTGGAGAGCATGTATGTGCATGTTGTGCTCTTGCCTAAAAGCAGGGAGTAAAAAAGTAATAAAAGTAGGTCCGGACCCACATCCGTGCTCTTTGGGATGCTCTAACATTTAATACGGTGATTGGAATAAATAGACTTTTGAGCCACAAATTGAATATGGTAGAACTACAAAGTTAAGCCCCTATATTTGAGAGGTGAAACGTTTAACATATTGGATATTTGAGATAAATTGGTTATATCCACAAAAAAAAAGTTCAGCAAATAAGTGCACTAATACCAATATGTCTAGAAAGCAATAAAACATATTGCCGAAAATAATCCAGCCGGAAAAATAAATTCTCACAAACTAGGGGTTTTCTTTAGAAAAAAAAGTTGAAACCCCAACCCCAAAGGCCCTCTACATCCGGCATCCCAGCCCGCCAGTACTGTGAGGGGTATTCAAGGGTATGCAGGCCCGCTAGGGTAAGGACCGTTAACCCACTGTCCTGGTAGAAACCCACCTCTCATGGCCTCACATTTGTGCCTAAGAGATGTTGCAACTACACGGCAGTAGTAGGAATCGATCCTTGCCCATTCTTGCAACTCTGCCCCTCCAGAACCAACTACCCCTGTGGACAAACTACGGGTTTTCTATCATGTATGCATAGACGCATAGGTAGGAGTGAGACAATATGAGTTCTTACCGAAATTGTCATATCGTACACTATATTAAAAATATATGAGAAAAGATAACACATTTACCTTACTGAAAGTTTTGGTATACTGCATTTATGACCAAATTCAATACAGTTGTCGTAGCGCATTCTTTGTAAGTTGTACCGAAATTTTACGGTGTATCGGATTTCGGTACGATATACCACATTACTGTTATACCGTTATAAAATATATAATATTAAATATATATCATATAAATGTATTCAATATTCACGGTATATACCATTTTTACATTATATATTGATGTCATTATATACACGGCAGTCGGCATACCGTAAATTCCAATATATACCTTAATGTATGGTATATCTGAAAGTTTATTATGTCACAGTATATCGCGGTATTAATGATGGACCACGGTGGGGTCGCGCGGGGTCGGCCGACCCCACCGTCGTGAATTTCTTCAATTAATCGATTATTTATTGTGTTTCTTAATACAATTTTTTTTCGATTCATCAATTACATATAATGTTTGTGAATTGTGAGCACACATCTTGATATACACCAAGAGAAAAAACGATATTCTATTATTAATGATAGATTTTGAAATCGTTTTTAACATGTGAATGCTCATAGTATTCCACGACATATACGATAGAAAACTATCTTACTTGAGGAGTATTTATTAGTCTTAATTTGTTTGACCCAACGACAAATATTTTTAGATTCTCATACCGCAATATATGAAAATTCATATCATACCGAAATCTTTTAGTAAGGTGTCATACTGTATCGAAAATCTAGTATATTTTCGATACAATAAGTCCGGTACATCAATATTTTCCCCGCTATGTATAGATATGTATATATTTTTGTCTTTCTAAATTCATACGGACTTTTTTAAAGGCGTCAATTGAATAGTATTTGTGTTTTATATTAGGTTTTATCGTGATTTTTGATTTTATGTAGCTTAATAATTTTTGTAACTGTTTATCTATATTTAAAAAGAAAAAGGAAATTTCTTGTTCTTATGTTAGTATTCAGATTTCAGATTTCAGATTAAATTTTTATTCAATTCAAAAAATTCAAAATTTTATGAAAAATGAATCCGATTTGATCCATGTTGTCCGAAAATCTGAAATCCGAACTATAAAATCTGAAATTCCATAAAAATATTGAAAATAAAAAATCTAAAAATCCAATACCAAAATCTGAAAATATAGTACTGAATACCAAAAAAATGGTCAAATTTTTTTTATACTTGTCAAGTCTATAATAACAATAATATATTTTTATTATATAGTAAGTAATTATATATAAAAAATATATTCGGATTTTAAAATACAATAGTATAAATAGAGTATATAATGTGAGAGAGTGGGTGGAAGGAAGCATGAAATGAGTTAGTTATTGAGAGAAGAAATCAGCGACGCCTCCTCTCCAAAACACACGGCCTTCCAAGGATTTGTATTACTCAGTCCTACATTCACAGAACTGCTAATACACTATACATACACTCCTCTCTCTACCTACACCTTCTCTTCCCATTTTCATTCATCTCATTCTCAGCTATGTTTCTATTGCTTACTCTGTCTCCGCCTCTAATTTTATAGAGCCACACCAGATTCAATTGAATATACTACGCTGTTGTAGATCGTAAGATGGATACTGAATGGAAATTTGCCGTAGATGGGAGCGTTGATCTGGTATTCACTCTTTTTTTTCTTCTCGTTCTGATCTGGATTTTGAATTAATCAACTGCTATTTCATAGTAACAATTTACTGTGTGCGCGCCACATGCAAAAAGTGTGTGTATATATATATATATATATATATATATATATATATATATATATATATATTTTTTTTTTTTTTTTTTCAAAACATTTCTGAAGATGTTTTTGATTGAGCTTGGATTTCATAAAGCTATTTGTGCTGTGTGTTTTTTTTGTTGGATAAGGCGCATGTTTTGATGAGTTTACGAAAAGTTGATTTTGATTTATGTAAAAATCGGTCACTTTTTTTTTCTTCTGCGTATTCTATTCGCATTATGTTTTCACTGTCTATTGTTTATAATTGTGTGCTGAGAGTGTTTATGTGTTTGAAAGAAGTCGAATACTAATCAAAAAGCGGTGAATTCTGTTGAAAATTAATTTCTGAATGAAATTTAAACTAGTCTGTGAATCCATTGGGTGATTTCAGGAAAACCTACCTTTGGAGGAAGTGTTTGATCATCTGAAATGTTCGAGGGAGGGACTGACATCAGTGGAGGCCGAAGACAGGCTCACAAAGTTCGGGCCGAACAAGCTGGAAGAGAAGAAACAGAGCAAAATTCTGATATTCTTGGGGTTTATGTGGAATCCCCTTTCATGGGTTATGGAGATTGCTGCTATCATGGCCATTGTTTTGGCCAATGGAGATGTAATTAATACCTTCTCTACAAACTACTACTATTAGATTGTGAATAATTTGATGTGATTTGTTGACTCAATGTTGTTTTGTTTTCAGGGAAAACCACCAGATTGGCAAGATTTTGTTGGAATTATGTCGTTGTTGATCATCAATTCCACCATTAGTTTCATCGAGGAGAACAATGCAGGCAATGCTGCGGCAGCTCTCATGGCTGGTCTTGCACTCAAGACAAAGGTAATCTGCATATTTCAGATTGGTTTGGTTTAGTTGGAAGGATGTATGTGTCATCTTAATTGTAAACACCTTATTTTGATAATCAAATGAAGGTATTGAGAAGTGGGAAATGGAGTGAGGAAGAAGCAGCCATCCTTGTCCCCGGAGACATAATTAGCATCAAGTTGGGAGACATTGTCCCAGCTGATGCACGCCTTCTAGAAGGCGATGCTTTAAAGATTGATCAATCCGCTCTCACCGGTGAATCTCTGCCAGTGACTAAGAACCCCGGGAGTGGAGTGTATTCTGGTTCCACCTGCAAACAAGGTGAAATTGATGCTGTTGTCATTGCAACAGGAATCCATTCTTTCTTTGGTAGAGCAGCACATCTGGTTGACAGCACCCAAAACGTCGGCCACTTCCAGAAGGTTGTGCATTTCCATATGTCTTCTCACTAGGCTTGGTCTGATGTGTCTAACTTTTGAGTGCTTGGTTTAGGTGCTTACTGCCATCGGCAACTTCTGTATCTGCTCCATTGCCATTGGGATTGTCATTGAGCTTGTAGTTATGTACCCAATTCAGCACAGGAAGTACAGGAGTGGAATTGACAATCTCTTGGTCCTACTCATTGGAGGCATTCCGATTGCCATGCCAACAGTGTTGTCCGTAACCATGGCCATTGGATCCCACAGATTGTCGGAGCAAGGTGCTATCACTAAGAGAATGACAGCCATTGAGGAAATGGCTGGAATGGATGTTCTCTGCAGTGACAAAACCGGGACCCTTACTCTAAACAAGCTTACCGTCGACAAAAATCTAATCGAGGTTTATTAATATATACTAATTCAATTTAATTAATCAAATTGGAATACAACGCTCTAACCACGAGAACTGTGGTGCAGGTATTCTCAAAAGATGCGGACAAGGACCATGTTATCCTACAAGGAGCTAGAGCATCAAGGGTGGAGAACCAGGATGCGATTGATGCCTGCATTGTTGGAATGTTGGCTGATCCCAAAGAGGTTTATTTATAGTTCTATAGATTATATTTTTGGTTGAACTATTGCCCAAAAATGTTTTAATTTTTACCATATTGTTCTTTCAGGCAAGGGCAGGGATCACAGAGGTGCATTTTCTTCCATTCAATCCCGTGGAGAAGCGCACTGCTATTACTTATATTGATAGTAGTGGAAATTGGCACAGAGTGAGCAAGGGTGCTCCAGAGGAGGTAACTGATCTTGTTATTTAGCAGGGAAAAGGTTCCAAGTTTCCACGTTCTCTTTTCATGATCATTTGATCACTTAGTGTTTAACTATTTATGTGTTTTCCTAGATCATAGAGCTCTGCAACCTCAGGGAAGACGTAAAGAAGAAAGCTCTGTCCATCATCGACAAGTTTGCTGATCGTGGACTTCGTTCTTTGGCTGTTTGTGAGCAGGTAAATCTCTATGGTTTAAATGGAGATATATAGTTGATCTGAAGTTTTAAAACCTTAGAAGGATCTGACTGATGATTAATTTATCAGACCATACCAGAGAAGACAAAGGAGGGTGCTGGCACCCCATGGGTGTTTACAGGTCTCTTGCCACTTTTTGATCCACCAAGGCATGACAGTGGGGAGACAATCAGACGTGCTCTTCATCTTGGTGTGAATGTTAAGATGATTACTGGAGATCAGCTAGCTATTGCCAAGGAGACTGGCCGAAGGCTTGGAATGGGAACGAACATGTATCCTTCCTCCTCACTTCTCGGGCAGCACAAGGATGAATCAATTGCCAGCTATTCTGTTGAAGAGTTGATTGAGAAGGCTGATGGCTTTGCAGGAGTCTTTCCTGGTTTGCCTCATAATTTGTTGATTTTTTTTATGTGTGCTCACTCTCTAAGCAAGCTATCATGTACTAACTCTTTAATTCAATTATGGCACAGAGCATAAATACGAGATTGTGAAGAAGTTACAAGAGAGGAAGCATATTTGTGGAATGACAGGAGATGGAGTCAATGATGCCCCAGCTCTAAAGAAGGCAGACATCGGCATTGCAGTGGCTGATGCCACTGATGCTGCGAGAGGTGCATCAGACATAGTCTTGACTGAGCCGGGATTGAGTGTCATTGTGAGTGCCGTACTGACAAGCAGAGCCATCTTCCAGAGGATGAAGAACTACACAATCTATGCAGTTTCCATTACCATCCGTGTTGTGCTTGGTTTCATGCTCCTTGCACTCATCTGGAAATTCGATTTCTCACCCTTCATGGTTCTAATCATTGCAATCCTCAATGATGGAACTATCATGACCATTTCCAAGGATAAGGTGAAGCCATCGCCCATGCCCGACTCGTGGAAGTTGAAGGAGATTTTCACCACTGGAATTGTGTTTGGTACTTACCTTGCAGTGATGACTGTTGTTTTCTTCTGGGCTGTTCAAGAATCTACTTTTTTCACGGTAATGCACTATCATTGTCATTTTATTCTCTCTTACAATCATGCAAACTCACAATATCATAATCTTGTTTCAGGACAAATTTGGTGTTAGGCCAATCAAGGACCACTACCATGAGCTAAACTCTGCTGTGTACCTTCAAGTGAGTATTGTGAGTCAGGCTCTCATCTTCGTGACACGATCAAGAAGCTGGTCCTACATAGAGAGGCCCGGTCTTCTCCTAGTGTTTGCTTTCCTAGTAGCTCAGTTGGTAAGTCACTTTCTTACTCGTTTCTCCATACCCTATATTGCCATTCAAAAACATAAACACTGCTTGTTTCTTGTGTTATGATCACACAGATCGCAACTTCGATTGCTGTGTATGCAAACTGGGAGTTTGCAAGAATCAAGGGCATCGGGTGGGGTTGGGCGGGTGTCATCTGGTTATACAGCCTCATCTTCTACATCCCGCTCGATTTATTCAAATTCATCATCAGATATGCTCTCAGCGGCAAGGCCTGGAAGCACATGATTGATAATAGGGTATTTTTATACTTGTTTCCTCTCACATTCTTTAAACCAAGCACACACATAACTAACTTGAATTGGTGTGCAGACGGCCTTCACGTCAAAGAAGAACTATGGCAGGTCTGAAAGGGAAGCACAGTGGGTCGTGGCTCAACGCACACTCCATGGCCTACGAGCTCCAGAGAGCTCCGATGTCTTCATGGGCAGCACCGACTATAGAGAGCTTTCCGAGATAGCTGAACAAGCCAAGAAACGCGCTGAAGTTGCAAGGTGATTAACACAAATCATTACCATACTTCACTTGTTGAGCACAAATTTTGACAAGATATATTTGGTTGAACTGAATCAGACTCAGAGAGCTCCACACCCTCAAGGGGCATGTCGAGTCCGTGGTGAAGCTCAAAGGCCTCGACGTTGGAACGATACAACAGAACTACACAGTGTGAGTGCAGATGCTGGAATAAAGGTAGTGGAAACAAAAGAGAGGCGGGGAAACTAGAGTTGACTCATTAGTTTTGGTGTATTAGTGCTTAATTAGCGCACACCGCAATCTTTTTTCCAGTTTATGTTAGTTTTGCAAAGTAGAATAATAGTGCTCGCTGTGCGATTAATTAGAGGCCAGCAGCGCTCTATTCATTCTTCTTCATCATCATCTTGTGTTTTAATGCTGTTTAGGAGAAACAAATCAGTATTTCTGCAATCTTAATTAATTTTCTCATTATACAATTCGATGTTATCTAAATTTTTACTTAATTTTCATTTTAAAATGTAATGAGATAGGTGTTGAAAAAGAGAGAAGCAAAAAAGTTAAAGAGGAATGTATCAGTGGATGGCATTGGTGCAGTGTGTTGATGATTTTGATAGCTAAAGTGAGTAGAAGAGTTTTGAGAATGTTCCTTAATCAATCATCATCCATTATGAACCCAATTCCCACAAATCTCATTCACATTCAGTAATCTAAACACCCTTTATTTTTGGAAAGTGTTGGATCTGATCAAGACTGATAGCATCATTTTTTCCAACTTAATAATATACTATTATGTGCGATATATAGTATTTGTCTATTGAGTTGGTGCATATTTAGAAATTGAAGACTAAGTGATTAGAGCTGTTAATAATTTAAATTGAACCAAATAATAAAATGTACACCAATTTTAGTGTGAATTAATATTGACTCTGTTTGAAACAAGAAAAATAAAGAAACAGATTTATAGTAGTATTTCATTATTGTTGAGAAATAGATGAATTGGAACAAAGCTCAATTGAACCATAATCAACCAACTCATTTATCATCTGCTCTATGCCATCATCATCAGCAGCAGCAGCAGCAGCTTTGAATTCCTGCACATTCTCTGATTTCCCCAGAAATTCATTATTTCCACTCATTTTCTGTGCCTCCATTCGCTTGTCCACAGCTAGTTTATTGCCCTTTGAGACACAAGTCATGTGGCATTTCTGCAGCTTGGCCATCAGAGTGGGTGAAAGAAGCTGCGTCGATGGCCAGGAAGACGATAACGGATCGTAGGAGAAGTTTGTCCGAGATCGGGAGCCACACATGATCCTTGCAGCCTCATCATATGCCTTTGCTGCATCCTCTGCTGTCTCAAATGTCCCAAGCCATATTCTTGTTTTTCTGCAAAGGTAAAACAAGAATGTATCTGATCACTTCATCAATGTACTTTTTTTAAAATTTATAATAGTAAAACACACACACACACACACACACAAATGATACAAATGAATGGCAAGAGTAGTGATGGGAAAGAGGAGATGGATTAGTTACAGCAAAGGGTGGCGGATTTCTGAAACCCAAGAGCCCCAGTGGCGCTGGCGTACGCCGCGGTAGCGCTGCTGCGGCTGGGCCATGCTGCTTGGTTTTGCAAAGGTGTTGGTGAAGAGAAGAAGATTGCAGTATAACAGTGAAATGTGTAGCTTGAATTAGAATAAAAACTTGGTGTTCAACACACTATTTATTGTGTTATAGTAATCAGTTTTTTTTGTCTTATTATCGACTCTATTTTTTTAAAATTTGCAATCGATTCTATCCTTATCTCATTTCGACAGCTGAAATAAGTAGATTTCACCTGTGCATGTTATTAACGGACAATCACAATAGTGATGCGGCGGCCAAGCCGACTACTTCAATCAACTACTCCACTTCTTATGAGTAACATTCTCACCAAGCTTAAATCCTAAAATCGGGAACATTAATGTACGTATCGTAGATTTGTAGTGAATAATAGTGATGCTGTCACGACCGCATTTTCTAAGGGTAGATAACACGGTTAATCGCGACTAGGGGAGGACTAAAGAAGCGGGGAAGAAAGGGGAAAAGCAACACAACTCGACCATAGCTCCAAACAAATGGGAAAAGCTCGAAATAAAATCAGAGTTTTAAACAAAATAGATTTGAGCCTTTTAAGATGCACAACGGAAGCAAATGAACGCGGTTCTATGTATGAAGACATGAACCTCCGAGAGTCAAAATCTGACTGAATTAAATGTCTTGTCTCAATAGCACTTCCTCCACCACTTCGCTGCTCAACCTGCACATTTAGAAATATATGCAGGGCTGAGTACAAAGAGTACTCAGTGAACACATTGCCGAAAATTACACATATACATTTGAAAATATTGTCAAGCCATCATCAAAGTAACACTCGAGGTGTTGTTGAAAAGACCCGAGCTTACTTAAAATATCATATGGGGTTGCAACCCCTTTTTCCGGTACTTAGCCATATCTGATCACATTGTGCCGTCGAGATGGTGTTCTCGCACGGTCACCTTCTCTGCCCATCATGTCAGAGGTATCCTTGTGCCGGGAAGGTGGCCACCTTCCACGGTCACCTGCTCTGCCCAACATGTCAGAGGTAGCTTGTGTACACTAGTCCGAGCGGGGACACCACCCTCACTGGGACCCGAATTCGACTTATATCATCATTCATAATTCACTTGGCCTTAGCCAAACAGATAGGCATCATACAAAAACATTTATGGCAAGACAACATCACTTGAAACAACAACGAACATAGGTTCGAGTTTTCATAAAATATCACCTTAAAATAATTTGCATTTTTATCCACATTAGTATGTAGGATAAGAAAGTTCACCTTGTTCGTTTAGTTTCTTTAACTTGAATTTTCCTGACTCCACCCTTAACTCACGAAGATAGCCTTTTGAAAACAAACAACGTACTAATAAGACTCGAGAAATTCACATACTTATAGGAATGCATGCCCCTACTTTATTTCTTTTATCATTTGTTCACTGTTAGAAAATTTTAGAAACTTGCATATTAATTAAATTGGGAAAATTTAATTAATAGCACTTCTTTATTAAACTTAATTATTTCTGTGACTTGAGAACGTCGTCTCCCTCTTTCTTTCCATTTCCTTAGCGGCCGCCCGAGGCATCGCGGGGCGATGCCGGTCGGCCGCTTACGCCCATAATTTCTCCGCTGGCTCCTCGTATTTTCCATCATAATATCGAACAATTATAAAAGTGCACAATTGAATTATCGCAACTATTTTCCATTGTTAAGAAAAAATTATATATTTTCCGGACTTGGGATAAACTATTCATACTTCAAAATTATTTCGGGGTTTAATTAAATAATTCGTTACGATTGATTATTGGCACAAAACTTAATTATTTCCCCACCTTATATCTCCAAGTAAAATTTTAAGGCCCAAGACAATTTAAATGGAGCCCATACTTTAATAATTTACTCAATTTCACTTAATGAAGCCCAAAACCATAAAAAATAAAAGGCCCATAAGCACTCCACCATCCCACGTCTCTCTCTTCATCTCTCTCTAACTCTCTACTCCTCTCTCTTCGTCGACAAATTGCAGCGGATTCTTCCAAATTCCGTCGGTTTTCTTCATTTCATTCCACGCCGCATCGTTTCTCCCTGGTCGCATCGACCCTCACGCCGGCGACCACCGCTCGCCGGAAGAACCGGTGCTGCTGTCGCGCCGCTGCTCCTTCACCGCCGGGAAGAGCTGCTGCTGTCGCGCCGCTGCTCCGTCGCTGCCGGGAAGACGCGACGCAGCTTCCGGGAGGCGCTGCTGTAGTCGCCGATCCGCCGGAAGGGCTGCTGCTACTGGGGCGCGTCCACCGCCGTCCAGCCGATCCGATTCACCTCCTTACAACCCCGGAACAACCCGAAAGGGTGCGGACAGCCCCCGATTTACTCCGATTCCGCTCCGAACAGCTTCGAATTGATCAATTGAAGAACAAAATGTGATTGAAATCTTGAATAACAGATCGGAGGAAATGGATTGAGTTTAAGAAGAAATTTTTGCGATGTTTATGTTCGAAAATCCCTGCGCCAAATCGAGACAAGCTGCGTGGGAAAGCTCCATTCGTCCGGTTTACACCTTCTCCTCCGTCGAGGATTTCTGGCGGTATTTTCATCTTAATTTGCACCAATTTGTGTTTTCTTACAATTTCATTTCGTTTCAGTTTTCAATTCGCAGCAAGGGGTTTCAATTCGTGATGTCCGATTGGTTTTGATTGTGTCGTTGTTCGAATTATGTTTGATTGCTGATTGAATTAAGTGGGAAGTGGAGTATAATGATATGTTATGAATAAAATGATAAAAATTCATACTTTGGAATTGGGAAGAAATTTTACCTCCGTAGGACTTAGTTGTGGAGTTCACAAGGCTGAAAAGGAAGGTTCTTGAAGCTGAAAGGACTTCGATTTCCTGAATTGAAGTTGAGCAGAATAGCCGTGGTTTTCTTGTTGCAGAAATAGGAAGGAACGGTTTTGGGAAGGGGATAATATAGAGGGAGGGTGATTTGGAGGAAAAATCTTAGAATTTTTAATTATATTAATTTACTAACTTGGTGACCAAGTTAGATTATTTTAATTCTTTTTTTTTTTCAGGTTGTTACAATCTACCCATCTTAACAAAAATTTCGTCCCGAAATTTGCTTACCTCCTTCGAAAATAACATTTCTCCATTATCTTGTCTTCCAAGCAGCTTCCTCATGTCGTTTAATTGACATTGTAATTGAAAGTCACATCGCTGCCACTTTTAATAAATTACGCGAGATTAGACTATATTAAATTGCGCACTTCGCATTATCCCTCCTTGTCTTGCATCCTCTTTTGCGTTTGAACTTAATTTCGTCTTAGCTATCTTCCACCTCTTGGAATCTTCCTCGTATTCTTTTTGTTCTTGTCGTTCAGGGAAAACGTAGGAAATAGTAAAATAGTTCACACATCAAGCTTGCTCCAACGTTTCGCGCCATTCCAAGAATAGAAAAAGTTTCGTTGTCCATTGGCCTCCATTCTCTATCTCGATCCTCTCGTCTCATATCTCGATAATCTAGGAATTTCGCCCCTCTCCCCTTTCTCGTTCGTTTTCTTCGCTCGGGAAAGCGATAGATAAATTGTCAACTTACAACTATGGTTCGCGCACATTCCATCTAGCTTAGTCTTAGGCACTCTAAGTTCACAACACATTTCACCACCTCATAGATCAGCAAATATCACAAATAAAGTCATTCATACTTCAAATAACAATTATAATACACAATATTTACCTTCCCAAAACACAATCCTTTCACATTTCACATCTACTTTCAAAACAAATATTTTCTTCAAAACTCACACTTTTTTCAAAAATTTTCACATAAAAAAAATATTATTCTCTACTAGATGAAGACCCTCTTCTATTTCTTTTAGCCCAACATATAAGTCAAAAACGAAATTGGGCTTCCCTCCATTTAAAAGCCATTTTGATTTAAGCCCAAAAATTAATTAAATTTGAAAATTGGCCTCACACTCACTATGTATTGAAATCCCAAATTAATTTGAAGGAGCTGGGCTCGGATTTATTTTTGCATAGCCTAATTCAAATTATATTAATGGCCCAAAACCATTTAATTCATTAGCTCAAGTAAAAAAAAAAAAAAAATACCAGCCCAAAACTGAAGCCCAATTAAAGAAACCTATGTAAAAACTAAGTCTTCTTCTTGTCCGTGGTTTTTCCACAAAACCTTCGCTGTAGTAATCGACTTGTTCCGGAGCTGCTGCACCTTTCGATCTAGTATTTCTACCGGTTGTTCTTCGTAACTCAGGTTAGGCTCTAGAGCGATTTCTTCGTGGCGTATCACATATTTTTTTTTTCTGCAGTGATCAATGTCTTGCTTCCCATGAGGGTCTCATGCGAGAAAATATAGAGTTGATCTAACCGTTTTAACTTTTATAGGAACTGAATTTGGGACTCCAAGAGATATATTCGAATCGTTCTTGCTTTGGGTAGGCTCTAAGGTAACCATGAAAACAAAACGATTATAATTATTTCAATTATGTGAGTGTTTGGTTCACCACAAACTTTCACCAGTAGCTTGCAACAAAGGTTTTCATGAAGTGCAAAGACTAGGCTCAATTGGGCTCATTATGCTCACTCCCAAAAAAAAGATACAACTTTAAAGGGCTTGAGCTATACCCATAGAGCTTGGAAATTTTATTGTGGGAAGAGCTTGTCAGATGGAATAAATTGCGAAAGTGTGGGTATGATGAATAAAATGTAGATTTCAATAATATGTTGCCAATATTATATTCAAAATGAACGGTCAAGTAGAAAAGTTTCAAGTATTCCCAGATGATAACAGGAAGACCTGAAGTTGGTTACAAATGGATTTGAAAAGAATGGGAAAAACAAACAATTGAAATTTGCTCAACAACACTAGATAGAAGATCATATCAACGAAATTTTTAGAGTTTATAAGCAGTTCAGGGGAACTAACTAATAAAGAGGGCATCCAAGCCCCTTGGCCTAGCGGTAAAGGGTGCTGGATACCGCGTCCATCCTGGAGGTCTCGAGTTCGAACCCTGGGTGGCGTAATTTGTCGTTCCTCCTTGTTATAGGAGTTGATTTGTAATTTCCTCCTTCATATATATGATATAAATATATGAAGTTAATTTAAAAAAAAAAAAAAAAAAAAAAAAAAAAAAAACTAATAAAGAGGGCAACAAGAGGAAACTAGTCAAGGGAGAAGCAATGTGCCAGCTTTAACATAGAGCTTGCAGAAAAGCTCAAATCAAGAGACAACAGTCATATTTGAATTCCGAATATGAGAGTACTCATGTAAAACAAAGAGCTTGTCAATAAGTATGTCTGAAAACACAAAGGGTCAAATTAAAAGGTTTAAGGTCTCACCAGATGGCTGCTCCAATATAGTAAGACGGAAAATGATTGGTCACAAGCTATTTTCACTTTACGATCACGTCAGATGACCATATGTGGCGATTACGACTCTCTGGTACTCTCGGTTCATCATAACGCTCATCCTCGTAACACGTCGTTTTTACTTACTTATATGGTAGAGCTAGGTTCTTTGTTTACATTGTAATCATATTCTCTTGCTATGTATGTGTACATCGCTTAGTTGGATCAAATGTATGATCCTTTGGAGTGATTGGATTGTCCAGAAAGACAATGGCTGGCCCAGATTATTCGTGTCATTGGAACGTAGAAAATGGCATCCAACCTCTATCATCTTTCTACAAACATCGTTTTGTTCTATGTTGGATTGCTTTTCTCGAAGTTTCTTTCTTATCGCGCCCTTTTTCTTTCGTCGCTCGGGAAAGCGAGAAATGTTCATACTGCACTTCTAAGTTCGAGTTCATATTGTGTTCTAGAAGGAACGCATAACTAAGTATTCTAAATTCTTTGGAAATTTTGATTTCCCCCATACTGGCAACATGATTAAATGACTAACTCAACAAGATGTGTCATTTCACCAATTGGTACCAGACTCGTACACTTTATACTTTCACATTTCAGTACATTTTTCCATTTAGGAAAGTTATTTCTTTTATTCATACATTCAGTCTTTAGCCAAGAAAAGACATACTAACTCTTTCTTTAAGCACGCTACCAAATCAAGAAACATCAACTCTTTCTTTAAACTTGGTATTTTCATCTGTTCACTCAAATTAACTGCATGAGTTATTCCTCCATTTCAAACTTTTAAACATCTTGACTTTCTTTTGAAAAAGAACAAGTTACCTTTTTCCTTGTTGAGTGCGATTGGTGGGAGTGCTAAGAGCATTTTCATCGATTAGACAGTCTAGTGGAACAAGGCTAGACCAAAGATTTTCAAAGAAGACTCTCGGGTTCAGAGCGAGAAAGAACGCTCTGATACCACTCTGTCACGACCGCATTTTCTAAGGGTAGATAACACGGTTAATCGCGACTAGGGGAGGACTAAAGAAGCGGGGAAGAAAGGGGAAAAGCAACACAACTCGACCATAGCTCCAAACAAATGGGAAAAGCTCGAAATAAAATCAGAGTTTTAAACAAAATAGATTTGAGCCTTTTAAGATGCACAACGGAAGCAAATGAACGCGGTTCCATGTATGAAGACATGAACCTCCGAGAGTCAAAATCTGACTGAATTAAATGTCTTGTCTCAATAGCACTTCCTCCACCACTTCGCTGCTCAACCTGCACATTTAGAAATATATGCAGGGCTGAGTACAAAGAGTACTCAGTGAACACATTGCCGAAAATTACACATATACATTTGAAAATATTGTCAAGCCATCATCAAAGTAACACTCGAGGTGTTGTTGAAAAGACCCGAGCTTACTTAAAATATCATATGGGGTTGCAACCCCTTTTTCCGGTACTTAGCCATATCTGATCACATTGTGCCGTCGAGATGGTGTTCTCGCACGGTCACCTTCTCTGCCCATCATGTCAGAGGTATCCTTGTGCCGGGAAGGTGGCCACCTTCCACGGTCACCTGCTCTGCCCAACATGTCAGAGGTAGCTTGTGTACACTAGTCCGAGCGGGGACACCACCCTCACTGGGACCCGAATTCGACTTATATCATCATTCATAATTCACTTGGCCTTAGCCAAACAGATAGGCATCATACAAAAACATTTATGGCAAGACAACATCACTTGAAACAACAACGAACATAGGTTCGAGTTTTCATAAAATATCACCTTAAAATAATTTGCATTTTTATCCACATTAGTATGTAGGATAAGAAAGTTCACCTTGTTCGTTTAGTTTCTTTAACTTGAATTTTCCTGACTCCACCCTTAACTCACGAAGATAGCCTTTTGAAAACAAACAACGTACTAATAAGACTCGAGAAATTCACATACTTATAGGAATGCATGCCCCTACTTTATTTCTTTTATCATTTGTTCACTGTTAGAAAATTTTAGAAACTTGCATATTAATTAAATTGGGAAAATTTAATTAATAGCACTTCTTTATTAAACTTAATTATTTCTGTGACTTGAGAACGTCGTCTCCCTCTTTCTTTCCATTTCCTTAGCGGCCGCCCGAGGCATCGCGGGGCGATGCCGGTCGGCCGCTTACGCCCATAATTTCTCCGCTGGCTCCTCGTATTTTCCATCATAATATCGAACAATTATAAAAGTGCACAATTGAATTATCGCAACTATTTTCCTTTGTTAAGAAAAAATTATATATTTTCCGGACTTGGGATAAACTATTCATACTTCAAAATTATTTCGGGGTTTAATTAAATAATTCGTTACGATTGATTATTGGCACAAAACTTAATTATTTCCCCACCTTATATCTCCAAGTAAAATTTTAAGGCCCAAGACAATTTAAATGGAGCCCATACTTTAATAATTTACTCAATTTCACTTAATGAAGCCCAAAACCATAAAAAATAAAAGGCCCATAAGCACTCCACCATCCCACGTCTCTCTCTTCATCTCTCTCTAACTCTCTACTCCTCTCTCTTCGTCGACAAATTGCAGCGGATTCTTCCAAATTCCGTCGGTTTTCTTCATTTCATTCCACGCCGCATCGTTTCTCCCTGGTCGCATCGACCCTCACGCCGGCGACCACCGCTCGCCGGAAGAACCGGTGCTGCTGTCGCGCCGCTGCTCCTTCACCGCCGGGAAGAGCTGCTGCTGTCGCCCCGCTGCTCCGTCGCTGCCGGGAAGACGCGACGCAGCTTCCGGGAGGCGCTGCTGTAGTCGCCGATCCGCCGGAAGGGCTGCTGCTACTGGGGCGCGTCCACCGCCGTCCAGCCGATCCGATTCACCTCCTTACAACCCCGGAACAACCCGAAAGGGTGCAGACAGCCCCCGATTTACTCCGATTCCGCTCCGAACAGCTTCGAATTGATCAATTGAAGAACAAAATGTGATTGAAATCTTGAATAACAGATCGGAGGAAATGGATTGAGTTTAAGAAGAAATTTTTGCGATGTTTATGTTCGAAAATCCCTGCGCCAAATCGAGACAAGTTGCGTGGGAAAGCTCCATTCGTCCGGTTTACACCTTCTCCTCCGTCGAGGATTTCTGGCGGTATTTTCATCTTAATTTGCACCAATTTGTGTTTTCTTACAATTTCATTTCGTTTCAGTTTTCAATTCGCAGCAAGGGGTTTCAATTCGTGATGTCCGATTGGTTTTGATTGTGTCGTTGTTCGAATTATGTTTGATTGCTGATTGAATTAAGTGGGAAGTGGAGTATAATGATATGTTATGAATAAAATGATAAAAATTCATACTTTGGAATTGGGAAGAAATTTTACCTCCGTAGGACTTAGTTGTGGAGTTCACAAGGCTGAAAAGGAAGGTTCTTGAAGCTGAAAGGACTTCGATTTCCTGAATTGAAGTTGAGCAGAATAGCTGTGGTTTTCTTGTTGCAGAAATAGGAAGGAACGGTTTTGGGAAGGGGATAATATAGAGGGAGGGTGATTTGGAGGAAAAATCTTAGAATTTTTAATTATATTAATTTACTAACTTGGTGACCAAGTTAGATTATTTTAATTCTTTTTTTTTTCAGGTTGTTACAGATGCGGCCGCTAATTTTGACGTTTACTTTGTAATACCTTCACTAAAAATTAAGAAAATTGAAAATGATAAGTATCTTTCAGTAGTGTAAGACGAAAAAGTAAATTGAAAATGGTCCGGTGAAGTTGACACGCCCAATTATAGTACATTCATTGATTAATTATCGGGTCCCCATTCATTTTTGAAAATTTCCACATTTTTAGGATTGGAACGTTTTTTTCTCTTTAAGATTGGAAATTTTTTTTCTCTCTTTTACTCTGAATTAAAAAATAAATTTTATTACTCGAATTCTATTTTTTTTTTAAATCGGAGTGATAAATAAATATGTTAAGCTAGTAATTCATGGAAATAGATCATGACAGAACTTTTTTAAAATTCAGTACACAGAACTATGTCAATTCACAAATACATTGATATTAGTTGATGTCACAAAATATATGAGTTTTTGACTCAATTCAATTAGTTGATTTATGTATATCAGTTTCTGACTCAAAATCAGTATTTGATATGTTTTATGATATCAACCAATGTTGTTAATGAATCAAAGAACCGGTATGATTTTCATGATTCGCATTTTAAAAGTTTTCGCCGGAACCACTCCCATTAATTAATAGTTTAATTGATTAGACCAATTGAACCATTATCAAACCAATATATTGTAGCAACATATACATATAATATAATATAATAATATGTTAAATCAATATATGATATTAAAATTTTGTAAAATTTATATTATACATATGATTATAAATTTAACAAAGGGAAATTAAAAGTAAACTTAGATGAGGATGGAAACTTAGGGTGATGTTTGGAGCAGGTAAGATGAGTTGTTTCTGATGGACAGTAAGTTTGATGGTATCATGTAAAAGTCATCAAATTTCACTTGATTGTATGAGTCACACATATTTGTCCGGGGCGACATTCACGCCAACAACAATTTTCAGTGAGAAATAAAAATAAAGATTAAGTATTTAATTTTTGGACCATTTTTCACATCATTCTTTTTTAGTTTCTTTTATTTCTAAAACCTTCTTTCATCCAACCAAAGTGTCGGATTCAAAACACGATTTTAGATAGCCGAGAACAAATATAAGAACGAACGAGAGAAAAATAAAATTTCTTCACTTATATAAATGATTAATTATAATTTCACAAATTATGTTTCAAAACAATATCGGTTACCATCTTTCTTATTCCTATATACGTATATTATAACCTTTTTTTTGCATATCGGGGTACGAGTACAACCACAATGTTTTCCTATATGCATCAATAGTATATGTTCTATCATATCAAACGTAACTATTGATGCTTGTAATCCTATAATAATAAGTTTATGCTACACTACTCTTTAATTGAAAACAAAAGACAATGATTATATATTCTATCTGCACTTTAATATTTGTGAAGCCAATTAAATTTAATTATCTCTTCTGCAGAAAGAGAATAAATGTAGTATGATTAAAGATAAATTATGACGCATGTGTGAGAAAGAAGGTGTGCTGATAATGAAGCGTCACTCATGCACAAATACCATCTACATTATGATTTTCATCAAAATTTTCTTCTGCCAAAACCTCTTTTGTCTGTCTGCACTACACGAAGTGTGCCAATATTATGACATAATGCATCATTGCTAATTAATACCCTACTAGTATTTTGCATTTTCCATATGGACGTTAGAAAATAAATTTAACATTAATATAATTATTTATATGTATTTGACATGATAATTTTGGGGAAATATAAATTTATATATTGAATGTCAAGTTAATTTGCTCCAATGTAATTTATTGATAAAATTGCATTTTTGAGTTTGGATATTATATAGTACTACTATGGTGGTGTTCGGTTTGCAAGATAAAATAATACAAAAATATATTCTAGGATTGAGTTGTGAGATTATTTTAGTCATATGGGGTTAGCTATGACTAATTATCCCATAATTATCCATCTAAGATTGAATTGTGGAGTTGAATCTCATGAACCAAACACACAACAAATTTAATCTCTGATACAATCTTGCAAACCAAACACCCCCTATATATCTTAATTAGTTCATCCTGATACACATATGACATAAAGCATTATGATATACTCCCTCTGTCCCATTAGAAATGAAACATTTTCCTTTTTGGTCAGTCCCATTAAAAATGAAACGTTTCTAAAAATGGAAACAATACTCTCTCTACTTTTTCTTCTCTCTTACTTGACTCTCTCTTCATTAACTCACAAAACAACACCACATAAAATTTCGTGCCGAAAAGCAAATG